>NW_022060564.1:746250-1492500 GCF_003285725.1 Scaptodrosophila lebanonensis | reverse complement strand
ACGAAACTTTCCGCTAGACTCGCTGGCTCACGATTTTGCATAAGTCCATGCAAACGGGGCGTGTAATGTCTACCAGTTGTCTGCGGACTGATGAGCGTTTCAATGGATTTGTCATGATGCCTATCAGTTGGCGATGCCTATATTTCTACAGAATAAGGTTGAAAAGCACGTGTTTAAGATGGGATGTTTCTTAAATTCGTAGAAAGCATTCTACAAACTCAATGCCTCTCAGTGTAAGATTGTGAAGGATGTTAACTTTAGAATTCCTATGCAGATGTACTATTGTGAGACGCAATAAGCTCTGGCTTGTTTACATACATATGTATTTACATATATATGCTTATCAATGCGATACAAATGAATTAGCAGAAACAAAATTATAGCGAAAAATGAGTAATTTTATGGATGCCTTGCGTTCGTTATACATTTGTTCCTTAAACACGTGTATAACTGTTTACATTTTAAAATCAGTCAGTTTTCAAACTGACCTCGCTTGAAACTTAACTGCGCACACCTCTAAAAATTCGCAGAGAAACTTACAAAATTGTAGAATTTATGCAAATTAACTAAACAAGAGCATTAAAAGCAACGACAGCGACCGCAAAAATGGCGAGTGCTTTGTATATAAATTGCTTTATCTGTTAGCAACAGCCCAGCACATCGCGCCTCTCTTCCTCTCTGTTGCATAACAGCGCCAAAATGACGTCGGCAGCAGCGGCTGCGGCAGTGACAGCAAAAACAATAACAGCAACAACCGGCGCCCATTTGTCGGTCGCGCGTGAGCGTAGAACTTGCTTGAGGTCTTTGCATTGATTCCGCAATGCGCTACTATCGGCAGTTTGTATATAAATACATATGTACATACATATATTATGCGCACGTTATCAAAGGAATGTGCACATAAAGCACTAATAAACATTAGCAATGACTTTGAGAGAGCAGAACAAGGTTAAAAGTGAAAATCTAAATTATGTACCACTTATAATAAAGTTATGTGCAAGTTACAGCTCAACAAGGAGTCGCGAAGACCAGTTCTTAAAAACAAACGGCACTTTTTGCAGCTTTTGTTTTGCCTCTACATTTTGTTTCCCCTGTTTGCTGTTCTTTTCCCTGCGTTTTTTGTTCGTTGCCTCTTTCTTGTCTTCCTTGTGTTTGTCATCAACTTTGGCAAATTAAACGATAAGGCAGTCTGACAGCCGCGTTGTTTTGAGGTTCTCAAGGACAAATCACATTCGAAATTGAAATACGTACATACATACACATGTATGCAAACATAATTGTGTGTACCTGCCTACCTGAGAAGCGTGTCAAATTTGAACAAGCTCTCACATATCGAGAATGCTAGTTGAGCCATGCAGAGAAAACTTTTAGCGAGTAGAAAAGAAAGTCGCGCGACTCTTAAATGCTCTATAGCCGCCACTCCTTTCCAAAAGTCCTTCAACTTAATAGCACTAGTTGCTTCTATGAATCAATTAAAAATATATGTATGCATATAATTTGACGAACAGATGGACATCGTCATTTGAATTTGTTCCGTCAATGTATGTATGTTTTTCCTTCTGGGTGTTCCAAACTTACATTTCAAAAACAATTTACAATTTTCAATGATGGATGTAAAAATAAATACACAAGTGCTCTTTGCTCTTTACACGATAACATAAGGTTTATTATATGCTTGTACTTACCCCGGTGTACAGTATATTGGGTTGGGTCTGTGGCTGCGGCAACGCCGAGTAATTTGCAACGGCAGCGGCAAAATTTTTGCTGTTTGCACGCAACAGGGCGCTGGACTTCAGAATTCGCAACATATTTGGAAATTTAAATTGAATGTCAATTGGAATCTAATAGAAATTACTAATAACTGTTCCTTGTTCGAGCAAAGACCTGCAGCGAAGAGAAGAACGCGTGCTAATTGCGTAGCAGCCGACAAGCAACTGAAAAGATGCCCGAAAGCTTTAGCTTCAAGTGGTGGGCTTACAAAAAAGCTATTTTTTTGTTGTTGCACTACTTATAATATAGAAATCAACGAGTGTTTTTGTTATTGCTTTGAAATGGCGAGTGTGAGGCAGCGAGAGAGGGCATGAAAGAGAGCGACTGTTAACGATAATGTTGTGTGATTTCTACTGTAACATACAGGGCGGGAGGGGACTAATGTACTGATAGAAGATTAGGCCGCTTTTGAAATTAAATATTTTCATTCATATACATTTATATTTAGTTTCAAAAATTTGAATTTAACAAAAAAATAGGTATTTCTATTTTTTTTTTTTAAATAAATGTATTGCTAAGAAATGAAATGCAACATAATAAAATAAACTAAAATAAAATTAGTTTTGAAAAGTTAAAGTAATTTTACGGATAAAACTATTTCTACAATTTAAAATTTATTTGTAGTAGCTTCTGTTTAAATTAATGAAGTTGTTTGTTAGAATTTTTGGTTTTTATTTCGAATAAAATAACTTGGGTAACTTTTGTATACTCTCTCCTACAGTAATTAAATTCAATATAGTTATACACAAAAATGGGGTAGCTTTATTAAGTAGGGCACCAATTTTAATATTCCATCCATTTATTGGGTCAATTCTTTGTACACAAATATTTATTTTTTTCTTATTTATAAAAGCTAGCGAAGATCTCGACATATCTTCGCTAGCCTCTGGAAGATTATTATATTATGTAGTTTTCATATAAATGATATAACTGGGAAAGAGTTCCTGTTAGAAATGTTTGCACATTGGGAATATTGTTATTTTACCATCGGGCATTCAATAAATCCGGGGCCCCGAATATTTACCATGGGGGAATGCAAGATTCCATACTAGTTTGAGCAGAGAACGGTTTACTTCTTCAATAAATTCAAACAAGAAGCAATTTTCCATAACCACAAAAATATTCGTTTTTATTATACGCAAATTTAAAAATCTTCTACATACGAGAAGTAAATGTTTGTCACTAATTGCAGTTTTTGGTTTAAGGTCCATGATAAAAGCAGCACATAGTCTCCAGTTGGTATCACAAGGGGTATGTTTTTGGGAATCGCATAGAAATCTTTTATAACTTGCAAGCCCTTAAAATATATGTATTGTCACAAATAACGGAATATTTACACATTTTTAAAAGACTACTCACTGAATAGGGACACGTATGGTTTATAGTCGAGTAGTTCCTTATTAGGTTCGAAAATATTTGTACCATTTTATTATTGTTCCTCTTCATAAACCTGCACGCATCGAAGGTGACATCCACTAGCCATGGCTTATAGCCATTCGCCTTTTTCTGAATTTGCATTCGCACCGATATGTTCTTGGCCGGTTCCAATAGATCGATTCGAAGATTCAGAACCGTTTTGTTGCGTCGAATTGCGCGCAGCCGACACTCCTGAATGTCCACGCAGGACTTGTTGTATGATTCGCAAACAGCATTCGTCATTTTGATCATGATTGCATTCTAAGAGAATACAGGATCGAAGGATTTAGTTTAAATTGTAATTTCATTTAGAGAAGTCCTTTCAATATTACGTTGTTGTTGAAAAAGAGCAGCAGCGATACTAGGACCACTAAAATAATCAACTTCGTTTCCATCATCGGTTAGTGAGTGACTAAATACTATGTGCTTAAGTACTTCGCAAGTAATTTTCTTTGTTTGGAACTGTTAAACTGTTTATTGATATGCACATAAATATTTGTGCGCTATTAAAAAACCATTATTATGATTCGATAAATGTTGTTGAACTGTAATTAAAAGGAGCTGGAGCTACTAATGTATAAAAATGTTTAGCAACTGGTTTTTATTACTTAGCATAGTGTGGCAAATTGTATAAATTAATTATCAGGGCGTCGGGTTTTCTGCATATGTGCATAAGAAGATATGTGAAGATATTTCACAGCACAAAGCTGGTTCCGGGACAAAATTCCAAGCAAAGCATCTGCAACATTTTGAATCGCCCGGAAGGTTTCAATACTTATAAACATTTCCAAATAACACCGTTCATATCAGGGCATGTATAGATATATGTACATGTACATGTATGAATATGTATATTGTATGAATAAACGCAGTTATGAATTTAAAGTTTCCTGTATCTGTGGTCTAATATGTAGCTTGTTTGCGTTTAAAAAAGAATATTTTAGAAATAATAGTGCTTTTTGGCAGCGTCTTTATAGTTGATTGACCGATGATTCACTAGATAGTTTTGGTTACCAATTATTGATTTATGGCTCTAGATAAGTCTCTTCTGAAGGCTTGCAGCAGGCTTTAATAGTAGCTTAGAAAAAATCCGATTACATCATAAAAAATATTATTTTTACATAGGCAGAGTTTGTAAAAGGGCTCTTAAGAATTTTTAATGCTCTTTTTTTAAACTTAACATTTTACTTAAGCGTACAAAGCTGATTGCTTTTTCTTCGATTTCTTAGTTTCCCAGCAATTGCAATTTTTCTATTAGCAGGTACTAATATTTTTAGCCCAACTGTAAAGCTCAGTGCTCACAAAAATTAAATGAGCAAATCGTTGCATACTTTTTGGCGGTCGCTGCAAAATTGTGGATGCCAACACAAAACTGCTTATCAAATATTACAGAGTTTTATATTGAAATTGTTAGCCGCACAATAAATAAATCGATTAATGCCGATGTCAGCTGGAAAATACGTATACGCAACGTTGCGCACTTCTACACCCACACCCAGACGCACTCGCACTCGCACACAAAGAAAACTAATGCATATGGCGTGCAATTCAAATCAATTGACGGGCATATCGGCAGAAAACATTTCGGCTGTCAATTTGCCGATTTGTTTATATTGACAAAATGTTCGCTGATGGCATGCTCAATTACCAGCGGCAAACAGACCCAATAAACCGTAATGGCTATTGTTATAAAGCCTTGCTATTGATGTTGTTGTTTTTGTCGGGGCCGTCTTCGCCAGCTGCATGAAATATTTAATACCCGAACGCAAACAGTTAGGCATAAAAAATTAAATTGCATATGGGAGGGCAGTGGCACGCACTTAAATGTCAACACATATTAAATTTAACGCACTGATTTTTCAAGCCCCGGCTAATTTGCCAACAGAGACGCACAAAGAGTCGAACCAGACCCGACCGACTCCACTCCGGAGCATAAAAGGTTATCCATAAATGTGAAAATGTAATTTAAAAATAAATTGTCGGAAATAAATGCAATTGAATTTAATTTTCTCTCTTGGGAGCGCCCAAACAAGTGCAATTTTATGGCTGATTACACAAATTATGCTTGATTATGGGTCTTCAGATGTTTATTCACGGAAACTTTATGACACTTTATATTTTTCGGTACTACTTGTATACATAATTAAGGCTGTGGTTCAAAAGTTTGCCGTTTCACAGCTTCCAGCTAAGGCTTGACAATCTGTTTCTGTCTGATCTTAAATGAGATTAAAGATGTAAAGGCTTCAAAATATGCCTGGATGCATAGTTAAAATATGAATTATGCTAGTACAACCTACAGGAAAATCTATACAATCAGCAACAGACAATAAACCTCTTCAACCGATTAAAATATGCTGTAAGATATAGGGGATATTTATTGATAAACAATTAAAGTAAAAAACGAATGATAAAAAAACAAAATAAAATTAGCAGACGGCGGTAAATTCTATTACATAATTTAGTTTTGAGGTGAAACCAATTTCTTATTCGAACATCACGGCCAACGAACTGGTATCTGGGGAGGCTACATTTCCCTCTAGCTTTGTATTTTATATTGTTATTTTGTTCACATAAGACACAAATAAGCAAATGTATACAAAATAAATTCTACAATTCAGACAAAATCGAATTAAATTGAAATTGTAATTCAAAATATTGTTTGTACTTTGTATCACTATTTCTAGTGTGTCCTTAACAATTTGAAAAGCTCAAGAATTTAACAAACATCGATTTAACAACAGAAACTCATTCTCATAAACTCAAGCTTTGCTGCTAATCTGATAACATTTTTGATTAGTTTTTGCTTTTTGTTGAAATCTTAGCTAACATTTACCTTCATTTTTGGAATGCATTTAATTTCTTCTTCAGCCGGTTGCTGGCATTTCATTTACATTTTCCCTCTGCATACTGTGTTGGGCTTCCAATGATGATCTTTAAAGCACACACCTTGCTCCGGAAAAGACTACATTTGGCATTGGGTTGTGACTGACTAGCTGGCTGGCCATTTATAGTTTTTGCCTTGAAGAGTTTATATGGCCAGCGAAGAAGAGAAGGACATCAGTCGCAAAAAAGGGGTCACTCGCATTAAAATAAAAATAAAAAACCAAAAAACTGGAGCTGAGGCATGTGCGAAATGTATGCAAATGGCTTATGGCTGGATTTGGCCAACCCTTCAGCTCACAGCTAACGGCAATAGCCATTGGTCGACTCATGTTTCATAAATTCTTTTTTTTGTGACTCGATTTAATGGATGAAGCCAAAGAAGGGTCGAGCAGAGAAAAAAGCAACGACGAGAAGTAAAACAAAATGAATAATGGCTTAAGTAATTTGTTAGGGTATTATGGGTTAAATGCGTGCATTTAATTTCGATGCTAATTCGCTTTCATTTTATAACTTTTCCAGATATGAAACGTACAAGGCAACGCTCAAGAAAATACCCGCAACTCGCCTCTCGCGACTGACCGAGGCGCTGGCCAATTATGATCCGGTACTTAACGAGTATTTCTTCGATCGGCATCCGGGCGTCTTCACACAAATACTCAACTATTACAGGTGAGTGTGGGTGGTACGGGTCTGGGGCTGATACGCGGACTTAGAAGCTAAGTGCAGCTAAGCTGTTAATTACACGGCCAGCTTTTTAATGACTTTTTTAATGCATTGCAATTAATTTATAGAAAAGGCCAAGAGGCACTTGGCATGCACAGTGGTGCGAATAATAAATAAATAAGAATACTAAAGTTAAATGCTAGTTCGGTACAAAACCAGAAGAAATATGTAATAATTCAGCCTACAAGTGGGGTTAAATGGAGTTTGACAAGTCATAAAATCTATTACTAAAAACTTAAAGCCCCGAATAAGTCTTTCAATTACAAATGTTTTTATTATTTTAATATTTTTGTTGCCTCAAATCATTTAAAAATTTTATTTTAGTTGCGAAGTTAATTTGTAGGTACTTTAAATAACCTTACTTAATTATGGATTTCATACGTCTATTCAATTCCTTAAAGAGTATTCAGTCCGGATCGGCTTTGCTTTTCGTAGAAAAAGGGATCGTCTCCTGATTTTTCTGTATCTCATCCGAAATTTCGTAGCCTGGAATATTAGCGTATCTCTTGTTATGCAAACATTGTTGATAACTGAATATCCCTAAGTCTTCTTAGACATAACGTTGCTTTAATTGCTGCTAGGATATTTAAAAAGGGCCAGTTCCATAATGTTGTGTTTAAATTTTGTACTCTTTGTCCTTAGAACGCTTCCATATTTACTAAAAGACTCTGGTTGCCAAGGATAAGACCTGCAGCTTGATTTATGTAAACCAAAAGCTACAAAAACTAAGAATTAAATTTGTTGAAATGTATCAAACCATATGTATCGACTCATCTGTCCATCACTAACAAAGTTAGTCTCTCTAAGAATGTAGATCGAAGCAGACGCATTCGCTGCAGCTATATTGTATCACACACAACACATCATATATTCATACATATCAATAAACATCAAACTTATTACATTAAAAACAACAACAGGTTATGGGCCCAGCAAGCTTCCACTGCACTCATATACCTTAGTGAAACCTAATAAATAAAAGTTTTGGTGATGCCGAATTCATTGTGAAATAATCAATGCAATAGACGCATAATTGTATGTAAATGTGTGTATGTGGTAGACGTACATACGTACATGTGTATGTGCAAAAATCTTGTGTGTATTGGTGACTGACGCCAACAAAGTGGTCGTTTAAATTTGAAATCCACAAATCAGTGTTAAGCACATAAAGCGTGTGAAAAATCAAAGTGTTGAAAAAGTACACGGTGAAACTATCGAATAATCGATCAACGAAAACACGAAACGTAAACAAACGCAAAAAAAAAAAAAAAGTAAGAAGAAGTGTGTTAGAAAAACAAAAGTACAGTATTAATCGCTGAAAAAGTGCGACAATATGAGTTATGCAAATATTAAAATTGATCCCCTCGGAAGGGACAATTATGATACCTGGAAAATACAGATACAAGCGTTATTAATAAAAAACGATGTTTGGAAATATGTAAGTGGCCAGAACGTGCTGCCAACTAATAGTTCTGCTGAAAAAGTTGCAGAATGGGAATTGAATGATTCTAAAGCAAAATCCGACTTAATTTTGTCAATCTCTACGACAGAATTGAGACAAGTGAAAAACTGTGAGACATCCAAGGAATTATGGGACAAATTAAAAAGTGTATACCAATCAAAAGGTCCCGCGCGCAAAGCTCATTTGCTGAAATCGCTTATTTTGTTGAAAATGCAAAATGGTGGGGACATGCATACCCATTTGCAAAATTTCTTTGACACGGTAGACAAAATTCGCGAAATGGACATGGAAATCATGGATGATCTTGTAACAATATTACTATTGTATAGTGTGCCAGACGAATACGAACAGTTTAGAGTCGCGATCGAAACGCAAGACAAACTACCCGATCCGGAATCGTTAAAAACGAAAATGCTCGAAGAATACGAAGCGCGAAAACGCAACAATGTCGAGTCCAGTGACGCATTGTTTGCACGAAAAAGTTATATTAAAGTGAAAAGTAGCAAACCTACTGAAAAGTTTAAATTAGCTTGCTACAATTGTGGAAAAATAGGCCATAAAGCCAGAGAATGCCGATCGAGGCCGAAAAATCAATTCGAAAACAATAACAAAAACAAAGAAAAGCGTGAAAGACCTGAAAACGCAAGTAATACCGCTATTGCTTTTCAAATATGTGGTGAAAAAGGAATGTGGTGTCTAGACTCTGGAGCCACATCGCACATGTGTTCTCAAAAGGACAAATTTCAAAATATTGTCAGAAATAGTGAAAACCAAAAACTGAAGCTCGCAAATAACATGTCTGCTAAAATAGCAGGGTGCGGAGAAGTTTTATTAGAGACCTCAAAAAGAACTGCAAGTTTGGGGGAAACGTTATATGTACCAGACTTAAGATCAAATTTAATGTCTGTTTCTAAGATTACAGATAAAGGCTTCGAGGTCATCTTTCGTCGTAACGGAGCAGTAGTACTAAATCCCAAAACAGGCGAGAAAATAGTCACAGCATTGCGAAAATCAAATCTGTACTACATAAATGAGCCGCCATCGCGCAGCAACGTCGCTCAAGCAACTGAGCAAAAGAAGGATCTTCAAGAATGGCACGAAATACTCGGGCATCTCAACGAGGCCGATTTGAAAGGTATGATCAAAACTGAAAAAGTGGTAGGCATCCAGGCCGATGTCAAACAGAATTTGCAGCAGTGTGAGGTCTGCATTCAGGGGAAGCAAACACAAAATCGCTTTCCGAACTCCGAATCAAAGTCAAATGAACTCCTTGAACTAGTACATTCCGACGTCTGTGGACCAATGCGCACCCAGTCCAATGGTCACTCGAAGTATTTTGTCACATTCATTGACGACAAATCAAAGTGGTGTGAAGTATACTTTGTCAAACAAAAGAACGAAGTATTAAGTAAGTTCACACAATACAAAAGCATGGTCGAGAATAGTACAGGAAAGAAAATCAAAACGTTGCGTACTGATAATGGTAAAGAGTATGTAAACTCTGAATTTTCTCGGCTGCTGAAAGAAGCTGGTATAAAGCATGAATTAACTGTTGAATATACTCCACAGCAAAATGGAGTAGCCGAGCGGAAAAACAGAACTCTAATCGATATGGCGCGCTGCATGTTACTTCAAAGTGGACTTGCAGCAAGTTTCTGGGCTGAAGCGATCATCACGGCGAATCACATCAGAAACCGGTGTCCATCACGAAGTCTAAATGGTGAAATACCCTACACTCTATGGACCGGCAAAAAGGCAAACGTTAACTATTTGCGGAAATTTGGCACAATCGCCTACATGCTAGAAAAGAAACCTGGAAAAGGAAAATTCGAGCCAAAATCAAAACGATGTATTTTTATTGGATACGAAAACCAGTCTAAAGCGTATAGACTATGGAGTCCAGATGAGAGAAAAATCTTCAAGAGCCGAGATGTAAAATTTACAGATCATTTTGAAGGAAATTCCGAATATGACGAATTCATCGACGCAAAGCAGCTTATCACGGGAAACCATGAAATAGTGGTCGAAATCTTAAATAAACCAACCAATGCCGTGAATATGAAAAATGAAGTTGAAGATGCGAAGGATCATGGAATCATAAGTACCCCAGTCACCACCAAGCCGAAAAGGGGAAGACCACCCAAGCCAAGGCGTATAATTGAAGAAGCAGAAACACGTAACACCTCTAAACAAAAAGGCCACGTTGAAGAGACGGACCCGCAAACCGCTGAAGAAGCACTCGCTCGTCCCGAAGGTGAAGAATGGAAAGCAGCCTTACTAGAAGAATACCAGGCACTGAAGAAAAATAACACGTGGGAGTTGGTAGATCGTCCGCCCAACACCAAGGTCATCGAAACGAAATGGGTATTACGAACCAAACGAAATGCGGATGGATCAATCCAGAGACGAAAGGCAAGACTCGTCGCTAAAGGTTTTGCACAAACACCAGGTGTAAATTATACAGAAACATTTGCTCCTGTTGCACGAATGAGCTCCATACGTATGCTCATGGCATTATCCGTTGAATTGGAAATGGAAATTCAACAACTCGATTTCGTAAGCGCATATCTAAATGGTGAAATTACCGAAGACATCTATGTGGAAATACCTGAAGAACTAAAGCATATTCTCAGTGGTCACGAACAAGAGGCCTACAAGTCAGACAAAGTGTGCAAAATTCAAAAGGCACTTTACGGTCTAAAGCAATCAGGACGTCAATGGTACAAGAAGCTCGACGAGAAGCTGCAAGAGCTTGGTTTGGAACCTTGCAGCGCAGACCCTTGTGTATACACCAAGCGAAGTGAGAATATACTTACAGTTGTTCTTATATATGTTGATGACCTCATGGTAGCATCAAACAACAAAGAAGCAACCGACGACCTTAAGAAGGAACTTGCAAAAACCTTCGACATGAAAGATATGGGACCCCTAAGATACTGTTTAGGCATCGAATTCGAGCAGAACGCAGAAACAAACCAGATAAAGATTCACCAACGAAAGTACACAAATGAAGTCGTCAATCGATTCCACATGCAAGATGCGAAAGCCATATCCACCCCAATGTTACCAGGTGAAAAATTATCAAAAACAATGTCACCAAGTACACCGGCAGAAGAAGCGAATATGAAGAACGTCCCATATCAAAGTCTTATAGGCTCGCTAATGTATCTAGCAGTTTGCACTCGTCCAGACATAGCCCACGCAGTAAGCGTATTAAGTCAGTATAACTCATGCTTTGGCCGAAAGCACTGGGAAGCAGCGAAAAGAGTCCTCAGATATCTCAAAGGCACCGCAGAAGAAGGACTCATTTTCAAAAGAACAGGCAAGGACCTATTCGGCTACACCGACGCCGATTGGGGTTCAAATGTCGACGACCGAAAATCGTACACAGGTTACGCTTTCATGTATGCTAACGCAGCCGTCAGTTGGGAATCCCGTAAACAACGCACAGTTTCATTATCCACAACCGAAGCTGAGTACATGGCGATTTCCGACGCAGCAAAAGAAGCAATTCATCTGAAATTGTTCATAGAAGAAGTTTTGGGCAAGAAAGGCGCTATCGTTATCTTCAACGACAACCAGGGTGCCGGCGAACTTACTAGAAATCCTGTATTTCACAGCCGAACGAAGCACATTGATATCCGTCACCATTTTATTCGAGAGCTAGTGGAGAAAGACGAAATCATCATCGAATACATCCCCACAGAAGAGATGCGAGCCGACGCCTTAACTAAAAACCTAACGAGAAAGAAGCACATCGAATGCATGATGGGTTTGGGTATACGTTAAGTATATAAAATTTTGAATTACTAACAAAATGTTAAATGAAATTCTTGAACATATGATTTGAGGGGAAGTGTTGAAATGTATCAAACCATATGTATCGACTCATCTGTCCATCACTAACAAAGTTAGTCTCTCTAAGAATGTAGATCGAAGCAGACGCATTCGCTGCAGCTATATTGTATCACACACAACACATCATATATTCATACATATCAATAAACATCAAACTTATTACATTAAAAACAACAACAAAATTTACATTAAATCGAGAAAAAGTTGAAACTATGTAGGGCTGGCAAATACTTTAAATGGTACTTAAGTTCCAGGCGGAATAGTCATCCCCATCCAAACTTTAGTTTGATTTGTAAAAAGCCTTAAGGAACGTTTAGTATTTAGTTGTTTGTTATTATCGGTTTTATTATTGTTCGCTTTGTTGTAAACAACAGCTGTATCTTCTATACATCTTAATCACTTTTTTCTTTGTTATTTTTGTGTGATTTTTTATTGTAATACTGTTCCGTTTTTTGTTGTTCTGTTCTGTTCTGCTTCCTCAATCTTGATTGCGCTTCATTTGCGGCATCTGATTGGCTTGATTAATTTCGTTTAGCATCAATTGATATGGAGGCAGGATTGGGGCACCATTTGCAGGACTCGCTTGTTTACATATCTGAGCAAACTAAGATATTAATTGCGTACAACCCGAAGCAGGCAACGAACACAGAGTGTCATTAATCTAAACTTTTGGCTGCAAACTTTATTACATTTCGGCTGCTGCTCCTTTTTTTATTTCATAGAGGTTGATGGGTGCTGGAGGGTCTTCCATAAAACGCAATACTCATTAGCACACTCATTTATCTTGTAGGTGCTGCTCTGTCGGGCTGTCGGGGCTGTCGGGGCTGCTGCGCTGACTAAGTTACTTAAAATTAATGAAAGTTTGCTGTTGTTTTACTTTTTTGTGCCCTCACATCGCAAATGAAGCTGTTGAGTTGAGTTTCGTGAAATTCTGTCCGATGGTCTGCGTTGTCTACGTTGTCTGCGTTGTCTGCGTTCTCTACTATTGATTGCGATAGGGAGCCACATACTATACACACATTGCCTTTGGCGTCGAGCAACAGCGCCAGCAACAACAACAACAACAACAACAACAACAATTTCCAACTCAATTAACTGCCAGCAAACAAAATGGTGTCAAAGAAACAGCAACAACAGCTTCCGGCAGCAGTGGGCGGGGCAGTGGAAGCTGCATAAACAGCGGATGCAACAATAACCCACTTTCTTCCTTGTGGGTTCCCATCGGGCATCCTGCATTCCTGCGCTGCGCTCCATAATCAAATTATACACGCCCTTCGGGCTTCATATAATTTGTTTTGCAATATATTTAAGTCCATTTTTCCTGCAGCATTCCAGAAACGTTTGTTATAAGAATACTTACACAACCGCGAGACCAGAGGAAGTTCAATTTGAAATGGTTTTTATTTCGTGAAAATGGGGTTTTCTCGACACTAAATATTTATGTAGCTCACAAAAACCAAGCTTGCAGTGTTTTAGTTTTTCGTCGTCTCTTTTCTTACGAATTATTAATCAATTATTAGGAGCCAATTTAAAAGAGAAGCCATCCGCCTCTTTCTTTGCAGCAATGTTTAAAAACGTTTCTAAAGCAAATTTTAGAAGATTTTTGACAAATTGTGCTTATGGTTCGCTTTATAAGACACTTCAAGATCCAATTGATTCGCGTTAAAACATACTTATTTGTTTTTTTAGCTTATTTTTTAGCTTAAACTAGAAGAGCCAATCTTCTTAGTTCTTAATGTTGTATTTGATGAATTTTAAGATATGTAGACTCTTTTAATTTATTTATTTCCTACCTACAAAATGTTTTTCTTGAATCCTTAAGATATGCAAAACCAATTATGCATTGCACAATCCATTCCGGGTTTTATGCTGCAACGGCAAGAACGATCGATTCCACATGTTCTCAAACGAATTCTTTAATCCATTTCCTAAAGCCACTCCTTTCAGCTTTTTCATAAATTTCTGATCATCGGCGGACTGGCTTAAAAATTATCTCCAGAATGCTTTTGAAAGAGAATGATTTCTGAAATAATTTGTAACTGCTCTTCTAGTCACATCTAGGCTATTGTACTCGTATTTGTCATTTTTAAGCCGGTCAAGCCAATAGCAGTTCCCTCTCATAACTCATTCCAAATTGCATTTTCACTTTACCACATAAGGGGTTTAATATAGCCATTCATTCCAAACGAGTATAGAGGAATGTGCAAAATAAGTAAGTGGCTCACATTGCAAGCTCATGAAACCATCAGGCAGGAACTTTCTAAAGAGCACGCACTGAAAACTGCCACCTACAAATTGGCGAAGTGAGGGGCAGTCTTATTCATGGGCACCTGGCATTATTACAGCACCCATGAAAACAAACACACATTTGCACATCAACACAATAGATGCGGCACATTGGTTCAAAAACAGGCAAAAGGTGCCTTCTGTTGTGTTCAAAAATATCGCAACAAAACAGAGACTGGCGTTGGTTTTAAAGCAAACTAGGCAGCAACATATCCTTACTTTTTCTATTATATCTTTTATATAGTAATTATCTATCTTCAAAACCTGCTCGATGGTATCCAGACACCAAGGAACTTTTCATCTTCTCTTCAGTGTTGGAAATTTTTACGGGGGTGGTTATCTGTTAGTTTTTATAAAAATATGTCTTTAAGAAGCAATCGATTCAAACAACAACATTCATTTAAAGTGCACCTTTGGATTTCAATCTGCTTCTATTCAGACTATTCATTTCTTGAACAAAAGTATCAAGTTAAAGTACAAAAAGTATTAATAACACTGACCTGAAGCTACAAAATGTCCCTTTGATTTGTTGAATATCAGTTTTCCACAAGGTTCAAGGTTATTATGAAAATGTATCAAATGTGAGGCTATTTCATGTTTTTCTTGGAAGAATTCCAATTATCCATTTCTTGACATTTTAAAAACATGACCCGTCGCGTACTCTTTCAACCAATGGCCACAGAGAATAGGGGATCTTTTATAATAATAAATTTTGTGTAGGCACCATCTAGAAATTAGAAATTAGAAAGTGCCAGTGTCTGCAACACTCAGTCAATATTTCATGAGATTAATTTTGTTTCGAGCTTGGTAGAACTTTTCATGAACTAAATTATAGCAATGATTGGTGGTATCGAGCTTATACTAATTTTTACTTGTAATGGTCAGCCAAAAGCCTTAATTTTCAAAGATTAGATAAAGCAATAAATTGAAAATATGGAACTAGGAATAATCAGCCTAAAAACAGCAATGCGATTATTTTAATTTAATTAATTTTTTTTAATTTATTAATTGGGATGTCAGCACCTTTTGTTTCGTAAAAGTAAGTTGATAATAGAAATAATTATTTTTTTCTTCTAATTCTTAATAATTCTTATTTTTCCTGGTAACCATAAACCGCATATTAGTCAGCTTTGGCACCAAACTTTTGCAAACTAAATACATCTGATTTCAAGGGAATACGTTAGAAAATCATAGAAGGCATTGCAAAGGGCATTGAAAGACATTCCTGCCGCGGAATGGAAAGTTTTATCAAAGCGTGTTAGCTCAAAAAATGATTCTCTAAATACAGAGAAAAAATAGGTGTGCTGTGTTTATTTTTAAGAAGCTTTCGTTTACTTTAGAACCCACCATGTAAGTATAAGTAAAGAATGAAAGATAATAAGTATTTTTTATTATTTAAAATAAAATTATCCCTTACCTACCAGTGTGCTACATACATAGGCAGGAATAGAGCATAACTCGTATACACAGGCCAGCTGAGTACAGGCAGCTGAGGGCTATATACATGCATACTCACACACACACATAAGAGTGTGTTTGTGTGTCCATTATACCGCATGCCGTTGTTCCACGTACATGCCTTTTGTGCGCTTACCAACTTTTGGCCTCTGCAACAGTTTTTGTTGCTCTTCTTGTTGTTGTTGTTATTTTTACGTGCGCAAATTGCAGCAAATGGCTAAGAGGCAGGAACGTAGGCCACGCATCGTTGTCCTTGTCCACAGTTGTTGGCCGTTGTTGGTCGTTGTCGGCCGGTGCTTGTAATGCCATATCAGCTGTTGCCTGGACAGCACATGTCCTTCTCCTGCTCCGCATCCTCTCGACTTGTTTTCTTTTCGGGTGATGGCCCCCCAACGCGCACCTCCGAACGTAACTGTGCGTACCCATCGGCCATATTCGCATGCATAATGTGTCAGCATATACATACTATATACATATATATATATACATATAATACTATATCTGTCTGGGTGTGTGTGCAACACATGTGCATCTCACTGCCTGGCCGAGTATCTCTTTTTTGTGCATATTTTATGTGGAACTTTTTCTTTTGTTGTCCTGCTTTTCTGCTTTTCTGCTTGTTAAAAATCATTTCATGTGCTACATGGAAATGGTAGGAAAATGAAGACAAAAATGAAAGAAAGAAGAAAAAAATGTAATTCGCACGCAAATGTGCAGGCCACGTTATGAATGATTGTGGACATGTGAATTGCGGTTTTCATTAAGCCCAGTGTGGGCGCCCTTCAAGCACTCACAAAAAGTGGCATTGTGTCTTGGCCATTTTGCTTGCACGAGCTATGTAATGATAATACTACAGAGTAGTTACTAGGTTGAAATTAGTCATTTAATTCCAAATGGGTGAACAAATTTGTATGATTCTGTGAGCTTTGTGCGCTTTAATTTAACATTCTGTGGTGGGAACTACTATTAAGATGTTGTCAAAAATGTAAGCTAACAGCAACTTTACAGTCACCTGCAGAACATGTAGCTTAATATGTGTACTCTATAATCCACCAGATGAAGAAATAGTTACAGACAAATGTGAATTAGTTGGGAAACGAAAAGCAAATTATATATATTATAAATGTATACCAGAAGTTATATACTACTTATACACATTGATAGATGATAGCAAAATAAACTGCACAGCTGCGATTTCAAGAGTGTTTATTTAATTGCAATACGAGAGGGGTTTAGAGGCTTAGGCTACGCTTACATTTGTGGACATTAAGCTAACAGCGAGAGAGCGAGACTAAAAGAGAACAGCCTGTTAACAGATCCGGCTGTTACTTAACATTGCAGTGCACTGTTTACGATTCCATTATATACACCTTCCAGTTTATATTCAATTTACTTAATTGAACGTGTGCTGACAACTTAAATTTAACAATATATTTAAATATTAATAGAAATTACTGAAATCTAAAACTGCAATAAACAACTAATTGATATCTAAAATGAACACCACATATAAATTATGAATTGCATTCCCACGCGTGAATTTAGTGAAGTTGCAAAATTGTTGATCGTCGAGGGGAATTATGCGAGATAGCGGATTGGGCAGACATCACAAAAAGTGCTGTTCATCGTTTATTGACAGTTGATTTGGAGATGAGAAAGCTGTGCGCAAGATGGATAACGCGTCTGCTCGCAAAGGAATAAAAACAGCGCCATGAGGATATGTCAATCAAGTGTTTGCCGATGTACTCTCACAAAAAAATATATACGAGTTTTTGCGTAAATTCATTATCACAGATGAAACATGAGTCCATCACTGCACAGCTGAAATAAAGGAACAGTCAAAACAATGAACTAAAAGGGGAGAATTGACACCAAAGAAGGCCAAGACAATTCGATATCTTCCATAATTCTTATTGATTTTATTTCAAAAGGATGAACAATAAACGGCAACATTTGACTGATGAAATAAAGAAAAAATGCGGCATTTGGCCAAATATAACTATTGTTTTATCAAAACAATGCATTATGTTATTTATTAGTGACCCAAACCCCACGCACCCAATTCAGACTCCTCGGATTGTTTGAAAACATGAAAAACTCGGTGGTAAAAGTTTTGCCAGCAATGAAGAAGATGTGTAGTCTGTAGTTGATATGTAGTTTGAGAAGTTGGGCGTTTCTCATTACAATCAGGATATGGAAGGGAAAATAAATATAAATATAATTTTCCCCAAATTATTGTACATTTTACCGAAATGTGAATTAAAATGAAGAATGGTAGTGGCATTTCAATGATAATAGTTGAATGATCATTCCTTTAACTTGTTAAAGAACTGTCAGAAACAGCCAATGGACTTCTAAGCGCACCGACTTTAAAAAATACCTTTTACTGCTTTGTTTTTTTATTTTTTTTATTTATTTATTTTTAATTTTTTTTGTTTTTGTAATTGCTTGCTTTAATAGCCACAAAAGAATATCTAATAACCTAGCAGCTTCAATTTAATCTATTTCACAGAATAAATAATTATTAATATACTATAATGTAGTATTTACAATCCGTGAAAGGCTTGAAGCAATACGAAAATGTATTTTATTTTTGTGTTATTCTTATTTTAAATCTGTTCTGCGTGTTGTGCAGATGCTGCGTAAATTAAAGGGTGTGCGGCTAATGGTGCGAAGGGGCTTATTCTGGTAATACTGAATAAAGAATCTTTGCATTAAATCGGCTGACTGTCCCCGACAGTTGAATACCGTAGATCCTGGCAAGTTTCAGTAACGTCTTGTATATCAACAGTCTGTTAAGAAGCAGCTAGTACAGCCTTCCTTTCTTTTGACAGTAATACGGGCACTCCAAGTAATATTGATTATTAAATATTTATTATTTGATTTCGTAATTCATTTGATCTTAAATTTACTGCAAGTAGTATAACAACCATTATTTCAGTAAGAAATCAAGTAACATTTAACAAGCATTTAGAGTTGAAATAATTTATACACATCTGAAACAAATAGATTATTTCAAATAGGACTAGTTTTCAGATTTCATCAGATTGTACAGATTTAAAGAGCATACGAAATTTGTTCATTGCAATCGCTTCGTTTTCGACAGTTTTGTTTTTTTGTTTTGAATGTTATTGTCTCCGTCGTTCATGGCTTTTTTAATCTTTAAATGCCATTGCATGCCACCCAACTCTGGGATGCGCTGTCAGTTTCGTCGTCGACGACTGTCGTTGTAGGAAGTTGCGCAAATATGGGAAGTATGGGAAATATGAATGGATGTTGCAGCATTAACGTTCGCATGAAGCGCTGATTGGTTTCGCCAGCGTTGAATGCTACAAAAATGCGCAGCTGCAGAAATATGATTTAACGCCACTGCAACGAAATATTTTATGAGCAAAAATTACTTTATGGCTTGCATTGGGGATGGATCTGTGGACTCTGTTTGCATTGGAATGGGATTTGTTGCTTTTGTGACCTCTTTCAATGTAGTCTGCATTATAAATATGCCGATGTCCAGCATTAAGCCAATTCTACAAATGTTATTAATATTTAAGCTGCTGTCACGTAATTATTTCATATCTTAACCACAGCTCATAAATAAGTAAAACGTATATGAACTTAAAGAAATAGAGATATGAGATTTTAGAGATGAAATCAAACGCGCTTTACATGCAAATCCTTTTCACTATGTCTAATTCGAGTTTGCAGCTTTCAGGTCCGTTTAACACAAATACAACTCAATAAATAGGTGGAAAATAAATTAAAATTGATTTGAATAACTACTAATGATTTCTTAAGAAAACAAGCGAAAGTCCAATAAATAAAGAACTTTAAAAAAAGAAGACATGCTTCTTCGGAAGTGAAACAAAAGAGGGACATTTTTGACTCGCACAGAGTCTTTGATTCGCTTCTTCGAAGTAATTCTAAGTACCGTTGGAGGAACTCCTCCGAAATCAAAACAAAAACAAATTAGGACGTGCTACAACTTAAAATGAAGAACATCTATAAAACTATCAAAATTATTTAAATAAATTGTGAATATTTAATCTTATACTGCCAATTAAAAAGAGACATTCTTATTTCATGTTGTAGAACTGGCAAACTGCACTATCCAACAGATGTCTGTGGACCACTATTCGAAGAAGAATTGGAATTTTGGGGACTCGATTCAAATCAGGTAGAACCATGCTGTTGGTCAACCTATAGCATACATCGCGATACGCAAGTGAGTAGCAATTAACTTATTCTCCACTACATACTATATGCTGAGGAGTAAATTGTTGATGATCTGTCCACAGAACACTTTAGCCATATTAGATAAACTAGATATTGAAAATGAAAAACCCACAGAGGAGCAAATAGCGCGCCTATTTGGTTTCGAGGATGCTTTAACCAATGGCGAGCTTAACTGCTGGCAACGTGTCAAACCCAAAATCTGGGCCATGTTCGATGAGCCGTCAAGCTCAACGGGCGCCAAGGTAGCAACAATTACAAAACAAACTGAGACAGAGATATTAATCGGTGTATTTATTGTTTAGATTGTTGCCGGCATGTCGGTTTTCTTTATATTTGTTTCTGTGATATCATTCTGCCTGAAAACCCATCCCGGTTTTCGTGTGGATCTGCCCACCAGCCATAGCGGCAGCGGCGGAGTTGCGCATGCGCATGGCCCCTTGGGCGGTGCGTTGCCCCAACAGCCGCCACATCAGTCCCATCAGTATCATCAGCACAGCATAACGCCTCCGAGCGGCAGCATAGGACCTACATTTCGTGTAACGAACTATACAAGCTATAGCAGTGGAAATTTCAGTGCTGCCCAGGCCACGCCCATAGCCACAATGAAGGGCAATCAGAGGCAGCGACTGAGACGCGACCTATTGGGGGATCACAATGCGAGTAGTCTGAATGATTTCATCGACCAGAGCCTGCTGGGTAATGGCAATGGAAGGCGTCAGCATGGCTGGATCGAAACCTACGGCCAGCCACATGAGGCCTTCTTCTATGTGGAGCTCGTCTGCAATGTGTGGTTCTTCATAGAGGTCCTCATTCGGCTTATTGTACGTTCTCCATTGCGTTATAAATTCCCCTTTCTCTTTGTTTAATGATTTAATTTGGTTTATTTTCTAGGTGTCGCCCAATCTGTGGCAGTTTATCAAGTCACCGGTTAACATAATTGATTTCACAGCCACACTGAGCTTCTACACGGACGTCATGCAGCGAATGGGCGAGTACACAGGACTGCTAGAAGCCTTCTCCATAGTGCGCATAATGCGTTTGTTTAAGCTGACGCGCCACTCGCCCGGCCTCCGCATTCTCATACACACGTTCAAGGCCTCGGCCAAGGAGCTGACGCTGCTCGTGTTTTTCCTTGTCCTGGGCATTGTGTTCTTTGCCAGCCTGGCTTACTATGCTGAAAAGTTGCAGGTGAGTTTGTTTCTGTTTAAAGTTTTCAAGTCGTCCATTATTCGTTGTGGAATATTTAAAAAAGGTTACTGAAAATATTGATTAGAATCTTTTTTAGGCCTCACCTTTGTTTACACTTCAATTACAAAGCAATACTCATTATGCAGTGTCTCAGATTTTGTTCCTTTCAATTTTAAAACTATTTTTATATCATTACTTCTTACCATAAATAGACTACCACACAGATTGCTAGTTGTATCCAATTAATACTCTATTAAACAATTTTCTCTCCAGTTATTGGCATTACAATTATACCCTAATCGTTTTTGTTATATATATTTTTATTGTTTAGCCAAATCTGTGTGTAGAGCTTGTTACTTGGATTGTAACATAATTAATCAATTATTGACTAATAATATAACTGCTTAGTACTTCCCACTACAACAGTCATTCAATCTACTATATTTTTAATTAATTCTATTTGTCGCCGATAAATCTGCACCTCAGCTTTCAATCGTAGACTTCTGCGCAAAACATAAATCCAATCTGAAAATATAAACAATCATTTTAGGTTTAGTTTTCAAACGAACCACAAAAGTGTTTTAGCCTGCTGTTGATATCAATTTTGAACTGTCAAGGAATTCCCCATTTTATATTAATGCACTGGACTATCTATCTACATTAATGCCCCTCCATTACTCTTTTTTACAGGACAATCCTGACAACCAATTCAAGAGCATACCGCTCGGTCTTTGGTGGGCCATTGTCACGATGACCACAGTGGGGTATGGCGATGTGGCTCCCAAAACCTATCCGGGCATGTTTGTGGGCGCACTCTGCGCTCTCGCCGGTGTCCTGACCATAGCACTGCCCGTACCTGTTATCGTTAGCAACTTCTCCATGTTCTATTCGCACACGCAGGTGAGTGGAGTGAACTCTAAGCTTTCACCTTTCACCGTTCGCCTTCTATATATTAATTATATTTTTTGTTTCACTTTGTCAGGCGCGCTCGAAACTGCCCAAGAAACGTCGTCGCGTCCTGCCCGTCGAACAGCCGCGTCGAAAGCGCGAACTTCCCCCACCACATCGTGGTCGCACCAACGCCATCAAGCAGACCACGCCCCCCGTGCCCGGCGTGGCGACCACAAACACGGTCCAGACTCCCATGTTCAAGGATGCGTTTGGCAGCGCAAAAATTGGTGAGTGCATTCCTAAAGTTCTGCTGCTGCTGCTTCTACTTTTATTTGTTGTTTTTTTATTTGTTGTACCTTTACGTTATAGTTGCAGTTAAAGTTATATGTTGTTGTTGTTGTTATTGTTGTTGTGTCTGGCGTTTAAGGGCAGCAAACTGAGAAGCTTATCTTATATGATTTGTATACTCGAACTCGTTAAACATTCTTTTTTCCAATTCGTCGTTGCTTTTCTTTTTATGCATACTGTGCAGATTTATAAAGCAGCCACAGCCTCAGTGCAGACAACGAAACTTTTCCAGAATACATAACCACCTCAACACAAAAACACATTTACACACATACACAGAGCAGACAACAACAACAACCCAAAACACAACCACACACACACACACTGAGCTGCTGCTACCGATTCTACGTATATGCGTTTGTTTATTTGTTTGTTTGTTGGTTTGTTGGTTTGTTTGTTGGTTTGTTTGGCTCCCCAGCGTCCAAACTAATTTCATTCAATTTCTTGCTTAATTATTTTATTATTTATGCACCCTTCACTGGCTTTTGAGCAGCTGTTCTCTTGAGATCCTGCGCTAAACACGACCATTACTCAACACGTTTAACACGAACATGTGTGTGTGTGTGTGTGCAAACAGCCCCACAAATACAAACATATGTGTGCGAGGGCGAACCGAAAAGAAATCATCCGAATAAGCCCTGCTCTCATATACCTTTCGGTTGTCAGCAGGCAGGTGGTTTTCAAGAAGAAGAAAAGAAAAATAATAGAATTGAAATAATAGAAAACAAACAAACATATCATATTTAGGTGAAAGAGGTTGCTCTAGTGTAAAAAGCCGATATTTGAGGATTAAAATAGAGATATTTGTTTATAAAATGCCCGGTCAAGTGATTTCTTGTTGTTAAAAGGTTTTATGAATATGCTTGAAATTTAGCAAAAAGAACTCTCACAATCTAGGAAAATGCCAATATATAACTAGGGCCGTACGTATTATCGACAATTATGCAGCTGTAATCAAATTTCTTTTGTGTATAAAAGGCATAAAATGATTTGAGGTCTTCAATAAATTAATTCGCTTAAGAGATGATCTCTACATAATTTATCTGCGCTTTCGTCTCAGTATATCGAACGAAATGTGGCCTGAATTGAATTCTTGTAGTTCCACATTTTTGACACAGCTACGAAAGCTGCGATTCACTACTCATTGATCGTTGCATATTGTCAAACATTCCTTTGAAATGGAATCACAGTTGTGTTCAATAACATCTTTGCAAGAATCACTTCTGCATTGTTGACTACCATTTCCTAAAATTACTTCACACATCATTGTGTTGGTGACCTAAATAAACTGAAGGTCCACTCCCTTCAATACCGTGCCTTAAACACTACTTTTCAGCCCGCCTTTATGCATTGCATGCTTGTCTGTGTTTATAATTGAGAAGCACAATTTCTTATGGTATATCTGTGCGCCAGCTTTAACTTGATATATTGATATGGCATTTAATAAATTTCAGTGCAGTGGCATTTGCATGGAAATGAATGCATAAGGATTATGCAGTCAGTCAGTGCGTAAGGTCATAAATTGTGTGCACTCAAAGCAATGCTGTGGAAGATTTATATCTACAAGTAATGTGCCTGCTGGGTAGCTTTTGGCTATATTGGCTTAGCTTCATGGCCAAACTGGGTCTACTCTATAAATATAAATTCAATAAACAGAGTGAAATCACTTTAATCAATCAATATTTCAAGATTCAGCAGAACATTCTAATGCAAGAGAAGCAAAACTTTTCAGACCTTGAACTAATATATAATATTTAAAGAAAAGCTGCGCAACTCACACTCAACTGACCGAACACTATTTTGGAAACTCTTGAAACTTTTTGCGGCATCAAGAGTTAAAACTTTGTGTGTTAAACACAACAAAATACATCTTAAAAGTAAAAAGAGTTCAAAGACTAAAATCTCCTAGCGAATTTTGTTCTTTCGAACTGAAAGGGAGCAAATAAAGAATATGTAATTCTAAACTTAGAATGTAGGAAGGAGAACCATAAAAAAATGAATATAGAAAGTAGAGTATGTGGTTTATCGGTCTCCAAATCATTTCCAGTGCATTGAATTATAAAATTCACATTTGACGACATTTTTACATTTCAAATTAATGCTCAATTGCTCTAATTTAAAGCAACATGAAGGCAGACGATTCAAAATGAATTACTTGTGTGTAAAAGATTGATCTAAATGCTGACAACATGTCGTATGAGTAATAGGCATTCACATCTCAATGAATATTCACTGTCAGCATATATTAACTTGTATAACAAATTAGAAGAAGTGGAAGTGGAAGAATGTAGAAAATATTGGGTATAAAAGGAAAAATTGAGCAATATACATATGTTGTTATTGTGTTGTTCCTTCATTAAAGAACCGGCGATAACTGCGTAGCTTATGTAAAGGATGTAGGCTTTCTTACACACACAATGCACAATCCATTTGTAAATTTGCTTTATTTACATTTTGTTACAGCTATTCATAATTTATTTACATTTTACATGGAACGTTTGTTTACTTTTTGCCGCTTAATTAAACAACAGATGATTTAATTTTACACATTTTTTTCCTGAAATTGAATGCAAATTGTCAAACCACAAATCAATAGAAAACTATGCGTGTTATTCCTTTTGATTTATTCGAAAATTGTTCAAATGCGCACACATATTTGCACATTTACATATGCTTGTGTGTGTGCGTGTTTAGGCGTTTGTATTGGTATTCGTATTCGTATTCGTATTGGTATTTGTGTAACATTTTGTTCAATTTTGTGTACTTTTGCAACTGAATTTTCGTATTTTTGCGCCACTCACGATTAATGTTGATGTATTCTTTTCTCTATTTTTTTTTTAAATGGTTTATGTGTACTATTATTGTAAATCTCGTATCTCTCTTCGACGCGTGCACTGTCCGTGTTTAATTTGTGTGTGTGCGTGTGTGTGTTGATGTGACGCCCTTTGTGTTTCTGTATGTGTGTGTGTGTGTGCGTTAGGCAATCTAAATGGCGTCAATGTCATTGGCCTGCATCTGCATAGGCCGCCCGCCTCATATCATCAACACGCGCATCATGCCCACGCCCACGCCCATGCCCATGCCCACGGCCATGCCACTTCACAGACGCAGACGACGGCAGCGACGTCGCCGTTGATGCTGCTTAGTAGGGGCCACCATCGCAGTGGCAGCGGCGTCGGTGGCGCTGGCGCTGGCTTGGCAGCCGGTTCTTCGTACATCAGTTGTAAGTGTTGTCGCAGTTTCCTTCCGCCCATCAAGTACCAATATTTAAAGGAGTTGTGCGGAGTGGGTTCTGTTCAGTGAACTAGTTCAATGTTAAAGCTGAAAGCATTATTTTCCGTTTTCATTCATTTATTTTTATCTTAAAGTTATTTCAGCAAAAAAAAACCTAAGCAAAAAGCGTAAAGCAAATTGTTAAACAATTTAAATGTCTTTAATACCGAAATACCATTTAAATAACATGATTTCAGCAAAGATTTGACTATTTTATTTTGATTTTAGACTATTTGTTGATAAATATGTAGGTGTTCCTTTATTTTCGCTATTTCGACTTTTTATACTGAAAAATATAAATACTTCATCGGGCCTATCCACTTTTCGACTGGGTGTTGCTTAAATTCCCACTAAGTTAGAATACTCTTCAACTCTTTGGGCATAGTGTTGATATAGCCGGCTGGTAGGCTTCAATAATCCTTAAAAGTAAAACAGATTTCATTTACTTGTTCATTTCTGATTAAAAACCTTTGAAAACTGGGTTTCAATTAAATTCCCTTAAGTTTTAAATGATTGCAGAGATAGTTAGAACTACTTTTTACCCTCAAGCCAACTCTCAACCCATTTGAAATTTTCGCCCAAAGATTTCTTTGAAGTAAGCTAGATATAATAATTGTAAGTGTATTTGTTTCTTATGAATACACGTACAAATAATATAATTAAACAATAAAAGGATATTTAAAGCAGTTTAACTAAATTATTTCCGTATTCGCTTTTACTTGTATGGTTCCTTGTGCAGGAACTAGTTCATAATGAATAAGAAGAACTCTGATCCGCAACTCCGCAGCCCTTTTTGGATGCCTCAGCATGCGGCATGTCACATTTTATTTGCACTTTTTCGAATTTCATTTTTAATGCCTTATTAAAAACTTTTACGGCCACACAATTAGTATGCCCCCCAATGGATACTCTGAAGGCTCTAAGTGCTCGCATCGCCTGTTAAAATTTATCGCATGCCATAAATTCGAGTGCGCTATAATTTTGTCACTTGGCGTATCAGTCAATAAATAAAGTAGAAACAAAAACAAAAACAAAAATGAAACAGCAACAAGGTACTTTTTATGTTATTTGCATTTTAAAAGCTTTTTCGCGCATGTTCCTTTTTCCACTCCTTCTCTCTGGCGTTTTCACTTTAATTATATTTTTTATTAGGCTAGCCAAAAATGCTTTTATGTCATATTTAAAATGGTCATCTACTCGTGCAATTCGTGCGCACAGACACACACACATTTTATGCTTATATAGAAATAAACTTCATTTATCGTCAAGCAAATTGAAAAAGTTTTTCCATTTGCACATCGGCGTGCAAAGCTGCAGACATTGTTGGAAAATCTGAAAGGGGCAAGTCAGAGAGAAACCTGCCAAAATACCAAAGCAGCAAATTTGGTTCTGTGTTCACTTTTTGTTTCTTGTTTTCTTGCCGTTCGATTTAAATCGCTAAAATGGCAACAAAAAAAAAGTTTAAGACGTCAGGCCCCAAGGCTTGTGACAATTTTTTCAACTGCCCCTGGCATTCAATACGGAACAAATCAATGTGGAAGAAGTAGAGCACTTAAAGCATTAAATACTAAAGCCTAAAGCACAGAAAGAATTAGGAAAAAGCTGTTAATATTTTGCGTTGGCAAAGTTTGTCATCCATTTCATGGATGTTGTTTTTGTTGTGCGTGTGAAGAGCCTGCTTAAATGCCTAACACTTGCATTTAATACTTTTAGGGAAACTTTATTTTATTTGTTATCCATTCGGCACCTCCGAATTGTAACATTTTAGCTCTGAATTTTTGAAAATGTTTATATTTTCTTCACTCAGTTTCGATAGTTAACTATATTTGCGAATAATAGTCATGAGAAAAGAAGATGCACCCGAAATATAAAATAAAAATAGCAGTGTGATGGTATTAGTTTACAAAGTTGGCGAAAAGTAGATCGACAACATATTGTTAACAGTTTCCAAATAGCCCTTAACAAATACTTTATCTGTGAAAATTAAATAAAATTAAAATAAGAAATCTGTCCGTTGTTTTATCCAATTTTTTAAATTTATTTTAAAATATAATATATCTAAAGAAATGTTAAATCAACGTATATCAAATAATAAGCTATAGCAAAAGATTTACCGACTCCACAAAACGCATCCGCATTGCAAATAAATGAATATTCGGATGAAAATGGTTTAATTGGACAAGTGGCTTGTGTTTTTCCAAATAGTTAAACATTGCTCTGGGCTTAACTTTTATCCTTTTTTTTTGTTGATTTAATGCTTTGAATTCCAAATTCCAACAACTATTTTTAATTACACACCTGTCTGTTGCAGACAAGCTTAAATTACGTGCAGCTTCTGCCTGCCCAATGCTCTTTTCATTTTGGAGCTTCATTTACTTTTCTCATTACAAGATCCTGACGCACCGCAAGTTATAAATTCGGAACTATTCATCGTCGGCTGGCAGTTTTGCCCATGGGCGTCTGAAACAGCATTTAATTATGCCGTCTTGCCAACAAAATTAAAACTTGGAAGCACACCGGTTTCTAAATGCGATTCGCGTCCTGCGTTCGAGCACTCGAGCATGCGGCAAAAGTGTTGCCTACTTTCCAGGGCAAATTACATTTCGCTGTTGACGGGAAATGCACATGAAACGTGCTTGTGCTTGTGCCTGTACCTGTACTTGTGCCCGTTATTTTGAGTTGTGTTGTATTGTTCAGTAGCAACACAGTTCTTGTGCCTTTTTGACGCTTGGCCGCCTCCACTATGCGGTTCCTCACATTTCACTATGCTCGCATAATTCTGTGGCTGTAGGTGTAAAGCTTAAAAATGTTTCATTTTTAAAATGGTTTTCTGAGCTATGCAAATTACTGGCAACCGCAGACGCTATTGAGCGTAAAAATAGCAACTATATCATTAGCAGACATTGCCGTACAACTGTGTTGTACCCGTATAGTTGTATACATATGCTTGTATACTATATACATAGTTGCAAAGTTTCATGGCTTTTTTATTTTTGCGGCACATAAACTTGAGGAGAGAAAAGGCGCGTGGGCGTGCCTAAGGAGTGAATTAGCGTGAGCTCCTGTTGCCAGCCGCATTTAGGGGTCATTAAAAAGCGGCAAAGGCAGCTACAAGAGCCAGCTTCAGTGCCAGCGTAAAGGCGTGAACAATTTATGACTGCTGTTGTGTTCGTCGTTTAAGTGAGCGCCCCAACATTTTACCTCACAGTGACACAAAGCCGGTTCGTAGTCAAATAATTTATGTGCTTCGGCACATACTGCGGAGCAAATTAAATATATAGTTAGTTCATAAAATGGCTGGCCATTTAACATAAACTTGGCAAAAATATACATTATTAGAATTATGCTATAGTTTTTCTTGCAAGTCTCGCTCTCTCGATTCTTAGCAGTTCTCTAATTTTTAGCATTTGTTAGTTTTCTAAATGTTTCGGAAACGCTTTGTTTACTTATTAAGCCTTTTCAGTTATTATTAAAAAAAGTTTTACATATGCATTGCTCTGGTTTCAAAAATCATGCTGTATTAACAAAAACTTGAGAAAAGAATCTTCAAAATGGGAAAAGAATGAACTTATTAATTAATTACGACTTTCAATAGATTTATTAAGCATCTTTTCACTAACGAATCTATCATATTTAAATTGTGGTCGTACTCTATTTTGAATTAAAAGGCAACAATGCCACATTATCCGAAAAAGGAATGGTCGGCTTAATACTCTGAGACAACACGGTTCCACTCAACTGTCAACAAACTCTGACAGGTTGGAATTTCAATTAAAATGCGTGGGCAATGTGCCCAAACAGCAGCGGCAGCAGCAGCAGCAGCAGCAGCAGCCGGATGGCTGGCAAACAGTGTTGCCAATGTGTACTGAAAAAGGACGTTCACGAGTCGGCCCAAAGGCATTTGCAGGCATCGGCCAACATTTGCTTTCGTTGGCTTCTCACTCGTCGTGGCCGCCACTTGAGCGTGCGTTACTTTTTGGCGCTTCTATTTGCATTGCAGTTCAAGTGGACAACGTGGTGGTGGTGGTGGAGGAAGGAGGGACGGAGACGAGGGACGAGGGACGCGGGACGCATGTCGCTTGCAGTTGCCAGTCGGCTGCACAGCCAAATTAATTTTAATATTTAAAGTTGTTGCGCAGCGCAAACTGAAAATATTTCAGTAGTACGAGTAGTTTGCCGCGTTCCCTCTTTTATTTTTTTTTTTTGGTGTGCAATTTTTGCGCTTTTCATGTCGTCACGCATTCCCCGAGCGTAGAAAGGTGAAAAAGTTGTTCGCCATTGCCAGCAGCTTGTAGACAGTTTGTGGCGCTCTGCAAACTTGTGCCAAATTGGCTAGCAAACTTTTATGGGAATAACATGTACAATATATAGTAAGTGTTATAAGGAAGCTTTAGATTAGAACGAATGAGCTTGAGAGAGAGATTTTATTCACGATTTAACTTAAAGCACTATCTGTTATGATTACTAATATTATTTTAGCAGCCAGAGTAATTTCTTAACTTGCAGTAGGTCTTTTGCATTTCCTTTTACTAACGCAAGTTCGCTTTTCGTAGCCAGGATGTTTTAACTTAGAGCTACTATACACTGAGCCCAGCTTTTGAGTTTCAAAGTGCTGGGTAGAAATAGAACTCTCCATTAATTGCTGCAGCTTTGAACTCTGCGACATTGTTGAGCTGATCCTTCTCTACATTTTAAGAATGCTTGAACGTTAATAAGTCCCTCGTGTTTTTATACTCTGTACATGAAATGTACAAGAGTATATTAGGTTTGCGGGAGCTGAAAAATGTAACAGGCAGAAGGAGGCGTGGCAGACCCCACAAAGTATATATATTCTTGATCAGCATGACGAGACGAGTCGATCTAGCCCTGTCTGTCTGTCTGTCCGTCTGTCCGTCTGTCCGTCTGTCCGTCTGTCCGTCCGTATGAACACCTGGATCTCAGAGACTATAAGAGATAGAGACACCAAATTTTGCACAAAGATGCGTTATGTGTGTATTCTATACGAGTTTGTTTTATTTTTTTGATTTTCCCCCCCACTTCCCCCCTATGGGGGTTTTCCCGATTTTCCATTCGTATAATCGCCTATATCTCGGAGACTATACGACCTAGGAACACCAAATTTTAGTCCCAGATGCCTTATGTGAATACGCAGAAAATGTATATTTTGGAATTCCCCTCCCTCCCCCCTCTACCCCGCAAATCGTAACTTCCGTAATTCTTGGAATTTCGAACTAAAATTTTGGAAATACCCCCAGTTGGTTATTATGTGTCCGTATGCCAAATTTCATTATGATAGACCGATTTACCAAGAAGTTATAGCCATAAATATATTTGCTGATGCAGCGCTGCTGCAGCGCTGCTCAAGCGCTGCCCGCGGCTGTTGTTGATGTTGCTGTTTGGTTGACTGCGAAAATGCTTACACAGACACGAATAGATGCGCATAGGCATACATACACTCACACAGACGCAATTGCTATGTAAATGTGCAATTATACACCCTTTACGTGAGTTCGAATACCGAGAGAGGTAAAATCGATCAAATTTTTTTTTTTATTTTCTTAATTTTTTTATTTTCTATAATTATTGTAAACATATGTACAGAGTATTTCAAAGTCGGGACACCCGACTTTAGCTTTTTTACTTGTTTAAGTTTAAAAATGCTCAATGGACAAGGAAGAATTCTTCTAAAATGAACTTTCAATTTAATTCTGGCTTTCTCAATATATAACACCTTCTCTCCCCCTGTAACTATTTTTATTTCTTGTTTATTAAAGGCAAAACAACAATTGCTCGATAATATAATGAATACAGCAGAATATGTAAAAGAAACTTGCTATGAAAAATATACTGTTTTATATGTTTCTTGAAAAGCTGAAAGCTAGATTTGTATGACTAATGCATAAAACATTTAATTTCAAACTAAAAAAACAGCAGAGGTTAGAAGTTTCGAGAAGTGTGAATTTATTATCAAATTGCTTGCAATAATCTTAGGAATATGTAAAATGTTTTTATTTGCGCAATTTCTTAAAATTGCGTGCTGCATTATTTAGTGACCTTTTGCATGTAATTTATTTGAATGTACAATTATTTGTTTAGCAACAACATTTTTATAGACTTGCCATAAAGCGTTGAAAACTTGTAGCACTCACTTCGGCTTGCTCATCAAGTGCCTCTTTATCAGAATGTTGTACGAATATACATTTACATAAATACATATATATTTTACAATATTTCTTGCTTGGACAAAGTTCTTTCCTTTATCAAAAGCCCGCTGCGTGCTTTTTTAAAGTTTTGGCCACCAACTGCTAGCTAGAAGTTTGTTGCCTTTTGGCAACTTTTGCTTTTTAACTTTTAGCGCTACATTGTTTACTTGCGTGCTATGGCTCCTTCTTTTTATTTTTGTCTAACTAAAACATTTTCTTCGACAATTTTTTTGTTTTGCGTTTTTGTAGCGGACTATTTGAGTGTGCCGCCGGTTCAGAGTTTGCAGCCCCGTGCGGCGACCACCGGACATGACTTTATGCTGCCATTGCAGCCAAAACTTTTGGCTCCCCTAGGTAAGTTCCTGATAATTTTCTGTGCGGCATGAATGTTGTAGATGATTCCATTAACAAACTAATTACGGCACTGGGGCTCAGCGGACATATGAAGTTGTTCTGTGGGAAATTTCCAATTCATTTCATTAATTTGAAAATATCAAAGACAGAAATATAGAAAACAACTTCAATTAGTTTATTCAAATACTATGTGAGCGTTGTTTAAAGAGCAGTTCCTTTTCATTCTTCAATTCCCAAAAAGCGTAGATATGTAGTGTATATGACCGTATATATGGCTCCCCTTCAATTATGCTTAACGTGGCGTTTGCTAACTCCTAGCCCTTAGGGTCAATTGAAAAAACATATATCGTAGCGTTTGTAGACAATGCAGTCTAAAATAAAGTACACCAATTTCAACAATTTGCTTAGTTTCTACAAATGAATTGATTTTCCAATTTGCAATGAGGGTTTCAGAAAGCATTTTAAGTTATTTATTATTCCAAATCATCACATATTTAATAACAATTGACAATTCCATGTACATTAAATGTTTTCCTTCTAAATATGCATTTTATTTTAGTATTTTGGAAGTTTAATGAAATTTTTAAAAACATTCAGATAAAAACTTCTCAATCTAACTATATCTCTTACAAATTTAATGAACAGAATATTATTATTATCTTTCTTTCTATTTATTTATTTCACAATATTTGTATTCTATTAACTTAATTTTCGTCTTTATACAATACACAAGATACATAATTCAGATCTATAGAGTTCTATTGATTTGCACAAAAATCTTTACAATGTAAATTAAATATAAATATTGTAACAAGAATTCGCGCACAAATGTTCTTGCATTTATTAAACTATTTTAATATTTTTGCTGAACTTTAATAATTTTAAATCCCTGTTTTGTACCTTTTGATACTATTGAGTTTATTTCCAGCACAATTTCTGATCACACGGAAATTGTGAAGCTGTGGTCGTAGCTTTGTCTAATATTTTTAATAATAATATTAAATATTTGACATTTTAATGGTTTCCCAATTATTATAGCAGAATCCAATTTTAAATTTTCTACTTTAAAAATTCGCTTTTAATTAGCTTCAGTAATTTGTACAACAAATTGTTTTCTAGTCTTATTTTACTTCCTGCTAGTTACCAAAGTTGTTTATAGTTTAATAAAAGTAAACATATTCAACAAATCAGCCAAAGGAGAAGAGGCCTTACAATTTATAGCATAACCATACCCCAAAGCACATTATAATTTTATGCGTAAGCTTCAAAGCCTTTGCGAAGGATGCTGTCATTGTTAGAAGATTAATATAAAGCCGCCACATTTTTATATGAATTTGTTTTAATCCGTTTACCTGCTAGTTGGTTGACCCGAGTTGCGGAAAAGGCCCAAGCAGAAGTTTGACTAAACGACCCCCAAAGTTCAAGTGCCAAGGCAAATAGGAAATTGTTTGAAAAGCATTGTGAAAAGTATTGCCGCAAAACGCAGCTCTTTCTATGCAGTATATGCATTGTGTGTGAGAGCAAAGTTTGTGCCAGAGTGAAGATAAATGACGCATTTGTATGAGTGTGTGTCTGTGAGTATGTGTGTGTGTGTGTGAGTGTGAGTCTGTATGCTTGCTTGTTCAACTGGTTATACAATATTAGCTCAGTGTGTGGTTCGCTGTCAAGTTGGCTGCGGCAGTCAGAGCCAGACAAACGATGCGCCCGGAAGTGCAGAAGTGTGTGGCCGATAGCGAGTGCATTCATAGATGCCTGAACATTGTGTGTGCGTGATATGCACAGGCACTCACACATACACACACCCACACCCCCACACACACACACACCAATGCCAAAACAAGAGCACATGCGGACATGCACCCACTGGCTGTGCTGACATGAACTTCCGCTTCCGTGCGCCTCGTTGGGCAGCAAATTGAAGTGTTTATTGTGAATACACTTTGAAAAATATGCAGTTATAAGCGTGAAGGAATAACAGTGTAAAATAAATCTAAAAAGCCTGTAATGTTTAATTAGAATTCTTTTTTAGTTGCGTTTACTATTCGTGGCTGAGTTTTTCTGATTAATCAATTCTTTTGCAATTATTTGATTGGAAACGTGAACACACAATAGTGCTTTCATTAAACATGAAATCTTAAAAGACAAGAACAAAAAAGTAATGCCATATACGGAATAACTAACTTCTTTCATCATTTCACCAATCCGTTCAATTAATACTAATCGATTTCTGGATTATTATTATGATTTTAATGAATTTTATGGATTCTTAATTATTAAAGTGTACAACTTTTCGGATGGCTTGGACAATTTAAAGTGCATTTGAATTTCATACCTAAAAATACAACAACAAAAATCCCAGCATCAAACCAAAAGTTTTATGGACTCACCATTCTGTTCTTATAAGTTTTGTATACTGATTATAAATTGATTTTCTGCGAGTGTTGAAGAGAGTGTCAATGTGTGCCTGAGAACTTGAAGCAAGTGACAAAATATGATAAGCCATTATTCGCATTGTGCATCCTTTAACCCACAGAGCGAAAGGATCAACATCCATTGCAATTGACTGCACACAATTTGGCCTCCGATACCCATCAGCTCTATGGCGGCCATCATGGGCACAAAACCGGAGCTGGAACTGCAGTGCTGAGCGTGCCGCCGACGCTCAGCATGACGCACACCCAAATGCCACCGGGAATGGCGAGCATGGGGCAGAGGACACCGAATCTAAGCTATCGGGCTACGCATGCGCCCATCCAGCAGCCGATTCCACAGTCGCAGCACATGCAAATGGAGAGGGGGGGAGGTGGTAATTGTAATATAAAAATATCAGTAGCGGGCATCGGATGTACGGATGAGTTGAAGGCGACGCCCAAGGTGACGCTGTTGGATGATTTGAGTGACGAGATAAATTCGTCAACAGATGATTGCGGGGATTGTTGTCTGGTCGAAGACAGCGACACCTATGAGGCCACAGGCCTGGCTACTAATGGCCACAATCAGTGCCATGTAGACGAGGATGGTGATGATGATGACGAAGGCGATTTGGGAGACGAGAACGGCGCGGGCTTAGATAGCGGCGATAGCTTGGGTGGAATTTACATAGGTCCTGGTCATTGATTGCCAGCCATTAAATGGGATTTTCCATTTTAGGGGGTTCAGCCATAGGATACATACGCGTATAGTATATAGATGTTATATCAGTGTTGTGTGAACTGTCAGTTGTGCTGCTCAAGAAATTACCAATTTACAAATGCACTCTAAAATAATTGGCATCATAATTAGCCGCTTATCGCATCAGTGCTGCCAAAACCTTAATACATATGTTGATGAAAATGAATCGTTCATCGTTTTAATCAATTCAAATCGATCTTGTTAATGGCTTTTAAAGTCAGATTTCAAAGCAGAGTTGTGAGGAATTGTGTTGTTGGTTTGATACAAATATTTTATATGTATATATACTTGTATGTATTGTCTATAAATTCGTGCATGTGTATAAATCAGTTTTGGCGAGTTTTGATGATTGAGAAATAATCACTGCCAATCTACTTTCAATATTAGGCAAGTTTTATAATTGTATAATAAATTTCTGGGGCTCAGATTGATTTGTTGAAAAGCATTGGATAGCATTAAATCAGGTTTGTAAATATCATGTGTGATTGATCAATATATGAGTAATACTATTCCAGAAGTGTTGATTATTTGGCAATTTACGATAATCTCATCATAATCTCTCTTAAAAATTGCACGAAATGTGTCGGCGTTTAAAGAGGTTTATGCTGATCCCTGAAGCTCCAATTAAGAGGATTATGTTCCTCCAAGTCATATCGACTGAATCTCAAATTAGTTATAAATAATTGGTGAACATTTTGCATTTCCATTACACTTTAGCTTGAATATTGGCACTCTTTCAAATATTTCTCATACATTTCTGTGTTCTCCCTATATCTGTCATGTTGACAACTGCCATTGACAAAGATACATACATACTTATATTCCACACACACACATCGCCCTCAAACAACAATTTAAGCCACTTGGGTCCATTCGAGCGGAGTTAGTTTGTCTCCAATGCCTGTTTTTGACAGAATAAGGTGTTCATTGTGTAAATCTTGGCTGGCTACGAACTTACATGGAACTATAAATTTCCACACTTGACTTTTACACTCCATTGTGCTTCGGCATGCATGTACGAGGCATACACTGAGCAACAAAATAAAGTGGCATACAATAAAAATGTGTGTTAAATGGAGGATGAAATAAATAAACAACTATAGTAGCAGTGCTAGGAAATCATGGTCATGTTTATAAGTACATACCCGTACAATTATTTCATTAAAAGTGTAAATAATGGGAGTTCGATGATTAGCACTGCTAGCCTAAGCAGGAAAATTAATTAGGCTTATAAGAACATAAGAACATAAGAACCTTGAGCAAGTTTACAGGGGAGGCCATGAATAGTAAAGTGTGGTGGTTTCTAATAGGCGTATAATTAATTTGAAAAACAATTATACGCAATTTAGTTTACCCATTTGGCAATTGAGTGTTAAATCCTTCACAAAATAAAATCTTTCAGGAAGAAAACCCATAAAGTTTCTTCTACTTCTGCCAAAGCTGTAAGTCTGAAATCTTTCTCTGCCACCAAGTTATGTGTTACAGTGTTTTTTTTTTTTGTATATCTACAACATATAGTCTATTTTGTTGATTCTGACTTAAAAATGTAGGTATAGAACAAGCAAAGGTGTAGGATATATCGTTTTAGCTAGTCGATTAAATGTCTTTTATTTAGACAATCATGGTTTCTAATCCTATATCCTTATGGTGTAATGTGTTTATATACATATGTACAAATAATAGCATTACCTCTGAAGACTTGCTCATCTTTCCAAAATGCTACAAGACCTGTTTATCAACTGTAGACGATATTCGTTCGATGTTAACGTCATTTGCCATTTCTCCCTAACTTGCATATAACTTCATGAAAAGCACCATAAATATTCATTTCGAGCTCATGCTGGCAGATCAAATGCATATGCTTCTACATCAAAATTGTTATTATTTGTCGATCAATTTAAAGGCAACTGCCAAAGATCTTTCGTAACAAAATCAAGTTCCCAGAATAATTAGAAAGTACTATTTGTCTGATAGTGTAGGTAGGGGACACATCCTGAACTAGTTGGCCACACTCGACATCGACGACAACAGCGACAAACAAAAAGTGTCACTCGAACTGTTTATCCGACACATTGACTGCCACCATTTCAATGAACTACAAGTAAAAACTACGGCGTCGACAATGGCGACGACAGCTCGGAGCAAGGCAAAAAGCAATGGCGCCGACGGCATGCATGTTGGCCGGCATGTCGTTGTCCTTCTGCCTTCATCCTTACAGTCACAGGCAGCACTGGTGGCGACAAAAATGAGCTTGTAAATATTCTGTAGAGCAGCTGATAAGCGGCGAAGGCATTTTGGGGCGTGTTAGGCTCGAGATTGCTTCTGAGTGGCCAAAGTTTTGCTCAATTTTGCGGTTTATAAGTGTTTGCTTATGGAAATTGTTTGTATGTATGTCCGTCCGTCCGTCCGTTTGTCTGTCATTGCAAATATTTGACTCAAAAAAAAATTCGCCAAGGGAATCTGCAACAGAAAATAAAGGAAGAGAATTGGGAGAGAGTTTATTTAATTTTAAGTGACGTTCAATGGGAATTTTTGGTCCAATATTTCTAGTTTATTTTTTGGGAATCCTAAACACACGTTGTTAACACAGAAAACCACACAAACAAAACATTAAATAAACAATTCAATGTGAGTTATTAATTACGCTCAACTGTGTGAGATTAATTATTTATAAACTCTTATCTACAACTAATCCATTTAAAACAAAAGCAAACGAGTGTAAAATAAATTTAATAAGTGTTGCATATTACATTATAATACAGAGATCTGTTTTAAAACTATTATTAAATACTAAAATAAATGCATTTTAATACAAAAATTCACAATGAAGCAGGAAGGTAGCAGGAACAAAATGCACAATGTATAGAATTTAAAAGAATGGATAGAAAAAAATAGGAAATTAAAAAATATTTATATGTGCATGTGAATGAGCAAATATGCGCTTTTGTCTTAAAGTATGCGTTTGGGTTATGAACGGAAAATGGCATTGAATTATAGATTGAAATATTGGTAAATGCTCAATTGTTTGCATAGGTTAACTACAAATTCAAGTGAGATTAAATTAAATTAAATTTTGCTTAGCAAATAATTCAGTTTAGTTAAGTTTAAGAAAACCCTTTACGCTCCCTCATTAACAAATCAACAAATAGTTTGGCAACTTAAAGTAGACAACTGAAATGAAATTTGTATAAACTAACTAATATAACTAATATAACTTTTAAAATTTAAATGGAACATATGACGTAAAGTAAGTGTAAAGTTTTGAAAATTACATCACAACAAAAAATCACCCACCATGATTGAAAAAAGAAGCTGAGAAAAACAAAAAACAGGTTCAATTCAAGTCTTACAGTAGTATTCAAATTTGTTTTTAATGTAAATATAAAAAGACAAACAAATGTGTTGTAAAAAAGTAAAAAAACCAAACATTAAATATAAATCATGTATGTTTTCAAGGGAAACTATTAAATAAAAAATAAACAAAAAGAGTTTGAAAACTGCAAAAAGCGTAAGAAAATTTATAAAATCAGCCATCAGCCATCATGAAGTTAAAGAAAAAACAAATAGCATTACAATTTAAACAAATTTTTAAATGTCAACTGAATATGGCAACATACATTTAACAAAAGATTAAATAAATTGTGGTGTGTGAAATGATTTTCAATTTTTAAAAATAAACATTCTTCAAAGAACATTTAAGGCATCTCTTTGTTATATTTTCGGTTAATTGGAGCACGTCTCTCTCTCAATACAGATAATCTCCATGGACAAATTTGAGGCAATTATTGAGAAAACAAGATAAATTATTTATGGAAAATAAACAAGAAGCCGGCCACGTACAGCATTTATGCTAAAATATTTCTGATGAGAAATTCAATTTTGGCAGCGACAAGAAAACAAACTGAACATGCAACCAAAAAAAAAGGCATGTACAAGGCCTTTTAATTTAAAAGGCAAACACACACATACTCTCACATTCTCTAAAACACACGCCCACATGCACAGCCTTAAGCCGAGGATCAGCGCTGGAATATGTAGGCTGGCACAGACCCATAAAGAAATAAATTTATGTTGGCACATTGCATGAAAATGGCAAAAAATATGAAGGCGCCAGCCAAAAAAAGGGCAGACCCCTGCAAGTAATGGCAGCTAATATAGACACTTACCCACTTACTCACACACGCACAAACACACTGATACACACACACATACACGCACAAACACACACTAATACACAGGCGGCACATCAAAGCGCAAATCCATTAAGCATAAAACCGCCAGGCAGGTAACCTGCTCGAAATGAAACTGAAAATGTAACAACAACAAAAGCCCCATTCGTGCAGGCAATTGGGCGATACGTGCAAGCGTCTATGTAAGTGTGTATGTAGGTGTGCGTAGAACATAGTGAATAAGGGAGTGTGGGCGAGAGAGAGAGAGAGGGAGAGAGAAGGCCTATCTATGTGCAGCTGTGCGCGTTCGCCCCTGGAGTGTGCTAAGGCAATAGGCATGAGAAGCGCCGAGGACAGCGCAACAGCGCAAGATTAATGAGCAACACCTGCCTGCAGACAAATTACGTGGCATAATTCAATGCGACTGTGTCAGCACCCAGGCGACGCGACCCCTATACCCGTATATGTACATATGTTGGCTAAGGTTCAAATCACAGCATTACGAAGCTGAGGGCACACACTTATGCTCTACGTATTCACAGCTCATATGCAAAGTGGGGGCGCGCAAAAGTCTCGTAAGTAGATTTGTAAAATTTGCACGAACACAACAAAAGAAGCGGAACAAAGGCGATAGGTGTCTGGCATAGAGATGTGCCGCATAACTCAATTTTGTAGACGAGAATGTATGAATGCATTTGCCAAGCTTCAAGTAATATATACTCGTACATATGTAGATTACCTGTTCGGGCTCACTTTACGTCCAGGGAAAAAAAACAATATGAAATTATTTGTATGCTGGTTTTGAAAAAACAAAACACCAAATGGCCATCAAGAAGACGCTGGAGCAAGAATCGTCTGATGTTACATATGTACCTACAAAAAAGAAAATGGCAGCAAATAGTGCCTCACCATAATGTCAAATTATATATAAATCTGGGAACTATATCATAAAGCTGTTATGGAAGTGTTTGATTTAACGAAGCGTATTTTCATTGAACGGCTATAGCGTGGAAATGGGTGAGTACAGGGTATTCAACAGCCAGATTGGCACAATTTCAGCGTTCTATTCATTATTTTAGCTATGGTTTTATGTTATATTACACCTATATTATGCATTGTGTGCAGATAATTTGCTTTGAACTGGACTATAATCAGGTGAGTACCGATAATTTTTACTTATTTTCCTCACTTACGTTTTCCTCTATAAAAACAAGACTTTAAAAGTACAAATAGATTTTGATAAGTGAAAAAGTATTGGCAATAATAATATACAAATCGATTTTTGATAAGTGAAAAAGTATTGGCAATAATAATATATATAAATTAAAAAGAAAAGTACGAAACACTGCTGCGGACAATCAAAAAAATCACATGTTTTGCAAATTCTTTAATCGCAGACTTTATTTCTAGCAAGTGTAAATAAATTTTGCAAACATACTTTTAGTTTATAAATCGGTTCCTGTTGCAGACCATATAATTATTTTTTATTGACTACAGTTTCGAAAATCCGCGTGTGTCAAAAGCCGAAGCTGTGGGTTTTCTCTCCATACTCGTACATGGGCGAGCAATTGGAGCATATTATTGCTCCATGAATAATGCAATCAATATAATTTATTTCCTCTTCGGGGCTCTTCATAAAACTGTTTTGAAGGGGGTTTCGGACAGACTATAGTATTATTCGGCCACTTTGATAATTCTTCTATTTCTCAATTAAGAAGATTGGAATTTCCCTGATTAACTATATTGTGTCCACTAAAAATCTATTAAACGTGTTATTTAAACATTTTATTCAATTGAAGTCTTGCATAAAATCCATGGATTATTGCAAATGTTAGTTTGTTTATTGAAATAAATCAATTATTAATCTTCATTCTGCAAAACAAAATAACAAATTATTTATTGCTTCTTTTGACAAATTTCATTTGACATACCGACAGATTCTCCGAACTAGTTCAAGACAAACAACAACTTTAGCTTAGAATAGACGCGTGCTAGACTGAACGACATACGACCCACACATGTACACACACACCTACACCCACCTACACGCTCATACTCCGACATAAGCCGGTGATTTATGCTTGACTTGATAAAATGTCGCATATCCGGTTTCCGGCTTTTTTCTCGCCGACGTACCCAAAAAAATAAACTTTTTTCTCGCTGCCATGGCCGAAACAGACAGTAGGAGCACGTTGTTTTTTAGGGTGTGTATGTTTGTGTTTGAATGTGTGTGTGTGATAAAAGCCTAGAGAAGTAATCAAAGTTAGCATATGGCGGTACAGAATTGCATGGCAATCTGTAAATGTGTTTTGTGATTGTTTGCAACTGTCGCGAGAATCCTCGATTGTGTTATGCTGAGTGTGTGTGTGTGTGTGTGTATGAAGAGGCCTAGTGGGTTGAAGGGAATGTTTGCATGTATAGCTCTTGATATTTGAAGTGAGCATTTACGACAAGAGTCTCTAGACAGAGCCGTGAATAAGGAAAGAGAAATGGGTAACATTTGCAAGTCAATATAAAAAATAAACAGCGAGGAAATTTCACTAGAAAGCAGTAATTAAAAAGGAACACTTTATTTGTTCAGAAAAAATAACTATTTGGAGAAGTCTCTGTTGTTATATAAAGTACAAAATATAACATGCATTTATTTTAATTAATTAACTTACATTTTTACATTTTAATTAACTTACATTTTTAAAAACCCGGGTTCCATCCTTCAGCTAACTCATTAATATATTATTTTAACATTAATAAATAATTTGAAACTTCTTTAAGGCATTATTTTAATAACACCTCTCATAAGCATTCCATTTTTGTCTAATTCAGAATTCATTCATATTTCTAAGCACAACTGCAAACGAAAAGGTAGCTTTTATGTTAGTTGTGCTATTAAGAGGCTTTAGTGCTCTTAGCATGCTAGCGAATCGGTAGAGTATATATGTTAGAATGCAAATTATATAAAAAGTGTTATTAAAACTGTGTTTGGCTAAGGGCAGTATATTTCTACAGGTTTCTTAATTACTCCTTAATTATAAACACCAGCAATACAGTACTTGTATTTCATTATTTTTAATTGGACTTGCAATTTGACTTTTGAGAAGCCAGATTTCATAATAATTTAATTAATTTGTAAACGCTGAAATGCATCGCTCAAAGTATAGTAAATCTTGTAACGTCGCCCTTGCGACCTTGCTCGTATTTGCATAGTTTTTTGAGTTGTTGGCAAATCATTTGCTTGTCTGTTTCAAATTATTTTTCACTTTGCTTTGTTTTAACCATAAACTAAACATAGTCATAGCAGCGTGTTCGGAAAGTTGCTTTTAACTTGTCCGTTTTGGTTTTTTCTCTGCAAAGAATTGTGTTTTATTGCTTTACAAAAATGCGAAGGAAACCCTTAATAAAAGTCAGTTAGCAGTCAATTCTCAATTCGCTTCATTAATCACCAAACCGACGACCACAGTCCTCGAAAACGTTTTCAGAAGCATGCCAGCAACTGTTATTATGGCAGCTGATAGCACAGATTTGGCTCAAATTGAAGGCCCAAACTATCAGCAGCATTCGCGATGCCCCCGATGGATGGCAGAGCCCACAATTGGGCGCACGTGAAAGCCGAGCCTTGACTTCCTTGTCTGGGGACACTCTTTTGACACAATTTTGGCAGCTAGCTGAAAGCAAAGAAAACAAAAACAAAATACGAAAACGAAGCCAAGTCAAAATGGCACAGTTGTTGGCCATTTATTGCGACACTCTATGGTTGCTTTTGAGCTCGAAAGAAAAATTTATTGTTACAGATGGCCAGAAGAGAAGAAACGTAAGCAAAACAAAAATGGAAGCAGTGAAAAGAGGAAAGTAAATTTCCGGTGCTTGGCCATAAAAATCGCGACCAAAAATAAATCGAAAGCAATAGATAGCCACTGCGTTCTATGATTTGTTAAATGTCATGCTGCTACAGCGTTCGAAGGGCACTTAAAGCTGCCAATAAAATTGTTGTGCAACATTCAACGATAACACTAAGTGCATCTGTCACAGCCATCGTCATCATCCTCATCGCATTGTTCATCATCATCATTCTCTTCATCATCGTTGTCATCAGGATCGTCCGCAGTCTGTTGACAGCAGCGTCTACGAGCGCGTTGATTTCGCGGAGCACATCGGTTGGCCAGCTGGCACACCTTCAGAGCCCTGCGTCTGGCACTGCCATTCATGTTCCAATAGCACTTTAGCATTTTCCAGCTCAAGGTCAGACTTCTACGCAGTCCGCAGTAGAACTTCATCACCATCAATAATCCATCGGTGGCATCAAGCATGCAACATAGAATGGCGCCACTCACTGCCGTGGTAAGCAAGCCGAGCACCCAGTACTCGAAACACCAAGGCCGGCAGCCGCTCAGACCCAGGAACAACAACAACTCTTGCACCACAGCATAAATGACTCGCTCGAAGGCACACCAAATGATCAGCATTCCCACCTCAGTTATGAGAACGCACGCGACTATCTCAAAGATGACCTGATAATATCTGGGGATGTGGCAGAATCGTTGCGGAAAGATGCACGTGTCCCACAGATAGCATAGAGTGGCCAGCAAGAAGATCCAGCTGGCCAGCGAGGGAGCGGGCGAGCACTGATCCTCCGGCTGAGTGAAAAAGAACGAACAGCCTAGCACCTGAAACAGGGCCGTCAAGTAGATGGCAAGCTTCTCTGCCATTGCTTTCCGATAATGGAAAATTTAGAAAATTTTATTATGCCTTACTAATTGAAGTTTGAGATATTGCTATATAGATGTGTATTCATTATTCGCAAATTTTCACTTGGTATTACTAGAAGAGCTGCACTTATTTGTTTTAAGACGTAATAGGTCCCTTAACGAAACTTTCACTGAAAATTGAAGTACATTTTCCTTGCATAGCTAAGATTTGTTAGTTCAGTTGTTGTAGTTGTTTTTACTTTATAGCATTCGCCAGTCGAAAAGAAATGGTGGTGGCAGCTGAGAACGGCATTGAACTGTTCCATTAAAAAGAACAAGAACAAAATTGATTAATTAATTAATTGAAGATTAATTAAAGTTCAGAAAATAATCTCTACTTATATAAGATGTTTATTCGAGATGAAAGTAATATTTACGGACAAACGACTTCTCTGTACGACGTTCTCAGCTCGACGTCTCGAGTTGCCGCAATACTGGGAAAGGGGAAGGTTGACAGCACTCTAGTGGGTTGTACACTTGTTAAAAATGAATGAAGAAGAGTTAACAATTAATTGTACTGCCAGCACTAACAGGAATTTTTATTTTACTTTAATGTTGATTTATTCCGCATACACATATAAATGCATGTATGTATAAGCTGCATTTTATTGTTTGTTTAATGTTTATTAACGAATACCTAAACGATTTAATGTAAAAATAAACAATTGATTGTTTCAATCATGAATATTTCATGATTCCATTGCGTGATTTTATAATTTATAAGCTAATTTATTAAACGTAGTACTTAATAAGATTAAAATCCTCAAATCATATTATGTTAAAAATCAATTTAGCCGCCCACTTAAGCTGCCCTCAATCGTTTTGTGGCCAGACACGCGTTGAGTGAATTACAGTATTAATTAGTATGCTCATGGCATCATATTACAACAAATACAAGCGAAAGCTTTGACAAATATACTGTACTCATTATGTACAAGCATATGTTGTCAATTAATTAGCATTTGACAAATCCAAAGTGTCCATACACGCACACGCACACGCACGCTCAAGCACACTCAACAGTTTGACATGCTCTGGGAGGGCACCAATTGACAGGTTGAAAGCCAAATTAGCTTAGAAAACCCCAGTAAATGGTAGAAAAAACAGCACGCTATCCAAAATCAGTAGACGTTGAAAAAATACTGACAAATTAACATAACATTTACCGCAATTAATCAGGGGTGTCGATGGAACAAACGCACGCAGGGGCCGACCGCCTAAAAGTAGACTGTTAAAGCAAAAGCCGTGAAACAGGAGTACACTGGAATGCAATTGCGTTGTGCCAAATCCAATTTGAATTAAATGAAATAAGTTACTTGTGCAAATGCTACAAAAATATTTGTTTTATTTTATATTAAAACCCTTGTTTCTCAACTTGTCTATTGATAAAAAGTACTTTATTAAATTTCTTTTTAAACATAAAAAGGTTAAGCGGATTTAAGGTTTGAATCAATTAAAATAGTTTCCGAATTTTTAATGATTTTCCGAACATTCCAAAAACAATTATGTTTGAAAAAATTCGAAAAACGAGCAAATTTTATTTATTTATGTTTATTTATATTTTATTTAAAAAAAGCTAATAGAGTTGAATACAAAAATAATGTAAAATCATATTCGAGTAGGGTCCATAAAAACTGCGCATTTTCGATTTATTTTATTGATTTAGGCTTAGGTACACTTTTTAATCAGATAATTTTTTTGTTTTCTTTATTTCTGATTCACTGAAAGGTTTTACAATGTTTCCGATTAAAACTTATACCTAAGAGTGATTTGTGATTAGAATAAAGAACAATGGATAAATATATATATGAAAAATTGTAATATTTAGCCTCCACATGGAGCTGTCTGTTTACCAATGGCGAGCAGTGTATTCAGTTTGGGATCAAGCCGGAATACAACCGTTATCTGCTACCTGTATCCAACTGTGAACTTGTATCTAGAAAAGTCATTTGCTGCGGGGGCTGACAGTTACAGGCTCGTAAGATAGGCCCACAGACACAGATTCAAGCACACACATCCAGGCACACACAGACACACACACACAAGGATAGGCAGACAACTTGAGGAGGGTTCATGTTGGCTCGTTTGCTGGCCTGTATGCGGCCTGAGCTTTGTATCTATGGTCACGAGCATCACAGCCCGCCCTGTCTGCCCTTGTATTCCAGCCCTGCCGCCTGTCTGCCAGCCTGTCTATTCAAAAATTGATTTGTTGTTATTTACATGCGACATTTATCTAAGTTGTGTTTTTAAAGCGGCATTTTTCGGTGCCATCAGACATTATGGGTTGCCCTGATAATTGGCTGTTGTTGGTGCTGTCGAAAATCCAATTTGTAAGTGTCAATGACAGTTTTTTCCCTACCTTTCCTTTCCGCAGCGGCCGGCTGCCCATTTTTATTGGCGCTTAGTCCATTGAACCGAAAATCACAGTTGATTTTGCATGCAACAGGTTGGCTGCTTGATGAGGATACACAAAGGTGGCACAGCATGACATTTGTTATTGTATGCCAGAGAATGGCAAATGTGGACGTAAATGATTTTATTTCTATAAAGGCTTAGAGAACTCGAATGCGGTCGAGCGAGATAGACGCGCCACACGAGCGAGACGGCATGCGTCTAAAATTTTCTCTTTGCTTCAAATTGAAATCGTTCGTGTAGAAAAATCAATCAAAATTGCGCGTGTGCATTTTTGAATTGACATGCAAATGAATAGTGAAGTGTGATTGAGGCAATAGCCAAAAATATCCGGCTTATAGAAATGTGATAGGAGAATATTTGTATAAATGTAAATGTGCTCATACGTCTGAGGTGGCAAAGCTTATAGCGAATCGTTTTAAACTGTATTATATTTAAATTTTAGTAGGAAGAACTATTAAAATTAATAAGTTGTTAGAAAGGACTATAAGTTTGTTAAATAATATTTTGGGGGACTCAGGTTTGAAAGGCGGACTTTTTAAAAGCACAACGACTTAAATCTCTTTTCTAAAGAAATACAATGAATTATTAATAACGTTTTAAAAAGTTTCTTTGTCAAAAACATTGCAGTCAATTGACAAATATTTATGTCCATATTCAATTACTTTCATGCAGATAGAAAACTATTTTTGAGTTATATTTGAACAAAATGAATTGCTGATTCTCTAAATAATACTTTATATTGATAGACAGTCTCATATTAATATAATCTGTGTATTTTTTCAATTATGGTGAAGGTTTACAAAAAAAAAAAAAAATTCATAAATACTATACAATGCAGATCTGATGGAGAAATCTTATTAGTGGATGAATGATTGCTAATGATTGTCTACAGCTCTTCATAGATGATGGCATATTTGGGGATTGTCTTTAAGAAAAACCAAAATATATGTATTTACAAGCTTTAAAAAGTGTAGCTATAGTTTGCAGTTAATTCTCCATAGAATTCGTGAAGTGATTGACATTCGAAGCCTATTATTCATTCATTAATTTATATAGTATTTCCTTCCGAAGTATATTTTAAATAATAACATGGCCCAGCAAGCTTACTCTACCTTCGAAAATTGCAGTGAACATTTATTGCAATTAAATAATAAATCAGCTAAGGAGGAAGTAATGACTGCACTGTCGACGGCAGCGGCGGCAATTAAGCGCAAACAACATAAAATGGCTTGGGAAAATAATTTGCACTTCCTGCGACGTCGACGGCCCAAACGATTGCCGTAACGACTGCGGATGCACTGGCGGCCGGAGAGTAGGCTTGGGAAAGGGGTCGAGCAAGTCAAGTCATGCACTTAAAATTTCATATAATTTCGCACGTGCAACTTTAATGAACTTTTCACACTCATTACACCCTCACACATAGACATACACACAAACAGAGAGACACACATACACACATGCACACATAGACAACAGCATGTGCACCTAACTTCCGTTTTGGTGCTTTTTTGTAACCGCATGCAACTTCCGCACACACACACACACACACACCCACCCACCCACACACAGCAAAACGCACATAAGCGCCCATGCGATTTCGCAAACAGGGTGACCAAAGTTCTAATAGAGGAAAAGCAGACGACTTTTCTACTTTTAATGGTAATTAAATTCAGCATATTCTATTGGGTGAAGTCAACTTAACGAGCTCAGGGGCCGGCTCTTATCTTAAGCTTAATATATGCATGAATAGAAGCTCGAACATAGCATGAAATTCAATGCCTAGAGGCATTACTTTCTTTAAATTCACACTAATGAGCCCAAACCGTACAAGAGATGCAAGATTGCAAGTATTCCAAATAGGATTTCTAATAATATTATATAGTAATACTATATATGCAATAATTTATATTGCCAAAAACATACACTAGTACATACTCAATCAGAATAATTACTTGTTAAGGAGACTCATTTAACCTTAAATTCCAGCTAATGTCAATCAATCTTTTCTTAAACCTAAAGTTAAGAACTTAAATATTTCTTAACCCTTCCCTTAGCAATATACATGATTGATGGAAAGAAAATCTAGATACACTTTAATTTAAATACACAAATGAGAACATTTTCGTACTTGTAAATAGATTTAATCTGATTCCAAGAAGGGGGCGAAGCTTTGTGTAACTTTTCTCATTCGAAAAACTAACAAAGGTTAGGTTTACTTTCTCAGTTAGTCACCTCTACCTTTTTTTTTTCCAAACATCAGCTATTGTTAAAGTCATTCTCATTTTGTTAACTTTCAATGTTTCGACTTCCTTTCTAGTTTGTGATATATTCTTTCGACATTTCGTCTAAATTATTAATATTATTACAGCCAAACCACTGAGAAACGGCAATCTGTAAATTACAAAATCATTATAATTATTACCTTTAGAGCTTAAATTAACAAATATTTTCTAACCCAATCGTTTTGGCACCAAAGTAGGGCATGATATTTGCATTTTTTGCAGGGAATCAAAGAGATACTGAAAGGTATTAATAGTAGTGGAATGGTCACCTTGTTGGCTATGTCCTAAGGCATGGTAGGAGAGCATGGCCAAGTATTCGGTCGTTCCGGGCTCTGGGAGGGCAACAACATTCTTGACTTGTCAAATCGTGCGCATAAAAGTTTAGCCATGAAAAGTTTCGCCTTTTACCTTGCTCGTCTCCGTTGTTATTGTTGCTATTGCTGTTGCTGTTATTGTTGCTGCAACTGACACTGACAGCAGAACAACAGCAGTAGCAGTAGCAGTAGCAGCAACAACTACAAAGTTGCTTCCTCCCATGTCAGGCGCTGCATTTTGCGTCATGTTAGGACAGGCGTGCGTCGTTTTACGTGAGTTGAGTTTGCGATTTGTCAAAAGGGCTGACGTGAGCGGTTGACAGGGGTTGGGGGTTGGGGGATGCTGGGTGGGGTGTGTGGGTGGGAGGGTGATAGGGTCTGCCGCAGTTTGGCGATCGCTTGCTCCAAGCACTCGAGACAAATTGAATTCATGTATTTTTCGCAGTTGCTCTGCATACCAAAATGCTACGAATATATGTACTTGTATATGGACGGACTGTTTTATGCTTGATTTGCAAATTGCGCATACGCCGCATGGTGCACGCCAGGGGAAAAATCACGCTAATTGTCGCGTTGCAAAGTGCTGTGTTGCATACATTTAGGCAGACCGGAGCAGTGAACTGTGATGTCTGCATTAACATTAATTTGCATAAGGCATGCCAATGGCCCAGCAATGATATTCGAATAGAGCGGAGACTTCGAGAGAATAATAAATACAAGTACACACAATTATGGATGTATTTCTAGAACGGAAAATAGTTTACTTTGAAGAACAGATGAAGTATTGCGAGAAGAAATAGTGGCCGTAAATAAATAAAAGACAAATCGCCTAATAATGAAAACAGTAATGCTGCCATTGTGATTAAAAAGCTTAACTACCTACAGTTTCAAAAACTATGTACAGTGGTTATTGAAACATAAAACTAACGTTTGTAGCAATACTTCACAGCAATCGAGCATTGGAAGTGATGTGGGATCGCTAAGGATGACTTGTCAGTCAGCAAAGGATCGCATTAATAATTCCATCAATAACGCCACTTTAGAAATATCGAATATAGTAAACGAAAAGTAAGGTAGCAGCGATATTGTCATAGATACTTTGAAGCTCAACGGGACACACTACGAGCTACACTTTTCACTCTCTGTTATAGGATTATAAATATTTCCATTACCCACGACACAACCCTTCTTTCCACTAGTCTCACCTACGGGTCGACATGCAAATACTTGTCCCAGCTGCCGCCACAGCCCAAACGGTCTTGTAGTAACTACAACATTGGACTGACAAACCAAACGAAAGACAAACAAAGTCAATGCTCGCAGCTATTAGTGAAGCAACAACAGAAACAATAATGCAAACAACAAACACTTGGCCAGCAGCACCCGGAGCTCTGAAATCAGCAAACCAAAACCGTGCGAAACTAAAACTCGCGCAACAAATGAAGCCAACTACAAGGACGATGACAACGCCAGCCGCAAAGCATGCATAATTTATAAGGAGCGGGTGCGGTGCAGTGGCTATGCTCCTGGCACTGCCGGGGGGCGATAAGCGATGGGCGGTGGTGTGCGGTGGTGGGCGGTCGTAGGGGGTGGGAGAAGGAGCCCGCAGCTGGGAGGTTCTTCCAGCGGCAACATTTGCATTTCAACACTCATGAGAACCAAATGCGCGTTTAACAAATGGCAGACTACGATGACGTTGACGATGGCACCGAACGCCGACCGCCAATGGCAATAGCCATAATGGCTACAAAAGGCAAGTGGTGCAGGTTGTGGTTCAGCAGCCATCAGAAGCCGCTGGTGCCGCTGTGGCTTCCGGCTTAATCTGGGGCACAAATGAAGCAATTATTTGCGCTGGATAGCGGCTAGTGGGTCAGTTGGCCTCGGCATAGTGTCTGATGCTTTTCAAAGTGGTCAAAGCGAGTTTGTATTAATCATGCGCCATGTGGGCCTGCAATCCAAATAATGCCGGATTATGATTGCATTGAACCTATGGGACTGTCCAACTTTTTGGCTAAGTACTCGAGGGCTTCCAACTCGTGGAAATTGGGATAAAAGCAAAATGTAGCACACTAACAATTATTAGCTCTATTTGCCTATTAAGCCTAAAAGCTTAGAGCTTTTCGCATACAGCAAAAATAATTTCGTTTCAACGTTCGATGAGTTTTCAACTGTAATGCTAAATTTAACAGAAATGAGTATAAAAACACTTAACACCTATCGTTAAGATTATTGAGAGTGCTAAGGAACAAGCAACTATTAAAGAACTACTTGCTGCCAGTTTTAATTTGGTGATGGGCTTATTTCTTACAATACGCTTTGTTGCCTAGAATTGGTCTATTTGGTGTGACACTCATCTAATTCAATCTGATCCCTCACTTTAAAACATCATCTTCCCCCATTCATCTCAGCCTACGCCCTGAAAAAAGAAGAAAGTATAATAATTTAATTTTTCAAGCTATTATATGTATGTGTATTACAAATTTAAAGATCGAAGAATCGATTTTTGTGCAAGGTATTTAAATATCAAGGTTGCGTGCATATAACATTATTGTTAAACAAATTTTTTCATAGCCCCACAAACAACATCACTGTGGAGTAGTTTCGTAAATAAACATTGGTTATTACAAACAATCGACTCATTGTGCAAACAAATTTCCATTTATCTATTGTTAAAATAAATCGTTAAAATAAAACGAAAACCTGTGAGCTCTCCATCGAAATGAAACGAAATCGACATGACTTGTAAGCTTGCATTTTTACCCAAAAACAATAAACAAACAAATGTTTTAATTACTTTACGAGTATATGCGTTTTTGTCACATACACGTACATAACAATTCTGAACAGTAGAGATATGCGCTCCCCAAAAAATAAAATTATTTCAATGGAAAAGTTTGGTAATCTGTAATCGAAATGAACAAATGTGAAGTAATTATTATTTTGCAATAAATATGATTAAATAGAATGTATTTTGCGGAAAAAACAACGACTTAAAATAAATAAATTTGTGCATAATCTAAAAGCATTTCGTTTACCCGCTTTGCCGACAAACAACAAAATGTATACAAGTTGCATAAAAACAGGAAATATATAAATACAGAGTGATGGATTTTCATTAAACTAATAATAACCGAAAAGGCGGGGCATTGTAAAAAAGTAACGAATATTTAAATGAATATCGATTGCGTTATAAACAAAGAAAGAAGTACTTCGAACAAAAGGTATTATTGCGATAAAGGCTGCTAAATAAAATAATCAAGCAATATATTGTTTGAACTGCATATATATAACTACACAATGGTGACTGCTACATTGTGTAAATAGCTATATGTATACATATACGAGTATATATGTATATTTACTAAAAAAAAACTCGTTCAAACACAGATTTATATTCACATAATAACGATGAATGCCATCCAATGCAAAGGAAAATAAAGGAGATTTCAATGCGTTCTGAATATTGAAACAAGCTGTGTGGTGTATATTTACTCCTGTTATACTCTTTAACCCTTTGCGTGCAGGGTAGATACAAAGTTTTGGATATTGCTACAGAAAAACAGCGACTAACAGATTACAGAAATCTCGCCACGGAGCGGTCCAGACTACCAGTAATCAGAATGCACTTATCGATTCGGCCTTATGCAGCTGCCCTGACATTTGAAATTGCGCATACCACACGTTGTCTTAACAAACATTTCAATTAGCCAAACTGGCGTTTAAATTTCTTGTCAGCTGCAAAAACTTGATAAATGCCAAAGTGTCAAACAGTCCAGAACGCCGACTAGGTGGTCGATATACGGCAAGAGGGAGGAAATTGTGGGGCGGGGGATGAGGGCGGCACAGGGACAATGACAGCAGCCTTACACACGCCTGGCTGAGTTTGTACTGAGCCTGACGTCAAAACATTTAAAACACGATTTTCACATTTATTTTGCAATTTTGTTATTGTTAAAGCTATTGTATAGACGGCTATACATAGGATAGATATGTATGCATGTAAATGTACGGTTGTATGTGTGTTGGGGCGGCGACATATTGGCAGGCGCGTCTAGCAACAAAAATTGAATCAGAGACTGTGGCTGGCAATGCTTCAGCATCTGCCACAGCCTCTGCCACAGCCTCTGCCACAGCCTCTGCCACAGCCTCTGCCACAGCCTCTGCCGCCGCCACTCCGCAGCGCCGATTCGATTAAGTTAAATCGAATTTTTGGTTTGCCGATAAAAACATCAACTAAGTCATTGTGTTACACACACACACATACAAACACATGTGTGTGTGTGTGTGTGTGTGTGTGTGTGTGTGTGTGTGTGTGTGTGTGTGTGTGTGTGTGTGTGTGTGTGTGGAGGCAGACTGGCGTCGACTGGCATTGTCAGAGTCACAGTCCACGACGCTGCCGCCCTCAACAAGTCCATTGGGGGGCGTTTAGAGTTGCCAAGACTGGCAGCTTGCAAAGTTCTCTTTTGCTTTTTTACTTTTACTTTGACTCTTTCCCCGCTTTCTTTTTCGCAACATAAAGAAGATTTATATCGGCAATAAAATATTTCATGCTCGAGCGCATTTCAACTAAGAACAATGCGCATAAACACATACTCCCACATATCTACGCATACTTACCTATCGACTCACGTGTGTGGCAATACTAAAGCACACCTCACACGGACGACAACCGTACAACACTCGACCAGACCACCTCGGTGGCGAACAGTGGAACTAAAGTTTAATTCCTAATCCCAGTCCCATTCATTACATAAGTCATTGTGATTGAGAAGTCGTGAAATCTGAAATTTACAACCTCTTTTTTTATTAAAATAGTAATAGCTCGAAACATTTACTGCAGAAGAAGTTCTTCTTGACCCACAGAAAACAATTTAAAACGATCCAAAGGGATGCCATTATTCGATAATTTTAACAACTCTAATAAATCAATTAAAAATCGTAGAAATAATTCAATTGAAAATTCAATTTGCCTTTAGTTAGAAATCAGAGCGCAAGAATTGTCATCTCTTTTGTCGTTTAGAGGCCACTGTGCGGCAGTTATTGAAGCAGTTCCGCAAATGGCAGCCATTTTCTTGTTTTTGCAACTAGGCAGACGAAGTTGTTTTATAAAGTGGGCCTAATTCATCATAGAATTTTTGGACTTGGGCAAAAGTGGAACTAAGAGCTGTTAGGCCGCATGGGGCTGGTGTGAGTGTGAATTATTATGCAATGGAAACATAATTGATTTTGGTCTTATTTGAAACCGTCTTGTATGGACGTTATTAATTTTATTTTTAAAACGGATTGCTACACATTTCCAAACTGGATTGTATTTGTTTTCAAATTGCTTCCCAAGTCATGCATACACACTTCAGAATTCGTGTAGATGGCCTATATGTTCCCAACCCTCATCAATCGGCCGGGATATCCACATGCTCCTTTAGCTACCTGTAACTGCTTTTGTTACTGTTATCAGGCAAATAGGCTGGCTGACAACCTCCGCCTTTGTGTTGTCTGTTTTCTATATATACAAACAATTTAATGCCAAGGATAACAAGGCGTTCCAAGGGATCACACATACACAGACACACACACACACACGCACATACCTACATGCAGCTGCCAGTATTCAGTGTAAAGTCAGGGAGCATGCAAAGCTGCCTTAAGCAGCAGTTTTGGAAGAGACATCTGCCGCATGCCCGGCTGCTGGAGCGTCTCTCGATTAACCCTATTTTTTCGAAATCCAAAACATTTTCAAATCTAAGCTGGTCCTGTAGTTTCAGGTCAGGATTTAAAGCCAAGAACAAAAGACATTAAGTGTTTGATGGGCAATTTATTTAACATTTGCAATTGTTTGTTTTATGTAACTTAGTTAATAGTTATTGAACAGTTGGGACAACTTTTCATATTTCTGTTGACCTTTGCTGGAACATATTGCACCAGCAGTTGGCAAAGGGTTAACTTCTGTGCGAGACTGTAAAATGCTTGCACAAATGCAATTTCTGTCATTTTTAATGGTTTTATAAGTTGCACACAAGTTGCCGTTGTCGTCTTCGTCCGCCCTCCTTTCCCATCCCATCCCCTCCCCTCCTCACCTTTCATGCAGCATTTCTGCTGCTGTTTATGTCCTTGTTGCTATCATTATGGCGCTGTTCGGTATTTGCTTGACTTTACTTGACTTGACTTGCCGGGTTTTAGCCCAGCATTAGTTGAGGTATTAAGTTTGTTTGCTCTTTAAATGATTGCATTGGACTTCCTGCCGTGTCGCCCTGACTCACGAGTATATACTTGTACTAGTGTGTCCACTTTGTTTCGCCTGCTGCCTGTTTCTGCACCTGTCTGCAGTCCTCTACACCTTTTTAATGATGATGCTGCTTTTGTTAGTGCTCCATGTTCATGCCACAGTGGCTAACTATCCTAGTGGTGGCAATTAGTAAGCCGCTTGTGTAGCTGGTAAATGTGTTTAGTTTTGATTAGCTGAGTAATTGCTGACGTTGTAGTCCGTTGTTGGCGTCTGTTAAGCACATTTGTGCATTTGACTGACTTGCAGTTTTAGGCTCCGGTCATTAAAATGCTAAATTATGAGCAAATACCACCCGGAACTAAGGGGCGTAAGTCAACAAACCCACTTAGGCTGGAAGTCTATAATAAAACAATTACAGCAGAAAACAAATGCAAATGCATTTCGTAATCGTAATCTGATTCTGATTCTGTGGGCTTGTATGATTGCCTGTGAAGAAAACTAAGTTCAAATGATTATTTAATAAGATTCCCTTTATTTCCCTTTATTTAAGTCATTTGTGCTGTGAGTCTATCACACGCATGTTAATTTAAATTGAACGAAAGAAAAATGTGCTTTCAAGATCCGCAAAATATACATATTGTGTGGCACACAATGTTTTTTGTTTCGAAAAATGATTTACTTCAATTTCAATTGCACATTGATATTACAGAAATATGTGCATTAATAAAAAGGTTTATTAACCTACAATCAGAGGTGTAGTGACATTAATCGAAACTAATCACAATTTCAAGCAAAAATTTCGGTTTTCTGGCAGTACAAATATTCTGGAAACAAACTCTTTAACTATATACTATATACTATATAACTATATACTTATATGGTTAAGTCCAGCATTTATGGAAAATACAAACTCTATACAAATATTTTGTTACTTGTAAATGTAGCTTATAAAAAGTTATGTTATTGTAGAATCAATGTCACTATACAAGTATATTGCTCAGTGTATGAAACACACACACAGCCAGTAAGAATTGCGTTCAGAGCTGAAGTAATGCGCATGCTCACCTCAAATGCTGTGGACTCTCATTGAAAGGACTTGCCGCAAACACTGCCGCATGCCACACGCCTGTGAGAGTTTGTGGCCGAAAGCTTCGTTGTTGTTATCATTGCGAAAACGGTCAGGGCAAGGCAAACATGTGGAGTCAACGAAGCGAACGGGCTTGGCAGTCAAATGGGCAACAGCAAGGGCCTGTCTGCATCAACAACGAAATTGTTGCAATTGAAATCAAAATTCTGCGGCAGCTTTAAAACTATTCAAAAGTTATGAGAGAAGCGAATGCGCAAAGTTTAATTGAAAACAAAACCGCCCCTCCAGGGAGGTGCCGGAATCAGCCAAATAGAGGCTATTAGCTGGAAATATGTGGCAAGTAGCGGGAAACTCATCGTTGGCGGCGAAACGCGCGCAATTGAAGGCAATCGAGCGATTTTGTGTGCTACGAGAGAGCGAGCAACATTTGCATAAATGTATTTAATATTCAAATTAGTTTCATCGCATTTCGTCTATGCAGTTGTGTGTTCTTGTTGGTTGCTTTAAATTTAGTAGCTCCCTGCAGCATAATACTGGTAAGTCGAAGTCTGCCTCTTGTCTGTCTGCCTGCCTGCCTGCAGCCCTACGTTATCGTTGGGACACCGATAATCCAGGCTGTCGCTTCAAGTAATTGCCTTTGACGGCAAAGAAATGCATGCGGGCACACAACATCCATTGGTCGAAATGTGGCCAATTCAGTGGGCTTAGCGCAGACAGCAAACCGCAACTTTGATGGCCAACACGACAACCACAAAAACACAGACGACCGAAACAAAAAGGGAATTGCACATTAGGCAGATGTCGAGCTGGGAATTGTCGTGGAAATTTGCGCTTAATATAATGGTTGGCATTGGGCGTTTGTTTTAAAAGTGTATGTATGTTTTGCTAAGAAAAAATGAAATGGAAAAAAAACGTGAACTTTTGGGTTTGCATAGAATGCAGGCACTGTTAAGTTCTTGCTTACTTGCAGTCTCGACACGCTTTTCCTTTACAAGTTGTTGGCCTTTAATTGTAATTATTCAAAGCATAGCTATTAATTTATACAATACTTACCTCTTATTAATTGGAAGATACTACAAGAATTAATTTATTAGGAGCAATTTAAAAATATTATCATTGAATTCATTTTGTATGCTTGTAGAATTTGTCTTCGATTAATATTGCTTTATAAATTTGTTTGTGGAGAAAGCAATGGACACATTTTAAAATCCTCTGCTAACAAATAAGCACAGCCTAAGAGAAATGTTGAACTTGTTATTAAAAATTCACAAAAATTTGTTTTTATTGCAAAAACTGTTGCCGTAGCTATGTATTAATACTGATTAAGAGTCGTGTGTAATTTCAATTGAAAATATACGAATATGTTCATCCTTTGAACCAACAGCACTTACGCATATTATTACAAACAGATATTTCAACCTGCTTAATACATTTCAACATGTATTAATACATTTAGTTGCCACCAACAAAAATCCCAATAAGTACTTTTATTACTTAAAACTAAAATAAAGCATTCGTTAGAGCATGCATTTATCTCTATTGCTTGTGCTGGAAAATAGTGCAAAGGATGTTTTTGTTGGAACATTGTTCCTCAAGCTGCACAAAAATCCTGACGTTCACTGACCTCAACTCTGGTCCTAACACTGGTCCCAGCTATTCCGTTTGCCAACTCCTTGTACTCATGAGTATGTACATATATTTGTAATCCCACCAACAACATAACAACTTGTCGCAGGCTGTGGAAATGTGTTTGCGCATTTTACGGCGACCCGCGTTTATTTCCAGGCCAAGCTTTTCCGTGTGTCTGGCTTCGACTACTTCAGCGACAGTTTTTCGAGTCGTTTGCCTAAAAACATTTCCCTCATCTGTTTTGCAGCTCCCAGAGCGGCGTTGCTTTTACTTTTAAATTTTGTTACTTGAATACCCTGTAGCCTTGCGCATATTTCCATATTAAGTATATTTTTATAGCTAATGGCGCTTTTAGCTTAATATAAACAAACACAGAGATGACTACAATATATACATATTCGTATACAGATATGTATAGTATGTATTTATATGAAGACATGCATATCGCGCTGCATGCTTGTAATTTTAGCATTTTATGTGTTTTTATAACGATTTTTATGAGTTTTCGCTTATTTCGGGGCTCGAGTTTCCTGTGCCACCTGTTATCAATTGATTTTTGCGCCCCAGACACCAACGCCTGTCAATTGCGTAACTGTAACTGAAACGACGAGCTCTTGAACTTTGCTGTTTGTTCAGCTATTGTGTCTTGTTGTTGCTGCTGCTGCTGCTGCTGCTTTTGAAACACAATTTGCCATAAACACGCATATGCATGCTTGCATACATACAAACTCGCATACTCGTATATTCTACAAAGACAAAGTCAGACAATGTGGCACGTCAACGCCTGCTGGGGAGCGGAACAGCGGCGCACATGTTGATTGACAAGCTCCAGCTCTTTAGTTAGCAACGTACAACATGTCGTATACGTTACCTATGCGATGCTACCTATGTTACGCACCCACATACCGGCCATAGGGATATGACTCCAGAGGGAAAAATATGAAGTTATACATTTAAAAGGGTTCGCATTACTGATTGCTTTGTTTAGTAACCGAGTCCGAATACATTTTCAAGGCTTTAAAGAAAACCGACTCTGCACGGTTGACTTCAAATTATCAACGGTTTTTATTAGGGAAGGTATTGTTGAGTTTATAAACAATTTTTTAACTAACATATGATTTGAGATTAAATAATTACAAATTTCCTTATCTGGTTTTTAAGTAGACTATATTTTCTTTTGATTGATACCAGCTGCTTACAGTGTTTGTTTACTTCCTGTTTTATTTTCCAATGCCCAATGCTTCGTTTTTCAAATCTATTTTCTTACAAAATGTGGGCATAGCTTCAGAACAAGAAACAATATATTTTAACTATGCATTCGACAAATAACATATCAGTCAATACTTATTTGATAGCAACTATGATTATTTTAACAATTCGAATAATTCAATTTTTATATTTCAACAGTTGAGAATCTGATATAAACGAACTGCGGGTGTAAAGTTTCAAGTAAGGAGTAGGCGACAGTTTGATTTAAATGTATTTTTCAAAATTATGTATTTAGAATATCGTTTATTTGAAATAAATTATCAGTTAAAATATGAAGAAACTTACACTTTATATAATTCTTGGGATTGTGTCACTTCTCATTTTTATTATATGCCTTACGATTTTCGGCTGTTACTGTTGTGCGGGCTGTTCATGTTGTTGTTGTTGCGATGACGATTTAGATGAAGATGTGGACTTCGGCTTTTGAATGGGTTCACATTCTCCTTGTATATGTATCGCATGTATACTCCTGGTGTACAAAGATGAAAATGCAGACCAGTCTTTCAAGTAAAGTGATGCTCAGTATATAGATATTAACATCTGTAATCGCTAAAGCCATTAATGTACTATACGTTGAGAAGAAAATAAAGGAAACATCCACTCAAGGTTGCTCTTTTATAATAAGTAACCATAGTACTTATTATCTGAAAACTAGCGTTTTAAAGCCCAGAGTAGCTTACGCTACAATGTTAACTAAACTAGACTATAGTGTGAACTAAAATAACTTTTAGACAAACTCTACTCCTCCTACTTATCAAAAAAATATATAAATTTGTTGGGTCTTTAAAATATTAAAAATGTATACCTGTTGCGGAATAATGTGTGGAAGTATTAAATATTAAAAGTGCTAAGAGGCAGAAGTTCTTCTCAGTTCTGCGAGTTATGATTTTAATTTCACTGCCTTCTGTTTTCCCCGTTTTCTTTATCACCATTTTCGTGATTTCTTAGTTGCGTGGAAATGTTGATTTTTCCAAAGTTTGACTTAAAGCCAAAAACTAAACTATTCCTATCTAGCAGCCAGCGGGTTGACATTGCTATATGAGTTGCCAGTCTGTTGCTATTGTTGTTGTTTTCTGCAAAAATGGTTATTGTTATGTTTGTCAGCTTCCACGCACACGCACACGCATACACACGCACACTAGCATACAGGATGCGCCCGTGCGGCTTGTTTTCGTGCAGCTGCTTTGTGGGTCCTGGCATTTGGCTTGGCTTTGTGCGTGTCGCTCGCACCACATTAACCAAAGTGTTATGAAAGGCACGCTGTGCTCCTGACACTACCGCTGACTTGACCTTTCGCTTTTTGTTTCTGTCTCTCTCTCTCTCCTGCCATACCTTTTGTTTGATTTGGCATGTTCCATGCTATCAAATTTTAAGGCTATTATAAACAATTTGGTTGCCTGCCTTTTGTTTAGCGCAACATTGAAATTCGCCACTTAAATTTTAAGATTCTGTAATGTTGCGCAGCATTATGTGCTAATTTGCCAGGCAACTAAACAAATTTGGCCACATTACTCATACGCCATGTGGCAGGGACAAAGCAAAAGGATAAAAACAACTTATACAACTTGATCATAAATGTACTCAAAAGTTTCTTTGTGAAGCAGATGCTTCAATTTCTGCCTTTCAAGATAAACAACGAATAATTTCTTGTGTACTACAAAGCCGACATTAAACTTTTACTTCAGCACAATTTATTTCATTATCACAAATTATCCCAAATGCGTGAATAATTCTTTAGTATAGTAACAGATTATTTATTCAAACAAAAAGCAAATAAATAGCTTTATTGCTGGTATATGCGAAAAAAAAACTAGATGCTGCTTAGAACAGTTCTTTGTAGACAATAATTTCAGCACCTTGCTCTTTGATTACGACGTTTTTAGTTTCCATCAAAACTTATAGCTGTTTTGGGAAGATAAGAAGGCCCTGCTTGAGTGTTTGCTAGCTATGTTGAGAAAAAAAGCATTTAATCTGCATTCAAGCACTGCCATCTGAAGTATGCTACACTTTGCGCTTCTACTTGTATTTAATTTTAAATTCTCGCTCCCTCCACCTGCATTGTATTTTGAATATTTGTGCAATTTGCACCCGGATGATAATCGTAACGTTGTCATGTCGTGACTGTTTTTGTTGCTGAATTGATTTAATGACTTAAACGGTTTTAGTTTAAATTATTTAATTGTATAAATGTTCCACTCCATTGCCCTTCTCTCCGCCAACCACGAGCTGTGGCTCGTTGTTTTTGTTGTTGCTGCCGCTTCGTAATTGAATTAAATTATTTAGTGGTCGGTGTGCTGGCAATTCCAAAAAGCTTTCATTTTATTTCATTTTACTTACATCCCATGTGTGCGGTTGACTGTAGTAGTTACATAAATGGGCGGAAAATGCAAACTGCTCCACGAGTACGAGTAGTTGAAACGAAATTGCATTAGTTGCGCTTTTTTGGGTTTAAAAAAAGTTCCACCCAACAAGGGATAATATAAATATATAGTGTGTGGCGTAAGTTTAATCAAATGAGCTGAATAGAACACTTGATTGCTTCTGTTTTTACGAAAACTTTATCGAACCGGCTGCAAATTAGAACTAATAGGTACAACAGAATATTTATTGGAAGCTTTCAATTGTGTTGTTCTGCCATGATTTTGGTTATTCAGTTAAAAAAATACATATATCTAACAATATACAAAATTGTTTAAATAGTTTCCAACTGCCTATGATGAAATGAAGAAACTATTTGTTACACTTCAATATTTACATTTATAATTTAAATTAAAATCCGGAATTTCGCATAAAAATACTTACTTTAATAAATGTGATAGTGTCTTTGTCTTTGTCAATGTCCCAACTCAGCCTAAACTTAAATATCTTTTATCACATTTTAACAGTTTTGATAATTTCACTTTAAATATTGTAAGCTGCTTTAAGATCGTTAATATGATGTTTCTTTTTCGCTAACAGCTCAATTCAAAAATTGTTGTACATTTGTGGCGTCTACTTTTGTGTCATACGAGTATTCTGTTTACCTGTGGTCATAAATATGAATTATTTTTAGCCATATTTATTTTTCATTGTCGACCAACAGCTTAGGTTACCAAGAGCTCTTCTTTCTCCGGTTCGGTGCTAAGTAACAAGAAATTCCATTGTGTGTCAGTGCATAAAGTTTATTTAATTCTCTGACTAAGGCCTTTAGGCATTCAAATAAACAAACGCAAATGCCAAAAATATATACATACTTGTACTCCTACTACAAGTATAATTATACATACTTGTATGAATTATATTTTAATAAAATGTCAACACAGCGTAGGAATAAATCCCAAGGCGCTGCACAAAGTCACAAGCGGCAACTGTCAAAGTTCAAATGAGCTGCTACCTCTTAGCTCTGCTCCTAACGGCCACGTTTGTTGACCCACCAGTCGAACTCATAAAAACACGCACACACACACACACACACACACACACACACACACACACACACACACACACATGCACTTAGGCGCCCATGTCTCGCACGTGTGTGGCGTAATTATTGCGTCGCCAGCTGGCGTCTGGTAGTATTAAAGTCTAGCTCCCACGTGCCAGCCCATCGTTTAATATGCTTTAAAATTCATTTTTATTATCACAATATTTGTATAATTCCTGCCTCCCCAAGTTTATCACCAACGCACAGACGCACACTGGGTCTAAATAGTAGTAGTATTAATGACAAAATTTAAAATAAAATATATAATATAAAAATATTCATAGCACTCTTACCAGGTTCCTAATTACAAAAAAACCAAAGACAATGTTTTATTTCAATTCATATCAATAATCAATAAACAACTCGTATTTATTGAATTGGGCGGATCATCATTACAACAATCCTTATAGGTAAATGAAAAGAATCCTTTGGGGAATATTCAATATACTTGTTCTTGTATTGGCCGTTCTAATTCCTAAAAGAAAATGTTATTAAAATAAATGGAATAAATACGAAATTAATATGCAGTGCCCCATAACTATATAAGCTTAAGATTTTTTTTAAAACTATTGCACATACGATTGTATGTACTTTTCAACCTTTTAAGCTAAGCGGCAGTCTACTTGTATATATGAATACTTACGGGTAGTGAGAATTATTGAACCACCATCCACTCATCCTAGAAGTTGCACAATTTCCTCCACTCCAGTTGTCGTTATCGTTGTCTGGTGTGCTAAACTTTCGATCTAAGCTTGCAGCCATCGCATTAAAATAGGTGCCATTATGATCTCCTAATGATATTATCTTATACTTAGCAGCCTCATTAGCTACAATGAAATTGTTGTATCGAACGAAACGGATATTTAATCTGAGTTTATTTTCTATTAGTATAAGCAATTCATGTTGTTGTGAATTTGTCAGATGGTGAAGTACTTCCAAACCAAGCCAATATTCCCCTTCGGGGTCGCCAAAGCCGTCGCGGTACTCAGCCCAATTACGATTGAAATTCACACTCCCATCTACCCGCCTTTGAATAACCATCCATCCTGGACCTGCTATTTGATCAGTACATTGGACTTTAAAGGGTTTCACACCAGGCAAAGAGATGACTTGTAAATTTTCCATTTTCTTCCATTTTTCCTTCAATATAACTAATAATTGCTGCTTTCCCGTTGTTGTCGTATTGCAGGTTTTCAATTTCTTTCATCTTTTCACCAAGTGTAACTTCCAGATAATTTGCCTTTTTTACTATATTGTCGGGTGATAATTTTGAAAGCAATAGAGTCCGCATTTACGTTCCATCTCCACGAATGAACTGCAAGACTGCAATTTATTGTTTTTTCAAAAAAGGAGGTATTTTTATGAGTTATGTTATTAACCCTTTAACATATAGTATTTATTTTAGCGATTCGATGCTGTGGACACTAGAGGTTTTAAGTAACATAAATGTTACGAAAATAAACATAATCACGTTTTTCATTTCACTAATTTTTAGGAATACGTGGCTGTAGTCGATAGTTGCACCGTCGTTGAGACACTGAGCTCTGCCTAATTTATTTCCATCATTATAAGTAGTCGCCGGATTTGTTCTCAAAAGATTAAATAAAGAGGGCAGCAGGCACATGCTCGGGTCACAAATGCTCCGACTTTTGCAAAGAGCGTGAATTTTGATGCTTCTTATCAAATATTTAGACGTTTAATGCGTTCGTTTATATAAAAAAACAACAATGATCACGTTTTTGTTTTTGTTTTAGTTACTTAATGTTGTGGCGTTAATGAAAGAAACGTAGCGCCACTCGGTGATCGTTTTAGAGACAGATCGTCGATTTTGTTGAACAATTTGCTTAATAAAGACAGTGTCAGATCTGATTGCGAATACAGGCAAGCAAGGAACATGCGCATTGTCGGACAATACAGAGCTCAGCAGCTGTGTTTGTAATGCATTGATTTTTCTAACATAACTTTCAATTTTAATTGTGCCTTGGTTGGTAAATGTTAACAACAAATTCAAAATCTAGATTAACTTGAGTCTTACAAAACTGACAACTTATTAATGCGTTCAAGTTTGAGCCCACTGTGCGATGTTGTGGTGCTTGCAGCTGGCACCATAAGTTGATGGAGTGGTAGAGGGGGAAAAATGCAAAACTCTTTTTGCATATGCGCGTTTTTATGGCATTTGACAACATTTTGTTGTGCATGTGTTTTGCCTCAGTGCGCGGTTAATTTACATTTTCATGGTAATTAAAGTGTGCGTCGCCTGTCAAGCAGCCGGGCCACAAACCCAGAAAGCTGCCAAGTTCAACTCGTTTACATAATTATGTGTGTGGCAATATTCTCATGTATTTGTACAGATGGGTGTCTATGTGTGTGTGAGTAACTTTTGCTTAAGATTTGCTGCTTCCCACAGAGACAAAAACCAGGACAACCATTTTGTGGCATAAATAAATTTATTACAATAATTTTCTGTCTGTGAATAAATGTATAGGATGTGTGTGTATGCTGCGGTGCTGTTTGCATTTCGTGCTTTGTGGTTGTTGAGGGCGAACAGTAACAACTGTCAGGACATTTGCATAACGCACTAATGTATGCTATGAAATAAGTTTTTAATGTTTGCCAATTACTTAACTAAAACACAACTTGTCTGATTTGAAAGCCTAATTGTTGATAATGATTGAAACAAATGGCGCTTAATAAGTTTCTGTTTGTCGTTCTAAGTGCCTATAAAGATATATTTGATTGGCATTTTAATTAAAATGAAGAATACGCAAAATGGAGTTCAGTCGAATTTTATCTCCAACAAGCAAAAATATAGGCATTGTTTAATAATTGGGTTAATTATTAATTCTAGCTGCAGTAAATCGCTTTTTTGTTTCGTTGATATATCTGTAACTTGGCAATCGGTGTTGTTATGTAAAGATTAACCAGTTGTAAGCACTGGCTGTATGTTTTATATTTTTAAATTTTCATTTATATATTTTTTCAATATTCAATAATAATGCGTATTTGATAATAATTTCACACAGCCGTAAAAGGTTGGTACTAACAACAAATTCTACAATATTTTTTAATGAAATATCTATTACATTGATATTTACATTTTTTCTTTAATGTAACATTTCAATTGGTTTCAATGTTAAAGGGAATTTAATATTTGTGCATAAAGCAGCGTGTCATCAAAATAAAAATGCCACTTTAATTACATAACTTATTATCATATTAATTGCATTTCCACCAAATCATAAATATTAATTTCCATAATAATTTATTTGAACACATATTCAATCAATAGAGCATAACAAATTGGCAAACAGGGTGAGAAGCGTATAAATTAAAGCAAAACAATTGGCAGCAGAGCAGCAGGAAACGTGCTTTTGAGTGCAAACAAGCGTGCAAAAACATGCAAGCACATACACATGCGTACATACATATACTTGTAGTATGTATGTATGTATATACGTAAATGCATATTTATATAGATACCTAAGGATACGCCTTCAAGCCAAATGGTAATCAATTCTGAGCTTAACGCAGGAAAAGTAAGCAGACAAATGTATTGCTCGATTGCTTGATAAAACATAATTTATGGACGAAATGAAAATTGAATCAAAAGCAATTGGCATATTGTTAGAGAAGTTCATTTAAATACATTTGGACGTGCAATGAATGAGCGACAAATTAGCTTAACAGATCTAATATATAATTTGAAAGGCATTTAAATATTACATGCCTAGGATTGGGCAGAAGTAACGTAATAAGTTTCCGCTAAATATATTTTCGCAATGCTATTGTCTAAGAAATTTAATGTTTTTAATCAACAAAATATAATCAATAGTACAACAGTTTGTAATAATATATTGCTAATTGTTTTCTTTCTTCTGCAAATTTTCGTATACTTGTTGAATACTGTCCACATTGCTGGCCCTGTCACTGTGTTTGATCAAAATACTCAATTTTGTATTTCTCTTTGAGAAATTAAAAAGTAAGCAAACAGTTTTCCATCAGCTGCAGAACTGATGTTTCTAAATAGCCATCAACATTGACACAGATGTCTCAATAGAACCTGTCATTTATACGAATTGCCTCACCATCAAGTCAATTGAATATTAAGCATACGCAACGTGTCCGCAACATTTAAGCCGCAACTCTGCCCTTTTCCCAAGCTTCATGAATAGTTAAAACGCAGACAAACACATAATGAAAATTATTTGAAGGCCCAACAACAATGACAGCGAGCACTCATTAACGTCAATAGCGCACAGACAATAGTGTTCACACACACACACACACACACTTAACAAGAATTCATTTGTACAGGCTTTCCAAGTAGATAGCCAACAAAAAAAAAAGCAGCAGAAAACTCAAGTAAACGGCCAAGCAATAAGCATGGGTGGCTCCTGTGGAAAGTCAATAGGCAATGGCAACATAAGTCAACACTAATGCCAACAAATAATGAAGCTAGCCAGTCAGAGCACATAGCCAACCCAAAAGCTGCATGCACTTGGAAAAATAAAAATTAAAAAACCCTAATAAACGTAAATTTTCCATATTGCTCGTAATGAGGGGTTTATGGATATTCGCCAATAATTAAATAAAACATAACTTAAATAACATTTCTAAAAACAGAAACTAAACTATCTAACAAAGAGGAGCGTTTTGATATTCATTGTGGATGTATATTTTTCTTTAAGTGTAGCTAATAGGAAATAGATGTGTGTTGGATTTCAGTACCCACTTGAAAAACCTTGATAACTGCTGCTGATGCTGCTTCTCCATTACTGCCATTGCCACGGCTGGTTTTGGCATTTTGTGGAGTGGTATTACGAGCGCTTAGCAGCCACGTTTCAGCTAATCCGCGTGCACAGCAACTGGCGAGCTGCCGAGCAGCCGAGATGGCGAGCTCTAGACACCCGCATCGCATCTATGGCGTCTTAGGACGGAAATTCCCAGCACTAATTATTGACAGCAACAGGAGACTGACAAGTGGCCGGGCGAAAGCAATTAGAGCTGGGGCGAGGGCAGAGTTTGGTGTAAAATTTTCGTTTTGGCAAGTTTTATTTATTTGTTGTCGTTCGCTTGTTACCAAAAAGCTTTGAGATATGGCCTAATTAAACCATTGAGATTTGTTTCGTGTGAATGAATGACTGAGCAGCAGGCACTTTGTCTTTGTGCACGCAACGAGCAATGCTTCAGCAATTTTAATTTGTTGCAAATAATTTTTTCTTGAAACTTTTGCCCCACTCTATAGCTCGCTGGGGACTCGTTTCCTTTGGGCGCAATTAGAAAATATTTTCGCCTTTGCCTCTTTTTTGTTGCTTTTTTGTTGTTGGTTTTCCTTCCTCTGCTTGGCTATTCAAAAAGTTTGTTTGCCCCGAATCAGGCGTAGGCTTTTGAGCCAAAATGAACTTGTTGTTAGAATTAATCACAAGCATTATGCGAAGTTGTTGCCGCTCATGAATTTAATTTCGTTTAATGGTTGCATTAATTTCTGAAGTTATGGCCAATGCGCTGAAGCGTAAGGGAAAAAGGGTTAAGGTCGACACAAATCGATTTTAAATGTAAATTCTAAAGATTGCATTTCATGAAATATGCTAAATGGGTCACAGTCAGAGATGTGGGAAAGCCTTGAAATGGTTTTCTGATTTAAGGTAATCTTTGGCAGGCCAAGCAATGGTAGGCTTACATCTTTAGTGGCATTTTACTTTTGATAACCTGAAATACTCGTACACAAAATTTAAAGGGGCTTATCTGAATACACAGCATGTTAGACAATTTATAAAAAATGGCTGATAATGTGCCTATTTTAATTTAGAGGAATGCGGTTCAAGCAGCGGCTACTATAGTATAATCATAGCTAATGCCCCTGAAGCTAGTAAAATACAATTTAATAGTGGATTTTTAAATTGAATGGCGTAATTCCTATTGACCAACAATGAGGTTCTTAACTCAGAAGCTGGTAAAATACTTTAATGAAAAATACTCAATAAAATCTATTAAATTCTAAGAAAATTATTTGAGAAGAGCTGCCTGGGGCTATAAACGAATGGATTAAATACTTTCCATTAGTTACTAAGCCCATAAAAATTAAAATTTCAACACTCACATTCTAAGTAATTTCTGAAATTGTTTTTTTTAGATTCACCTGTTTTGTTACTTCATGTTGAAATGCAATTATTTTAAACGCTTATTTTGTTATTTTTACCTAAATTTAAATGTGTATTATTTAACATTTAAAATTTACAACTTTAAAATTAGCTCTTAAGAGTTGTTTCTCATTGCGTCAGCTTCGAACAGTTCTAACTAACAATGGCCTTCTACTCGTATTCGCTTTGCTATTAAAAATATAGTATATTATTTTCTTATATACAATGAAATACATAGACATTTTAGCTCCACCATGGATTGACGACCACAACCAGCCATTGTTGATGCTTCCAATTAGATCCCTTGTGCAGGCATCTAACGGCCGCTTAACAGACCGTTCGACCCCCACGAAAAATCATTTTCAATTCCGGTTATGAAAACAAATAAATTTCAATTGGCTTTTTTATTTTCTAGTTTTTTGTACAGCTCTCTACTTATTTAGGCGAGTGTTTGTGTGTGTGTGTTTGTATGTGAATGCGCACGCCACTCAACTAGACTTTCAATTTTGGCTCTGAAACAAATAAAATTCCAAATGCCAACATTTCCAAAGGCCAATGCCAAGACCAAGGCCCACACGCTTTGCTCTACCATTTTAGTATTTATGGCTAGTTGGCTGTGGGTTGGCTCAACACCTCGGCCAATATGCTTGCCACTTAAGCTCAGTATGTGCGAGTACAACGTGTCATGCCAAAAAAAAACGAAACAAAAAAAAAAAAACAAGTGAAAGGTGCGTGTTGCTTTTTGCAAGAATTTGATAAACAATTTTCAGGCCCGACACACGTACCGGCAGTTATTTAGGCAGTCAGCAACCAAGATGGCTGCCAACGTCTGCTGGTTTTCATTTAATAACGGTATAACAGGTCGCCTCAACTCTTAGGCCAAGAACAAGACAAAGCTATGCGCCCCAGTTATGTGAAAGTTTGAATGACTTTAACTTGCGTACTGTCATGTATCCTAATACACTGAAAAGCTAGAACAGTTTTAAAAATAAATATTTTTAAGGCCTAATAGTAATTTATTTTCGAGTGAACCGTTTTTAAGATTCGCATGCCACTTCGGAATTTGAAAGATATAAAAATGACTACTTTTTAGCACATACTATTAGTCAGAAATGAGAGCTCTGGAGAGTTATACATATGTATATACATATAATGTATGTACATATAATTCCTATATACTAGGAAAAACTGTGCAACCAGACTGATGAATACGAAGTAATAGTTTCATGAAATTCGATAAATTATCTTTGAAATTGTGTATCAAAAACAACAAACGAAACAAAATGTTTAATAAGAACCACAAAAATGGAAAACAAATTTAATCCTACAATCTGACCAGGAGAATAGAAACCTACAAAATGAATAGTCAAGGGTTTTGGCCAGTCCTTTGTGCTTTTATAGGCTTGTAAGCCACCAAACACGATAGCTCGTAAGAAAAACCCGTCGAGTTAAAACCGATTAAGGTTTCAAAACTTCTGGCATTGTAATATGTGAAAACTTCTGTCTGTGTATCTTTAATATTGAGCAGTTGAGACTATAATGTTTTAGTGATTTATAGTTAACATTCAATGCATATTTATTTGATTATATGTCTGCATTTTGTATATACATAATTAGCATTGCATTTACCTGCAAGAAACGCCAACTGGAGAGATAAGTAATACTATCTGGTTTATTGCTGTGCTAATATATAATAATATTTTCTATTTGATATTTCATGCTTATTTGTACATTAAATTTATAGTGGCATTATATTTTGTGCAGTGTACATATAAGTTGTGTTTCGGTCGAGTTTAGTTGACTTCGCATTGCATTACAGGGTACTGGTAACACTTGGTAAAAAGTTTCAAATGCACTGGAAGCTATCCACAACGTCTAGGCTGTCCAACTCAACTCAACTTACACATAACTTGAGGAGAACTGTTTGTTTGCCTTTTTGCTGTTTACTAGCTTCAAATTTACTTGCATCTTTTCTTTTTGTACTTGCTGTTGCTGTGGGCGCAACAAGCAGTTGTCCTTGTGCGAGCATTGTTTGCTGTTGCCTGCTTTTGGGCGCTACCTGCTGAGCAGCGCGAAAGTCCGAGCAGCTTTCGCTCTGCCAGTGTGCGCTGAATTTGAAATTAGATTCAGTAAAGCGTAAAAAATCGTTTTCGATGAAAATGAGGGAAGGCGGCCTGAAAAGCGCAAACAATTTGATCAGCATTATTTCTTACGTCGTTGTTTGTTGTTGTTATCCATCCTTTTTAGGCTGACCTTTAAAATGCGCAATCAAGCGCGATTTTTTTATTATGTCTGAATAAGGTTTGTTGGGAATTAAAGACGGAATATTCACGTGATCGTGATTACGATTCAGAATGCTAAATTATTTTGGAGCTAAGACAATTTTTTAAATGATGTTTTATATTCTATCCAAGCGGCCTCGATTGGCAACAAAAAAAATTGAATACCATACAAATATTTCACGATTATTAGGCTCAATTAAAATTATATTATTATTCCTAACTTATCGGACAATTGTGTTGAAGAGTAAAAGCCTCTGATTTAAATATTTAGTATCCTGTTAGGACATACAAGTAAATACTACATTCAGTAAATAATAATGTTATCCAATACTTGAGATCGTGAGCAGGACCTATCGCTTTGGCACGCCCCTATTATTAGTATGCGTTAATTTAAGCAAAAACAAAGCTTGCTGCAGGCGTATGAAAATGTTTCAATGTTTAACTGCCATATACATTCGTTTTTGGCGCCTGAGGATGAAGAATTCAAAAAATACAAACAGCCAAAACATCAGAAGCAGACCGTCCATTTAAACCCCTACTTAGCCTTTTTCCGCAAGCACTTATTCATAATTAAATTGCTACTTCTTTGCCTTTCTGTTTCGTTTATATTCTCCTTTGCTCTGCGACTGCTCTGCACTTTGGCGATTCCTGCTATTTGTCTAAGGCTTCAAGCCATTTTAATTTAATTGCCTGTCTAATTTGTATTGTTTTGCAAGTTTTGCCTGCAATTATGCTAAGAATAAATGAGAAATTATGTTTGGCCCGCACTCAAGTTTTGACCGGAAAGCCAACCAGATAGAGAATTTCCTGCAAACTTGTTGTGTCATTCGATGTCACATGGTTTTGTCAGCACAAGGGTTGCCTAACATTCTATTTTGGTTGAATGATGTGCAGAATTGCTGCAAAAAACCTTAAATGTTGGAATGTTGAACCCTGGCCCATGTGTAACAATTCTAAAAATACCAACGAATGTCAAAATTCGAACACAAGTCCAATGCTTGGCCTCTTAAGAACTATATTTTCGTGGAACTACTTACTTTTGCAAACATTCTAAATTACTTAATAAAATTCAATATGTATGTATTAATCAACAACTAAGGCTATTTTTCCCATAATAGCAGTTGTTTTAAATCACAACCATTTACCTGTGCTGCTTTTTTGTTGTAGCAAATGTTACAGATTTCGAAGCAGCAAATAATATGGTTGTCGATTTCAATATCAGACAGATGGTCGACTATCTGTCTGGGTGCTGCGCATCGCATTTCAATGACACCGCCAAAAAGAAAACCGTCTCAGACAGCTAACACCAAATACTTTTGCAGCCTCTTTCCTTCTTTCTCTGCTAAGACCTTGGCGAGCCGAGTCAGTCAACCGCAGACTGTTATCAACAAGCGGCAAGAAGAACTGGCGGGCTCCTCTTATCAACTCACCATTCAGATGCGTTAAGTTTGAAAACCGCAGTCGACGCACGCTGTTCAACATCAACATCAATTTTCAAACGAAACATAAAACTTTGCGCCAAGTTATGGGCGGCGCGGAGGGCGGTAATGAGCTGAGGCCAACAGCCAGCGACAAGCGATATCGGTATAATATAACAACATAACTTTTTGAACTTTATGCGCGTCGATTGTTGTTGTCATTTCAGTTCGCTGTCAGGTTGTTGTTGTTGTTGGCGGCAGCGGCATCAAAAGTTTCGCGGTTTCAAGTAAAAGTTTTGTCTTTGATTTTGGCCAAATATGAAAAACTGAACTTTTTGTCCTGACAGTTGCCCAAGTTTTCCGGCTTTTCTGCATTTCCCTCTTGCTTCTCTTCTTCCGAGCGAGTGGCATACTTTTTAGCTGAAATGCGTGAGATCTGCAACAATGCAGTCGGGATTCGAACTCTGATGCATTCTAGTTTATAATTAATTATTATGTGACATTGTAGAATGATTTTCATGATATCTGCATTGCATATGCATGACTAATCACAACAAAAGCACAGCCACAATGGTAGTGAGAGCGGCACATCATTAGCCACTGGCAGGCACCAGTATTATTTATGCAGGCGCACAGTGATTTCTCATTTGCGTGGAACATATGTTCAAATCGTTGACAGTTGTTGAAATTCAATCTGTCTCGCATTTTTGTGCTGGTGCAGACATTTGTTTTAACCCCCACAACCCCCTCGAACACCTATTGTCATTATACAGTGGGCGATATATTTGTTCTTAGCGGTTTTCATACAAATGTTTATGCAATATTATTGGTGTATTTATTTATTTAAGTAAGATAAGCTCACAAAAGTTAGCCTCGTACCCGATTTGCGCAAAAGAACCAGTTGCTTCTGTGTTATTTTCAGGTTTTATTTGCGTTGCTAAATTTCTGATATGTACATATTTTGCATTGAATTTCATTTTAAATTGCTATTTATAGAAAAAATATATGTAATTTGTGGGGATTGAGAATAAACTTAAATCATTAAATGAAATGGTGAGCAAAAGGCTTGTCATTTGAAGTACTTGTATAATATATTTTTGCCCTTTCGTTCTGACTGCTTTTAATGTAACAGCAACCACAAGTTATTGGTAAACTATTTCATAATATCATTTTATTTAGGGCGGAAATCGGATTATTAATTACGCAATTAAAATCCCTCTGTCATTGTTGTATTATACACATTTACATTAGAGTTCATTTTACATTTTTTTTTGTCTAAGTTGAAGTTTTCAGCCGATAATTTTCTTCTTGTGCCCCCAGTTAAAAAATCGCTCAGTGGATCGGTAATTAGGCAGCAATCATTGCTTTGTTTGATTGATTTGAGCAAACACAACTGCTGCCATATGGCATAAGCCAGTACTTATATATAAGTACAAACACATATCGGCGCGGTTGTCTAAAATGTCAAATATAAATATTTGCGTGGGCGCCATTCGGTTTTTGGTTTCGTGCTCATTTCGGTTTTGGCTTGCATACTCTTAGGCTCCGCTGTCGTGTATTGTACTTGCCATCGAGTGGTGTTTATTTATCTGCCACTCCGCCACTCCGCCATTCTGTCAGTCCTTCTGTCTCTCTGTACATCGTGCATGGTGTTGTTTATTGAACTGGTGTCCACGTTTGTTTGAACTTTGGTCGCCCTGCAACTTAGTCTGGTCCATTAATTACAATGTCAATAGATTGGGTTGCATGTGCGTTTGGGCGTTTGTGGCTCTTTGTGTATTTATACTGTTAATGAATGAACTGTAACTTAGCTATTGAAGAGCGCCCCTCATTGGGCTCAGAGCCCCGACAAGTCAGGCGTTTTGTAAACAATGTGTTGTAATTAAATAAATGTTTGTAGACACAGCTGCCAAAGCACAGAGTATAAACAACATTCTGATGGGCTGACAGGCTTGGATTTAAGAGATTCAAATTGTAGGTAGGCGTGTTTACAGTAATGGCTTAATAGATTTTCAAGCAAATATGATAATTGCATTTGAATAAACAGCATACACAACTAATTCTAATCCCTTTCTAATATATTTTCAAAGAAAGTCTCTTTAACTTTTGTTCTTTGCTGTATGAGTAGCCACATATATATTTGTAATTATTAAACAGCAACAGAGGTTCTTCATTAAAACAAACTAAGTGAATGCATAAAAATTGCAATCCAGTATTTAGCATAATTCCATGACTTTTATTATTTGCAATTAATATTTTAATCGTGCAGAATATATTTTTACCTTTCTACTTTTGCATATATACCCGTACTACTCTACATTAATCAACAATTGACTCCGAAGTTATTGATGCGAAACATATCAGCCGTTGAAGCGTATAAATTAATCTCTCTCCCTATTATGGTATGTAACAATTAAAATTATTATTTTTTAACATAATTATAGTTTTTGTTTATGCAGCATTTAACACACATATTCTATTAGTCGAATTATAAATGAAATGTGTTTTATGGCATTCATATAATGTTTATTTTTTTGATAATAGAAAAACACATTTTGAATTTTCCTAATTGTAGAGTTCCATGTGCGGACAAACATGTCACCACGCTTAGCACGTTGTTATCACTTCTGCTTCTCCCAATATTCACACAATTTATTAAGCAAGCGAGCTAGTTTTCAGCTCCTAAACGGTTTTATTAAAAAGTTGTACAATTCCAAAGTTATTAGGATATTAATAAAAGAGTTACTTTTTGATTTGGGAGGCAATAATTATTTAAGATTGGAAACAAGTTTCTTTTCCTCATATTATTACAATATATTTTATTTCATAACCGCAGTACCTTTTTATAGATAACATAATTTGAAGTATCCATACATATAAAGCCTAGATATAGATAGTCTGTAATGTCTATAGGCTTAGCAATAATGTATTTTTTGGGAATGAATCAAAAGCATATTTTCAATAGAGATGTGAAGGATGGAATGTCTTAATTATGTTACTCGGCGCACAAATTTTTTATTTTTATTTAATAAAAATAAGTGTAGGAACATTTCGAGCATAATAAGTAGCTTACATGTTTTATACACATTGTTGCTAATCCCAAGTATTTTGTTCAGCTTATTACAATCGTATTCAAAGTTGGTTCTATTGCTAAGCCCCGGCAATAACTATAACAATGTTTCGCTACGAGTAGTTGCAAAATTATGAACCTATCGTATGGCTTTAATCTTTGCACCGTACGCTTTTCAATTGCCATTCAAAATGCCATCAATTACTTGCGTCCACACAGCCTACATGCTCGAATATGAAATTGTGTGTGTGTGTGTGTGTGTGTGGGAGAGAGAGATGGGCATGAGATTTTGCTAGTTATAGCAAATCCACAGGCATTTAACCGCAAACACTCGGCATACACGCCCCACACATACTACGTACAGAAATGACGCGCGCCTGGCCGCATGCCACAAATGCCGCACACTAAAGCACTTAGACATATAAGCACACACACATACATACATATTGGCAGTGCCTTTTATCGATTTGCCGTTATGTTTTGGCATGCCGGCATACACAAAAACTGATTTTTAATGCCCGAAACCCATTTGGACATCTGCTTGACCAACTGTGCGAATACGCAATTTTTCGTTTCCATGTTCATTAAACGCCATTTTGGGTGTACGTGTGTGTGTGTGTGTGTGTTTGTTTGTGTGTGTGTGTCTGTGGGTATGCCTGTGACGAGTTAATAAAGTCACATAATGTGGCAATTTTACGCGTCGCGCATTTGCGCAGATAAATTTTATATACCAGCGTACATTTTATTTTCTGACGCACTGTTAAGTAGAGATTATGTGCTAATTTGCCAGCCGATGCTAGGACAGAACATTGCGCATAAAAACAAGCTGCAGGTCAGCTATAATTTATGTCATTTAATATCCGAATTATTATTTGCGGCAATTTTTTATCTAAATATATAGAGTATTGGCTCAATTCGTATATCATATTAATTATAGAGTATTTTAAATGCAAATTCCAGGTTTGTAGTCAAATGACATAGTTTTTAGCTCATCAAATGATAGGCTACCACGAGCTCAGCTACTGATGCCTCCTCTCTCGATTGCTTACAGTTTGGCATGCACTGTGCGCTAGCTTCAACACTTTTGAGGTATCAATCGTTAAGCTGCTCGCAAACACATGAGCATTTATTTTCAATTTAAACACGTGCCCAGAAGTGTGTGTACGTATAATGTGCGTGTGTGTGTGTGTGTTTTCGGTTGGGTTATTTATATGTTTTTGTCTCCCTACCGCTTGTTGCCTCATAAGCCATTGATACGTTAATGTGTGTCAGAATGTTCGAGTGTGACTGCGACAGTGCTTGCCGTGGGTTTAAGTTGGCTTTTTAAAGGATTTGTACTACTTGCGAGTGTTCTGTGCTGTTTTTTATGCGTCGTTGTTGCTGCTTGTGTTTTTGTTTTCACAAAACAAATACATCACGTATACGCACGCTTCACTGCCGTCGTACAAACAATAAAACACCCAGATATACAAGTATGTAGTATATGTATGTGTCTGTGTGTACATACATTTGGATGCACAAATGAAACTGAACTTCAGTCACATACTACATATATATGCATGTATATGTGTATTTATTATTTAAACGAAGTGCTGGCAAATTTTATTTTGCTTATTTATTATTTATTTGATATACTTTTGGGGGTATTTGTTCTTTTTGTTCTCCTGATTGCTTTTAGGCTTTAGCTGCTGCCTTTGACATGAGCTTTCGAAATGATGCAACAGTGTGTTAAGTCAATATATATGTTTATATACGTATGTATATTGAATGTGTAGGCATGGCTTATAAGTTTTATTAATAATCAAAAAAGCAGAAAAAAGAAAAAGTTATCTTTAATTGGTAAATATCTATAATTAACATAATACCTCGTATTATTTGCCATTGTTTTATCATATTTGAATCACAAATTTGGATAGATAGAAAAAAAACCTTCCTTGCATGACAATACGAGCCGAACTACAAGGCTTTTTCTATAGATGAATCAAACTCGTTTAAGTAATTCAGTTTATTAAAATGTTTTTTAAGCGCTTTACAACATAACATAACATTTAACCTTCAGTACCTCAGCAGTGGATGTGCGGCTCTTTAGTGTCTTTAGGACATCTCAAGATGAGGCCATTTATCTTATTAGTTCAGATCATTGCAGTACTTTTCGTTGTATTTGCCAAAGGTATAGTATATAGTTAATAATCGCTACAAACTGCAAGGAATGGTTTATTACCGAATGTGCACCTGAAATTTTAGTTTTATTAAAATATTGATCGATAAACACTAGTAAGCAAAAGATTAGTGCATATATTGTGATTACCATTCAACGAACGTACAATTCCCTTGTGAGCTCGCCATAACCGCAACGAATTCCCAATTGGGTTCACCTTGTACAGGTGTGCCAATATTCATTAATATCTGCACATCGTTTGCCACCTGCCAAAATGCCAATGCCCCGATAGTTCTGATGCGCCTGGCCACAATTTCATCTAATTTCCACTTAATGTATTTTTCATGAGTCCACACGGCGTATACCTAATCAGTTTCAATCATAACACGCATACTCGTACACACACACTCACACCCTCATGGCCGTGTCAACAGTGGGTCAATATATGCTAATCACATAGGCGCACGTCTCACGCCATTGAAGCCACAACGCTCCCATTGCCCCTCAGTTCAATCAGCCGCACATTGGGGCCGCACACTGGGGCCAGTACGCTAACTTACTTAATATGCAGTGCCAGGCACAAATTAAAACTATACAATAACAGCAACAATAATCAGCAAGAACAACGTTGGCAAAAAGAGCACAAAATTGTGTTATCATTGGGGATTGTGTTTTTGGACCGCTGCCTGTTATTAGATTTCCGCTAACAGACAAAACAAACTTCACTTGACGTTAACACCAGGCATCCACATCCTGTCGACAGTCATTATCATGCACGTATGTCTGTGTATGTTTGTGTGTGTCTGTGTGTGTGTGTGTGTGTTTATGAAAGAGGGGAATTAAATTCATTAGCAATTTGCACGCCAACCAGCAGGCCAATCTGCAGGAGCAGCCGTCAACAAGCGGGGAGCTGGTTCGGCAGACGGGCGGGCAAAAAAGCAACAGCAGCAGCAGCACTAGTTCCCGTTGAAGCTGACATTGTGTGCTGCAGATACGCACACATATACACACACACACACACACACCCACGCACTTGCGCTCTAAAGCGCTGGGAAGACATGCTGACATGCACATGAGCATCCGTGCCTCTTTAAACAGTTTCGAAACTTGAACGAAGAAAACAACACACATACGAGTAGCTCGGCACGCAATTAAGAAAGAAAACTTTACAAAGCGGCCCTAATTAGCAGGTTCGAGGAAAATTAAACGTAACAGCATTTGATGTTTTCACATAATCGTACTTAACAGAGATTAAGTTCTTTCTATTATATTGAAAATAATGCACAAATTAAATCATTTACGAGTATTACAATAATAGCTCAATGAGCTCAAAGTTGGCCAGGTGTTTGCAAAATGTTGCTGAGCTATAGGAGTTCACAAGTATAAATCTGATAAAAATAATAACATACCTCATAGCACTCTCCATTTCAATTGGATTCCACTTTTATTTAATATTTACCAAACAGCTTGAAAACAAATTGAAACTAGATAGTAGTTTTGATAAATGTTGCCGAGCTGTATGAGTTTGTAAATCTGATAAAAATAATAACATACTGCCCATTATAATTTTGGAAACAGCTTACGTATTATTTATTTACATACAAGTATGTATGCACACTTTGACGAGTTTTGTTTGCGTTTGCTTCATGACTAAATATTGAAGCTACTACTATCTTCCACATAGCATAATATAGTATATTAGTTTACTTGCCAGCCAGCCCCAATGCCTCGAAGCTAAAACGTATACTATATTGGACCCTTTCAATTGACAGACTGGGTTGACTTAGTACGCCACTCTATTGCATTGATTTTGGGTGACAGAGTGTGCAGACAAACTAAACAGAAAGCCACTCAAGCATTAAGTACGCCCAAACACCGCCTGCTCAATCAATCAGTTTGCCTGCCAGTTTCCCTACTTTCGTGGGCTACAGCAATAACAACAGGCTCTTTAGGCTCCCAAGGCGAAGGTCGCAAATGTCGCCTGACTTCAATTAGTCAAGAGTCAGACGTTCACAATTCACCTGCCAGCGATTCGAACGAACAACATTGTCAACATTGTTTTGTTGCTCTGTGCATTGGTGGTCTTGTCCTCTCTCGGTCTTAGGAGAATAAAATGGCAGCAGCTGTCATAAATTGCACGCATCTACACACACACACACACATACATATACATACATACACACTTGTACAAATCATGGACGTGATTAATATTGCGCATACGAGCCGTTGTACGAGAGCAAAATCAAATTATGTATTAAGTTAATTGCACAAACACCAGTGCCAGAGGCAAGCGAAAGCATTTGCTTAATTGACAATCAAGGGGAAAAAGAAAGAAAGCCAACTGCTTGGAAAAAATGCGTAAGCATGAAAATCAATCAGCGCCACGACAGTTTCCTTTTATGATCTTCATTATGAAGCAAGGCAACGGAGCAACCTGAGAAACATTTTACGTATATCGACGGCAGGCCATCAATCATCTTAGGCATTTGAATTAGAGATGCGCATTTCAATAAATAATTCATCATATAGAGCGACAAATCACGGCTCACTTATAAAGTAAACTTAAAACTGCAACCATTCCAACAAATTTGTTTTTTCTTCAGCATGTTTTTTAGAATACTTTAAAGCTGAACTTATTTTGTATATTTTTGGTTTATTTGAATATAGTAGTAAAAAAAAGAGGTCCGGTTTTAGTTAAAGCTAAATACCTTTTTCAAATTTGATAACCATTTCCATTCCATTCCATTGATATTCCATTTCCAACTTATCATTTACCATTTAAATAAGAAGCCACAAAGTGAAAGTGGACACTTTTATTATTAAACTGTTCAACCGACAGTTGAACAACTTCCAATCAATGCTAATAGAATTCAATTATTGCAGAGCAGAACAGCAATTTGTCAAAAATCATCGCTGACTGCCTCACAAAACAACAACATCAAGCTTGTTAAGTTTGTTGTTTGTTTGTTTGTTTTTGATTTCTGACCATATTCAGTGAAGCGTTAACAGCGCAGGGCAATATTTGTAAGTAGCTGTCCGCCAAACATTTGAACAGCTCTAATTGCTTGGCAGACAGGAGCACGACCCCAATCCCAGCTAACAGTTGTCAATTGGCTTCATCGCTTCGGCAATGCATTCGGCTGAAATAAAAACTGTTGGCACACACTTCTGCTGCAATTTGGCAATCTGGTCAACAAAGTAAGTGCCCTTTTTCTAAAACGATGTCATTTAGCAAGAAAGCTGAGATTTAAAAGAACACAAGGTTCAGAAATAAATTTCAACTGGCTATTAAGCAGGTGCAGGACGAATTAGGCCAGCCTCGGATATTCGATAGTCAGTTAACGGAAGACATACATTCTCTTATTTATTTTTCCCAATTCTTTTGAATTAGTTCCATGGTTTCAAATTTGAAGAACAGCCTAAAAAATTCTTTTATGTAACAATTTTTCTAAATAAATGGAAAAATGGAAACTTGTGAGCGAACATTTTTCCTTAAATATCATTAGTGGGTTCCTTCTGATCTCTTTATTTCTTAGGTTTCATTAATTTTAAACAAAACAATGCACAATGCAATCACATTTCTAAAGATATTTTTATAGCCTGTACCCAAAGGGTGAAAGGCTATACTAGTTTTGTGCGCATGTATGTAACACACAGAAGGAGGCGTGGCAGACCCCACAAAGTATATATATTCTTGATCAGGATGAGAAGCCGAGTCGATATAGCCTTGTCCGTCCGTCCGTCTGTCCGTCTGTCCGTCTGTCCGTCTGTCCGTCTGTCTGTCCGTCTGTCCGTCTGTCCGTCTGTCCGTATGAACGCAAGGATCTCAGAAAGTATAAGAGCTAGAATAACCAAACTTGGTTTCCATATTCTCCTAAGACCGAGAAAGTACGAGTTTGAGTTTTTTTTCGATGCACCCCCCCACTCCCCCGCAATTCGTGTTTTTTCTTATAACTTCCGTAATTCTCGGAATTTTGAAATCAATTTTGGTAGGTACATCCAGTTAGTACTAATGTGTCCGTGTGCCAAATTTCATCATGATAGATCAATTCTGAAGAAAGTTATAGCCATAAGTAAAATCGCTGCTCATGCGCTGCCTCTGTCGGCAGCGCTGCCCGCAGCTGTTGTTGTTGTTGCTGCTTTGGTTCAACTTTGTGCTGCATACATACACGCATATAAACACGCATAGGTACGTGATGTAAATGTATGCTGTTAAAACTAAACATAAACATATATTCTAATTTAATTTAATTAATTAATTCATTAATTTTTTTTAATAATTTAATTTTTTTTTTAATTTTTTTTTTTTAATTTTTCTTTTTTTGTGGAGAGTACAGGCTATTTTACTGTCGGGCTTGCTCGACTGTAGCGTTCTATCTTGTTATATATTCTTTCGAGCTTTCATTACCAGATGAACGACATATGTCCGCCGCTTAGAATTCAGTCAGTAACGACAATTTATTTAGCTTTTATTTTATTTTATTTAGCGTAGGGGTTAGAGTTGTCATTTAAGTTTGTATAAATTAATCGACAGCACTGCTAATGCCATAGGCTGTCCATTGCACATTTCATAACAATAGCTTCAACGTGTATCTCTTTTCCAAAACTGTAGCCATGTGGGTGCTTTTTAAAATAAGTTTTTCCCTAACACAGCGATTCCTTCATCCACATATGAAGGGGTTATATTTCAGACGCAGTATTTAACTGTATAATATCATTACACCTGCTCTACAAATATGTGTTCTTAAATAAACATATCTACTATGTTTTGAGAGTCTCTTCGTTCTGTCTGTCGAAGCAATTCCATTACCTTTCGGCCGTCTTTTGCTCATCTCTCGATACAAGCCCGGAGTTGTTTAAAGCGCGCCCGAAACTTATTGCAAATAGCAGCCAATTAGGCTACAAAGAATGTTAGCATCTCGAATTGCCTGAAAAGTTTAAACAGACTCTGCCTTTTAAACCGAAACCAACACAAACAACGCTCAATGAGTTTGCCTAATTATTAAGAACAACTTGAAGCTATAAGGAGCAGTACCAAAATGAACTTCGTTTTCCAAATATCAACAATTAATTTTCAAGCAAAAATATGCACAGCCTCACAAAACAAACGAGCAAACAAACAAATAAGCAAACAGTCATATAAAAAGTATGAAACGAGAAACGAAATGACTTGCCAAATGCTGTTGGGTAATTAAAGCTGAAAAAAACCGAGTGGAACGGAGGAGAGCAGCTGCGAATCGAGCTCGAAGCTGGGAACTTTTAAAGCGAGAGATGGGAGCGGGGCAGGTGGCCAGGAATGCGCTAAGGAATGCTTCAAATGTGAAAGCGCAATCCAGCATTGCGCTGACTCCAAGTCTTCTTAGTCTTCGAATATATGGGTGTATTAGTGTGTGGGTGTGTGTCTGTCTGTGTGTGTGTGTGTCGGAAGTTGCAGGTGCGACGCCCAATGTCAGCATCATAAACAACAAAACAGCAAACGAAGTGGATGATGCAGAGAAAGCTGTTGATGTCGATGATGGCACATAAGTCCTTTGGAAGCTGCCGCACTCTGTTTATTTTTTATACCCTGTACCTGTAGGGTATATTAGGTTCGTGCCAAGTATGTAACAGAGTATATAGTATATATATTAGTATATAACAGGCAGAAGAAATCGAACTAAACATGTCCATGCTGATTACTTCTAATCATCTCCGGCGCCAAGAATAAAGCACAGCAAATAATAAAGAATAGAATCTGGAATATAATAGAGAATAGAACAATGAATAGAACAGAAAAGGACAATAGAATAGCGAATTGAATACAGAACACAATAAAGAAAGAGGATAAAACAGAGAATGAAATGTAGAATATAATAGAGAATTGAATCCAGAATAGAATAGAATAGAATAGAGAATAGAAATTAGAACACAGGATATAATAGAGAATAGATCACAGAACAGAAAAGAGAATTAAATAGAATAAACAATAGAATACATAATAATATAGAATAATAAAGAAAACAGGAGAAAATAGAGAATGAAATATGGAAAAGAATGCAGAGTTGAATATAGAATAGAATACTAAAAAGAATATGTATAATATAGAATGGAGAGTAGAATACAGAATAGAAAACAGAGTAGAATACAAAGTAGAATAGAGAGTAGAATATGACTAGAATAGAGAAACAAATACAAACTAGAATAGAATACAGAATAGAAGAGAGAATAGAATGCAATATAGAATGCAGAATAGTACTTTGCGAAATTGTAGAATTTTGATTATGTTTATATTTTATTCTTTTTTTCTATTAATAGTACTGTTCTTTTTACAATAATTTGAACAAGTTTTGCAACAGAACAGAAAAATACAATCTATTTAACGAGGTCCTTTTACTCAACTACATTACTCTGCAGGTCATCCCAAAGTGAAGCTGTTCTGGACACATGGTGGTCTGCCGGGCACCACCGAAGGCGTGCATTGCGGCAAACCGATGCTGGTAACCCCCATCTATAGCGTCATTATGTAAATTTTTCTGTATGTTTGTAATTATAAAATAACTACTATTATTATTATTATTTTTATTATTATCCGTTGTTTATTTACAAGTACATACTAGTGTCCTTAAGCGCGCAAACATAAAACTAAAAGAAATATACACACAAATATGGGGTTGCCTTATAGGTTTTAAGTTAAGTTAGAAAATAATAAATACAACTTTATGATCTTAAATTACGAAATTGTATATAATTTCTTAAAACTGTACAGTACTGTTTTTATTTAAAAATAAGCTTATGGAATTAACTAATTATTTTTTATACTTATAGTGCATAAGAATCGAATGGCAAGGTCGACCGGATGTGAGCTCTTCAGTCTCCTCCTCACAGGCCCCATGCTCTGCGCAGCTAGCTCGTTAAGGAAGTCACCAACTTGGATACTCCTTGGTCCTTTTCGATATTAACGGCTCTCATATACCAGGCACAATTGCTCGCAGAATTCCAATTTTCCCTAGATGGGATTTTGTAACGATTCTGTAAATCTACAAACCATATCTCCGGGCAAGAGCAATACAGGATAAATTGAGTGGGCGCAGCAGCGTTCGTATCCTTGTTTATAAGCCACAGACTAGGTGCTGGAAAGGATGTTCGAAAAGCGATTATACTAATTAATATTAAAATAAGTTTTAAATTATATGTAAATACCAAATTAATTGTTATTTTAATTTGTAAACAAATAAGAAATTTATGGATATTAATTAATTAATACTGTTCTTCTTCTTGTAAAAGGAGCTATGTTTATCCTTTATCCTTAAAATTATCACTTACCATAAGGCAATTATTTTATACAGTTTTTTTAAAGTTTGAAATAAAACAACTGCAAACCGCTGCAAACTTATTTATCTATTTATTTATTTATTAATTATTATTTGGTTTGGAACCCGGTTTGACATGGAAGCCGTTTAAAGAAAATTTTTAGTTTGCAAACTGGCATCTTTGCTAGGTACCAGGCGAACATAATGCAGCAGCAAGCTGCTGCTTTAAAAAATTTAAAAATAAAATTCAGTCAGGTCTCAAACCATTTGCAGCTGGGCTTCAAACCAGTTGGGTAAATTGGTTGCAGGCCTGGCTACTAAATGGTGCGAAGCCCGGCTTGCATTTAAAAAGTGTAGCATACTTTTAGGCTGCCGCATTTAATTAAAAATTTTAGAAAAAATTAATCTTGCTGCTGGTTTCTGTTCGCCTGGTACTTCAGATGTTGATTTTTAGCATTTGCAAGCGTTTTGATAAATTTGTTGAAAGCCACGCCGGCCTCGGTTTTAGTTTGCAAACTGGCATCTTTGCTAGGTACCAGGCGAACATAATGCAGCAGCAAGCTGCTGCTTTAAAAAATTAAAAAATAAAAATCAGCCAGGTTTCAAACCATTTGCAGCTGGGCTTCAAACCAGTTGGGTAAATTGGTTGCAGGCCTGGCTACGAAATGGTGCGAAACCCGGCTTACATTTAAAAAGTGTAGCATACTTTTAGGCAGCCGCATTTAATTTAAAAATTTTAGAAAAAATTCATCTTGCTGCTGGTTTCTGTTCGCCTGGTACTTCAGATTTTGATTTTTAGCAAACCGGCCGTTTTGGCCATCGACCAAACTTTCTATAACCACCCTCTTCACCCCCCTCACCCACAACAATAAAAAATTCATTAAGAAATCAATTTTTAGGCATTTTTATTTCCTTTTATTTACAAAACAATAATTATTGTTATTATTAATGCAAATTTAATACCTACATAGAACAAGTTAAAGATAGGAAATAAAATATACACAAAAAAGGACAAAAGGGATATCCATATATTATTATTATTATAATTTCAAATTCTTTGTTTTGCTGGCTTAAACTTTCGATTGCCATTCTCACTTTGCTCATTTGGCGAGCTGTCGGAACTTCAAAAAGGACATCCATCATCATGAATCCATATACATACATACAAATAAATACATACATACATACATATACATTTTATTATTATTATAATTAATTTAACTATTATTATAATATAAGCAATCCCTTCGTTTTGCTCCTTTCGTTTGCCATTCTAATCAAGCCGACTTCTGTTCAGAACATTGATCCTGCCGTTGGTTAATCGCAGGATTTTCCTTGGTGTTGTGTTCTTCGAAGAAAAATGTTTGTCGGTGGACGATTGTTTCGCTAATAACTTTTCTTAGGATTGATCGAATGGGATCAAATTTGAAGCAATCGTAGATATTTGTATCCAGACGTTCATCCAGAAGGATCATTTCTCTCGTCGGGCTGATTCAGAATATATATGTATATAGTACTATTTTATGGGGTTGGAGATGCTTCCTTCTGCCGAAATTCAGAAAAAATAAATTAAACAAAATAATATAAACACGATTAGACTCACATGATGGGGTATTTCACTGTCGGGCTTGCTCGACTGTAGCGTTCTCTCTTGTTTTTTCTTTCTTGTTTTCTTCCTGTCTCCCTTTCTCTCTTGAGTGCTGAAGCATGCTTTTAAATTAACGAGATTATTATGGTGTTGAGCTGAAACTTCCTGCTGTCGTAAATATAAAATTGGCTTGTTGGCAAAATACATTTTTTAGATGTTTGCATCAAATTGAAAAGCAGTAGATTTTTCCTATTTTATTGAAGTGGGCAACAGTGCGTATGCTCAATAATCCATTCGATTTTATGTTCAACCAAAAACTTGGGCTTCATTTGAAAGTTTTTAGTGACAGGTAAACAATGCTCATAAATATGCAAGCATATTGCCAAAGTTCTGGGCTACAGTTTTTTCTTCACAGATGCGGATTAGCTTTTAATGAAACCTACTAGCTTATACGCATATATGAAGAAAGTTTATACCTACGCCATAATCACAAAATAGTTGGGCGAACAGCTATTAAATGCCGCAGACAGGAACTAACATTAGCTATTCATAAGCTTAGTAGTGTGTCCTTGGAAGCCTGGCCAATTTAATAATTAAAGAGCTAGTTGGACGAAGTAAACAGCTCTTTTGGCAATGCACAGCTGTGTATCTAAAGTACTTTATAAATAAACAATCAAGTAAAAACGTAAAATAATAGGCAAATATTTGCATGTGTTATGGAAATAAATATGATTTTGCATTAATTACTGTTTCTACCTCAATATAAACTTTTAGCATTACAAAATAGATAAAATAAACACTCAACTATTGGCAGCCCTTTTTAATAACCCTTTTTAGTAACAGAAATAGCATAATGGTTTTGTATAAATAGTCCAAATACTCGCGTTGGGGTCCTCGAGCTATACTTTAGGTAGTAGACACTCGATTACTACCACCAATACCGCTAGACGACAGGGAAACGATATGGATTGTTTAGAAACCAATGCGCAGCACTCGTAAATATTTATTATATAATGAGCTGAACCTCATTATGTAAAGAATGAATTTAAGTGGGTCCACGCCACGTGAATTCCTTATTAAATTCTCATCCTAGTTCGTAGCTTACTAACACATACCCATGTTAAACTTTATAGATTCGGAGGCAGTGTAAGCTGCTGTTTAAAAGCAATAAAAATCAGTGCAGTTTTAAGGCATTACAATTTTTCTAAATATGTTTTTAAAACCGAAACAAATTGTTTAACTTACAATTGAAAAAATCCACAAAAAACCACAATGCGTCAAATAAATATCAATATATTATAAGCATATACATTAGAGCTTAATATCCTAGCCAAATGCCTTGTGGCATAAAGTATATTCTGAACTTTAATTTATAAGCGAAAGTGAATATCTTTGGCATAATTCATACTTTTCTCCTACGAAATTTTATGAAGTCCGCAGGAACTTTTCCCCACTTATCATTCTTACAAATATTTCCCACTACGTTAAAGCCAGTCGCCACATATTTTAATAATTTATAGCCCATTCAAATTTATGGATTTATCCTCCCATTTATCTATGATTTGTATAAAAATGAAACGGATGTAAAAAATGTATTTCTCCCTTTAAAGCAGACAGACACTTATGTAATGCCCCGGTCAATGTGTTTCTATATAGATTCTGACACTCGATTTCGTTTGTTTGCTTAAAAAAAAAAATACACACAAAAAAACTTTTGTCACTTTTCTGATTGATTTGTTGGCCAATTTGCTGCCAGGCCCAAAAAGAGTTTCGTAAAAGTTTCGCACAAACTTTTACTGTGTGCTTTCTCTATTTGCTTTTGTGCTGCATAAGCATGAGCTTAGCTTACAAGTATATACATACGACTGTATGTATATACTTACTTGTATATGCACGTCTGTGGCAGACGATGCTTCAGGGTCAAAGGAAAACAAACAATGAAGGAAAATCAATCGCTAGCTTAGCTCTTATCGCGCATATCTTCAACTTGTATGTTCCACTTAATTTTCAAGTTAGCTCGGGGGCAATCAATCAGACAGCTGAAGTTTCCATTAAAACTAAGTGATAATAATGGGATTGTCAAGAAGACTTTTCGTGTGAATTGTGAGCGGGATAGGATAGGGATCTGAGTCACGTTCACATTTTGAAAATCAATTCCTAAGACTGAGAAGAGAACATACTTTCTATAATCTAATCATGGTCTTACATATACTAGTATTAAAGAGGATATTGAATTGAAACTACATCTTAACAAATAATTTATATTTTTGCGAATTTAAAAATAAATGAAAATGCACAATAAGAGAACAAAACAATTTTCTTTTCAAATTTCAGGTAAACACACGCTCCCTATGCATACAGGTTGTCAACTTAAAGCTGGCCACGAATTTCTAAGAATGTCTAAGCAAGGACTCTGTGGAGGGCTCTGTGGCACACAAGGCATGGTGACCGATTCACATACCATACTTAGTGTTGGTTTGCCTGACTCGTAGTTCTGATGGTTGAATATGTTTTAAAATTAATATTTGTATACGAAACTGGCAGCGATGTTGGCCGAACATTCAAAATGCATAAATAAATAAATAAAACAAAGACTTTTTACCTTACAATCCAACTAATTTATCACAATTTCAGCAATCTTTCGTCAGCACACCGTCGAAACCCCTCCAAAGGACACTTCCCAACTAACATTCCCCTACACGTGCCATTACAAATATTAAAATTCAATTCCGACACCGAAATATTTGCCGCATCGCCTGCTTCTGTCATGCAAACAAACTGATGCATTTCAACATCTTCATTTCACATGCATAACTGGCATCATGCACATAATGATAATATACGAATATTTTTTGGAAAAGCAATTCCAATGTGAAGACCACAAAAGTGCATAGCCAGTAACTGCGAAATATCTATGTTATAGATGTACTGTGTGTATGTAAGCGCACACATATTTTATGCAAAGCATTTCAGTTTTTAGCTGTTTAGTTTTTTTTTGACTATGTGCACAAAATTCCAAATGGTTTGGCTACGACTTCCTTCCCAGACATCAAGGCAGACTGAATGGCTGCCTCTGTTTGCCGCTTGCCCAACTATGCAGCAAGTCCACGCCCGCGTCCGACTGTCTATATAAAATGCATTACACAAATTGTCGTTTATGCCACCCGAACCACATGTAAGAAAAATCTGCACGTAAACCGCACATAAAAACTATTACGGGGAATACCACCGTTCTGGTCTACATTGGGAGCTGGTACACTGCGAAAAAATACAGTTAATATAGACAACTCTTCAACTACAAAAACTGAAGCCGCAGCAAATGTTCACTCTCTAAGGACCCATTGCCATTTCGCCAATAACATAACAATAACGTAACCGCCGTTAATTTCGAAATAAATGCAAAATTTCCCAACGCTGTTGAAGCTATTAATTTTGTTCCCCGCTCTCCGTTTGATAAGCGTTTTCAATTGCCACAAGAATGTCAGTAGCTTTTATTAATATAGTAATATAATTCTTCTAGCTCTATGTATAAGTTCGCCAATTCTTATAATTGCTAATAATTTATAAGATTTATGTTGTATTCAATTTTGTGATTACAAATAAAAACGTTGAACTGTTTTTGCGTAAAAAAAAAGTATGCATACAAGCAGATCAAATAAAACAACTGTACTTTCAAATGAATTATTCAAAATTTGGTAAGAAGTTGAATACGTCTTCTTCTTATTTTCTTTAAATGTGAAGGAGCAAACGGCGCAGTGTCTGATAACAAGCCGCGACCTGCGACCTATTCCCCCTCGCCCCCTTAAACAAAGTGCAACTATTACTGCATACTAAGCGAACTACAAGTACGTAGTAAAGAAAACAGGGAGCAGTTATTGATGTACATACATACATTAAGGCCTTGATAAAAGGAATTCCGGCTTTATGCCACTCTCATTAATAATGCATGATACACCAAAAAGCAAATAATTGAACAATCAAAGCTTTGAGAATTCGCTCTAACTATGCTCCTCAATAGAATTTCCATTTAATTCCAATACCTGTTTCTGCAGTTTCCCCAACAGTTACAAAGTTTTCAACCTAAAACACCTCAAGAAATCGCACATCCGACACTCTATATCCGTTGAATTTAGAATTTAACCAAAAACAAACAATTTATTGAGACTACAGAAGAATTTGGAAAAGCTTGGTATTATTTTTGATACAAGAAAAACTTACCATATTTCTTGAAAAGCAATTTGGCCAAGCTCTACTGTATCCTGTGTTTTGTTTGTGAGTGTTTTGGTTGTCAGTGTCGCTTCAGCATGATATCGATAGAACGAATTGGCAGACATTTCACGTACACACATACAGAATCGCCCACATATGCTGTAAATGGGTTAACATTTCAAACTTTCAGCTTGCTCGCTGTCTCAGGCTCTCCGCCTCTCCGCCTCGGTCTTACTCGCACTTGGCAGCTTTAAGCGCCTGACTCTCGGAGTGGTTTATCGTCTTATCTCGTACATATTTTACAAATTGCATCCGTTTGTCGCTTTTGGCAGCCATATTGCATAGCTAAACAACTTCCGCACGACTGATTGTGAGTCAATTACCAAAATTTCATTTTGTCGGGCTTAAGCAGATAGTTTGACTTCCCGGTTAGTCGCTTGATCTACGCCCTGCCTACAATTTCCACGTTATCGGGCGAAACGTGAAGCTACAAAAATATATATAATTTTATATTTTAGTAATGATTGTGATAGCTTACAGAAAATTAAATTTATTTCGAGAAAAATATCAACTTAAAAGCGTTTTGTTTTTGACAACAGTACATTTGAAAACCTAATATTAATTAATGAGTTATTTAACTTTTAAAAAATATGATTACACTTATTTATTTTCATATCAGTAGTTAAATGCTTTATGTTTGGAAATGAAAATTTCATCTTGGAGATTTATTTACAATGTTATCAATAAATTCATGTTGTTATAGAAAGAAGCCAAAATTAGAGGCCAATTCTGTTGATAACTTAAAAGACTCCCGGAACATACTTAAAAAGCGTTAGTTAGAATGCATTGAAAGCCTATTTATTGCCCTTTCTTTAAAATGGTGCTGATACACGAATACGGCCGGCTGGTGCAGCGCCTCTGTTTCTGGCAAAAACTATAACAACAAAGTGCGAACACCAGCCATGCCCACTCAACGAACCATGAAGCGAGTCTAAAACAAGAAAGAGCATTAGCATCAGCAGGCACCGAATTGAACATTCATACATACTTGTACTCGTACCGGGAGGGAGCAAATGTTACAACAACAATGAGAGTCATAAAACCGACAGAGGGACTGACCCAATGAAATGGGCTAAGATTTGCGCCAAAGTCACGTAAGGCAAATAAATTTTGTATGATGCTGGGTAGCTGGTAGCAGCTCGCAGCTCTGGACCTAGGGGAGGCGTACCATCAAAGTAGCTCAAATTTGTAACGGTAATTTACGCTAGACAGCTAGCCAAGTACATAGAAGTGCCGCAAACTTGTAAGCATATACACACATACACATACATACATACATATTTACTAAGTATATCATGCAATGACTACTAAATAGACTTGACCGCGCCCAACTGTTTCCTGTCGCTCTCCAGCTGCCCAACTTTGTTCGGCTGCCCATCTAATTTAAATGGATTCGCATCGTGCACCAAATTGAATTAAAAGCCCACACACACACACACATACACACACACACACTCACACCCACATACATACACTCACACACAAACGGGCACTTGGAAAAATGTGCCCAAATTATCCATAAAAATGTAAAAATCTTTTGCACGCAATTTACGAAATAAATTTATTGCCCGAAATATGCTTTTGATTTGCCTTTCTATTCTACTTGTATTCTCCCCTTCGACCATTTTGCCCATACACATACAAGTATATACATACAAGTATATCTTTTATGGCTCTTATAGAAATTAAAATGCCATTAAATTGGCTGGCAAGTAAATAAAGTGAGCGCCCATAAATGAAATAAGTAGACGCAGTTTTATTAGTTGTCTGCAGTTGCAAATTGAATTGGCATTAAAACAAACTTTTATCTTTTTGCTCCGCCTCCGCCTCTGCTTTGTTTTTGGCAACAGCTCTCGATTGCCTGCCCCATTTTTATGGCCCAAATACCAGTAAGTATCTCAATTTGTGTGCAGCCACCGCTCTGCTGCTTCATTTTATTGCAGATGACGGTTTTTATGTCTGCATTTTGAAATTGTGCGATTTTTAGTTGCTTTTATTAGACAACTTGTCGCAACAAGATGGAAGCAACACAAAGCAAAGGCGCTCCTCTGAGTGAGGGAGCGTTGTACCTTTCGTATCAATTCTTTATGCTGCTTAAGTTTTATGTGCAATTTCATGATTTTCTCACTTTTATGAGAAAAGTTTTATTTATGACTCTCTAATTTGCTGTGCGTTATTATTTGCAATCAATTCTTGCATTAATATCTGTCGATAATATCAAGGAAACTTGTGACATTATCGTAGAGTTGTAAGCGAGAAAAGAATCAATTAAATATAAATGAACATGTCTAAGGTATTTCTATTATTAATTATTTATAATATATAAAGAAACTGCTTGTAATTAATCCATTTAATAGCTATAAGAATTAAGACAAAAACAACTTTTCATGCCAAAAAGATAGTCCCCTCATTTAACTCCTATAAAAAATATTTATTTCTTAAACTCTCTCAATCTGAGATTGTCAGTTGCTGAATGAAAGATGTTTACTTAAAGAAAATGAAACATTATTTCAATATTGCTGCCTCTCCACTTACAGACCCCAATACACAATCCCCACAATCAGAAACAAATTGATAATTCTGACCTAATTGTGAACTCTATATATCATTGACTTAACTACTGCATTTAGCTATTTATACTTGTATAGCGATGAGGTGCAGGTTCACTCTTATTTTGGCTACAATTTCCATTTAAATACCAAAGCAAAATAACTTCATCAACTTGGCACTTATACGGAAGCGCAAAAACGAAACGAAACGAAAAGGAAAGGCAAGGAAAGGAAAGGAAGGGAAGGAACCCATCCCAGCACCCTCTTTCGTATAAATTAGTTGTCTGAGGCACCACTCCCTCCATGTCCAGCCATTTGGCAGCCAAGTAGCCGTGTGCTGTGTTGATTTTACGACATTTAAGAAGATTTATGGCTACACCTTGCTTACAAACGTGCGCCAAGTTCACCAGCGTCCATCGTCCAGCGACCGGAAGTCGTCGACTCGGAGTCGTCACGAGCCAGCGATGCTGCAGTTGACGTCCAGTAACCAGATTCAAGTTGGGCAAATTGCCGAAAGTCATTAAGTTTGCGCATCAGTGCAACAGCAATGAGATTTCCTTCAGCCGTGCACCCAGGCAGTCGAGCAGCGGATAGGTTGCAGCAACATTCAACGTTGTTGGCAACGACTGCTACGGCTTATTTTTATTCAATCCCATTTTTATATGCGTTCTGAAGGCCCAGACCGAGTCGGAGGCGCTTGGGCTCTTAATACGTGCCAGTCTGCTTTGGCGAGCTCTTATCATAAATATAATTACACTTTCATTTCCGTTTTCGACTCAAGAGCATTTCGTCTCGTGGTCGTACTTGACGTCCCATGTGGCGTATGAGTAATGCGCCTTTACTACTAGATGTGAGTGTTTATAACACTATAATGTTCAGAAGCAGCGTAAACTGCTGATGTAACTACCCCCCCCTTTGTTGGGCTACGTATTTTTTACTTACAATTATCCAAAAAGAGAAGAAACCCTTTATAAATATAATTACAAAGATAGTCGTTGATCCGATTCAGAAAACAAAAAAAAAAAAACACAGAAAAACACAGTAGTAATCGATATAGTATCACTATCATAATGGTTTGCACTACGCTTCAATTTCCAAAAACATACTAAGCAGCTTATCTGAAAGAAAATAAACCAGTAGATTTCTTTGCATACAATTGGCAATAATCACCAAACAAATAGAAATCCTATATATACTATATATAATTATAGAGATAGTCCTCGACCTGATTCAGAATACAAGCAAACAGGCGCTATATCAATCCATATAGAATTCAGTAGTAATCTATATAATCTATTCTTCTACTCGTTGCGTATAGCACATAGATAGGTAGTTCACCCAAATAACCATTGGAAGACTAACCTGGTAGAGGAATTTCGAAACACAAGTTGAAATACCGAAATATCGAATTCAAAATGATTTATTTGTAGGCTCAAAGTATACTTATACGTTTACGAGTAAGGGAAACTGCTGGCAATAATAAAAAGCAACCAAAAACAAAGAAAAATAAGTCAAAATTTGCAGTTCAAAAGCATTCAAAAAATATTGATAATGCGAAAAAATCGCATTCAACTGGAATAGTGACCGCCATCCACACACAGCCGAACCCAAGCACGTACATACGGCAACTGCCACAAATAACAGAGACACCGGGACACCGGCAACAAGATGTCTACAATGCTGGAGGAGCTGCAGCAAATGACCAACGCCCAATTGTGCATCATGTGCCATGACTATCACATCACACCTGGCCACATAACCAGCCAGAGTCGTCGGGAACTGGAACGGAGATTACTGCTGGCCATAATTGCGGAGCGAGCCAAGCAGCGAGCCAAGGAGCAGAGTCGACGCGAACAGGCCCTGCGGGAACATTATGAAGTCTGCAAGAAGCCAAATAATATTAACAACACTGCGCCCAGGCGTGTGCTCGAACAGGTGGCCAGAAATACGGGAAATCTCGCTCCTCTGCCCGCCCCCAATGCTGTGGCTCGGCGCGGCATTCTGCGCAATGCCACACGCCATGCCTGCACCATGACCACGCCCTCGGTACTGCAGACGAGCCACATACGTCGCCCCACGCCCTATCCCTTGCCCACCCACCAATACCAACGCAGCCGCCCACACCCCACACCTCAGTGCTCGGAGACCTCGACGGCCACAACAATAGCCTCCATAAGCAGTCGCCTGCCCATGCAGCTGTGGCGGTATCAAGCCGCCCGCGGCTTGGGCGCCCACACACTGCCTCTCAAGCGGACGATCCGCATTGAGGAGCGACGCGGCGGAGAGCGCCGGACCGCTGGTGCCGAATGGCAACGGCAAAGCGAGGAGGAATGCGAACAGTATGATCAGCAGGATGAGGAATACAATCATTATCAGCTATATGCTCAGCAGTGGCGTGAATATGCTCATCGCCAGTCGCACTTCTGGGACCAACTACCCATCGCAGATAATAGGGAGCATACGCAACATGCTCCAGAGATGGAGGAGAGCGACTTTCGAAACAACTATGGCTCCTTTTCAAGCTGCAGCAGCAGTGTCAGCCTGCTTAGCCGCCTGACACAGAATAGCCAGAGCCTTGAAAACTATTTGATGAGCGCCTCACGCCTAGCCTGTCTATCGAAATCAGCGGCATCAATGAATCAGGCATTTCAGTTCAAATGCGATGACAATACATCGCAATCGGAGCACGAGTTGCGCACCCTGAACTATTTGTCGGCCGAGGAGCAACTGCAGCTGCTGGCAGAGAAGCGGGCCTATCTGGAGGATAAGGAAGTGCTGGAGATAATGCGCCGCAGAGATCAGCTTGAGGACAGCGATGATGGATTTGAAATTGATTGGTTCGTTTCGGAGGAGCGGCAACGGCATGAACCCAGCTTCTGGCGCTATATGTTTCAACTGATCTGTTGCAATCGCTATGGCAAGCTCGATGCTGAGAAAATTCGATGCACCATTCTGTGTTGCGGCATGGCGGTATGCGTGTTTATGGTCTACAAAGCCATGCATTGAACACACTGCACACACCAGAACCATGCAAGCATTATGAGAAATAGATTTTGTTTAAGAAAGAAAGATATAAAGATATCTATCTGATACGAGAGTTCGCAACCAACAAATCTGCGGTAGGTGGTGTTAGAAAAAAAAGCCATCATCGAGCTTGGCTTGGGTTCGGCATGCGTGTCAATGTCGATGCATTGAGAAACACTGCTGATTGATTGATTTCTGTGCAACCAGTTTGATTTCTCAATCATTGCATTGCACTGCTCTCGCGTCCTAGGTTGCTATTCAAAATTCAGAAAAATGTCGCAGAAAAAAAATTTGTTTCCATAGAGTACAACAATAAAATTTAAATTTATGCGCGCAAATGCAAACAAAAATATTAATTAAAGCGCCAGCACAGGGCTGCCCTTTTACCATCGGAAATATATGTATACAAAGTATATTGTTCGATATGTGTTTATTTCATTTAATGAAAAAAACAGCATTAGAAACAGTTAAAATTAACATAAATCGATTGCGCACCATATAAGCCGGAAAATGTAAGCCCAAGAAACAAGCAGGCCCAGGAGCTCGGTCATCTTATCTTAACTAAAAGAATATATTAGCACGCAACGCGACTCTTATACTACGTCCTTTTGATTTATTTCTTTACATTGTAAGCACGACGCTTAAATGGAAAATTTGTTTACATACTCTACCGATTATTGCACTGATATGTCAGTTTTAATATTTATAGCCTGTACCCAAAGGGTAAAGGGCTATACTAGTCTAATATTAATTGGTGCCATCTATGGGACATAGGCAATACTTATTCGGGGTGTGTGTCTTATTTCAAATAACTCTGTTGTTAGCGCATGTGCACAAGCATCTTTAGTTAATACACTTACCTTATTTTAAAGAAACATAAACCATGATTATCACAGAAATCTCATCCGACCGTATTCCAATCCAATACTTGGATTCCTCAAGCCCTATCATGTAAAATATCACTTGCTTTATATAGTATAGGGGTCATATTTGGCGGCATTGTTATCAATAGGCCGCATAAGTTTATTCGATAGATAGCTATGTGTTATGTCTTGAGCTTGATATTCCTGTTCCGAAGGAGTTATGTTACCGATTAATGCTACATACCTGGGCATCAAGCTGGCTTACATTCAAGCCTCGTGGTTGCCAACTGCTGGAAACTGGCCAATTTCAATTGGCTCCTATAGCTGGCCTGGCCAAACTGCTCCTGAGATGCAGGAGGGCTGTCATTAATACTCCGCATTTTGTCCCAACATGGAGCTGTGGTGTCCTGTTTCGGAGATTTGCAGATAAACAGGCACACCAGTTGGTTCAACGAGCGATTAAGACCTCTCCGCAGCAGACTGGCCAGCCAGAAAGGAGCCGCACCTTTAAATACTCAAAATTGTTGTATATGTGTATATATGTATATGTATTCGCACAATTTTATTAGTAAACGTTCATTAAAACTACACTCAACTACAAACATGTATGTTATGCAACTTATTACGATTAGAATTCTTTTATTTCTCGACATACTCTTGCCGGGTTGGAAACATTTTAAACTGCAATCGGTTAGAGAGTTAGTGTTGATTCGATTTTACATGACGTCACAAACCTAATTTAAATTTATTTAAAAGTATGTAATAAATACGTACGTATAAATTATAATGCAGTTGCTTCGGCTGAACGCCTTCGCGTTGTGCTCCTTGCAGCGCTTTATTGTCCTTCAATAAATGTGGTTTTATTATTAATTTTATTATTATAAATATCCGTTTATGTTAATTTTTATATATACTTAAGCTATTAAGTATTTACAAAGCTCAACTATGAACACGAACTTTAACGGCATTGAAATTTAAATGTTTTATAGTGTTACGAAATCTATTTGATCGTTTTACCATTTTCCATGACAATCAATAAAAGGTGTATTCTCAAGTTATAAAGTATAATTGTCTTTTTTCAGATCCATAATTGGTTATGGTTTTGTGTTTATAAAGCTTGCTTATCGACTGCACCAACAAGAACTAAATACATACATACTTGTATGTATATTTAATTTTCTTTAACACTCTCGACTTGCATTTTTGTTGCCCTCAAATATACTTTATAATAATATGTCCATTAATTTTTAACTTCTTGTATTACTAATTATGAAATTATGCAAATTAATTATGCAAATTTGAACTCGATCTGATTTAATTGTAATTATATTATAAATTATTTACACAATGAAATACATAAGTATTGCTCAAATTTAGTCGCTAACAAAATGGAAGAATTTTCTTTTAATCGCTTTAAATCGATTCTTTCATTTGCTTCATTTAATTTGTTGTTTTTGTTGGTTTTGTTGTACAGTTGTCTCGCTTAAGACAAATGCTTTTAAAAATTCGTTGCTGTTTTAATTGTGTTTGTGTTTTTATTAGTACTTGTACTCTGGCAGCTGAGAGGCTGCTGCTTCCTTAAATCTTCTTGAAACTCAAATGCGTCTTGGTCGCCTCCAATGCAAACAAATTGAGGCCAGCTAACGAAAACGATAGGCGATGTTACCATAATCCTCCTCATCATCGTCGTCATCATCGCTATCGCTATCGTCGCGTGGCAGTATATGGAGCCAGGTCCACAACTTGGACAACACGCCCACTCATCGTTTGCGATTATAAGCGCCAAGGCAAGACTGCCTTCATTCCTTCATTTCATGTCCATTGGCGCCCAGCTCGAGGAGCTCATGGGGCTCAGCATTTAGCTGTAAGGCATAAAGAATGTGAGCACTGCGTTTAAAAACTATTCATAGGGCCTGTCAGCTTACCCGGTCTACGCTCGCCAGATCGTTCTTCGACAGATGATTAACCAAAATAGTGCCGAGGGCATCGCACATAACGTTGATGGTGGTGCGGAAGCGATCCCTAAACAAAAGTCCTTTAGTAAGCAGTACTTAGCCAACCACAGCTATACTTACAGCAACCAGTCGACCGCAATAATCAGCGACACATCCTTCGGCTCCAGCCCCACCGTGTCCAACACCATGACCATGGTAACCAATCCCGCTTGGGGTATGCCAGCCGCTCCAATAGAAGCCGCCGTTGCCGTAATACTGACCGCCACAATGGTGCCAAAGGAGTAGCTCATCTCACGATACTGAGCAATGAACAAGGCCGCAACAGCCTCGTACAAGGCCGTGCCATCCATGTTGATGGTGGCGCCCACAGGAATGACGAAACGCGTAACTCGCGGATCAATGCCCATATTATCCAGACATTTGATGGTTAACGGCATCGTAGCCGAACTCGATCCTGTGCCAAATGCTGTGGCCAGCACTTGACTGAGCTTGGCAATATAGCGATAGGGCAGTCGACGTGTTCCCAAAAAGAATATCACGGCAATGGTACCTAAAGAAATTATTTAATACACATAAGTACGATGCCTGCTTCCAATTAGCCTTAATTATGAAAAGCGGGGATGGAATCGTTTTCAATTTCTCGATTTTGAATCTTTTTAATGTAATTCCCTTGGACTGTTTTCTTTTTTTAAATATTTTATTTTTTGTGAAAAGAAAAATATTCAATTATCAAAATTATTTAAATGGATTTTAATTAAAACATGATTGTATTTTCTTTTTGAAAAGAATAAATTCATGATACTGCGAGTCAAAGCTCTTAGAAATAAAATATAAATGTATAGTATACCAAGTATAATAATATAATAAAAATCAATTAAATCAAACATAAACTTACCAAAGCCATGCAGGAATAGGCCTATCATAACTGTGATGAAATACCAGCCTAATGACTGTATGGTGGCAGCTATAGATTCCATTTCAATGATCTTAGCCGCTATCAGAAATGCAACACCCAGCGGCGATATCCTAAAAGGCAACTTGATTTGAGCGCATTTCCTATAAACTGGTGCTCCCCCGTTTGCTTACCAAATAACCCAGGACGTGATTGTCATCATTGCCTCACTGAGCGTGGTAAAGAAATCCTGCAACAGCTGGCCCTTCTCCCTCATCCGGCCAATGGTCGTTCCTAATATCACACTGAACATGACTAGACCCAGAACATTGGAGCCTTCACGTTGCGCGGACTTGAAGTCCCATTCCTCCATCGGCACTGTTAACGGGAGAAGTAGTATTTGATCAATCAATGGAGAGTTCGCTTGAATTCCTTATTTTCTCACTTACATGCGGGCGAAATGCTGGTATTCTCAAAGATCTCTGTGCGATGCTGTGGGTTGAGAGAAGTAAGCAATTTAGGCAAAGATCTTAGTGGTTATAGTACACCCCAATAATCCAATTGTGTACGTAAATATGCATCCGAGATATAAGTATGTGTGGAGGAGTATTTCAACAGCCCTCTGCTTGGTGCTTTGATTCAATTTAAAGCTGAGCTGCTAATGGATGCACACACACACATACACACACACACACGCGCGCGGGTGTAGATTCATTTAAATATTTGTACGTGCTATAATTGAAATATAAACCATAAGCACTGCCGCTGCACTCGTTCGCCGTTTCCCATTTGTTTTGTTCATTGGCCGATGTTATCCCCAAATACCGCACGGACGAAAGCAGCGACTCATGTCAGTTTTGATTATGCGACTTTTTTTGTTGTAAACAGATTTTTGCGCTGCAGAACCTCAGCAGTAGCACCACAATTGGATAATTGACGTTGACGTTCAGTGGCCCAACAGTGCGTATGCGTAATGCCATTTCGCGGATTAGCGATCGTGACAAGACACAGCAGAGGGGCCCCTAAATGTGGTGGCATTTCAGCAGCTCAGTAACACTCAGTGATATTCCATTCCCTTACAGAAATTTCCACTGCCAGCCATTCCTACTTCCAAACAAGTTCGTTTTAAATAATTCCCGCGTGTTACAATGTATCTTTTTGTAACTATTTTTCAATCAAACAATCTAATTAGTCCTCTCTATTCAACGTGCATAAACCCCAAACTAAAAATCAGTCACGTATAATGAGATCATTAAAAACCATCACATTTATCACTTATGTTCCCATTTCTAATGTTTCGTCGCCCTTTTTCACTCCAGCTATTCCTTTCCTTCAAAAACCACCTCAAATGCTATTATTCTTTTGCAGTTATTAACGTTTCATCTTGTTTCTCCCATTCCTAACCACTTTCATTAACAACTAAAAATAATGGTATATTTCTTGGAAACCAATTAATGTTCACTGTCAACCAAATACTTAAGCAAGGCTATTGTTTTTTAATTTTAGGCGACAGTTCTAATTTTAATTCTATTTCATTTTTTAATTAGATGTGGCTTACCTGAAACATTGTGGACTGTATGATGTTATCCGTAAACATATTGCTATAATACAAAAATATTGAAGTGTTAGTGTAAGTGATAATAAATATTTCTCGAGTCCGTCCACCTACCGCACTAAATCCATTAACGTATCGGGCGTCAACACCTTTGATGCCTTATCAATAGTCTCGGTGCGCGTTTCCACAATTTTGGCGCCCTGGCCGGGCCTGATGGTTGTGACTAGACAAATGCCCAATATAACGGCAGATAGAGTCGTAACAAAGTAATATGTTATCGCTCTGCAACAACAACAACCCGTTATTGAAAAGATACAATTAATAGAATTGTAAGTGACCTACCTTGTGGCAATTTTACTGGACATGCTCAGATCCAAGCCACCAATAGCGCTCGTTATGGAAGAAACCAGTAAGGGCACAATGAGACATTTCAACATGCTGGAAATTGGCAATGGAATAGTTAATAAAGTTCAGGACTTAAGGATCTGCAAATGGCCTCTCACTTACCGCAAGAATATCTCACCCGGGAATGATATATACATAATCTCACGTTTTGTCCATTCGCCGGTGCTGTTCTTAATGATAAAGCCCACGAGGCCGCCCGCAAAGACACCAATGACGGTGGCCATTGTGAGCACATTCTCCTTCATGAAACTTTTGAATTTGCTTTCATCTTGCTTGGGTCGCGTCATTTTGAATGTGTGTGTGTGTGTGTGTGTGTGTGATTAGATGTGCGCTCTAGATCAGAACGCACTATTTCGATGCGTTGTCAATATGAATTAGAATTCCCTTGGACTTAGACAAAGCTAAGCCAATTTAGGGACCTTCTCCTTAGGTTTGCTGCTGCAAGTAGAGAAACGGAAAGCCTGTTATTATTCCTATGAAACTAATCCATTTTAAGGCCCCACACTGGGCGCTCATATTTTTGAATACCCCAAGCTTTTATAAATAATTTCTTTATGGGTTGCTGTAAGGTTAAAACAAATTTATGAGTCACCTTTGCCATTTAAATATATTCTGTTTGTGTTCTAAATAAATATTTAGTTGCCTCTAAGATTAAGCCTTATTTATAGCTTTTTAAGAAATGTAAGTGAAAACCTTTCAAGGCCTCTTTTTATGAGCGCATTCAGGTACAACGCACTTCTACTGTGTTTTTTTTTTTACTGTTCCACTTCTGTTGCCTTGTGTACACATATTTTATTATAATTTTTGTGTTTCCATTGAAACGTTTAAGCTCTTAAGCGCATTTGATGGATTAGGAACGCCCATCCTAAGAAATCCAACGATTGCGGTCACTAAAAGTGCCTCATTTTAGGCGCCTAATTATTATTATTATTATTTTATAGAACTATGCCCGCTTTCCTTTATGCTGTGTTTAATTTATACAATGTTAGCTTATTTTTAATGCACTTTGCAGTATCACCTTTTTTCACCCTAAAAGCTTATAAGTATTTTAATCCTGTCAGCTCACTTTTTTCAACAAGTCTATCGCACATGCGCAGCTGCAAAAGTTTATTTTGCGTCTACTTATATAGGCTTTTTATTTCACGTCCGAGTTTTTCGCTTCTACCTCGCTTGGCGGCAAGCCGTTGACTACTGAACGAGCGAGCTCAGATGTCGAGCTTTTGGCAAATGAGTTCAAATTACAACCCCCATGAACCTGAAGCGAAAACTGCGATCCAGCATCCGCAACGGGCGCGTCGCTCGCTCGTAGAACCGATTCGGTATGGTTCTCAATTCAAGGGGTATACGAGCATGCCTGTATGTACATACTTGTATGTATGTTGGTTTATATAACCAGCTGCCATCGGTTTTTGCGATTTGCCTGGTGGTGTTACTTTTGACGCTTCAGTAGTCAATGGGCGGATGTTGTTTGTTGCGTTTCGCGGAAGGAAGTTGCCCAAACTTTCAGGATTTGCTGTACTTAGGGCTGCAACAACCAAGGTCGTTGAAAGTGCTGCCCAAGTATGCCCAAATACTCAGCCATGTAAGCTGGCATCGACACACCCTTATAGAATAATACAAATATTGTGGCTGGCAATTAAAACCCCAACGGCTTTTAGCACCAATTAGGCTTTGACACTTTGGTTTTGTTTTCAAATTCATTGCACTTGCAGTTTTTCGCACCAAATGTGCTAAAAATTGTTTACAAACAAACAAATTGCATCCATAAATGCAGCTCAATTAATGGACTCGATAAACATTTTCCATCAAGTGAATTTGAATAGAATTCGCCAACTAATGAAAAGTAATGCGCGCTCTCTACCGTGGGTGCAAGGCCATCATTTGTGCCCCACAAATGGCCATACGCGTCCCCTCCGACGGTGTGATCAATGAAAGCTGATAGTCCGATCATGTGCCAACACTCAGAACTGACCCAAATTGATGTTAGTCTCAATGTAAAAAGAGTGCTTAATTGGGCGCACAGACAACGATCTATGCACATACATTCGAGTAGTACTTGTGGTACGAAACCACAGTAGAGAGCTGTGCAGCACAATGGATTAATAAAGAAATTTCACACTTCGCTACTCGTGCCTATTTGTTGCCTCAATGGCAATACAATTCACAGGCAGATGTGGCAAGAATGTAATTTACAAATTTGATCGCATTTTCGACAAGTACATATTTGAATGTGACAGCAAATTGAATTTGGTTCTGAAAGACTAAAATCATTAGGAGAAGGCAAATGTACCTTTGTGAAATGCAAATGTAAACCAAATACAAATTCACAAATAATTGTAACAAATCGAGCAAAAGTATAATAACTAAAACGCTAATAAATAAAAACAAACACACATATCGATTGCAGTATTGAATACAACTAAGCACTACAGAGCTATGCTCAAGGATTTGAATTAATTTTAAGAGGTTATAAATGTGAATATTTCTGGCCGGGCATGAGATTTTTATATACAAGTACTATATATTCGATTTAAAGTAATTGAAACTATCACTAATAAATATTTAGCAAGCGCCAACTTGAAATTATTGCAGCGATAAGTTTCGTCTGTCCATTACAATGGCAGGCTTCTTCAAATACACATTAAGCTGCTTAAATCAGTTCTAGAAATGTGCAATTACCGATAAATACCGGTTGAATTCCTAGCATAAGGGCTCGCTCCCTGATTGATCATCCCACATGAGGTAATGAGATCATTGATCGTGGCTGAAATGAAAACAGTCGCGTGCCTCGTAAACTGCGCAATAATCGCTTGGGAATGTCATTATGTGGATCTCATGGAATACCTATCTGTCTGCCTATATAGTACACATTTCTGTGGCTCATCTGATTGCTGTATCGTATTTGAATTGTGACATGTGCTCGTCGTTGAGGCTGTGCCACACCCCCGTATGCGTGGCAGCAGATACATAGGTGTGTGTTCTATTTATTGGAGAATGAAATTCGATTCTTCACAATAGGTGCACATTTATTGTATGTGGATGGAGAAACTATGTATGTATGTTCTAAGCTCATAGTAGTTCTATATTGTGGTTTGCTGACAGACCATCCGAGGTGAATGAAAAGCATGCGGCCTTTTAATAACTAAGTAACTAACTAGCAAAAGCATGTTTATCCTACATTTCCTTCATCTTGTTTGATTAACGATCATCTCATTTGATATCTACATACCGGTTATACAACTGCATATAAACCTGTTTTGTAAATAAGACATTCCCATTTGTATATGGCAATTTGAAAAGCATTCACAAACTAATTTACTTACAAAAACTGCACATTAATATGCCGCCTAGGCACGAGTATGTCGTCACGCCTAGCCCCTTAGTCAGACAGTGCCGCTATTTGTTTGTTATTCTTGTTTTTTTATTATTACTTTGTTTATTTGCAATGCATCAACATTGCATAAATGTGCCTGCTGCTGTGTTTTCCACAGAATTGACCGCGAATAGTGCAAGTAAATGAATTTATTTACACATACTTCTGAGTAGGAACAAATGTTTTCCAATGCAAGCGCGAAAAAGTCAAAGTATATATAATACTTGTATGTAAAGTGCTTCACTAATCATTTCAATTTATTTATAAATAATATTGCACTTCCTAAACGGAAGCTTGTGATATACGAGCATGTGGGCTTTGCAATTAAGCATGGCAGGATCACAAGTCTGCTATTGAACTTGGTGTGAATGACAACGGAAGTATAGGATTGCCATGGAAATTCGAAGCGACTGATGATGATGAAAGCTATTTGGGGTGCAACGATATTTATCATTCAAACTGGGGAACTTGAACTAGATCGCATAATTGTGCAATATAACCAATTTATTATAATCATACAAGTAATTCACGTATTGCTGCAGTCATCCGTCTGTTTGTTGTAGCTCTTCAACTGCACACTTGGCATATTTCTTCACAAATTTCTAATATTTACGGTCTCTTTAAAAACAAATGTTGTTAAATATTTATTTTGTTCTTCAGCATTTTATCTCAAGTGTTAAATAAATGTAATTTTTAGTGGGGATACTTGTAGTATAGTATTTTTACTTCTTTCTATGGATGAGAATGACAAACTCTAATTTCTCATTTTAGGACAAATTTCATAGAAAAGTATTGCTCGTTTTAAAATAATAATAATAACTGACAAGGACTGCGTATAAAAGCTGTTAATTAATGAGTTCTTTACAGTCTGTAAAGTCTTTAAAGCTAAGCAAGTCAAACCAAAATAATTGAAGATCCATGATAGATTTTCTCTTCCAACCTTGAAAATCGTCGAATTGTCTAGAAACTACACAAATAATATTTATCAATAGAGTGGAACACGCCCAGAAAGTGCTGATTAAGCATGCCACTAACCTCTATTTCTAACACATACTGGACAGCTCGCAACAACTGCGAAATGCCCTGCATTGATTGGCATAAAGGTCAATCAGTTGAATAAACAAAACAAGATAGAACGCTACAGTCGAGCAAGCCCGACAGTAAAATAGCCTGTACCCTCCACAAAAAAAGAAAAATTAAAAAAAAAAAATTTTAAAAAAAATTAAATTATTAAAAAAAATTAATGAATTAATTAATTAAATTAAATTAGAGTATATGTTTATGTTTAGTTTTAACAGCATACATTTACATCACGTACCTATGCGTGTTTATATGCGTGTATGTATGCAGCACAAAGTTGAACCAAAGCAGCAACAACAACAACAGCTGCGGGCAGCGCTGCCGACAGAGGCAGCGCATGAGCAGCGATTTTACTTATGGCTATAACTTTCTTCAGAATTGACCTATCATGATGAAATTTGGCACACGGACACATTAGTACTAACTGGATGTACCTACCAAAATTGATTTCAAAATTCCGAGAATTACGGAAGTTATAAGAAAAAACACGAATTGCGGGGGAGTGGGGGGGTGCATCGAAAAAAAACTCAAACTCGTACTTTCTCGGTCTTAGGAGAATATGGAAACCAAGTTTGGTTATTCTAGCTCTTATACTTTCTGAGATCCTTGCGTTCATACGGACAGACGGACAGACAGACGGACAGACGGACAGACGGACAGACGGACGGACGGACAGGGCTATATCGACTCGGCTTCTCATCCTGATCAAGAATATATATACTTTGTGGGGTCTGCCACGCCTCCTTCAGTGTGTTACATACATGCGCACAAAACTAGTATAGCCTTTCACCCTTTGGGTACAGGCTATAAAAATAACAATTGCCGGCAACTAATGCTGTCGTTCGTTGTTGTTGCTGCGGGAGTGTTTATACACATATATGTATATATGTATGCTTAAATATGCTTACTAATTAAATAGCTAGACACCTTTTTTAATACAAGTACATGCAATAAATGCAAAACAACAAATATTTCAGTGTCAATGCTGCTTCTAATTTGCATTTTCATTGTAAACAATTATAAAAACATCAAACAGCGAGAGCGTGGACATATGCTAGAAAAGGCGAGTCTCATACTTTATGGGAGAATAAATTAAAATGCCGACGCCTATTGAAAAACCAGTTCAGACTGAACGAAACTGCAATGAGTTAGACCATAGACTGAGATCATGCCAATCAATATGACTTACTTACTAAGTGGGCTCAATTATTGATTAACTGGGTGTTGGACAAAATGAAAAATATTTAACTATAATCCAGGATTATAATAATAATATAACCGAAACTATTCCAGACTGATTGGCTATTCGTAAATAGATTTATAGATAGATATAGATATCATTAGTGCAGCATAAAGCACTGAATAATCGTAAAGTAGTCCGTTCATAATTGATTCAAAGACATTATCATATCGTTCAGATCCTCTTTTATGCGCATGATAATTATCCTTGATATATCATACCTCTATACTGCTAATGCAGAAAGGCATGAGCGCCACTTGAACGCCTTAATAACCCAATTGTCAGGTGGGGATTACCTCGCCCGCGCTTTCATCTATTAGCGCGCATTCACTTGCTTTGCACTTAAGGCCCCCGCCTCATACCCTTCGCATACAAGTTCATTAAGCCTTTTGGCTTGCAGTGTCCGCCCTGCAAGGACACACAAGATTACAGCTTGGATGCACAAGTAAAAGCACCAATCTCCATTTGATTGCTATATTATGCGTAGAGGAAATATATAGCAAAAGGGGTATTTCTGACAAATTTTAAATATAGAAATACATAATCAAAGATAATTTACAACATTTAAATAATTCAAAACTATAGTATATTCTACGAAGTATGTATGTATGTCCTTCTCAGAGAAAAGATCCTGTTAGCTTTCTATAGAAATAGAGGATATGAAAGAATTGTTAATCATCTTTTTAACCTACCCAACATAATAAAAAGACCTCACCTAGCAACTCATGGTCATAAAGCTACCGTTAAGCTAAGAATCAACCGCTTTAAGCCAGATGGGATGATAAGCCATATATATGGATGCTATAAACGATGATGCTATGTTGATAAAAACGATTGTTTTGCAGCTGCTGGTTTTAATTGACCCGTAGACTAGTTGTCTGTTTGAGATTCGAGCATTCGTGTCTTATCAAGATCTATGGAATCTTCTGGAGCGCAAATATTAAAACAATGCTCACTAGATAATGAAATTCGAGCAAAAAAAAAGTGAATATGTATGAGTCTTATGGGCGAACATAGATAACAAACAAACTTAAACTAGTAGCTGATATACAAATTGCTTAGCATACGAAAAGTTTACAAATTGAACAAAGCTTATAAATATGTATTTAGGAATTTTTTCAGCTTGAAGAGTCTGCAAATCATTCAAATGATTACCAGTTCATTGGCAGTAAATATTTCATTTAAAACATGAGCATTCTAGATTTCATTTGCAAATGCCAAAATAAATTATTTTAATCTAAATTTGAAGCAGCCCAGACGGACTTTATTCAATAACATTTTAACTGACAGTGAATTTTTTGTTTTTACTGATAAGAAAAGTGTTTTTGTCTACTCAGACAAAACGAATAAATTTGCTTATTTAGGTTGACATACTTGAGGCAAAAAGAAAAGAACAAACAGGTGCTGGTGAGCGCCACTTCACTTGTGATTTGATTAATGCTCCGCGGCACAAACAATATATATTTTAAGTGTCTAATGCGATTAAATTTATTGGTCTGTCAATTTATTTAATTAAAAATGGAAAATTCTAGAAATATACCATATAAATTCATTAATTATATATGTATACGAGCATACAACTGGGCGTCTTACTAGAAGCTAAAAATGCTGCCCAATTAAGGGCCGCCACAAAAATTGGCGAAGTCGCCCATAATTGAAAGGTTACGAACTTCTCATCGAATTCTGTTTCACTTCTTACAGAAGTGTAGCTATGTTGCTAGGGAATGAATATTATTAATTAATGGCACTTTTTTCTATTGAGAATGTAAATTAGCTGCTGTCAACATTTATTTTCGACCCGTTTTCCCTTCGTTTTAATGTGAAACTTAGATCAAGTATTTTTGTTGTAAAGCCAACTACGAACGTCGACAATAGTTGGCTTATTATGCAAATACTACTCTTCAAATTATGAATTAAAGTACGATTCTTTAAGTGTACAAGAAGTATTAAATTTTATAATTTTTTACAACTTTTTCAGCTCCCACTACTTTATTGTATTGTATTGAATGTTTTCAATACAGATATAAGACATTTATGCCCTGTACATGAAGGATAAAAGGATATACTAGAAAGTCCATGTGCCAAATGTATGAAACAGACAGAAGGAAGCGTGGTAGACCCAACATTATAGGTACATACAAGTATATGAACATCATGAAGAGACGAATCGTTATATGTAGACTGATCTGCGCGCCCGCTCATCTGCCCGGCCGTCTGCACGTCTGCCTGTCTGTGTGACCACCGAGAACTCAAAAATACATATTTTAAATAAAAGTGAATGAACCTAAAATGTTTAATATTGCTGACAAAAGTTCCAAGGCTAAGAATATGCTGACATATGTACAAGTGCAGGCCTCAAAGTGCAATCAATGTAATTTTAGCAAAAGTGCAATCAATGTTATTTTATTAAATAACATATTCGTATAATGTGTCATATTTTGAAGAAAAGTTCTTGTATATTTCAAGAAATTGTTTGCTTTAAAATGTAAACAACCAAGACGCAAAAGCAACAATAAAAGCTCTCCCAGCCACTTGCGCATCGCTTTGTCTCTTTGTCTCTAAAATAATGCAACTATTTTTATAAATCACAAAACTTACAACAACAACAACAAAAAGTTTGATGCTAAAAATAAGAATTGCAAGTGCAGAATAAACAGAAAACCTTAGCGGTGTCTGCAAATATGTGCCACACCCACACTTTTCGAAGGCGCCTGACCAACCAGCCTACATGCGCTCTTTCCAAAATCTCTCGCTATTTCTTTCTCTCTCTCTCTCTCTCTCTCTCACACTCTCTCTCAAACACACAAGCACGCATCATTCCCCGCTTTCTTTCACAATCGTCCTTCCCCACTCCCTCGCTGCATTTGGCCAACAGATGCGACGATTTTAACAGCGGCGCACGCTTATCAGCGCCAGTAATCGACAATTTGCACGCGCTCTGTTTTTCATTTAGCTCTCTAAACTGCAGGCACTGTTAGTAAATCGATGAAAACACAAAACAATAACAATAACCATAACAGATATGACATTGAGCGTCGAGTCTGTTAAAAAAACAAACAAAAACGAAAAACTTGCCCATAATCTGACAAGATGCTAAGTAAACGTAAAAAATAAAAACAGCAACATAACGGCTTTATAATGTGGAGAACGAAGAAGAGATTAAAGAGATTAAATAAGCTATGCATTTTTGTGTAACAGCTAAAACATTTTAATGGGCCTATTAGATAAAAAATCGTGTTAAACTAAAACCGCTGCTAAAAAGAACAAGTCATTCTAAAGGTCCTCGCAATAACTCTTTTCGCCCAAGTTTCTCCAAAAGTTAAGGTTAAATCTAACTTAGATAGTCACAAAATAAACATATTTTTTGAAAAATAAATATTAATTGAATTTAGAAGAGTCTCTCTGGACGATACATCAGTTTTAGTAGAGTACGCGTATTAGAAGAGCATTTGGGCTGATTTTTGACGCATTCACGATATATATTCATTCAACTAATACACATTCATTTACTATATAGTATATTGAATACTTGTAATTTGTACGTTCAAGACATATTATTTGTCAGCAAAAAGTAGAAGAAAGTACTTTTTATTTAAAATTCATTTCGGATAGATTAATTAGTAGTGACTAGTCAATTATTTATGGTTTCAAGTTTTCCAATTGCTTTTTATTTCTCATAATGAAAACATACTATGATTTGTTGCTTTTGTTTATTTTTTATTTCACTGCTGTAAGATGCGCATAACATTATCCTCAAAGACACCAATACTGAGCACATTTCATTAATAGAACAATTTGCAATTTCATAGAATTGTTTGTCATATGTACATATAGTACATACTTGTACATACATATATTTCATTTCATTGCCCATGTTTTTAATATTATTTGGCAGCTGTCTCAAAGGCTTTTACTGAAATATTTTTCATTATATTTTGTGTCATTTCTGCTGCTTTTGTTTAAATTAATATTGCTTCACTTACAATGCAATGTATTTTGCTGCTGTCTAGAATTTTTGTTTTCTTATTTCTGAGAATTGGTCGTTTGTTGAAAACACACGCGCACGCAACACGATATTTGTTGTTGGAGGACACTGAGATTAGAGCGTTTAGTGTTGAAACGTACGCGGCGATCGCACGACTGATCGACTGATCGACTGATCGGCTTAACCTGCGAGCATCCAGGCAACAAATTGACTGCCTGACTGATACACTTAATGACTGGCGACGTTTTGAACGGCAATTGTGCGAAGCAGCACAGAACAGAACCTGACTCGTCTGATTATAAAATAGTACTAAAAACTAAATCGAAATCAAATTCGAAATATAGCCAACGACCGCGCAAAGTATCAGAGACGACAACGACGACGACGAACCGCAGAAACGTCAACGCTGACGCTGACGTGGACGTCGACATCGACGCTTGTCGCGCCAAAAGCGCGAAATGAGTACTATATAGTACTATATATGCTAATAGATAACTGTATACACTGGCAAGCGAAAATTTAGGCGTGTATGAGTGTATTCGCTTGTTTTCATTCATCAAACGCCGACTGCGCTGCCGCGAGCTCTGTTTCTGCTGCTGCTGCTGCTACCGCTGCCGCGATGCTTATCAATTGCATGATGATGCTGCGCTGCCCAGCGCACGTAACTCATACGCCCCGTTGCCGTCCGTTGTCATTCGGTGACTTGGCATCGCGTAATTTGTCGTCTTGTTCCACAGCCACTAAATGTGTGCGTACTTGTACTTGCACAGACATAGTTTCGCTTTCTTTAGAGCAAGTGAAATTGAAAAGAGTTCATTATCATTTTGCTCCTTACACACTATTCATCTTCCCGCCCGCACTCTCCTCTCTACACATACAAATACATACACACTCAATAAGTAGTTCAGTGTCGATGTTTCTGTCCCATTTCCTTGCACAACACTCTTCTCATTACTTGCTGCATTGTTCGCTCAGAGAGGTGATCACAGTCCGATTGTCGGCGGTTACAGTAAGTGTTGACGCTGCCTTGTAATTAGCGATTAAGAGAAATGCTATGGTGTTAGGTGGGATTAGGGATTATCCTCCAACAAATATAAACCAAATGTCTGTGGAAATTATTCCAAAATGCAGCCCTTCTGATTTCTTTACAAAATTTAAAATGGCATTTATGCACTAAAAGCAAAACAATAAGCTTTGCTGAAATGGCAAAACATCCCTTAAATGTTTCTTTTTTGCATGAAATAGTAAACGAGCGACCATTTCGAAAAAACCTAAATGTTCAGGCAAAGGCGCTTGTGAAGTGAAGAAAAGCGACGACAAATAATTAACAGCAGAGTCTCAGCTGAGATGTTAATGTTAATTTAACAGTCTTATACGAATTTAATTATACAGCGCAGTTTTAAAGTAAGTGCTGTTAACATGCAAGTACATGTATGTTAGACATAACAGCCTGTTTAAGTCTAAAAAAGCGTATATGCAGATTTAATTTCTAAACAAACAAATAGTATAAGTCGGTCAATCAGTTAGCTTAGATTGTTTTTTGTTTAGTTTGCTATATTTAGGCCACTTATGTCAACACGATCCGTCGTTTCAATAGCCCGCTAAATACTCATACTAAATCCCACTTCATTAAGTACATTTTAGAAAGAAAGAGGACAGGAAAAAGCTATCTTAGCTTAGACAGCAGAGAAGTTTTTCTCTTTTTCAGTATATTATTATATTGATTCTTATAAAATATGTGAATAATTAAGTGTGTTATATGTACTTGTATGTTCATTCCATTCATTAATTGGATTTATTAAATAATTTTCAAATAATATATCTGTCAAGGGATGTATAAAAGTATCCTTCGCCCATTCTATCCATAACTTACTCTATCTATTTCTTTCGGAGATTCTTCTGATACCACATTATGCATATCGTTCTACCATTCAACATAGCCTGCTATTTGGAACTTGTGGTGCCCCCTTACAAGCGCTCATCCTCATTATCGTGTCGAGTGGACTAAATGAACTTTGCCACCTATAATATATATTTATAGAGACACAAATATATTGTGTACGTGCAATTTTTGTACACACAGCATGTGTGTATTTCAATATTAATAGCATGGGCAACACGCTCACATCTATTTCAAATTTCCAGTGTCAAAAATGAAGATCGACAGTTCCGGTCCAAATGTCGTTGGCAGGCATGGGCATAAATGCTTGCATGGATCTGGATATGAGAAAGAGGTGACCGAAATGCCCTACATTGTTGCTGTTGTTGTGTAAAGGTAGTTACAGTTAGTTATCATACGCTTCAATACAAAGGTATTGCGTGTTTTTGGTGACAAATGTAAAAAAGATCCCTTGCTAGTTCCAATTCCATTTATACTTCTCTGTATACTCGGAGATGTAGTTTACAGATAGGTATTTTTATATTAAAACAAATAATAGTGAATTTCGCAAAAAAAGAACAAAACAAAGTTAAACTAAAAATTTAAAAGTTCCAGTCATAATTACAAGAAAAAAAAAACTAACAAATATGATTAAACAAAATCAGTTGAAACACTAATATTCAATTACCGCTTTACATTATCCAATAACTTACAAAATTAATACTTGAATCAGTTTTTTTTAAAGCAGAAAGGGTATTTAAGCTGCTCATACTGGTTTTCATATAGAAAGCAAAGCGCTGGCCTCCATTCCAAGGGACTCTGACGACTGTGACAAATGCTGTCAACGCCATTGCAGGCAGTCGAGCCGTCCGGCATTTTAGATGGGCCTAGGCCACTTAGTTACTAACTAAACACAAACATACTAAATGACGAGCATCCCAACCAACGGCCGCTCATGCGTTTCCCACCAGCATGTGCTGCGCGCTCTGTTAGAGAAAACTAACCCCCAAGGCAAATCGAATTTAGCAGATCAAAGGCAGCAGCTGCGACGCAGCGGCGGGAGCGGTGTTGATTTTTATTACAGAGAACAAAAAACCAAAAACAAAAAAAAAAACAAATAGAAAAAGTAGAAAATAAAGCGACAATAAACCGGAAATACTCAACTAAAATTTGTGTGAGGCGCGCATTTTGGGCAACGGCGTTTGCTAAACTTTCTTGTCGAGCTATATAAATAATCTCTTTTTTATAAACATACACAGGAACATATGTATGTATATGCCAGAGCTCGGGTAACAAAGTTGAAGTGGTCTATGGCAATGGCAGCAGTTAAGCTACACTACAAAGTAGTTTAATTTTAGGCGCTTAGGAAATATTTTTCATCTCTGCTGTAACTTAAAATTAACTTTAATGGGGGCTGCTTTACCTATTTAAAATAGAACTTCCCAAATTGATATAAAGGAGAAATTAAATACATTTACCTACGACTTTAAAGAACAAAGGCAATTGTTTCGCTAATAACTTTTCTTAGAATTAACCGATTTAAATGAAACAAAAGTAGATAATTATATAGTTTAATTAAAAAACTTTTTTTTTTTAAACTCAAAAAAGGAAAATAAACTCGTATAGACTAGGGATTAGGAGCGTCTACTTACCAAGTTTGGTTTATGTACGCTCACCCGTTTGCAAAATCCAGGCGTTCATCCAGACAGACGAACGGACGGACGGACGTGTCTAGATCGAATATATAATATATATATACTTTATAGGGTCCGAGATGCTACCTTCTGTCTGTTAGAAGCTTTGCACAAACCTAATATACCCTTTTTACCCTACGGGTACAGGGTATAATTACCCTGCTCATCCATCTGTCTGTAATTTTATGTGAACAAGGCTGTCTGAATGAACGCCTGATTTCGAAAACGGATGAGCCCATATTCACCAAACTAGGTATGTAGACTCTCCAAATCTCATATGTGCACAGGGTATTTCAGAGTTGAATCCGCCTGACGGTAGCGTTCCATTCCTTTCTATATTATACTTATTGTTTTATTTATTATCACACATAAAATTCAAAAGCGTAACCTCTGAGTCGCTTTATTGATAACCTAATCTTAAAGTCTCAAGATAACCCAATGAGGCTGAGTCTCATGAAAACCAACATTTATTTTACTGCCATTCGCAGAGTCAGAAACGCGGAAACAGCTCGAGGACTAATATTAAAGAGTGATGGAATCATCCGCAATGTTTCCGCTGATTTTATTTTTAATTTGTTGCGCAACATTTTGCAAATCTACAGGCAACTACCATAATGTTATGGACAAAAAGACAGAAGTCTTTTTATTTTCAGAAAGATATGATAACAGAGCTGGAAGAAATGCGGCACATACTGCTAACAGAAGTTATCATCGCGGACATCGGAGACATCCGAAACAATTCACAAATATAAATCAAACGAATACGAAAGCATTATTAAAGAAAGGGATAGTCACATTGCGAAGCTACAAGTCCAGCTTGCTTCTCTAAAGAAAGAAATCACGGAATTCAAAAATCAGCTTGAAATAAAAACAGTGGAATGTGGAGAATGTGGAATGCAAGACTAGATGAAAAATCAAATCAATTAACAGCTCAGAATTCTATAATTCAGTCATATATCGTTAATAGCAATAACGGCGCTGAACGAATAGTAAAAGACAATGAATTTAGACTATCAGGCAAAGAGAATGACTCCGCAAGTCGGTTGGCGGCTACACAAAGCAGTTTTGGTCCTACAACTGTGTTGGAAAACAACAAAGAGATCCTCATTTGTGAGTCCTTTGAAAACTCTTCAAAAACTAAAGTCCTACAAATTCCGGGCATAGCTGAGCCATTCTCAGCTCTTTGTGATACTGGAGTAGCGGGTTCGGGCTGGATTGTGATTCAGCGTCGATTCGATGGTAGTATCGATTTTAATCGCATATGTGAGGATTATCGGTTATGGTTTGGCAATTTGAATGGTGAATATTTCCTTGGAATGGAAAAGCTGCACCAAATAATCAAATGGAAACCCCATATATACTGATTGAGAGAAACGACAATCAGACTTTTTATGTCCGTTTTGAACAATTTGAAATTGATAGCGAGGAGAGGGCTTACATAATAAAAAGAATAGGCAATTATATCGGTAACGCTACTATTTACGAAACACCGCAAAAGTTTACTAAATTTAGTAGCCGCGAATATAGACATTCTAAAATTCTCTGTGCATGAAGAAGTGGTTGGTGGTACCATTCTTTTTTGGAGTAAGTAGTAAATTTAAGATTTTCTTCCCATTATTATTAATATTATTAATTGACACTATCCACAGCAACATAAACGACCCATATTCTAGACTATCTTGGAACGATGCGAGATTGAAGTCCAAAAAACTGATGATCAAACCAAAAAAGACGACTGCAGGAATAACTACGTAAAGTTTTAAATTTTTGACGAAAATGTATTTGCACGTCAGTAAATAAATGAATAAAACCTATATCTTTATAAGTTATGAAATTCCTTGAGAAGTCCCTAGTCTTCACTAGCAAATATAACATATACTATATATATGTAGACAAAATATGCCAAACATGGTGCGTTCTTTCGTTCTTCCGATACCTACAATGTTGAAAATCTGTTCTCAACTTGAAAAACGATTGAAATAAAAATTATGTATATACGAAACAGTCTATACAATATACATTCGCTGACTTCTATAATTTTTAATTTATTTATAATCCTTTGGATTCCCTAGAACGAAGCAGGTTAAAATAATGTTGTAGATAATTGGCCGCGATGTCCAGTTAGAGAACCGATAATAAATGATTGTTGACTATTTTATTCAAACAAGAATCGGTCAGAAGTACCGACTGTTGATTTTTTCAGAGCGAGCGGGCGAGCTGACAGTATTACAAGTGTTAAAAACACTATAAAATTATATTTTGCGTTGGCGATCTTTGATAGATAGGGCTCCTTAATAGTATAAGCTTAAAACGAAACTTACCATTAATTATTTTTGTTTAACTTTAGCAAGACGGATTAATTGTGTAACTCCAAATATCTTAAACGACTGGAAGTTGGGAAAGTATATCTTTCATGGCATATTTAAACACGCTTTGTGTGATCAGTTTGCAATTTTCGACTGCATAGAAGAAAATGTAATAAGTTAGGTTTGAAACAAATGTCATTAAATTTTCATATTGTACCTTTACATTTAGTAAATATTGTGATTAAGCTTTAGCAAGATGCATTAAGTGTGTAACTCCAAATATCTTAAACGACTGGAAGTTGGGAAAGTATTTCTTTCATGGCATATTTAAACGGTCAGTGTCAGTTTGCAATTTTCAACTGCATAGAAGAAAATGTAATAAGTTAGATTTGAAACAAATGTCATTAAATTTTCGTATTGTACCTTTACATTTAGTTAGTATTGTGATTAAGCATCCAAACACTTAGTAGGCATAGCTCCAGCTCATCCCTTCTTAAAATAATAATGAAATGCCGGTTCACGGCTTACAAATATTTTCTCCATCAACGCCGTCAGCTTGGCTTATACATTTACAGATACATATTTGTATTTATTTTAAGTTTATATTATGTGTAGACGAATGCATTATATATTGATTAATAATGCGTTTTAAATTGATTAAAAATTTCAAGATCACAAATATTTCTTTTATCATATTTCTATTTAAGCAATAATGCGCAGAAAAGTGAAATTCAAAAGAATATTCACGCAGATCTGCAGGCTTTTTACATTTGTTTTCACGGTTTCTAAGACAAACTACGAGCTAAAAGAAGTGTTGTGGGTGGGGTGTGGGGGGACAGCATCATGTTTCTTGGTAAGGTGTTTTTAAAAACGTAATTCAAGGCAACATATTAAAAAGGTAATGGCAACTCCTTATTCTTGTTTGTTTTTGCACATTCTGCGACAATGTCGGGAATAGCGCTCAAAACCCAAATGGCAACTTAGTTAAACGAGATTTTACTTTTACAGGGATGTAGTGTGCGAGTGTGTGTGCGTGTGTGTGTGTGCGTGTGTAGGGTACGCTCCTTGGCTGACAGCAACAGTTGTTTTTACCACCTTTTGTGGCAGAGGCAGCAGCAGCAGCAGCAGCTGCCGGACGTCGTTTGCACACACATATCTATGTATGTATGCAGGCATGACAATGCCTCTGTGTGTGTGTGTGTGTATGTTTTACAGCTGTGGCAGTTATTGTTGTTGTTGCTCGTGCGGATCGACCCCTTTCTGTTTCTGCGCTACGCACGCACATCTTCTACTCCTCTGTTTTGGGTCGCCGAAATAGCAGAATGTGCGGCTCCGGCTTATGGATCATATAATGTATCCAGCCGCGGGATTGCTGTACGCCAATCGCACGCCATTCCGCCTCCGACATCAAGTGTGTTTTGGGCACCAATTTGACAAGCTCCTTCGGCAAGACAACATGTCTGTAATTGCAATGAGTTTGCAAAATAAATACACACACAAATGCAATTATTTATAAATATGTGCATACTACACGCACACACATACATACCTATACTCGAATTTTTCGTCGTAATATTTATCCGAATAGTAGATTTCCTTGCTCATGTTGGCAAATGTGTGAGCTGATGCTGCGGCTTAGTCCTGCTGTTGCTTTTGCTGCCACAAAAAACGATAACGATAGAGCCTGTGGCTCGGCCTTGGCAGAAAAGCGCGCGTGCGTGTGTTGGAATGTGCGCCGCCGCAATCTCTTGGCGTCCTTGTGCCTTCACTTAGTACGACACTTCACTGCTTTCACTAGTTTGCCGATAACTGTTTTGCACTTAATACACAGGCCTGTTTTCTATTAAGAGTTAGCAGTGACAAAATAGGCAATGTATAATTACAGAATAAATACAATTTCTTTAAAAATGATGTTTAAAAGCGACGCGGTCTGAGCTAGCGATTAAAACAGTAAAACAATCGATAGCACCGATATCTTCGCCACTTTAGCACGTGTGTGCGTTTCATAGCAAGCAGCTTTGAAACATGTAATTTATCGGTGTTTGACAGCACTGAAATAATTAACGGCATTCGATTTTCAATTTTAAAAGAATGCTAGGTATGATTATTCTAAGAAGCAATTATTTTGTAGCCATTTTTTCCAAAATGTTTTTTTTTATTCTCAGCCATTTTAAATTACGTTGTATTTCATACAATATGTTTATATAAAAATAGTTCTTCATCTCAATCTTCGTACAGTATTTAACATAGTGTGTGTGTAATTTAAAACTAAAAATTTCCTTGACAACACCCTAACCTAAAACAAAATATTGCATATCGTTTTAATAGGCTTGTAAATATAAAGGTATATGTGTATATATAGATAACCAACAAACTCACAGTACATACTAAAGTGTATAAAGTTTTGAGCAGCATATTGACTCCATTTCAATTGCAATCAATAATATAAAAATAGTTTTTTCTCGTTTTATGTTTGTGTTTAAAAATTAAGCAACAATTTTCCAAAATACCTACTTAAATACTAATAAAAAGTATCAAAAAGAAATGTGGGGGCAACAATTTTAAGTAATTTCTTCCTTTTCTTCCTTACTGCACTTAATAGCTAACAAGAAGGGCCTGTATGCGATGATATCGATGTGAATGATGAGGTGGGTGGTTCTGGGTTGGGGAACAATAGGGAGTGTTTGCATAATATGTATGTGTGTATTTGGCACTTGTATTGCACCATTTAGTAGCCCGTTTCGGGTTCCTGTTTAAGCGTCATGCGACAGGGTTCTGCAAAGGCAAATAGAAAATAAATATTAATGCAATGTTTCCATATCTACCTTTAAGTAGTTATATCGTTTTTTATTAATTTCAATTTGGATTTTCTTTCATGAGAAATCATTCCTCCACACAAATTTTTCTCAATTTACAAGTGGGCTGTAAAAAGTTTGCCTCAAAGAAGTTAAACTTTTATTGTTGAATGAATATACATATGTATGTTTTCAATTAATTAATTCTTAAACTCATCATGTGGTGTATAAACTCGTGGCTATACAAACTGAATGCATTTTGGAAATGCTTATATTGCTTATATACATAGAGGCGGAGATTCTCAACTCTATACTACTTGTATATATTAATAGGATTAAATTGAACGCCAGTCAACATTTATTCGGTCAGGAAATTCCCAAAGCTGTCCCCACTTCTCTATTTAATAACTCACCCATCATATAGCCGACGGGTGTGCCTCCAGGCCCAGCACCATTGGCGCTCGCTGACAGTAGCTCCGGCGCCCGAATCTTCAACGGCGTGCGTCGCAGCAGCTCCTCGGCGCTGCTGCCCTCACTACGATTGTACTCGTTGAGGGTCATCTCGGCAGGACTGCGCATGCTCAGCGCCGCTTCGGCCGGCGATGCTGAAATTCTTTGGTACGGATGCACGCGCTGTGGACTGTGCGGCTGCATAACGCCTCGTCCGCCATTAAAATGCCGCGCCGCGGCATCCAAATATGTTGCATCCTGCAGCAATGCTGAATGATTGTTGTTGTTGTTGTTGTTGTTATTATTATTATTGTTGTTGTTGTTATTGTTACTGTTGCCCAACTGCTCCGATTTGGGGCTGTTGCAGAGCGTGGAATTGCTATTGCTGTTTAGGGGCGGCGTGGCGGGTGCATTGACAATGGAGGCTCCGGAAGGTGCGGCGGCCGAGATTGCGGCCGCTGCTGCTGCCGAACTGGCCGTGTAGGCGCGAAAAGTGTCCTCCGCATTGTTGGCCTCGATCAGAGCCTGAATGTGCTGCACATCCAGATCCAAATTATGCTCCGAGCTGCTGGCCGTGGTCATCGTATCCAGCGTCGAACTGACCTGATTGTTGTCCAGGCCGCCACCGTGTGTGGGACTGTGGTAATCATTTGGCTGATTAGATGGCGATAGCGGCAAGGAATTATCGGCCAGCTCACCTGCAAGGCGGAAGCGAAAAATTAGCGGTTGTTGGGTATTAACTGATTCCATATAAAGATCCGAAACGATAAGGAAATAACAAGTGAAACTTTCCTTTTAATTTTTGAACGTGAATAATTAGGAGGCTGACTAAAGGCTTTAAATAATTTATAAGTTAGGGTACATATTGGAGCAAGAAATGCATTCAAACATTTTTTACCATCGATGCACAATATTTGGAAACAATTTATTAAATTTCCAACACCCCTTTATGGCATTTCCGTTCGCATTCTCTCAAATATTTTGGCCCACTATCTGATTAGGTAGAGGTAATACGTACCGCCCAATAGCATTTCCTGCAGCAGGGAATCGATGTGCGCCACACCAAAGATTTTCGCAAACTGTATCTGTTCAATCATTTGCCAGGTGATGGACTGAAGGACCGGCAAGATAAGCAAAATCTCGCCAAAACGACCACGCGACTCGTACTGACGATCCGATATATAGTCTTCGAGATTGTTGAGTATCTGATGACGCAAAGATTTAATACGATGGGGCTCGTTTAAACCCTTGGCATCTGTAAAGAAAATAGGTTCAATTGAGTAAAGATCAAATAAAAAAGTTATTTGAAAAGAGAATAAGGAAAGAGAATTAGAATGGTAGAAAAGAGTGTAGAGAGGAATCCAGAAGGAGATATCATGAAAGAATGATCAGTTATGAGCGATCAGCAGAGAGATTACGAAATGTAACAAATGAAAAATGAAAATACTTTCACACAAATAGCAGGCAAGAGAGATAAATAAATTTAATGAATCTAAAATACAGAAAACGAAAGAGAGTTCAGGAATGACAGTTCATAATCAGTAAAGAGGGAGCAGTTAAGAAGGAAAAGGTTACATCAGGAAAGCTCGGGTGAGAAAATAACTGGAAGAGTAAACAGAAACAACAGTTTATGCTACAAATCTCTGGAGCACTAACAAAAAGAAAAAAGGTTGAAATCAAAGGAAAGTTGAGCTTGTGTTGCACTTTCTAGCATCTACTTACTGGGATCAAAGAAGACGAGGGCTTTAATGCACGCAAACTCGGTATCATCGATGCCCACATCCTTCATAACAACGACCAGCTCGTCAATAATGCGCGCACCAATACGTGATATGTCCAAATTGGGCGAAACATGGGGATCTGGAAGAGTGGTAAAGTAACGTTGTATGTAAGTGCATGAATCTCATGGAATTTGAAAAGCACGAGCTCACCTGGACAATGTCTGGTGATCACACAGTTATTGCTCAGCAGCAGCACATCCTTCAGGTGCATGGAGCGACGGGACAGACCCAACAGCAAGTGCTCGCCTGCATGTGCACGCAGGAGCGCCACCTGATCGTCCAGTTGGAGTTCATTGAAGGCCGGAATCTGCTTGGCCCACTCGACCAGGGTGAGCAGCTGTTGCTTCATCGATTCGCAGACATCGTTGATGCTGGCAAATTGTTTATTGGAGAGATCCTCATTGATGTTTGGTTCCATCGCAGCGCCAGCCTTCGATTGCCGCGACTCGTTCTCGGCCTTCACCAGCGAGACGACGGAGAGACCATTGCCCGGATCAGGATCATCGTTTGAGGCTCTACGGCAGCTAATTCGATCACGTTCATTTTGCACTGCCTCCTTTTTCATGCCTGCCTTAAAACACTTCCTCAGGCGACAATAGCGACACTGATTGCGCTTATCCTTGTCCACGACGCAGTTGCGTGAGAATCTGAAAGAGCGATTATGAGCGAAAGGTATAATAGTTAGAAAGCGGTTTGGCAGATGGATTATAATTGATAGTTTATAATCAATCTCTAATTCTTGTTACCAATATTTCTATTATTAAATAAATTAATAAAAATCAACTTGCAAATAAGAAATGTCTTTTTGATCCAAACTTGTAGAATTATTATGCGTTATTTCTTCTAGGCATCTAATTTGTGGAGTTGGTTAAATAATAGAGATGTCTATCATGCTTTAGTCTCATTTATACATAACTTCCAGCAGATCTCTTTCAACTATATGTATTTATTTTCTGTGCAAATCTGACTTAATGCTATTCTGTTAAATAAATCACCTGCAGGTGTATTGATGATTTTTTCGCACGCTGCGACGAAAGAAACCCTTACAGCCGTCACAACTAGATGCTCCATAATGCTTGCCCGTCGCCCGATCTCCACAGATCGCACAGACTGTGGGCGATTGCTGTTGTTGTTGCTGCTGCTGCTGTTGTTGTTGCTGTTGCGCCGCACTTGAGCCGTTGCCGTTTCCACTACTAGTATTGTTATTATTATTATTATTATTATTGGGTGAGTACATATTGTTGTTGTTGTTATTATTATTATTATTATTGCTGGCATTGCTATTGCCATTGCATAAGGCGAAATTCTCGCTGCTCTGATTGCTGCTATTGCTCATGCCCAGACCCAAGCCATTGGGACTCAGCGCATGGCCAATGGGACTGTGCGAGCTGGCGGGATGAAGGGGCATGGTGTCGGCATGCATCATATGACTTTCGGCCGATTCTGTAATGGAATAGAGAGAGAACGAGGGAGAGAGAGAGAGTGGACATTTATTAGTCAGAGAGAGCAACACATGCCTAAACAATTGCTTATTAAACGGATCGTTTATTGGCACAGTTCTAAAGTAATTGTCGAGATTGTTTGAGGTACAATCAGCAACTCAATAATAATATGATATAAAACTATTTCAGGTTTTGATCTACACAAAAACAATTTCTATATGTTGTCATTTAGCGTACAGAGAGAGCACGGTTAGAAAATAGAACCGAAAAGGGTTTGGGGTTTGGGGAGCGTTTTGTGAAACTACTCTTAAACTTTGTACTTAAATTATAGAGAAATTATTCTCACATTTGCTCAAATCAAATTCATGAACTATATCTATAATTGTATGCTATAAGATCGCCAAGAAAGGCTTTCATGTACAAGCCCTCGTATACCCATGGAGTTCTATATACTAGTTTATAAAGTGAAATAAGAAAATACAAATTTGAATATTCAAGATCTGAAGTTCTTTTCTATAGAGAGAATAATTGCAGCGTTTGCACAGTTTTAGAGCGACTGTAACGTTGCTTTCTCAATAATAGTTTGAGGCGATTGAAAACAAGGAATGTAAATGATTTGCCGCTACACAGTTTGAAAGTCACGATTCACAACTCACAAACTCGGTTTTGAAATTTACCACAAACTGTAACCGTTTAGGAGTCACTGACACGCACTGCTGGCTAATAAACAGTTTGAGAGGCAGCCACTGCTGCTATCACACTTTTTCTTTGTCTATCGCCGGACAAACAGACATTCACACATTCTAATAAACTTGTTATTTGTTTATTAGCGGACAGACAGACAGAAACATTCTTCAACAGTTTGAGTAGCGATAGGCAATTTGTGCTATGCGCAATATTTCAAAAATGGCAAAAAATAAGTAAATATCGCGCAATAATGCACGAAAACAACAATAATAGTAAACACAGAAACACACACACACACACCGTCACTTGAGGCCGTGTGGCTGGCGCTGCTGCCCCGACGTCGTTTGGCCCCCTTCGCCAGCCCCAATGTGCTGCCCCTTCCACCGCTGCTGCTGCCACTGTTGCTGCCATTAAGAGCTGCCACTTTACGTGTGCTACCACGCAACAAGTTGTTGTCGTTGTTGCGACTACGAATTTTGACTCTACCGGACTTGCGCACCATTTTAGTGCAACTGATTAATGAAAAAGCGAAACGACATACTAGCCGCGACAAAAACTTTTTCACTGAGCGCAAGCGACGCACACATGCCAAGCCCCTGTTAAAATGAATCGTATGTTTTACACTACGGTAGAACCTCGCTATAACGACACTCTCAATTACAGTATTTGTTCGTGCTATGAACTACTTTCTAACTAGTAGTAGTAATTAATTTTAATTACCTACCACAAGTAATTAATTAGTTAGACACGACTAAAAGTTGGAAAAATGTTTTTTTGATTTAATGCATCCATCCATCTAGCCATTCATTCTTAATAATATAATTCATTCATTCATCATATATAATTGATTAAAATATTCAATACTATTCCTTATATTCTTCCTTAAAACTCTGCCAAACTTTTGATTTGATTACAAGGCATTTAACTTGTGTGAATAGAACATTATAGTACCAAATTTTTTTAAATTGTTTACTACTTATGTTAAATTAAAGTTTTAAAAGAATTGGACTAGAATGATTTTAAGTGGATCTAAGATTGTAAAATGTTCAAAATTGTACGATAACTCGACAAATTGAAGATCCGAAGCATTTTAACAAATCAGCCCGCAAATGTATGTATATATAATGATAATATTTCCAAACTCTCTTATCTGAACAAATAATAAGTTTTTAGGCAAAACTATTTCAATCTTGCAAACGTGTATAAGTTCTTTATACGATTTAGGGGCCATTTTATAGTGTTTCAAAAAGGTATAAAGTAACATTTCATCCACAAGCAAAAACAAATCGTTGAGCTAATTATCTCAAAACTTTCTCTCCCAATTTTTTTCTCAACGCAGACCCCCGCAAAGCCATCATAGAGAATCTCAACTTTGTTGCCCGTACGTTTGTGCTGTATTTACATACACACACACATACACAAATGTGCGTTTGTATGTGTGTGTAAATCAATTCAAAGCGTCTTTGCATATTGCGGCTCCCTCTCAGCGGGAGAGAGGAAGAGAGCAAGAGCGTGTATAGATCGCGTGAGCCAGAAACCAGACTTGTACACACACACACCCATGTATACATATGTATGTATATACACACACACTCGCACATTTGTATATCCGTGTGCATGAGCGTAGCCCCACAGCTGAAGATAGAAATTTATTTTGGAGACAACAGCGTAAATGAACAGACAGCCTGACTGACTGACTGACTGACAAACAAACATACTATAAGTGTGTAGAAAAAAGCCGGCTTTAAATTGATCGTCCGCACGAGTGAGGGAGAGAGCCAACTAACGAGCATGCATTGGCTATGCATGTGAAAACGAGAAGCACATACATACATACAATAAGAATAATAAATATAATGCAAACATACAGACATAGATAGATACATATGTATGTATGTATAATAAAAGCAACTAGAACTGTCTATTAGTTCGATGCATGATATGGGTATAGGCCAGTGAAAAAATGTTAGAAATATTGAAGATAAGCATCCATATAAGTATGTGCATTCAATTTTAATTAAAATGATGAATAACAACTGATTTGTAATGAATACGTTATAGAATTTTGAAATATTTCTGCGAATGTAAGTACAAATATGCACTTTAAATACACATTAATCGGTCATCACAAGATTATAGATCAACATTTCAAGATTATCAACACACGTTGTTTGTTTTATTTGGAATTAGTTATTACTAAACACATATTTGTATGACATTCACTGAAAAGTATCAGGAGAATATTCGAATTGAGTTCCATAAACTCCTTAGTTTTGTGAAACGGTTAATAGAAAATGTAGGCCACTTGAAATAGAACCTATAAATGCTATCAAATTCAACAGTCGGATAACTATATCCACAATTCTCACATTGGCAGTTCAGGAAAGAGCTTAGATGCTTTACAGCATCCACCCACATACCCTACTTAATTCATATATCAACTTTATTAACAGATAACAGTTTATATACAAAAATGTGCCCATGCCATATACTTGTATAATAGAGCAATATAACAGATCTTAAGTCATCTTTTATCTTATCTAATAATTTCACTCACTACGTGAAACAATTTTCTTATCAGGAAATTATAATATAATTCTTCAAATGCGATATAAAATATCATGTTTGTTGTTTCAGAGACTTATACATGAATCTCTATTATATTTTCTCACAATATTTTTGTTGAATACTTTCTACTGAAAAGGTATCTTCAATTTGTGATGATCACAATTACATGATGGGGGCTTAAGATGCTGAGGTTCCTAGTTGCTGGCATCTAGTATTTGGCAAAATTAAATGAGGCATGTGAAATAATTTGAAATCGTCGAGAAGATTTCGATAGAAAGCAAAAAATGGCAAACGCAATCATGTTTACTATGCCGCCAAAGAGACGCTAAATTTCTGGAAGATTGTTAACCAAACTCTTTAACACCTTAATTAAACAAGCACTAGAGCATTAAACACAACACCACAGCCATTTTTAATTAACACCTATTTTTTTAGACGCACACCGACAGGGTTTATTGTTAAGGCAAACAAAAATGTAAAAAAAGGCGAATCAGAATAGATTTAGTGAGTAAATGAGAGGCTTATCTCCTGAAGCTACGCAACTAACTATTTACTGCATACGAGTATTTATAAATATATTATTTTAAACTAAAATGTTTTTTAGAATTTTTTTACTAACAGAATTGTTTTGGGAACTTCACATCTATAATATCTTGATATGTTTTCATTATCTTTGACAATTTCATTCGAATACTATTAACTTGGCAGAAATAGCTGGTTCGGTTTAATATTTGAAGACAATACTTTACTAAAATATAGTTTGTTTTTCTTTTGGATTTATACATATTTGCCTCAAACATGATTGTTATTACTTGTATTATTATGACTTTAGGATTTCAACTAACCAAATAAATAGCATATGGATCTAAAGATTCTTCTGTTATAAGCAATTTGGTGGATTTTGAAGAGACCTAATAATAATGGTAAAGTCAAATTCTTCTCCAAAATTGTTTGACTCTTGTTGTAGTTTTTGTCGCCTCTCATACGAATACTAATGATAATGTAAAGCCCGACTATATCAGGCCTGGTAGTTGTTATGATGTCTAAAAATATGTTTTCACATGTGTGCCTTTTCTTCAGCTGCAAATTATAATGCGGCTATAATTTTGTGGCATAAAGTAAACACACCAACACACATAAAAAAGAGAGTATAAACAAAACGTATCTGTGTGGATTTGTGTTTGTGAGTGGAGTTTCTGCTCAGTTGACTAGATACGAATATTCCGCGATTGTTGTTGCTGGAGAAATAGTCGCGCTGCAAATACGTGTATACTCGTGTTTGTGCTGCGTCATCATTAGAATTCATATTGTCTGATATGCCATGTCACCGTTAGTTCTGCTAAATGGACTGTTATTGTTGTTGCTGATGGTGTTGTTACGTTTCTAAATACGGGGGTCGTCTTAATTTCTAAACGCTTTTGGGTCATAATGTTAAATTAGTTAGTTAGCTGCAAACTCCTCTTGTTGTTGTTTTTGTGGCTAACACGATTTTTCGATTTCGTTTTGTGCATTTGTTGTTTTGCTTGTTTTCCTTTTTTTCCTTTACACGTTTTTGTGTTCAGCAAAAGCAACAACAACAGGAATTGTTGATAAGCGGACAAAACAAAGTCTGCGACAATGTGTTAAGTGCTAAGCGCGTTTAATTAATTAAATTATTTAATCATTTTTATTTAATAGTTGTCTAGCCAAGGCGAGCCCCCAAAAATTGCGCCGTGCCCCAAAAAATACCAAAAAATCAACTGAATTACTGAGCTGACAAGAACAACAATTTTCGCGTGCTGCTGTGAATTTATTATGTATGTCTATATTTACACACATACAAGTGTATGTATACATACATAAGTATATATACATACATAAATATGTGTATGGGGAGATAAGTGATTTCTGCTGTTGAATTTCTCCGTGTTTTGATTTTTGTTTTGCTGTTTCCTACACTCTATGTGTATTTACTTTTATTGCGAACATCACACAGATATATACATTTATGTATATGTAGTATGATCGGATGTGTATTGAAGGGGCGTGGCTCAAATCTGGCGATTATCTCAATAAAGTTGTTTATCATACACTATACGATTTACTATACTATATGCACATAGTACAAGTATACAAACTAAATAGCAACATTATATATTTGTTCCTATATTCTAGCTCTCCTCTTATTGCGCCACTACGCGGGATTAACAAAATATTATTGGAAGATATTATATAATATGTACACACATATATCAATATATGTAAGGAAATCACTTTTTTGCGGGCTCATCTAATATGTAGACACGAGATATATATATATATATATATATAGGTACAATCGCGGCATACGTGCAAAGCAAAATCAACGTCAATTTGTGGTTATTTTTAGCTGAAATGTTTTTGTTTTCAAAATGTATAAATATATTTGAGCATATCATAACAAAATACGTAAGCGTGCAGATATTTGGACTGAACATTTTTACTATAACATTTCACTAATTCCAAGCAAGAAACAAGATGTATGGGAAGATGTGTGGGAATGTAAATCAAATCTAAATAAAGACATACAACATTTATAATACATACTTATATACAATACATCGCTTTCTATTGTCAATAAATTTAAAAATTGGGTTAATTTTCTAATCCTATTGTCAGCCAAAAATGAGAATTATTGTAACAGTCAATAAGCTGTTTTTTAAATAATATTTAATTAAATCAACTGCTTATATAACCCTGTATTATTCAAAGATAATTTCCGGCACTTCTTCGAAATAATAAAACTAGCAAGGCCATCTAAGTTAGGTAAAGCCTATTTAATAGATCCCTATCAAGATCAAAACATGGACAACGATTGGAGGCATCAATCACCTAGAACCACACTTCACCATTGATATTCCTATCCTTACTAATATCACATTTTTGGCCATTCTGTAAGTTTTTAATATTCATCACCCTTCCTATTTTATTATGTCTAGTTACCTTCTAATACAATTCCTTTATTTTGTATTGATATCAATACTTTTACAGATATCAATATCTGAATTGCAAGTGAACTAAAAACTTAATTGAAAAAAATTACTCAATTAAATACTTGGCGACTAAAAAGAAACTTCAATGTCAGTAATTAGTCATGCCGCAGAATAAAAGCACATATGTATGAATTCACATATTTATAGATAAGCGGTTATTACTTTATAGTCTTTTTCTGCTATCGAACTGAAGGTTGAGCATTGTAAGTGCCATATACAAGTTGAAAAGATATAAAGCTGTATTCAAATTTGTAAGTAATTCATACTAAGCCAATATAAATAAATAAATCAACGAGCCATGTACTATATAATCAATGTTGATATATTAAAATATTTTCCGCATTTTGAGGAAGTCGCATATTCACCATTGCCAGACAATAAAATATATATATTTCAATTATTTTGCGATTACTATATTAGTATACTATTTATTGAGGCATTTTTGTAACTGTCTCCTTTGTATTTGATGTAATACTTCGTGTAATTTCTCAAAGAAATGTCTTTGCAGACGACATTCTGCAAAAATTGTAGACTCCTAAAGAAATCGACTCAGCAGATTATATTTCCTCAGTTATTGCTATTTCTTTAAAGGCTATCTACCTACATAAGTTTCGATTCATTGCACACTATTCAACATTTGAATGTAACGAATCACGTAAAATATTAACCAACCAGTATATACTTGAATTAACTAACTAGTACGACTGCAGGTCTATAGGTCTGTTGCATGGCGATAAGCCACAATTCTTTTTCAAGAGCAGCATACTTTTGGGGGTAACGTGTTGAATTTCTCGACCTAAGCCAGATTTTAGGACCTTTATTCTGAAAAGCATTAAAAGCGACTAACAAAAGAAGAAATGTTAAAAAAGAAAGCAGAATTCATTACAAACTTTGAAGAAAAAGTTGCTTATTTACTTTAAAAGCAAACAACTTTTCTAACTGAAACAACCATCTTAATCGATTTACTATATTTTATTAAAATTGACAGAAATAATTGAAAGAGTATATTTTCGGCGAACAGTTTCGTGATTATTTCGCAGTCAGATTTACGATTTTAAGAAACGATTTTCATGCACATGTGCATGAAAAGAAACAATATAACTCACTATATACACGAATGGACTGAACAAAAGATCTCAATTATTATTGCATTTCGCATTATAACCATATAGGCGACAACAAAGACTTCCAAGTCTAGAATTAGCTAATTTCGCAGCTCCAATGCCAGGCCAGGCACCCCACCTGCCCCCCTTCCCCACCCACACATATACTTTTTTTATAAGCGCTTATCGGCAACAACAACATTTTCAATAACGTGCCTAATGGCGAGCGCTCAACTGATAGCAGGGCATATGGAAAAATATACTCGTATGTACTAAGTGTATATTCGTATACTCGTATATAAGTATTTCAAATCGAAACTATACATTACACACGATTTGGCGTGGAAGGAAAGTAAGCAACGAAATGAAAAAAAAAATAAGGAAAACAGTGAGTCAACGACGAGCAGCGACATCAATAATACTATAGTGTGTAGTTGTTGTTGGGCTTTTGTTCTATATTGCCATTCGATTTCCAATTGCGTGTCAAAAGATCAAATTCAGCTAAAAATGCGTAGCCACGAAATGGTTTTCAATTGCCAGGTGGAAGCACTTGGGAAATCGAATACCGAATTGACGCATACTCTTGCAATGCTACGATGATTGTGCATTAACAAAGCTAATGATTACTCATTTGCATAAATTCACATGTGTGTGTGTGTGTGTGTGTGTGTCTGTGTGTAAATAGCCGCCCACGCAGTCGACTGATGATCAACGTCAAATATTCAAATTTGCAATTGTCATGCCTGGCTGGGTCAGAGGCGGTCATTCATGTACCCATCTGGAAATCCAGCAGCACTCGCATGTACATAAGTATTTATTAAATCTGAAAACTTGTAAAATGCCCTTTATTGAGTCGATACAATATTGAAATTTACATTTTTATTGATTTTTCGCATACACATGCTATACTGTAGCTTGTCAACTTTGTTGCCAAAGACGAGGCTGACTCGTCTCTATAAAACTTGATCTATGGTATATTTAGCCGTTTATAGTGTAATTTCTGACAAGAACAGCAATATCTCATGCTCCTCCTTCTAATTAACTATAATTAGTAGGAACATAGCTTTTACTAAGAAGCAATTCTCAAAAAAATAAACGAAATATCAAAACTAGACTTTGCATTGTGCATAAATAGTTTTTTAAATTTTATTTCCAGGTGCATTGACAGAGAGGGCGTTCAACCTTTTTAGAGCTTGGACACTCAGAACCTACAATTAAATAGTGTGATTTGTAAAAACTTTACTGTTTTGTGTTGGCCAAAGGCAACAAATAAATGTTCAGCTCAGTTTCTAGACTGCACGCGGCTCTCACATGCATTGAAAACCATAAAATATTTCAGCAACTCATCGTCCACACATCCGTTTGCATACTTTGTAGGGTCCAAAATAAATCAACCTATTCTACCAACCTATTTCTATATACTATTCTAGCCAATTTTCTGCAAGATTCATCTATTTTAGCATTGCAAGATAGATGTAGATATTCATTTGTTGCAGCGCTACAACTTTACGTTTGTTAAGTACATCTTTAATCGACATTGGCTTGATAGAAGCCGAAGTAACACTGTGCGATCGGTAGAAAATAATTAAAAATTGCTCAGAAATAAATATTTAAATAAAGGACCAACATTTTGTGAACACTATTGTGGCTGATGATGAAACCTAATGTTTTCAAAAGGTTTCCAAGCATAATGCCGAACAAGTCATTTGGAGAAGTCAAAAATGAAGACAATATTGTTTTATTTCTGCGATTCGGAGGGAGGCATATTTACTGGATTAAAATAAAATGCGATCATAAATCAATGATCATCTCCGTAATTCAGCTATTTTATTAAAGTACCTATCAAGCTTACTTCGTTTAAACAACATTTATGTATTCTTTTGCAAATAATTGTCCATAAAATTCACAATATCATATTTATGTGTCTTATTTTCTTTTCAGAAAATGAAAACAAAAGCCCATTAATAATCATGTGCTTCACAGTTATACTTTCTAATTGGTTACCAAATCTTGTTGTCTTTATTAACAACTTGGTTTATATAATGTGCAATGTGTGATATTTTGCTAACAGCCCGATTTACTGAACTGCTTTCAGCAAAACAAACAACAATAGTGCTGAGCTCATTCCCGATTAGTTGACCTACGGAAAACCCTAGATATCTATTTGGATTGCTGCACAATCCTCCACTACGTCATTGGCACCTTTCGTAATATTATTTTAGTAGTTTATCATTTATTTGATCATTATTTAGCTAATCATTTAAATCTCGCCGGATGTTTGTCAGCGGCATTGGAAAATTCCTAACCAACTGCATATATGCATAGATTTTAGTGTTGATATTATTTTTAGAGGTGGATAAAGAGTATGTCAATATCGGTGGATCAAAGTTGCAAGAAAACAAAGGGGGAAATATGAAGCGTGTGCCTGTGAAATGTTCTATGTGTACACACGTAGACCTCAAACGATAAACGCCTGTTATTTGGGCAATTCCGATGCGTTCATTGGGTTAGGTCGGCGTTAAAATTAGCGGCAAGGGTCTGAAGCAAACATTAGGCTTTACAGATCCGTCAATTGGGTTATGTCAGCAAATAGGGAAAGACTTGCACTTGCACTCAAACAATATAATCAATTAGTGGTCATTCCAACTTGAGCTTTGGTGCATAGTTTCTAAGCCATGTTGGCAGGCAGTATTGGCAGACTGGGCTGCAGTGTGAGGTGCGATTTGTGGCCTTGATCCGAGAAACCCCAGGGCCCGTAGTGCCATACATATATTAAAACTTGATGTGTGGCTACAGTACACTGATATAATCATAAAAACGCGCGGTTTCTATGCGACTTTTGAGCTTCTTGCATACTGGGAAGTTCCAATAGTTTGCGGTGTTGTTGTCGCCACAATTATGGAAGGGTTCTATTTATTTAGACTGATCACAAGCGACACAAATAGAGCGTAGTTTGCAGTAAGTCTTAGAATACTGATCACTTATTCGACGTGCAGTTACTACTTTACGCTAGATATGGGCATTTTGCGATCATGATCCACTTTGAATATAGATTGTTTTGATTTTATTCATTAATTCACTAAAAGTTTAAGAGTTTTTGAATTGTATCCTTGAACTTTGAATGCCTCTAAAACCTCTGAACTGTATGCCTTTGACGAAAATTTGCAACACCTCTTTTAGTCTAATATAGGAAATGGTTAAAATTAAATGCCGTTCAGGTGCTTATAAAAGTTTAGAATTGTTCAATAATAATTAAAAAGATATCTTTATTTTTGTCAAATAGGTTTTAAAGCACTGCACATTTGTTATCAATTCATTTACTTATAAATATAGCGCCGTTATTTGGAAGTCCAAAGAAAAGTAGAATCAGTATTAATGAGCTAAGATCTAAGGGTCTTACTTTTAATGCGTTTAAGTACTTTTTCTAGTTTTAATTAAATATGTTCTTAAAATTTTTAGCAACTTTTTAGTGCGTTTCTTTTTCCTTTTCCTTTTCGTTGCTTCTTTGTTTAATAATTTCGGACAAAAGTGAACAATTTTGTGCTTAATTGGGACTTTAAATGTACATGTCTTACTGTCTGTTTTTCAAATAGATTTTTTTTCTTGGTATAAAGAACATTTTTAATTTTACTTCAATCAGCTTTATATGCGTATTAAGAGCTCCTTTCCATTTAGCTGCACTTGCACATGAGATACGATTTTTATTGCCATTTCATTAGTTTTATGACTAATAATTGCACACTTATTGTGTATAATTAAAATACTAAAAACGTCTCAATTAAATTGTTATTTTGAAAGAACACAACACACACACTCAAGCGTCGACTACATATAACAACAAATACAATAATAACAACAGCACAGTGGACCAATCATATATATTAGAACATATAGTATATGACTTGCACAACGGCTTAGTCTGGCTATTGTGTCTATCGTATATGCCTGATTACATATAAATTAAAGCTACAGCAACAAATAAATGACGGCGCCTCAAAAAAATCAAGTCAAGTGTAATTTTCATTATAATCGTATATAGTAGTAGTATGTTTGCAGTTGTATTTGTTTCTGTAATCTCGTTCTTGTCATTTAATTGGGCGCTAACGTGTTTCAGATACATTTGTATCTCTTAATAGTCGCTTGCAATTAAACAGTTTTGGCCTTGAACTGCGTGGCACACACACACAAAACTACATAGACAACGACATTTAGAACTTGACTCTTACATATAAGCTTTAATAAAATAAGCCCGCTCGTAAATCGCGCGCCGGACAAATGTCTCAGAATATGAATATATAGTACTTCACGTATATACAAGTCTGTATATGTATGTGCTCTTCCTCTGACTTCGGCTTAGGTTTGTTTGCTTAGAATGGGTTTTATAGCAAATATACTATTTAGAATAGTTTAGAACTTTAAATGCCATATTGCGCATACGCCCCATGCCACACAAACTAATGTAGGAAATCTAAAAACAAAAATGAACTCTTTGGTTATTCTACTTTTATTACAGTATTTGTCTATAATTTCCTGCCACCTTCCATATTTAGTTCAAATAGCTCCTCTATTTAGCAAATAATATTTTGCCATTATTTTTTAATCAACTACACATTTTTGTAGTTATTATAAATTTGCATTAAATACAAATTGAAATCATGGCCCTTCTCGAAACCCCCTTCTTAGTATTTGACATTTGTTATTAGCGGCAAGCAAATATTATTGTTTTAAAGTTATAGTATAAAGTAAATTCCTACACAGATAGCGCCCTTTTAATCACAAGGTGCTCAGGAGATTAGGAAGCCTACCACCTTGCCTATTGGTACCTCGATTAGTCATCCAGAAGATTAAAAGGCCACTTCAAACAAATCCCTAATAGCTTGACCATAAGCTGCACTTCACAATATGGGAATATATTTTAAATCAAATATAGAGCCCATCAATTCTTAGTCTAAATGTCTTTCAAGAAGGGATATGGATACCCATTTATAATATAAATATGTCTGTATTTCTATGTCTAGTAGTATTTCCGGTTAGATAAATACTACTGGTTAGCCGATGATTATTTTATAAGGTAACTGAATAATTACAAGAAATTAAGTACAACACGTGTGTCGACTTTATTGTTGTTGTTATAGTTATTATTACAATTGTTGCTGTTGTGGGACAGAAAGGGGTCGCAGGGTTACATGGCGCATCACCTTGGCAATAAATACATATGTATGTATCCAGCTATATGGTAATATTTAGCAGAGTCGTCAATAATTTGACGTATTCAGACAGATTTTCAATGCAGCACCAGTTAACAATTAACTTAATCATTCATGTGTGAAGAGCATAGAAATATTTTTATTGTGTTTGCTTATTTCTTTTTTCCACATCATCTATGCGACAACTAATATGAAATATGAAAATTTCGGACATTTGAGCAACTTCGAGAGCTACCCACAATTCGGCATTATGCATAATCTAAAAATAAATATGCGACGCATATTATGTTGATTGCAACTTTATATTTGTACGTCCATTTGAGCGAAATCTTATCATCAAAAATAATAAAAGAAGCAAACTATGTAAATGTGTGGCATTATCTTAAAATCCAGACAACAGAGTTCAGATATGGAAACGCTAAGCCAGCCATTTAAAGTCAAAGATTATAGCCATTAATACCCCAAATCTAGTCCAGCAGCGATAGTGAATAGTTTGTTCTTCGGCATACTACGGATTTCAACTAAAAGTGGGCTCGTCAAACGAAGAGGCACACCCGAAAGTGCTGTTTCTTATCGTGGAAAAAGCAACACAATATGTTTAAATCATTAAAAAGAATATTACGAACATATCGCCTGATTTTGATTTATTCCTCATGTTGCCACTTATTTGTGATTATAAAACCGAGCCGAAAAAAACACCATTACTTCTATCTTATCAGTGCCAATCGATTGTTCGCATAGCAATTTTGACAATATGGTTAAAATAAAAATTATAACAAGATAGAACGCTACAGTCGAGCAAGCCCGACAGTAAAATAGCCTGTACTCTCCACAAAAAGGAAAAATTAAAAAAAAAAAAAATTTAAAAGAAATTAAATTATTAAAAACAAGAAAGGAATGCTAAAGTCGAGCAGGCTCAACTCTTAAATACCCTGTACCACCCCACAAAAAAGTAATTTAATTAATTTAATTAAATTAATTAATTAATTTAATTTAATTAATTAATTTAATTTAATTAATTAACTAAATTAATTTAATTAATTAACTAAATATTCCATGCATGCATAGATACATTTACATTTACATCAGAATCGTGCCTTATGCGTGTTTGTGTACTGTACATATGTATGTATGTGTGCATTGGGCCTGGTTATATGGCTATAACTTTCTTTCCAATCATTCTATCATAATGAAACTTGGTATACGGATATACAATTACTAACTGGATGTGTCTACCAAATTTCAGTTCAAAATTCCAAGAATTACGGGAGTTATAGAAAATCGTTAATAGGGGGGGAGTGGGGGGGTGGATCAGAAAAAATGAACAAACTCGTCCTTTCTCGGTCTCAGGAGAATCTGTATACCAAGTTTGGTTATTCTAGCTCTTATACTTTCGGAGATCCTTGCGTTCATACAGACAGACAGACAGACAGACAGACGGACAGACGGACAGACGGACAGACGGACAGACGGACATGGCTATATCGACTCGTCTTCTCATCCTGATCAAGAATATATATACTTTGTGGGGTCTGCCACGCCTCCTTCTGTGTGTTACATACATGCGCACAAAACTAGTATAGCCTTTCACCCTTTGGGTACAGGCTATAAAAATATGTATAGTATATAGCGACATCTAATATTAACTTTCTTTCAGCGATAATTCCCGCTCACGGTGACTAAACGCAAATGTGATAGGCACGTTGTTTTTTGCAGAAGAAAAATGTTATCGCAGTTCTATAGAAACCACAATTCTATACAATAGCTGCGAAAAGTAGTCTATAAATAGTATTAAAAATATTGATTTACCAAATTAAAATTCATTTTAGTAGCCTACCACACCCTGTTGGAAGACATTTACGAACAGCGTCTGGAATCGAATTGAAATCAACTAATTTATATAGGTAACTAACTCCAAGATAAACTCCTTAACCTTATTTGTTTCAAACAATAGGTCTGATTAAATAAGAAGTAACATCACTTGAAATTTATGGTTTATGGTTGCTTCATAAACATTTGAGAAATTGAACTGAAGGCAAGATGAAGAGAGAGAAATAATCTTAATTCTGATATACTCCTCTGTAACTTTATTAAATAAATTTGTATATTATTGTTATTATTTTCGCACTCTACTGTGATTAAAGGCAGTAAATGGCTACAATGAAATTATTCTATTTTATATAATGAATAATATATATCTGTTTTTACGCCACTCTGTGTGTTTGATCGTCTGTTTAAAAGCGTCGATCTTGGAAAATATAGATACCAGAGCCCCAAACTTAAATGTCCTAGTCTTATATTTTAATAACTTACTAAAATGATTTTCAAATGTTTGTCTGTATGACGAGACGCATTTTGAAAACTATCAGAGCTACAGGCATCAATATTTAACTAACATCCATTGTAACTCATCCATTGCAAACAAAAAAAGATGCGTAGATTCTCTACAAAATTATTATTTTTCGGCCATGCTGCCAAACTATTTGACTGTATGAACGCCTTAAGCTTGCAACCCATTCGCGTTGGATCCCTCAAAATTGGCATTAATGTTCTGCTAATTTTAATAAGCCTAATTAGTGGCTTATGTTTAATTTTTCTATCATTTTATTTTTCTTCGCACTCGAAATGGAATCATCAAATTGAAAATGTGACGGGTTTGTATGATGTAGAAGCAGGTGTTCACAAGAATAAAAAAGGATATTAGAGAAGTTGAAGTTATGCAGCAGTTATCCAATAACTATATAATATTTGTGAAATTATAACTCACCCATCATATGCAATAGGTTCTCTTCTAGCATAAATGCATCTTCATAGCCCGAATTTGTTAGATTCTCGGTTTTCATATTTAATAAACTGGGCAACATTGAGGCGTACATTTAGGTAATGTTTAAATATGCCACACAAATATTAGATATTAGGTATGTATGTACTTATTGTTAGAGCTGAGCTCTAGTTCCTTGCGAGCGATGTGTTTGGTGGCAAATATTTGAAATCCTTCACACTTTTGCAAAAATTTATTTTTCACAAATTCTTGTTGTTGCTCTAGCTGCGGCGAACATTTTTTTTAGCTACTCGTAGACACACGCACACTATGTAGTATATGTATATAATTGTATGTATATACACTGAAGTAAAGTTAAATATTTGCACAAATTAAAAAGGAAAATAGCGACGACAGACGTGGCTGCCAATATTTACATATCACGGTTTTCTTATTTGTCTTCGTTTTTTCGTCTACATTTAATTTCTAATAATGTTGCAGTGCACACATAACAAATGCAAATTAATCACAAACAGGAAATATAGCGACGAGTTATCTCACAACAGTCCTTTATACATATACACATATATGTACTATACGTAGTATATAGTATAAATAATAATTTTGAAATTTTCTATGCAGATTCTTCCAAGCCGACCGGCAATTCTCAAGACTCTCGATTCAGCGTTTCCCGGTGTCTCTGTCTCTGTGTGTATTATAACCACCCAGTGCAAAACACTGACTAAACCTCAAATAATGTTCTCAACACGTACTAACTGTCTTAATATTATTTGTTGTAGATATAGAAGTCGGCATCGGCGTCGCCGTCAACGTCAACGTCAACGCCGACGTCAACGTCAACGTTTGTGCCGATCGTTTGCAGTCGTCGGCGTAGCTCGCGTCGTTGGCCGCCGTGCAAACAAACATACATAGACATAAAGTTTAATAAATATTATTACTATAGTTGTTCTTGTTGTTATTGTTGTTGTTGTTGTTGCTGGCGCACTTGCCTTCATTGCGCACTCATCTTAGCAAATTTGTTAACAATTTACGCTGATTACGAGTCGGCCGGGCGGGCACGAAGGCGCCTCGGGGCATGCGCAAAGCGGGCCGCTCGGCTTTTAAGACGAACGAGTCGAGTCGCGTCGAGTCGAGTCGAGCCGCCGTCTGTTATCAACGCAGGTTAATCGTCTATATATGTATGTATGTACTTGTGTATGTATGTATGTCTGTGCATGAACAGTAAACTAATACTAGTACATACGTATAATTCTAATTGTTTAATGGCATATATAAAATGCTTCAAATAAACACACAAACACACACACACACTCATCAAGTTTATACTTACTTTTATGTATGTGTGTGTGTGTGTCCATGCAGTAGGTATGGAGCTGTTAAGTTGTTCTCTAGCGTGGCACATACATATATAAGCTAAAATAAGACCCTAGATTTGTGGCGATTATCACGACTAGGGGGTAAGTGCATAGGCACTCGATTCCCAAATGGTAGCGAAATCCCTAGCGGCGATAACTTATCTAAGAAGTGGGTGAGATTAACAACAAGATAGGCAGCAAAAGGTGTGAAAGAAAAGAAAACGAACAACGATAGCTGTTCGTTAGCAAAGCCCCTTTCACAATCACAAGAAGAATTTAAAATTCACAAATTGCGGGGGTCTAAGAAAATTTATAAATCTCTAAAAAAAAAACAAAAATTTATAACCATAAGGCATAAGGCAATATTATTAAACAGTCAAAACATGTCCACAATAACATGGAAAACGGATAAACTAACTAGGGCTTAAGTGTAAAAGACAGCCACTTCAAAATGGGAACAATAGTATTAGTGGCATCTTATGAGCAGTCCAAATAAAATTCAAGCTATTGATAATTAATTTGTTATATTTAAAACCTAAAACTATGGCCAGGCAGCAATATAATTTTCGCTGATAATTTGGCAAATTTTATAAGTTCAAAAGATACTTCAATGGAATTTTGTTTTCAAATATAGTTTTCTGCTACAAAAGCTGCTTTAGAGTTTTATTTCTGTATTAATTCTGTTCATATTTGACCCACGCCTTGCATTACTAAAATTTTTCAATCTGAGCTTCGAAGCAGTTGAATACTGAGCTTATTCGATTCATAAATGAATAACGTAATGAAAAGTAAAATTTAAAGCTTTTTTAATGGTTTTCTTTCTAACTATATAGAGCTGCCATGGAACGGGAAACTATCGTCAAGGCGCCAATATTCCCATGTCTTTGCGATTTGGAATCGCTAGAATCGTGTTAGATTTTGTTGCTGCAGCCTAAAAATGGCGTTTTAATTTCAAGTTGAAGAAGAGTTATTGATTCTGCACTTAAAGAAATTGCTTGTGCTTGGCATTTTGTTTGACTTTCTTCAACTCTCGTCAGCTATTCAGAAGTGCTGGCTTGGTTGTTATCAAATGATTAACAATTTAAATTCGAAATTTTTCCATACCCCCACGTCAGGCCCCAAATCTTTGAACTCATTTATGTTTAGAACCCCAATTCGACTGGAGAGTGCATTAAATCGTCTAATCAGTTACATGGCAGCATCAACAGCAACAGCAGCTCAACTAATCGCATGTAGAATTATTAACGCATTTTTATGAATATTTATATTTGTTGATCAGCTCACTTTCAGCTTCGCAAACAAACGTATCGCACATCGGCGAGAGCTTATCAAACCGGAGCTCCTCGCGAGCCTCAGTAGCAACAGAGGTCGCATGTCTTGTTGTTGTTGTTGTTGTTGTTACTGTTGTTGTTGTTATACATACACATGTAAGACAGAACTGTCCACAACAGCAGAACAGCAACAACGATCGCTGAGTAAGCTATAGTGCTGAGCTGTCAAAGGCGTTTGGTTATCAGTCGCCGCAATAAATAACAAGTGAGAAACAGTGGCTAGGCTGGACACAAGCGGCATATAAGTATTTAAGTATGTGCGAGTATGTGGGTACACTTAGAGAATTAATGTACACATTTATTTATTCCTCAGTGTGCTCTAATGGTTTCGTTTCTTCGTGCAGACTTATCAAGTATCGTATAGTATATATAAGTTTAGAAAAAGGAATTCAAAATAATTAATTTAATTATTAGTCTTTTGGCTGAAAATATTAAGCTTAGAATTTCCTAAAATTCGAAAACATATATAAATAATTTACTTCGGTCTCTAAACTTTATTTAAGATCTGTCCTGGATTGGACAGTTATTAAATTTTACGATAACTTTGAAGTTTCAATTATAATTAGATGAGTTAACTCTGAAGCTTTCAAAAAAGGATAGAGATTGAAATTTACAGAACTTTTTTTTTTTCGAATGTCCGCACCAATTGAAGGCACAAAAGTGTACAACAGGTTTTAAAAATATGCTTGCGAAACATTTCAAACAAAAGATGCTTAGTTTTTATTCATATGGCAATTATCTTTAGTATTTGGTCATTCACAAAAGGCTGTTTTTTTAATCTTGATGCTGAAGAAATTAAAAATGAATGCCCTTTTTAGGAATACAAGTACTCCTATGGCTTCTGGTTATATAGCAATCAGCTTGTGTTAGCTGTGATATTTCCAATTTAGAGCACACCTTCAAAACTCAATGCACTTTTTCTTTGAGTGTATACATGCACACTCATCTATGTATGTATGTATGTATGCATATGCATGCAGATAAGGTCTGCCAGGCTCGTCGCCTGGCCGTACCGGTCGCTTGGGCTCCCAGGCCAAATGGTTTGAACAGCTCGCCTCGCCACTCGCAAAAACAAATGACAATTTTTCGGTCTTGAGCTGAATGCAAGCTCTTGCCCGAAGCGTTGATTGATACCGCTGATTCAATTGAAAATAATTTGTGATTGTCATTCTACACCCGTGGCACATGCTTTTACTCATGCACAATCATTATTGTGCCGTTGACGACGACGATGACGCCGAAGAAGAAGAAGACGGCGACGGCCACAACGACAACGACTACAACGAGGCGGTAGCCAGGGGAGCCCGCCGGCTGCTTTTTCATTTTTGTACTTTAACCGGTACGCTATACGGCGGAATTTCTGTGACGAAACAGCGGAGCAACAGCGTCCGCGGCATTGTTGTACATACATTCGTATGGATTGCTTTTATTTTGAATGCTCGCTGCTGGTGGGGAGGTGCTGGTGTCATTGGCGTCACTTGTTCGCCAATGGTTCTGCCATGGCAGCAATCCGATGGAACGCGACTTTGGTGGGCCAGCGAATGACAGATGGGACATACGAAAAAGTTAAGCTCTAACTAACAGTTAATATTTGAAAAGTTCAAGTTGATTTTAATTCTAGTTTTGCTCGTTTTCTAAATTCATTTTTCCACACTCAAGCAGTAGTTCTTGTTCTAGTCTAGTTTTAGTTCGGCTAAAAATAAGGAAATGCCTTACAAACATAGTAAGGGACTGCCTCTCTCCTATAGACTAGTTTCTGATATAAACGAAAACTTCTAGAATATAACAAAAGATGTCTTTGGTAACTGATTGTGCACTTTTTTTTACCAACTTATCTATCAATGACATCATGGCATTAACTCATATTAACTTTCATATTGTAGAGCATAATAAAAGTTTCACAACGCTTCATCTTCACTATATGCCTTATTGTGCCAAGGGTGCCACAATAACGCGATGTCATCACAGTATTCAGTATAGTTCAGTTCCTTCAACATTATAATGCACAGATATTAGGAAAAGTTTAAGAATTTCTTTAAACTTATATTTTCTCTGCTTATTAATTATTCTGTTTCCAAAGACACTGCCTCTTTTTTATAGGTAATGTGAAATAGAAAGCAATTTCAATCCATGCGTAAACTCATTATTGATTTGTATACAAGTATAGTTTTCTTATCAAACAGGTTTACGGATATTATTTACCGAGCGAGTTCAGCGATCTTAGTGATCAGCAATCGAATTTAACGTCACTTTTAAGAGCAAGCCTGTCTATACCGTTCTTAATAAGCATTATTATTGGCAATTGCAGACGTTCTGCTTCTTTTTATGCATATAGTATATAGTGGGTACAGCCTATTCCGGAAAACTTGTATTCCATTTAATGAGACAGCTGTTGCTGAGTCTCTGAGTCAAATCGTCTGCTGTTGTCAGCGACTTGCACGGCCATTCGCTTACCATATGGAGCGGAGATTGCAAAAATCGCAATTACAGAATTATGGGGAGTATGGAAGATGCAGTGCGACATGACGCATATGTTTTGGTTTGAAACGCAAGCACATCAGTGATTCATAAAGGGTCGGATCAGCGGCTACTGTGCGGTTGCTATCTGAGCTTCCTACACACACACACACCGAATGGGAAAGAGAGAGATAGAGAGAGAGAGAGAGAGATAGAGAGAGAGAGAGAGAGAGAGAGATACTGTGTGTAGATACGGGTGTGACGAAAAACACTGAAGATACAATAAGTAGTATCGTGCAATAAGTATAGGAGGAAAAATGGAAAATAAAATGCATGTCATGTTCGTGTCGCTTGTCGCTTTTCCCGGTGCCCACATGTGGCCTGAAGCCCTCGCCAGCCATTTCCAGCGAATTATGAAAATTAGCCAAGCCAGAGTGTGCAAAGAAAGACACTTCTCCTCACTTCGGTTTTGCCTTTTTGCAGTTTTTGTTGTTTCTTTTTTTTTTTAATGCACTTCGTTAAGTGAATTTTGTGCGAAAATTATTATTTTATTTGCATACTTTCTGTTGTTGTTGTTGTTGTTGTCGCTTTGCATATGTGTTGTATGTAGGCCCATGTGATTTGCATGTGTTGTTCGTCATCAGCGTCATGATCATTATTATTGTGTGACTGACTAACTGACTGACTGGGTGGCTGGCTGGGCAGCTGTTGTTCATGATAACGAAGATAATGACGATAATGATGATGATGTTCATAATGGTTTGACTGCAATTTACTATTTACACTTCATTTAGCGGCGACAACTTTAAGTGAAATGTGTCCACACTATGGAGTGGTTTCCACGTACATGTGAGAGTATCTGTGAGATACATTGTGTTTGGCTCAAAGCTATGAGAAAACCAAAGCTCCTTTGTATGTAGGCAGGCATGGTATGCAATTGAAGAAGATGGCTAAATTGAAAAATTAGCTCAAGTGTAAGTGTAGGGGAGTGCTGTCTGGCTGAGCATAACCCGTAAGTGTATAGGAAGTCGCTCAAAGAACTTGGCCAAGTGGGCACTCAACGGCGAAAACCGCTGAGCAAGTGCGATAGGAAAGCAAAGCGTATAGTAAAACGCTCTAGACCGATTAGTCCTATAAAGTTCTGCTCCACTTAAAGGGGTTTTACTATCTATACACAAATTGTAGTCATTAAGTAAATAAATTACTTTGTAAATATGGACAATGCAAGCTTTTAATGCAATTTGTTGAGAACTAGTATTGTTCTACTAAAACAATTGAAAAGCGTACAGAAATTGTAAAAGTCGAGTAAGTCCGACTGTGAAATACAGAGTAGGAAGACGGAATTCTATTAAGAGCAGTATAGAAAGTAGCGAATTGACATTAAAATGAGTGGAAGAGCGAGTTGATTTCAAAAATAAAATAGCTTAATAGCGCTTAAGATACTCTGATAACCCCTAAGGTTCGGTTTGGGTATATGCGTGCATAGAAGAAGAAAAATCATTCATCACTGCTAAACATGGAAAAATTAGAGCATCCAGTGCTTAAGTCTTAAGGCTGTAGGCTATTCTGAACGTATCTAGTATATATTCAGCAAAGCTAGACAAGCTTCGCATTATGGTTGATGGCCAGAAAATCGAAGTCGCTCATTTCCACGGTTTCTAGATTTAGGTTTTAGTGCAGCATTCAGTGATAAGCCGTAAGGGTTTATTTTGGAGCGTCTGGACCTGTCTGTAATCCGAAGGGGCAGTCAATCCCTAATTTTGGAGACCGTGGAACCCCCATCAGCCATTATGTCTAAAGTTGCTTTTAACTTTTTATACCCAACCGTACATTATTCTGTATACGTAATTTTGGTTTCTTTTCATAATAGAAGACCGTAGTATTCTGGCCGATTGCCCGCTTCATCAATAAAAATAAAAATGAATAGGTATTAATTCTATTAGCTATTAATTCTAATTAGCGTATTTAAGTTGCTAAGAAATATGAAATTAATATTAAATATATTTAGCTATAGATTTTAAAATAATGAAAAAAACAAACATTACGAAATTAATATTTCAGATCATACAAAATTGCACAAAAAGAAAATTATAAACCATATTTATTTAAAGAACTTTCCTTAAATTATTAAATTAAATATTTAATGTAGTTTAACATTGATAATTAACTCTCACGTATTTTATATGGATATTCCCAATTAAGTGCATATTTTCTACGCATTTTAGTTGAGGACTTCAATAGCTTGCAAGTTCTTCGTTATTGTTCAAGAAATGCTTGCAAGAATATGAGTCTTTCAAAATAAATACTATATTTACTTATATGTACATATATGTGTAAAGCATATGGCAACAAATAACTGAGCTAACAATATACCCTTATCGGCTGTGTCTGTTTTGCAATGTTGGCCACCAATGTTGGGTTATGAGAACCCTTCAAAGACCTCCAACAAGTTACTACAACACTTGCTAGTTTATTTCAAAAATATGACGCAAGACTGCTTCAATTATCTTTATGGAAATTAATGAATGTCTAAGGCGGATATCGTAAAAAAAAGAGCAGCACTCTTTTATACTTTTTGTATATAAATAGCCACAATTGTTAATAGGCTATCTAGATAGTCCACAATTTTTTAATTATAAAGAGGGGCGTATGTACAGCAACCCAGAAACCCCAATGAAAACATAGACATAGACAGACAATGAGCTCAAGAGCTGAGATTTTCCATATTTAAACAACAACAACAACAACAAGAACAAGAAAACAAAACCAAATAAATACAAAAAGCGCAAATCAATTGAGTTCGCGTCTGGGCGATAACCTCCATATCATATCAGTGCGCGAACTGTCTAGGAATTGTCCATCTGTCCATTTGTCCATCTGTCCATCAGGCAGTCAGTCAGTCAGTCAGTCAGTCAGTCACTCAAACGTTGTCTATATGGTGAATATATAAGTATAAGTATAAGTATAAGTAGTGCTATGTATGTGTGATCCACTGCAGGTCGTGCCGTTTAGCCGGTCAGTCAGTTGCCTGAACTATATGGCTTGCTTTTTTATTTATTTGTGTTTTTTATATTTTGTTGTTGTTGTTGTTGTTGCTGCTGCTTTTTGCATAATGCGCAACGACGTTGAGTGCGCAAAGCTTTTCAATTTTTTCTGCCGTTTTTATTTAGCTAAGGAGCCGAGCCGAGCTGAGCTGTCGCTAGCTTAGCTGGCAAATCAAATTAAGTACGAGTACGCTTCAGCTAAAAATCGCTTTCGTCATGTCATAAGCTAAGGTGACACTAGAGAACCACTGCCCCCCACCTGCCCAGCCCAGCCCAGTCCAGTCCAGCCCAGCCCAGCCTACCAACCAGCCTGTCTGCCAGGCAGCAAGATCGTCAACATGCCCATCTATAAATATTCAACAATTAAAAGCCCGCCAGCCGGCGCACGGCCCGACTCGACACTTCAGTTTGCTTGCTTTGCTCAGTTTTCTTGTTTTTTCTTTATTTTTTGTGTTTTTTTTTCGTTTTCATTTTAGCAACACATATTTGCTATTGCGCATATTTAACCCTTCGGGGTTAAGTTAAACATTACGTTTACGTTTTAAGTATTTCATTTAATTTTGCGCGATTTTGCTTCATTTTCAAGTTATTTTCGCGACTTTTCTAGCAGCTCTCTTGGCAGGTCCTTGACTATTCCCTATTATATAACCAATATACTATAGAGAGTGGTGAGCTGGGCAGTAGGAGAGTGGGGGTGGGGCTACAATAAAAATGGCTAATCGAATATATTTAATCTGCCATGTCAAACAACAAGTTTTTGCTTAATCAATAAAAACAAATTATAAACATTTATAATGATCGTACGGTTATCAAGTCATATTCGAAAGGTGGTTTATCAAGCGAAGCTAATAATTTTCACAACATCTACGAGTACACCTGACATTGAAATGTGGCATTATTCGAATGATTTGAATTTGGTTGAGAATTTTCAGGCACGTGGCACGTGTTAGGCATCGCTTTGGCGAGTGCCACTCGCCAATAATAGCCAAATGATCTTTGACTCTAACTATACTATATAGTATTGTACTTGTATAGTATAGTATAGTATAGTATAGTATAGTATAGTTTATGATAATAGTCGTATAATTTCCGAATGATTTGAGCTTTTGGGGCACATAAATCGTAGCTGAATGACAAAGTGGGGCACAATTCGATGGCGTATCTAATAAAATGAATCTTACGATAAAACACTTTAGGACACCATTAAAGGAAAGAGCCAATTAATGAAAAGCACACATAATAAAAATCGGAATTAACCAATTTCCAGAACATACACTTTCAGAAAATGCTCTTAAACGAGCAACAATTATTCTCACTGATTAGTTTAAAAACAGAATTTCACATAGTCAGAACATTTTCGAAAAAGCGACACTTGGCTTAAAAATCAGAGCTACAAATAACAATTAACCCATTCCCACAGGGGTGCATCAAAAAAAAAACTTGACCTTCCTTAGGTTTAGAGGATTCTGAATTTGAAGTTTTGTTATTATAAGTCTATTACTTTTTGAGATGCTTGCGTTCATACAGACGGACATGGCTATTCCAACTCGCTTGTTTTTTTTTTGTGCTATTTTTAATAAATTGTTGTTTTTATTCCGTTAAATTTTAAATACAAATGCCTGCCGACAATTTGTTCAATAAGTTTAAAATTCAACAACTGTAGCTATTTTCAAAAAATTGGAATTGTTTGTTTAAATTGGAAGGAAGAAATTTATAATAGGCTCACCTGACTCGTGTAGTTCCTGCTCCATTTTCTCCACTTTATTGATTTTCATTAGCTGCTGCCCATGGGTTACAGTCAAATCTTGTGGATGCTTCATTATAGGCACTCACATGAGCTCAATTACACGATCATACCTTTGCGGTAAGTTTAGCTGAAAATAATCAATAAGCAATACGATCTGATAAGTTTTAAAAACTTTGCAAATGGCAACAGTTCATAATCAAAACAACTATCTATTACAATTTTAATGACTACGATTAAGTGTGGGATTGATAAGCAGTCCATTTATATAATAAGTAGTTGACAGTCGACTTGTTTGTGAAATGATTGTTGAATTGCCGACCATTACCACCATTTAGGCGAGTATTGCAGAAGAGAGCCCCCTGGGTGCAGGAAGCCCATGGTTTATGGGGTGTTTAAGGAGTTTATGTGCCGCACACCTGCACTGCATGCCATACTATAAGTATGTGTTTGGCTATATGCAGGAATATTGCTCTACACTTTTAGATAAACAAACAAATTTTATGAGCCACTCGTAAACCAAAACAACAATATGATATGCCTGCAGCGTAGGCAATCGTGTAAAGAGGCTCCGAAATAATATTTTTGGCTGCTTTATTGACTGCCCAGGTCAGATAAAAGCTGTACTACACACGAGTATAGTATGTACATTATATGGCCACCCAGCATGATAAGCCCAACAAAAACGCAGAGCGGCAAAACTTGTTTTTTCTATTCTCAGCGTTGTAGTTGAAAAAAAGAAAAAGAAAAATTTGCAGCCAGCTGATAATGTTAGAACAGAAATTGTGATTATTATCAAACGTTTATTATTTCTTTGCCATTTCGGCCCTGTAGTTGTTGCTGCTTTCGCTGAAGTGCCATAACAGCCGATAAGCCCCATGGGCCTCCACTGGCCGGTCCCCTTATCAAGCTCCGAACGACTGACGCAGACCCCACCGATTGCCTTGGAGCACCTTTGAACGCTCGTGACTGTCGCGAGCGACGCCAATCGGAACGTGTCGAAGTTATGGGGATTTTATGTGCAACGAAAGTGAAAGTTTCGGAGGGGTCAGGAAGGTGATCTGATGTTGAAGAGAAATGGGAACGCTTCAACCATTATTACACACAGAATATATGCCAAGAAGTAAAACAGATAGGACCCACAAAGGGACTTAGGTCCTACATTCAGTGTGAGTGAGGAAAAACTCTAGTTCCTGGATAATGCTTTAATGTTGAAAATGAAATTATATCTATAATTAGAGTATTATATAGTATTTTTGTCAATTGAAGAAACTCTTAAGAAGCCACACAGCCAATTACCGAATTGTTTCTTATAAATATCATCCATATTATTGCCAAAGCCCCTTCAAGAAAGAGAGAAAGAAAGTCTAATTCTCTGTACATGATAGTTAAGAAGAGCATATGGTACAAGGAAGTATTCATATTTGTCACGTCATTAAGTTCATCAAAGATATCTGACTTAGCAAGAGGTGGCAGAGTTCTATTCCTCAGGTTGGAAAAACAGACATACTTATTATACTTGTAATTGGTCGCAGTGTCAAATCAACTGCTTAAAACTTCGTGAATTGTTTTAGTTTTCATTCCCAATACGAGTTCACTGTTATTTAGATTATTTCTTCGATAACAAGCTAAAACTTTGCATTTTTATATAGTCAGAAAATACACTTAATATTATGCACAAAAATCTTTCCCTTTTCCAACACAACTCTTATATTATTTATCTCTTTCAGATCAGTCTTTAGGAATTATTAAGCCTCTAATTAATAAGCCTCTACTCGTATATTATATCCACATATTTATCGATATAAACTACACTTTAGTTTAGAAAATATAAATTTAAGTAAAGTCTAAGACTTTAATAATCGATTACTTCTGATGGACTAATTTATTGCCAAATTTTTCATACTTCAAAAACCTCTCTAATTTCAACTCAGAACTGACAACTTTTCAGATCGAATACGTTTTCAAAAACTAAATATCCAACTTCAATATAATTTCATGAAATTATATTTTATCTATCAATTAAGGCAAGCAAAGGGACTATTATTCTATCACGTGTATGGTATTTATTTGAGAACCAGCTCCCAAAAACTACACAAACAATGCCGCTGCAATTGCAGTGCTCTACAAGAAATTAAACTGAATTAGAATTTGGATATTCTGGCCGTGTTCAAGGCCTCGGTCATCAGGCGTCCAAAGTCGGCGTGGACCATGGTGAACAGCTTTACGGCCCGCTCCTGCAGGAATTGGCTCGCTTCGCACAAATGCTCGGACATATTGCGTATCAAGCGCTTGCGCCCACAATTGTCCAGTGTATAGGTCCAGAAATCGGTGACCTGACTGAAATTATCCTCGGTATCGCCGCTGCCATAGCGATAGACATCGCCGGTGATGGGACAGCAGGTTTGCAAGGCCAGTGCACGCGAACTCTCCTTCGGCCCACAGAAGGAGTTGGGCCAATAATTAGGGGCTCCGTTTTGATTATCGTTGACCGTCATGTGACCATCGCGCTGGAAATTCTTCACATGCACTCGATAAGGGCAGTTCACGGGTATTTGCATGTAATTGGTGCCCAGACGATAGCGCTGGGCGTCTCCATAGGCAAAGAGACGACCCTGAAGCATTTTGTCCGGCGACGCTTCAATGCCGGGTATCATGTGGGCGGGACTGAAGGCTAGTTGCTCGACCTCGGTAAAGTAGTTGGTGGGATTGCGATCGAGCACGAGTTTTCCCACCGGAAGCAACGGATAGTCCTTTTGTGGCCAAACTTTGGTCACATCGAACGGATTGAATCGACACTTCTTGGCCTCCTCGCCCAGCATAACCTGTATGTACATGCTCCAGCTGGGATAGTTGCCTTTCTTGATGGCGTTGTATAGATCGCGGATGGCATAATCGGGATCGTGGGCAACCAGCTCATCGCAGCGTCGTGTGTCCAAGTTCTTGATGCCCTGATCGGTCTTGAAGTGGAACTTCACGTAAAACGCCTCGCCAGTTGCATTCACCATGCGATAGGTATGCGCTCCATAGCCATGCATGTGGCGATAGCCATCTGGGGTGCCACGATCACTGAAATACATCAGTAGGGCGTGCAAAGTTTCGGGCCGCAGCGTCATAAAGTCCCAAAACATGTCGGCATCACGTAAATGGGTCTGAGGATTTCGCTTCTGTGCATGCACCAGACTGGGAAAGAGCGACGGATCACGCACATATGAGACGGGCATGTTGGCGCCCACTATATCCCAGATGCCATCCTCAGTATAGAACTTGACTGCAAAGCCACGCTGTTCACGGACCGTATCCGCCGATCCATTCTCCCCACAGGCCACAGAGAAGCGCATCGCAACGGCCGTACGCTTCCTGATGCGATCGAAAAGTGTGGCCGCACAGAACTTCGTAATGTCGTGGGTACACTCGAAATACCCAAAAGCCCCAGCACCCTTGGCATAGGCCACACGTTCGGGTATACGCTCCGAATCGAAATGAGCCATTTCGTCTAGAAATATGAAATCCTGAAGCAAGGCCGGACCCCGTGGTCCCACCGTTTGTATGGCATCCTTAACGCCCACAGGCACACCCGTCGAGGCTGTGCATTCCTTTTGCACCTCGGCATCATTGGTCTTGTAATCAATCAATTGGTTGGAAGCTGGATCACGCGTACACATTTTGAATTTGGATTTGTTGAAAGGCGAGCGGAACTTTGAAAAACTACCGGAATTCTTAACTGTTGAATTTTTCCAATGGAATTGAATTGAATTTTTTACTTATAAATATTTTCAACTGAACGATCTAGTGTTTGAAGTTAAAGCAAATGACAAGGCTGATGAGCAATTTTTAGCAAACATTAACACATGCATTTATTGATAATTCAACACAGCTTTCGGAATTATTTAACCTGACCCCTACAGGCGCCTAAGCTTTAGGATTATGCAACCACAGACCGTGTGCGACAAAAGCCATCAATCTATTCACACTATCAACGCCTGCTTCGCCATTCAATGACAATATAAATACATACATACATATGTATATAGTATGAGCAAGTATGTTTAAAGATTTGTTCGATGTAATACGCTTTAGTCTAAGGTTTGTAATAGATCCTAATGGGTGCCTTCAGCGCAAATAATGCGGAAATAATAATTTACTAAGATTAAACAATTTAAAAATATTTTAAAAACTGATACGACTACTGGTACGAAAAGTTTCCCTTTAAATTAATTACTTGATTTGTCCATAGCTTTCAATTTTTAATATTAAATGTTATTTTTCCTTAGCGGTAAATAAATACCAACATTTTCTAAAACATTTCGTAGCAGGTTTATTTATTATTTACTCGACTATCAATATTTATATTATTTTCTGAATGCCGATCTATTGATTCATTCCCTAAACAATTGTTGAATTGACTTCCTTCAATTGAATAATGGGCTATGATGGGCTTATTACGATTTCAAGATATTTCATATTTATTTATTCTGTAATTTATATACAGAAATAAGAAAATAAAATGTATCTTTAAAATTAAATGGAATAACTGAACTGAACGGCTGATCGTACCGAATAAATAATGTCGTTGACAGAATCAGCTCAAAATAGTTTCTAAGCGTATTTAATCATCGCAGCCACGAAGATAACGTGTTTGCTAGTTTATTACTATAGTATATAGTATGTTTTTATATATAAATATATGTATGTGTGTAGATCAGCTTCTAAAGCTACGAAAGCTGACTTGAGAGGTTTAATAAATCGACAAACAAAAAGGTTAGAACAATATGTTTATTTATAAATATATGTATAAGTAGTGTGGAAACTTACAAAAAAGCTTTGCAGCAGACAATGCCTTTGTTATTGTTGTTGCTGCTGTAACAGTTGGAACTTTTTTTTATCAGTGTCTACTTGTTGTTCCTGCCGCTATTATCGCTACTGGTGTTGGTGTTGCTGTTGTTTTTGTTGTTGCTGAATCGCACTGACCGCATGAATGAAAGCGAAGTAGACCGACCAGACGAAACGCCACACACTTGTTGATTTCTTTATATGTATGTACGTGTATGCGTGTATGTATAGTTATATTTGACTTTTCCTCTCGTTATAATTAAACCCGCTGACGCTTATTTGGCACTGAAATTGTATTTTACACGCTTGTACACTGCTACATTTTATTGTTATTATTTCCCTCTCTTATTTTGGTCTTGTCTGTTTTATTATGTTTGCTTTTGATGTTGCTTTATATTGCACTGTTTCTTTAAGCGGCTTACGTATGGCTTGCTGCTGTTGTTATTGTTATTATTATTGTTGTTGTTGCTGCACAGTTATTGTTGTTGTGTGCATTTTGCGCTTTTGTTCTTCTTCGCGAGACAGACAACTTTTAATTAAAATACAAAACTGATTTTGGTTCAGTTAACGTTCATTTATTTTAATTAAACAGAATAAAGTTTTTTATTCTGTTTATTTGCTATTTTGTATTTCTTGCCGTTGTCTTCACGAGCACGTCACTTGAACTCAACTACGGCTTCTGTCGCCGTCGCAGCCGCAGCTGAAAAATGCAAGAGAGCCGCCGACACTTTGGCTCTCTGCTCACTTATCACTGCCTTGCACTCTCTCTGGTGCTCTGCCGCGGTCGCTCTCAATCTGGCTCACCTACACAAATGTGCGATGTTACGTAGTTGTTTTTGCAAAAATCAAACAATTTTCCAAGTTTTCTGTCCAATAGGAAATTCATTAATGCCATCGATTGAACAAATTTGTTATTTTTTCTTTATTAGCCACAATTAACACTTTGTCATGCATTCACTTCAACTTTTGCTCATTCACACGATGGGGGGGAGTGGGGCGCTAGTCTAGTCGAAGAATGTGCGGGACTAGAAAACTAAAACACAGTTGATTGAACCCGCCGTCGCACTCACTCACTCACACGCATACACACACACACATACTTGGCCCCGACACAGCCAACTAGACAACTATATAGACTGGGCTAGCAAACCGTACGTACCACAGACGTTTGGCGACTGAAAATCAAAGCGGCGCACAGCCCACACTGCCCCCAAATAGAAGAAGGAGACAAAAGAATGTTCTAAAAACCAATACCTACAAGTTGTATGCAACAAACTTGTGCGGTACAAATATTAGGTTTACAATTAATTCTTACATTGGCAAAAATCTTTAAAAATCGCATTAAATAGCAACAAAGCGAAACTGACAACAGTATAATCGCGCGGAGAGTGAGAGTGCTGGTGCTCACTGAGTGTTTGTGTGTGCGTGCGCGCCACTTGTCACGTCACATTGCGCTCTGGTGGGCGGCTGATCGAGGCAGTGCTGCCAGCTTGTTGGAATGGGAGCTCTCTATTTTCCCCTGACAGGCAGCGCAAGCTAAATTTGGATACGTATAGCAAAATGGCAGCGCTGCAGCTGAAGTGTTGGTAAGCAACTGATGCCCCCCAACGTATGTTTGTATGCTATAACAGCCAGCTTTTGTACTTGTATGTGGCCAATACACCGTGGAATAGAAGCTATAATTTTTGAATAAAAGAACAATTTTCTGAATGCAGAATTGCTGAAAATATATTTGATGCGTGATATGAAAAGATGAGATAAAAAAAGCGCACTGGTGAGTCGAAATTGTAATAGTCCATTTAAAATCTTTCAACATTTTCAACAACATTTTTGTTGACAACAAAATTCAATTAAGCGGGTAGTGATTTTTATTTGGGAAACCGTTTCATCGATTCTTGCAACTTGTATAGCGATATGGGATACCAAAACTATTAAAACGAAATGTTTGTAAGCAAACTATTAAATTTTTCGAGCTTTCAAAAACATTGGATTTATTCAGAGCTCCGATTTTTCGAAGCTTTGAGAAATTCAATTATTTTGTTTGTTAGAAAATCTTGTTTATTGAGATATTTTGCAACCAAAACTGGTACTGTGGGCCACTATGTGTATATAATATGCGTATAATTCTATGTAATAAAATATTTATATGTTTGGCAGCAATTGATGACTGCATAAATATTTAACTAAACGTTAATATAGCTACAATTTTATGCATATTTACGCATGTGTCTCTGTGGATATATTTACATTGAATTTAACACATGCACTAATATGTTAAATAAATAATAAGTTAGCATAAGTTGTAATGCTCGATTTGAAATGCGCTTTCTGGGCGACGACAATTTTATAAAATTTTATACACTTACAAATTATGGGGGGCATACAAATTACGTATAAGCTTTAGGGGGACGCATAGCATATAGCAGGTAGAAGAGACAATAGCTTTAAGTATAATTTAATGGATACATTTTAGATAGCATAGATTAGTAAATAGATTGACTTTAGACTAAATTATAATTTAATTAAACACTTTTAGGTAATTTGTTTTTATGGTCCAGAGTTTAGAAAATATAAACATAAATTTCACTAAATAAAACAATTACATAGTATTAGCTTAAATTGTCACGTGCTGGAACTGAAAGCAGGTACGAATAATTTAGCAACGATCGCGATTGTTAATGGCCTGCACTTTGGCAACAGTGCAGTCGAGGGCCGCCTGTATATCATTGAAGACGGGCACACCCTGACGCTTGGCCAAGTCGATGAGATAGGAGCGACCACGATTGTAGTCCTTGATGGCAGCCGGAGTGAGCTGTGGACGGAAAAAACAGAGTTTAGATCACGATAACAAAGCATTTTCCTTTTCCCCTTTTTCCACAATTCAACCCATATTGTATATTGAAACTTAAACAATTGATATTTGAATTGAAATGTTTAAGACTGCGTAACCTACCTTTTCCCCATTCAAGACACAATCGTCCGGCAGCATTTGGACGGCCAAGACGACATTGTACATTAGGCCTATGCAGTGAGCCGCCAACGTCATGGGCGCCAACGATCGGGTCTCATTGGTGATGACGAAGAGCAGTACGCGACTGGAGTCGAGCAAGGCTGGATTATATAGACTCTGACGCACAGCAACCGATGGCAGTGACCAGCTGAGCGAATCCTCAGTGACCGTCAGCTCCTCCTCCTCCTCCAGCTGCAGTTGATTGCCCCGACACTTGCGACGCGTGCGCGTATAGGAACGTTGCTGCTGTTGCTCCTGCAAATTGTCCGAGTTGGACGACTCTTGCGCCTGTGTCTGGGCCTGGGTGTAGGCCTGCTGTATGCTCTCGTGGAGTGCGGGTATATGGAAGGAGATGCCCTTGGCTTGCAAAAACGGACCGGCGAACTTTTGGCGCCACTTGGTGCGCATAACACAGCTGCCACCCAAGTAGACATCGCGCATGTCCCAGCCATTGCTGATGCAGGAAAGAATATCGCCGGCACTAGCTATCGAACTGCTGCTGGAGAAGACCGAATCATTGCTGTCGCTTTCCTCCTCCTCGCCAATATTGGCTGTCGAGGTCCCTATCCCTGTTCCAGTAGCTGTCGCAGCTGAGCCACTTCCTGCCACATTTGTTTCTATAGTCTTCGTCGTGATTATTTCGGTTGTCTCTATCGATTCGACATTTAACAATATTTGTGGCTGTTGCTTTTTACTTAGCGCCGTTGAATTGGTGGCCAAGCGTTTGTTCAGCGGCTCCAATTGTGGCTGTGGCGAAGAGGTGCCACTATCCCGACTGCGACTCAGCTGCTCCAAGATATTTTGACGTTCCAGATCGTGTCCGATGCCGCTGCTGCTGTTGGATGGCACGCTTGCATTGCTCGAAGTTCGCGAAATGTTTTTACTGGCCGAGTAGTAGATGTCCACATCGGGAGCTGAAAATAGACAAGTATTACATTATATTGGTACTAAAGGTTTGAAAAATACAATAATATTTTATTCATTTAAAATCTTTTAAAGAATCTTCAACTCTAGGATAAAAGCTGTTTTCAAATAATTAGAAATATCTTCGCTAAAACTAATATTCGAATCGCCAAATACATATCAAAGAAGTGATCATGGTTTATACATTCGTCTGTGTTGAATAACAAAGTCCGAAAAGAAATTAGAAACATTTTGTTGTGGGACTACTTTCGTGAAACGTTTTTAGAGCCCTTTTTCCCCCTTTGGAGTTCGAATTGTCTTCAACGACTTCTTGGAAAACTTGTGTTTTCTGCAGAAAAACGCCATAAATTAATACATTGTTCTTTGATAGACGCTTTTTAGGAACGTATCTACAAATGTATTAATATTTTCAACCTCTCAAGATCAAGAATTTCTTCCTCTAAAATCGTCAAAAATTTGTAGGATTTTACCAATTATTCAACCAATTTTTAATTACAACAGAAGAATCTGTAATTAATTCATTTCTGGATTGTTCTTGGTGATAATAAATCAACTTGTCATTAGTGAATCATTCAGTTGTCAATTGGTGTACTCACCATTTGTAAAATAAACCTGCGGCGGTGGCACATTCGTTCCCTTGATGGGCGATATGCATCCACTCTCGTGTATTTCCTGTTGCAGAACGGATAAATAGGCCGAGATGACACAGAATAGATCGAAATCGATGAGCTCATGATTTGGCAATGTGGGCGCGGGCTCGCATACTGGCTGTTCCTCGCCTGCCTTTGTACTGTGCGTTTGTAGCAGTTTTAATGATTCGCGTTGGTTGATTATTATCTTAGTTAGATTATCTATATTAACTAAACTCTGAGCATAGCCTAAGAATAAGAGAGCTTGTTTACACTGTTCCACAGTGAGTAGTTCGCTTTGGGGATTAACGCGATCGAAAGCGCCGCGTACGGTACTGCAAAGAAGGAAAAGTTATGGAATTAGATAAGTATAATAAATAAAAAATAAATAATATATAAATAAAAATAAATAGATAAAAACAAAGAATTTAGCCACATGGTGAGCGGAAAAGTCTTCCAAAAGATATATATTCAACAGTAGTATCAATTTTTAGAGAGTTCCCATTATTTTGATTTTGTTTTTATGCTACAATATCCATATATAAGAGTAGATTCCTTATTTTCATTCACATGTTTATAACAAAGAAAAAGTCGTGCCGTCTAATAATATAAATAATTTCTATTAGCTCTTAAATGGTTTAATATTTGTAATAGTAGATCTAAGCAGAAATGGGCTGATGTAGTAAGCATTTTCTATTCTCAGTCGGACGAAGAATTATACTCTATTTGAGTGAAAATTATGTTTAGTTACTTACTTTAATATAGAAGATATTTTGGACGGTGGATCCCTAATGCCAGATAGTATTTCCTTGGTGCGCTGCAAACCAGATGGTATATTGTCCAATACTGGCAGGCCGCGACGGGAGACCAGCTCCTTAAGTATCAACTGATTTCGATTTAAATCGAGGTATTCTCTGAACAAAAGAAACAAAAGTCAATATGCATTGATCGATCTTGGAAATCTGTGCGACTTACTGCTGCGACAGAGGCTCATTCAGTATCTTCTGATTGGGTTTATACGGATGTAAGACCAACACGAGCTGCTTGCAGTTTTGACCCGCTATATGTGCCGCCTCGATGGCACCAGCAGATGCGCGAGTTTCCGAATCCATAACAAAGAATAGTACACGGGCCTTCTCCTTGGCACGATGCTCGAGTTCAATGAGATCGGGCGTCCAATCGGATACTTGCTGTAAAGTCAGTTGCAGGAATATTAGTTTAAGTTTTCGAAATATCATCTCTGAGTAATTTGGGATACCTACAGGGTTATAGAATGAAATGCCATATCTTTTAAGCGCGGGAATAGCCACATCTGCTCTCCAAGTGGTGGGATTGCAGGAGCCGCCGAGAAAGACCTCGACAGGCTCGTTGATGGAATTCTTTTTCTTTTTCGTGTCATCGACACTGCTAAAAGATTTTGTACTGCGGAGTTCCGTGCCATAATTCTCGGGCTTTTTGATATTATAATGCGTGTTCTTAGACGTTGCTGTTGAGTTGCTGGTGGACGAAGACGATGACGATGGCGATGAAGATGTCGAAGAGGACGATGAGTTGGTTGAACTCTTTTTTGTAGCGGGTTGCAGTTTTGTAGTTATATTGGAGCTAGATTCATTAATCGCTTCTTGGCTGACATCATCTACTTGTTGTAATAGAGGGCTTGAGGTTTTTGTGCAATTAAATTCACAGAAGTTCAGTGCATTCGAAATCGTTGGAGCGCTACACAGCATGGGGAGACAATCGATTAATGTTGAAATATAATCACAATTTAGACAACATACCGAAAACGCTTCAAATCCGCAGCCAATACAAAAAATTGTCCCACTGTTAGACCATTATTCTGTCCCTTGCTTTTGCGGGAAACTTTCTTCGCCGTTTGCAACATTTCGATAACTACATATAGAAGCAACAATTTAAGTCAGTTAGTAAGGAGAATAGATAGTAGTAATGGGACTGGTGTTACTTACTCTGTGCCTGGCTGGGATGAAAACTCATTTCCTGAAAGAGCTCTTGTGTACGCCCTTCTGGCACCACATTGCAATGTGCTTTGGCTCGCCATACATCTAAGAGTTCTCTGTAAGTATCAGATGTGGTATACATGGGGTTAGATAAATAACTTTAAGTTTTCCTAACAATATAAGAGTGTATCCCAAAAGTGTTAATTGGTTAATAAACGTATTAGATGTTGAAGAAAATGTTTCTCAATCGCTTTTTTTAAAAATTGAAGTCAAGAAAATATTCTATCAGTATTCTATTGTTTGTATTTCTTTTAGAACAAATATATTGAGCACTGAAACTTTTTCGCGATATTTATTTTATTTTTATTTCAAATTCTTACAATAAAGAACATAGGTTGGAACTATTAGCGCCTATCAATTAAGAATTAGCTCTCTTTTATTCTCGAAGTAAGATAAAATGTTGTCAATCAGTTCAAGTTAGTCTGAGAAAGCATTATAATGTTGATAGGATTTTGAAATCTAATAGCTAATTACCTTATGAACAGAATCGTATAAGAACAGTATTTAAAAAAGTTTCGAAAAATTATCACCTGCAATATGTTTTTCATATCTTTTGAGAGACCTGCTTGCTGGGAAAACGTGCTTTAAAATTAAAGTGTTCCACTTTCTATTCTTTTTTCGACAGAAACTTAATCTTGTTCTATTTGTCACTGTTCTTTTCTTGATATTTCAAAGTAATGGAGCTTTGAAAGAATCCAAGTAAAGGAGAAAATGATGTTAGAAGAAACGTTTCTAATCCATGGCATTGACTGCTTGTGTTTAGTTTTGCAGAAACAGGAAGCATAACCACAATTTAAATTAATTCTGGCTGATGTTTTTGTTTATTTCCAAACACACTGCTCTGTTTAGCTTGAACATTAAACAGCAGATTTCAGCAGATTCTATATAACGACTATATAGTATACACATTCCTTAAGCGTGTAGTCTTCTGTCGCAACTTCAGAAATGGCGAATCAGGAACTTAGCTGCTTATCTTGGCAACTACATACATACATACATACTTATAAGTAGTGTGTACAGACATTTCATTAACGCGCATTAATTGCCATTTACGATAAGTTCGCACTAAACAGCAATGAACTCTCGAAGGACAACAACGAAAATACAAAAACACACCTTAAAACACTGTGTAAAAAGCTGAACATTAATGGCTAGCCAATTTTCAAATGCAATTTTATGCCAGGCACGTTCCATAAGGCGGCGACACATGTTTCCATTTCGAAACACCCAAAATAATAAAACACGCGTCATATAAGTAGATCTGAAGTAGTCTCAGCTTTGTAGACTTCGTTGGAAAGCCATAAAAAAAGCAACGAACACACAATATGAGGAAAAACACGGGCACGCGCTCGCGCCTTACATGAGAACAACAACAAACTTATAAAAAAAATTAAACTACAATACTTATAGTATGTACAAGTAGGTATGTATTTATTTATGGCCCGATGCGCTGAAGCGGCGTAAACAACAACAGCAACAGTATAGTATTTACGTGAATATTTTTGTTGTGGCTACCGCACTGGGAGCTTCCATTACAGTGGAAGCTTCAGCTTCCGTGTTTGTGGCAAGGCAATGAGTAGTGGATGTCGTGAGCAGAATCAGCAACAACAACAACAGCAGCAATCGCGATGGTAATTGCATCATTGTACAATTGCAGTTTGTCTAAGAAATTTTTTTGAAATATTGCTCATACGTAACGTAGGCGTCTAGCATATAGCCGATATGAAGCGCTTATAAGCAACACGAGCTGGTCAGATATTTTGTGCGACGCAGTTAGTTGATTTCCATATACATATTATACTATGTATATATCATATATTTTTACAATATATTGTATTTTTGTGAACAGCGAAAGCGCAAATATGAAATCATGCGCACAAATTTGTAATAAATAATAAAAATGAAATATCCAAAACAAAAACAAAGACGCTTTTGTTTATTATTGCTGTCGTCGTTGCTGTCAATTCACATTTTGTAGTTGATTTTGTTAAATTATAATATGTTGTTACTGCACCAAATGAGCTTCAAATTGTGACTGATGTTACAGGAACTGATGATAGACATAGAGTCTTGATAAGCCTCGTCTTCGGTGACAAATATCATCAGCTAGAACTGGGCTTATCAATTGGAATATTTATAGCGAGAGAGAGAGAGAGAGTCTGGGGAATGACGTCAAGCATTAATGTGTATTTAAGATTAATACATATTTACTCATTAAGCTTGTCGGAAGAAAACTTGGGAACAAAATTGCCAGTGACATTGACAAATTAAAATAAATTATTCTCGATCCATTTATATTATTCATTTAAACTGTTACAGCGCTCTTAAACGACCTTCTATGTTTGCCATTTCAATAAATCAATGGACCTGTAATCTCCCAGTTGAGAGAGAAGAGGCCGACGAACTTACAAATCAGTTCCCATTAAGCTGGATATCAAATCATCTTTAACTTTGAAGAAGCTACTTTATTCTATTAATTCTAAGAGACCTGGAAGCTATATCTGTGAGAGAATTAGAACCTGAAAAAGAATATCTTCTCTTTAAAGCAATAATATTTGAATGCACTTCCTTTTGACTATCGATTGAGATGATGAAATGAAATTTACATAATACAATTTTTAAATAAAATGTTCTCCTTTTAAACTAGTCTAGCTTGACGTTTTTAAAAACTCAAATACCATGCTTCTACATTACTTTAATAATACTAAGATTTTGATAATTAGTACGCGTACAGAAATCATCAATTATTCTCTAACTCTATGAGCACCCGGAGAAGATCGATCAACCATGAAACTACTTCTTTAAGGAATAAAATCGTCTTCAATTTGCACGTTTAGATCTTCGTTCGTTTCTGAGAATCAAGTTCTACTCTAAGTCTATTAGGAGCGCCTTCAATTTGCACGTTTCCAACACAATTTTAGATCTCCAATCATTTCTGAATTTGAAATACTAATGACCTAACAATGACAGAATAATTATATATATTATATTTAAACAAATTAGAAAGCATTATTTTGCAATCTTCAATTTAAATACTACACACAATTAGGTTGACAGAGAATTTATAAAAAAAGAACAACTGCTAATTACATTTGTTGTTTTTAACAATTTGTCAAATAGTTTTAGAAGTCAATAAATAGATAAGCTAAGTACAAATAATGCGTTAGCAATACTCGTATGTGTTTTTGTTAAATATTGATGCGAAAAATTAGCAATTAATTATGAAAGCGACTTAAAACGCTGCAATATTTGTTGAAAAACGCGCGGAAAACGCGCCCAATTAGTTGCTGTTGTTGTTGCTGCTGCTGCGGCTGCATAGTGACAATATTTTTTTATGACCGAACAAACTTGTCCGCACGCTGTTGGTAGCTGCCCACACACGATAACAACAACAACAACAATTAAACTGATCATAAAATATGCACAATATAAGCTATATTTGTTTTCTTTTTTCTGGTTTTGAGCTGAGAGGTAAAGAAACTCAAATGACACATGTTGAGAAACTAATACTACAACAACACGAAGAATACACACACACATGCTAGATGGAGGACAGACCTGTGCAAAAAATTCAATTCAAATGCAAACGAACGTACGATCCGGCGATTATGTCATTGCCTTAAAGAATCCAAACCAAAGTGAATTTAGTGCAGGCGGCTTTTGAGCGTTTTTAGCCGGTCTAACTTGTCTAGCGGTTTGTGTGAGATGCCAATTACATGACTGCATACACACACACACACACACAAACTCGCACTCTAAGCAGCCCACCTAAGTTGCCAAAGATGCACGCCCACATGGCCAAAAAGAGAAACACCTCCGTCACCTACCAAGTGTGTTCGTGCCACTAAATTTGGCATATCATTGAGAGATTTCTTTAAGGTTTCTTTTTTTTTACTTTGTCTATTTTCGGCTTCGGTCCGCACTTATGTATGCATACATGCATGCATGTTTGTGTGGGTGCCACAGGCGTCCAACTTACGCCATATTTGTATTTTGGTATTTGGTATTTTAATGGCAGGTAAATTTCATGTCTTGTATACAAAAGCGTGTGAGAGTCTGCTGATGATCGCATCAACAACAACAACAACCACAAGAATAGAACAATTCTGACTAGCACTTGGCAACCATTTGCAACATTTCCGGTTCCTGTAAAAGGAAAAGCAGCAGAGCATATGCGAGTGCAGCATTTATTTATATGCCAAGCAACCTAGCAGACTGTTAGAAGCGTCTACGTAAAGTAATAAAGATAATTGGAAGTACTTGCTTGTTACAAAATAAAAAGTGCAACGATAACAGTTTACACTATTTCCGGATCCCGGAAAGAGAAGAAGCAAGAGAGTGGGACTGCTGGGTTTATTTACTTAACAGAATTTGTTTAACAGTTTATGTTATTACATACATATTTAGAAATACATAGTACTTTTAAATTGCTAAGGAATGTACACATTTAAATTAAATTTTAGAGCCATTAGCAACTATTTGCATGTTTTGAAAAAAGGGTTAAAACAATTGTATACAACAGAAGGAAAGCATATAAGAGAGAGAGAGAGAGAGAGGAGGTGATGAGTAAGGCTGCAATTTTAATTGCAATGCCAGAAAAAGTAACAGACTGTTATAATTGATATGCCAGAAAACTTAACAGACTGTTAGAATTGATATGCCAGAAAACTTAACAGACTGTTAGAACAGACCGTGTGAAACAACACATTTGGAAATACTTTTGAATCCTTGGTATACAAGTATAAAACTAAATTATATTGCCATTAGTAAATATTTTCCTACAATTGAAAATTTCAAAAAGGTGTATTTACATCCCATTAATTGTGAAATGATGCAGGTATTTAAAAACGGATACTTTGTATAATCAAGAATATAAAATTAAAAGAGAGCTGATCTCATTCAACCTGATCGTGAACCTGATCACTGAACTCTAGCCCGCATCTAAGGAAATTGCAAGCATTTCTTTGACCCTCCAACTGTCACTGTCGAACGTGATTCATTTTCGGTCTGATGAAATATTTATCTGGATTCTAAGAACTTGACATGATGTGCTACATACTGTGGTAAACAAGTTTTGTATTCGTTAAAGCTAAAACGACGCATATTCACACGTTAAAATTTATTCATGAATAAGCAATAAGCAGCAGCCTGGGCTATAAATTATTAAAGCAGAGTAACAGAAAGACAAAAAGAGAGGGATAAATATATGTAATGTCTGTAAACAAAATTGTTTATGTTTTTCGTTCAGGTGCTACCGGAAATAGCCCTAGCTCTAGATAAGCCATATTAATGGGCCAGGCAAGCATTCAAAAGCACGCCAACATAGTAAATGTAATGGTCAGATAAGCAAATTTATAAACTGCCTATGTATGAGTCAGATTAGATAGAGGATCTAAAAAATCATACGTTGCGGCTCTGATTTGTAATGGAAACTATGTAAAATGTATGTCATCGCGTCATAGCTTTAATCTTTTCCAAATAAATGTGAAAATATATCGCTCTATTGTTAGATTTCACAATCTCATACAATTTGAAAAGCCGACAATAAAAAGTATGAAGCACAAAGGCTTTTTTAATTATCTTTTACGAATAGATACAGTTTTAATTGGTTTATCTGTGGGAAAATTACACAATTTGTACGAAAACCGTACGAGTACTTAAATATAACAATGGGACAAAATGAAATGGTTGTACTAATATATTAACCGAATAGTAAAAACATATGGGATGAAATATATCGATGATAAACAAATGGAAGAACAAATTTGTAAAAGAGCACTACAAACATAATCACGTTATTTCTAACGTGTAGTCTTGTAGTATTGTATTGTAGCCTTTTTCAAACTATTTAGAAGAAGTTATTTGTAGCAGCAATTAGTATTCCTTTTTCATAGTTAAGCCATATGTTAAACTCTTTTGTATTCCTATTGGAGAAGGTTTAAACTAATCTTTGGATATCCTTAATATAAATTGTTGAAACACATCGAATGGTTATCTGCTTAAAAAGAAAATAGACAAGCTCAATTACTCAACTTTTTGCTTCTAAAATTAAATGCTATTATTGCTCACTGTCGCACTTTAGACACGAAAACCTAAGCGGTTAATTAACACCTCCATAAGCGTTTGTTGTTCATCACTTCGACAAAAAAAAATGCATTTAGAATTTTGGCACCCGGACAATGCGAAATAACGATTTGAACGCCATAATTGCACAATCATTCAAATGCGATCTATTAAGCAGACATAAAAACAAAAATTGCATCTTACTAACGACGCGTGCAGATGATTTCATTGACCCAAGCTGACAGAGACATAGAGAAGTGAGTAATAAACAATTTCCGAACGCGATTAAACAAAACAGACATAATGTACATTGAACTTTTAAATGTGTCTGACATTCTGTCTGCGCAGTGTGTTGAATGTCGGACACTTAGAGAAAAATCTGGTGCAATTTTAACTCAAATATGAGGCACAGATAATTCTTATCTAAATATACCAAAGTCTTACTTCTAAACTTTTCGATGATATGGTGTTTAAGCAGTAGCTGTTATCGAAACTAATGTATCGAAAGCAATGAAAAATTGCATATATTCATAAAATAAAATAATAATAATAAGTATAACAAAATATACCATTAACCAATTTTCATTAACTACAACACTGTAGTTATTTTTAACAGCAACAGCTATCGAGAACTGTAAAAACAAACAACTCTCCCTACTACACTTCTACTAAGTAAAATTTTCTGAGTGTACTGACATTTTTGCATTAATGCGAAAAAATTTTTGGGGGCGCCTAAGCCAAACGCTAGGCATATATTTGCATTTAACAGCTTGTAAATTAAGGCAGAAAACAAAAAATATTTGCATAAAAATCTGATGAAAAACATAACTGCTACACATGTCCAAACTGAGTTGAGCTTTGATCAGGGAATGAGAGGGAGAGAGAGCAGGAGGGAGGGGCGAGGGGGGAACAACAGATTAATCAGCATGCCGCTATGCACGCTTGGCAACTATAATAACAAAAACAACATTAACAATGGCTGTGAATAAACAGAAAAATTAACAAGAGGTGTGTTAGATTTGTTTGTACAACACTCGTGGCGCCCAACTTACAGGTAACAACAGGTAGCAGAGCCAACCGCAAGAGCGACAACAACAACAACAACAACAACAGCCAAAGCTCAGTCATTAAGTTGCAGCTGCTGTTGCTGTTATAGCTGCGCGACGCCCGCGTAGACGCCAACATTGACGACTCGTTTCAATACAGTATCAACAGAAACACACACACACACTTATACACATTCACACACTTGCACACTCACACACTCTTACTCTCACAGAGCAATAATCGATGATGAGGTCATAACTAATAATAAAAATGACTGGGACGGCGGCAGCTGCCGCTCAGCAACAATAACAACAAAGCGAGACAAAGAGCAATGCGGCTCACTCATGCGGAGCGTTTGGAGCAAGTTTATAGCATAAAAGAGCGGATGGGGAGCGCAAGCTATAGACGGAAATCGAATTGGCGCGTCGTGCTCTCTCTTCTATGAACGTGAAAACATGTGTGTTGGCTATTAAACAGCTGTTTCAAAATTCTGTCGTTCGCATTGTTGTTGCGCAAATGTTTTTGGCTTAGCAAAGACTTGGCTAAATGAAAAAAAGTATTTTATTTTATTTATTTTAATAATTGTCGCAGTTTTATCGCCAACACAAACACAGTAAAAATTTATCAATGGCGCGTCGCCGAAACTGACGTCATTTTTAAGCTCTTTGAACTTTCAGGTACATGCATATCTACAAGTATGTAGAAAGATACCAGCATAGGTATTTAGAAGCACCTTTGTACATACATATGTGAATGAAATGGCATTTTGATCGACATGCCAGGTTCATAAATCAAAGTTCCTAAAGCCCTAATGAGAATTTGACAAATTTCGTGTCTGACATCAGCAGAAGAAACAGAAGAAAGGAAGAAAGAACAAATGCCACCGAACGTGTTATGTGAGATAATCAATGGAATTTTATCTTCCACTTTGGGTTGGGAAATACTGTCTTAAATATTAAACAGTCAAGATAATGCGAAAGCAAGCTAACACTATCGATCGTTTTTAGAGAATACTATATTACAGAAAAGTAAATAAATTACTCAGCTTCACAATCTCACTCATGAAAGAACTTAACGAGCGCCATAGATATTTTTAATTAAATAATGGGTTTTTTGATAATCTAGAGTTCAATAGCAAAGCATAAACCGAAAAGAGCAGAATCTGTAATGCTTCTGACCTAAAACCTCATTAGTCATTAGTGATCATTCAATATAAAATCAAGCACACAAGCTTGACTTTTGACTTCTAATCTTCTGCACTACTATATGATCTCTTAAGTCTCGAGTATTTCAATTGCATATTGAACGAACGACCAATTAGTAACCGTAACATAATCAACAACCTACGACAATTTAGTTACTTACTATCTGCCCAATTGTGTGTTGATTTTTGACGCTGTTCTAATGCCATTGTAGGCGCTCCCTTACTTCTGACAACACTCCGGCTCCTACACAAGCAGACTATTTATAGACGGGACGCAAACACGACGTTATAATGTTAAATGGGCAGACAATGCGGCAAGTCGAAGCTTTCACAGAAAGCAGTTAGACTATAAACACAAACATTGGTAGTCTGGCAGACGACAGGCTGCCATTTAAGCTGCTCGCTGGTTAGTTCTTTTTGGTAGACAAACAAAACTGAAAGACATAACGTCATCATTTTGCTGGTCATCGTCATCGTTCAGTTAAAAGCGTACGAACAACAACAGCTTACAAGAGTTTTTCTATTCTAGAGTATTATATTCACTTTGCTTGGCTTTCGGCATCATTACAATGTCGTTGTCCTATAACCTTTTGCGGTCGCTCGTTGGCTTCATTCGCTTTATTTCGGTTTATTTGTGACATCAACATTTATTTTTAAGTTACATACACAACTTTTTTCCACTCTTTCCAATTCTGCTCTCCAATTTTGTATTTATTTATTTCACATGCGCCGTATTCCAAAAACTGTAGCGCAGCTATGATATCACTTAGAAATCATTTGTTTTGTTAGGTAAACATATGGAAGTATTTCGAATTCATTTATTTATTTATTTTTTTCGCTGGGCCTGGAACGCCAAAAGGTGTCGATGGTCGACTGGACGAAGTTTAATTGACTCGATCGTTTTTTGTACAAGTATGATTTCAAATGGATTTTTGTCGTCAATCACTTTTTTTTTAAATGGCTATAGCTATCGTTTCGGTAATCTAATCTGAACGCTTGGAACGCAAAGAAATAAGTTATTTGTGTCAGTTTGTTTGGCAACCATTAGATAGAGCGAGCGATAGGGGAGCCGAAGGGGTAATTGAAATGCACCAAATGGCCTTGAGATTATACAACGTCTTTGAGTTATAAACTAAATTGTAAATTATAGTAAAAGCCAACTAAGCATAATAGGACAAATGTGGACACATAACAAGAATTTATGGGCTGATCAGACGGATGAGTAACATACAAGTTTTTGTCTTCAAATCTTCATTCTTTATGTATGTTTCATTATGTAAATTCGTTATGTAAATATCTGTTATGTATTTAATAGCATTTGAACAAGAAAGTAAGGCAAAGCGTGGAATTTTTTTTTATAAGCAAAATTGAAATATTAAATCAAACATTTCTACAGTTAATGGATTTGTTTTTAAATCTATTTGTTTTCCATTCGAATATTTCTGTTTTATAAAACTATATTTTTGTAGGATATGCTTAGTTTTTGAGTTACTGGAGAATTTGAATATTAAATAGACGCTGTATCGTCTTACCATTAAAATTAAATGCTGTGTCCAAATATTTAATAAATCCAAATATAGGGTAGTAATGGTAATGGTTTATAAATTAACAATATTCCATGAGCAATGACCACAAATACAATTCACAACTTTTACAGCTCAGCACAATTTATTCGTATCTACAGGATAAACAACCGCAAAGATTCAACAGCGGTTGGAGAGAGGAATGATTTTACAACCACACTTTCTGGGCGCACACGGGCAACTGAATGCGGTTGCTTGCACTGCGCAATAGCGACGTTTTCCCACAAGTCTTAATAATTACACAATACAAAGAACAATAAAAGCAACAACAATAATAATAACAAAAACAACAACAGCAACAACAAGAACGACAACATGCAACATGTGCGCCCAATGAAGCTTAAGAAAATCATAAGCAAAACAAAGCGAAGTAGTAAACGAATTTTGATGTCATGGCAGATTATAGCAGACCTATTACACATCTACTAGACGAGTATGTGTGTGTGTGTATTTGTGTATTTATAGCGATTACAGGGCGGCAGAGGCAAGGTCTGTCCAACCATAGAATGGTTCATTTGCTTAATACCGTGTTAAATTAATAATTAAGCGAGGCATTCAACCGGTGACAGACTGCGATATTAAACTAAAACCAAAAGGGTGTTCTCTTTTTAAATTAATGTGTGAGACATGCAGTAAGAAAATTTTCAGAGAAACGCTGCGGAATGAAGATCTGTTTGTTTGTTTGTTTGTCTGTATGAATGCACGTAATTCAGGAACTAGGTACCCTATAGCTATCAAATGTTGCGTTCAGATACTTCAAACAGTTCTGCAATACAAGTTTATTTCGAATTATTGATATGTCAAGAAATTAGCTTAAATAAGCTGACTGACAAAGATTAGAAAGTGCTTGGGATTGTAATCGATGGTATAATATACGTAGGGTGTATTTCAGTCGATTGCATTTGTATTTAACATTCATACTCATTGCTATAGCTGAGTCGTGTAGTATTTGATGATGTCATGAATTATCGTTTTCTGATTGAAAGTATCGATAGCGACTCACTAACACACAGTCACACGGCTTGTCGGTTCACAACAAAGCACTGAGCATGTCAAGCCTACAGTCTGTCAGACCACATACAACTAATACTCATAATGAAGTTGTCATCGCCACATTTGGCTGCTGTCACTTTTGTTGGTGTTGTTGTTGTTGCTGTTACGCCCATGCAGCCGACCGCACGCCATAGGCCGACGGCCTTCTCGCGTGTGTTCGAGAGTGCGTATGAGGTCAACATTTCAAAAATAAATAGGTTACATGTGCCGCCAACCAGCCAGCCTATCAAGAACAAACGAAATACTTAGAGTGGACTAAGAAAACCCGGGGCCTTAAATGGCGTGCAATATTATTTTGGTGAATGACGGCAAATCGAAAGCATTTCGATCGCATTACGGAATGCTGAGTGGGTGCTATTTTATTTGATCAACGCTTTGTCACTCCCTCCCTCTATACTCCTTACCTCTGATCTGATAAAAATCGGACGGGCAGGCCTCTCTTTTGTGCAAGATTAGTAAACAGGCCCTACCCGATCGACAACAAAGACGCAACTACTTCGACAAACCTTGATTTGTGGCACTCATTCCAGTTATAGAAGGGCCTATTCGCACTTGAATTTAGATCCCATTGAGTGGGAAGATAAACCTAAAATGGTGCCGCTCATAAGCCCTACGAAACAACTGAAGAGAACAGTCTTTATGGAGTTTTGGAGCCCTATTGAATATTGAACGTTTCGCTGTCTCATTATTTTAAATCTTCCCTTCAGAATCATTGTAGGAAGTATTTACTGTATGAATGTTTTGCACGTCAAATGGGGGAATGCAAATCGAATTGGCGAAATGAGTACATGAGTCAACAATTGACGAGGTGTGCATGCGGGTCAGGTGAGGTGTACAGAGTGAGGAGCAGTCAATCACTTCTGCTGTCTGTCTGTCTGTCTGTTGTGAGGTCATAGAGTTCCAATTAAGAGGTAGTTGATATGAAGGGCAATTATACTCTGAAAACTTCAAAGGAGGACTAATGAAGATATAACTTAACAGTTCAGATAATCTTGATATTTTACAGATGAATCTTTCAGTCTATAGAAGATGAAACTGATTTAACCATAGGTTGTTTGTAGATTTGTTAGATTCTATATTGCGGAAATGTTTAACAAATTAAAAATAGGCTCAGACATGCAAATAGTTTGCACACAATTTCGTCTAAGTGTTATTAGTAGGCAATGAAGTGTAGGTGCAAATGAGGTTGGTTTTAGCATGAAGCCATCATTTGATGTAGCAATGGAACTGATATGACATACTTTTGAAATTTGACAAATTATGTGCGTGTCCGACCATACCTTTAATAGTTTATTAACAAATTCAGCTCATGATGACATGCTAAAAAGTTTTGAAAAACGTAAATTATAGATACCATCATTAAGTATTTAAAAAGCGCAGCTGAAAGCGTCCTAAAGATAGATTTAATCGCTATCGTTAAATGCATGACAGACATGAAGATTTCATTCAGAATGACAGAAACCAAACAGAATTATGTATACGTCTTATCCAGTTGTTGTTTGTTAAGCGACCACATTTTGGCATTATAGTACATACATATATGCTATTTGTATTTATATTATGGCGCTCACATGATTGAATGTGATACATAAATTTAATTTTTGCAACAATTTTGCTTGTTGTTTAAATATTTGCGATATATACTATACATATGCTATAAGTATTTCTCATTTTATCTGCCGCATATTTGCTCTGCAAATTATAGAGTGAAGCAGCCTCAGCAGCCTCAGCAGCCACCACCAACGCATTTGTGCGCTCGGCCTCCAAAATTCACACTTTCTTCGACTTAGGCGATTATTTTTAGAAGCGAGAGCGCATAAATAAAACGACGGGCGCAAATATTTAAGCGCTTTTGTTTAATGCTCATAAAAATTATGGCAATGAATAATGTAGACCATGAAAATGAGGTGCATATGAGCATAAACAAAAGCTGTCTATACAAACAAATACTATACTATATAATTAAGTGGGCAACTACTTTTAGCAGCCATGACGGCAACATCGTTTAGACCAAAAATAGCCATAGCCATAGACAACAATTAAGTTTTGCATTGCTCATAAAAATTGGTAAATAATTACACATAGTTTTTATGCCTTGATTTGCTGGCGAATGCCAGACACGCATCGGCTTACTGTACTCGTAAGCATGTGTGTAGCTTTAATTATTTGTAAAGGTGACAACATCACGCATATTGGGAACAAACTATTTGTATTTGCCGACTGGCATATCTAACTGTCATATAATACGAATGCATTGTTGCCATATTCGCATTATCTTGCCGGAACATCACATATTTGTATAACACTTTGATTGATATGCATTCGCATTGTTCGAGTGCTTGCCATAGATTCCAGCAGAAGAGTTGAGTCAGTCCGAGCTTGTTCGGTTAATTGAGCAATCGTTTCTGAGTCTTAAACACAGCTTCTCATTCACACATAATATTATTAGTTAGATAGTTCTATTTAAGTTTGAAGAAGTTCCCATTTCATTTTGCTCAGAGATATACTTTCGCTAACGTTAACTTTTTAAATTTATAATCAAAAATATACACGAATGTTTAACTAATGATGATATAATAATAAGGAATCTATGGATTTCTGATTATAATAAGAAACTATATAAAAATGTGTTAAAATACGTACAATAACAAATTTCAATCAAATTGGTTTTAAACTTAATTTTCTTACTTTTTTGTAATCAAATATCCTAATCATTTATTAAGTAAAATCAATTTGGCTCCCACAAATGCGTTTATCTAATTGGAAATTCAAAGTTGGATTTGGAAAATTAATAATTATATTGATTTGAAATACAATCGCTCAAGCCACGAATTATAATTTATCTGCACTGTTTCAAGCGGCAACTGAACTAGTTCTCGCAATGGAATGGATTCGCACATCCACAGTTTGCGAACACAATCAAGTTCTTCATGTGAGAATGGCAGAATGTTTGCAATTATTTTAAGGTGACGGTGCAGCTGCAGTTTGCAGTTTCTATTATTTTCCACTTTATTGTTTTTATTTTTAAACGATTAGCTCAGTGGTTGTATGTTGTTGCTGGCCGTTTATAACAACAAGGTATAAATTGCACGGCGCTCATTCATACGCGTATTAATAAGTTTATGGTATTCGTAAACATTCGTTATGCGATACACTGGTTATGTTTACATTTTTCCGAGCAACTTTCCAACATTTTGCATTCTTCCTCGCCGCCCACATGCGCACACATTTGATTTACTGTTGATTATGTCGATTGAGAAGTCAATGAATAATTTAAGCACATTGCCGCTTAATGATTTTCCAGCACATTAATTATTATTTATTAACTATTTGGCGGTGCAGTTCCGCAATGGAAGCTCATTTGTATGCTTCACTTCTGACACATTGTAAAGCTTTTGAATTTGCCTAATTGATTTCGAGTAAAAGTATTGAGCGGATAAGTACGAGTATCAACGGATAAAACAACTTTTTCTATAAAAAGCGATGACGTTACTTTTAAAAGCAATTCTAGGGTTTTGCCTAATGAAGGTTACATTCCTCGTGATTAACATTAGGTATAGAGAAATGTACATCGAAAGAAAAATGAAAAGTTATACAAATCCCAGCTTCATTTGAAGCGATTGAATTTATTTAAGTTTTGCTTATCCACTTAATCCACGTAATGTAATTATTTCTTCTTTTTCGAAACTAAACACGCTTAAAATTGTGTTTGGTTGAGCTCTTGGTTTTATCTGCATAGCTATTGGTTGTAAATAATACTTAAGAAGCTATTATTTGTTGAACTAAGCAACTAAACAGCCTATGAAATTAATTTGGTTTAATTATCCGTTTTATCAGCAAAGCCGCTAATTATATATAAAGTGTTGCCAAAGTTATAGAAATTGATTTTCTTATATCTTTAACCATCCTAATAGGAATTGACATCCTAGATGCAGTAGTTCGGCACACTTTTGTGACTTTAAATAAAAACAAATTACCATTAAGTAAGGTTTCTAAGAAATCGAAATAAACTTTAACAGATATGCTTAACTTAGTTTTTTATTCGCAATGAGTAAGAGTGCAGTCTTAGACTTTTGAATTTACTGCCTTTAGACAGAAACAGAAATACTTAATTACTAACCCAACACGTTAAGTGCCTGCCAAGACAGCCTTTAGTATTTAATTAAATTAATTGGAGATCGTTTGTGGAATTGTTTTCATTGCGGTCACTGCTTGTGGGCCATTGTATTGTGTCATAATCGAGTTAAAAATAAAGCATAATAGAACGACGCAAAATAAAATATGATTCCATTTACTAGTAGTTATAAACTAAATAAAAAGATAAATGCACTCCAACAACAATGTGTGTGTAGTAAAAGGAACCATAAAAAAACAATTGACAAAGAATGCGGCATTTTGTTTAATTGAATTGCCTTTGATAAACATATAAAGGAAATGGCGAATTGTGACAAGGCAGTGGCCGCCGGACGCGGTCAATGCTTGATTTATTGATGCATGAATGAAATGAGACGACGCGAAGAGACTGCGATTCTGCTGCTGCTGATGACGACGCAGACAAGTGCACAATTGAATTAAGGCGACATTAAAAAGCAAACTCACACACACGCACAACCCTTTTAATTTAAAATCGCGAATGTGTGTGTGTGTGTGTGTGTGTGTGTGTGTGTGTGTGAGTAACATTTATGCCAAAGTGCTGTGATTTATGAGGTTAAATTAGTTGCCTTTTTATTGAGCGTTTGGGCAACACTTTTATTACACACACCAAAAACTGCTGACGCAATGCAATATCAATTCCTACAAAAAGCTAAACAATTAGCAAACGGGGCTCCCAGCTGCAAATGCAACTCGAGTGTGCCCTGAAAACAAACATCTTATACAATGAATGAACACGTGAGTGAGTGAGTTCAAAAAAAACTGTAGTAGTGATGGGAGTTCGATGCAGAGATGATGCTGGACACGTGAGGGGTTTGTTCATACCAAGAAATTCTGCACAAAGCTATGATAGTTGTAGTAGTATCTGGAGTTCAATTACAAACAGAGAGGAATATCGAGGAGCATCGCTGCTGAACAAAACGCTATTAGGATAAGATCGTAATAATAATTATGTATGTTTCCTACAAGTACAGCTGTTTTGTTAATTATAAAGAAATCAGGGAGCTGACTTCCTGTAAAGGAATGTATTTACATTTAGAAACGCTCTTCAGAGCTTCCACTAAAATTTAATTAATTGAAAATTTCATTTAACACACGACTTACTTTTCTTTAAATTTTGAATTTTAATTGAACCAAAACTATGATAATTGAAAACGTGAAGATTATTTATTATTGTTTTACATATTATTAACTGCAAGTACAATTTGTATTTTCAATAACAATTAGTATAAAAAGCAATCAATTAATGCAAATTTTAACACTAAGGCTAGAAAGCTAATTGATAAATGAATGTCTATATTTTCGTTGCATTCCTTTCTTTCTTCTACTAAGCTACAAATTTTATCGCTGCTGATTGAAAATTAACAAATAAAACACAAATAAATAGTGTTTACAAAAATAAACAAAAACATCTATCCATTACGATGTACATCTCTAACTTGTTCAACAAAATCACAGCGCCACAAAAAAATTGATTGGAGCCAGCTCTAAAATTAGGTTTCTCATGCGAAAGACGAAGAGAGACAACGTTTATTTAGATTCTTGATTAATTGAAGTCTTTCGTTTCTTTTCCACAATTTCTGCTGCGAAATCGTGAGCCCAGCAGGCATCAATAAATGTGACAATTCGTTGCCTTATTTATGACTTTATTAAACGCAAATTGAGATAAATAACAACAATTGCAATAACAACAATACACGAACGGCAGCTTGTCTGCTTACAAGCTTGACATGTTAATGCTTTGTTATTATTTTAAATTTAAATCCAATTTATTTTATTACATTTGTGTTGGTCGCTTGGTTGTTGAGGAAAAATATGCAATGCACGCGCGTTGCTTTGCAAAATGCCAGAAAGATCAAGTTCATTGAATTTTCACACTAGCTCACATCGTCATATATATACTGTATATTACATATATAGTATATGTATATAGATCAGTAAAATGTCTTTGCACTCTGAGAACGCCTTGCCATTTAATTGAATATGTATATTTAGTGTCTGTTTTGAGCAAAGAAAATAAAATGAAGAAAACGCAAATGTATGTATAAATTTTAAAATAACGATGACAAAATCCGCCGTTGTATTTCTTTTCTTTTCTTTCTTTTTATTTTTATTATTATTATTTTTTGTGCAACGAAACGCGCACAAAGAAAGCCAAACACATTGAGAATTTTGAGCAGAGGAGCAGGCGAGGCGTTTCGCAGATAATTAGACTATAGCAGGCCGGCGGACTATGGTCGAGATACTGCAGATTCAATCAACAGCCCTTTATAAAATAATGCTGATTTCATTCATGAACATGAATATAATACGCTTCAATGGATGCTACAATGCAATCAACTTTTATCCAAATGGATAAAAAGAAAAGTGAAGTTTTCAAATTGGCATGATTTCTTATTCTGTTCAACTGATGGCGTAATGGGAATATGCAATTAGTCAGCTTTTTATGACATTTGGCATTAGCGGATAAAACCGGATGACCGTTATAAATAATTTCCTGAAGTCGCTTAGGATTGTCAAATACGATAGCTGTGTAGGATAAACAAAATTGCGCCCATATTTGAGTACAAAGATACATTTGTAGAGTAAGATAAAATAATCAAGGACTCTAAGCAACACTTCCAGCTGATTATTTCTTGCAGACAACCATCTAGATTATAAGCGTAATTGTTATTATAGCGGATAAAAGGAATTAATTGTTTTATAACAGTGGAAAGAAGTTCCAGCTTAAGTTTATTAAGGAAGAAGCAAACAAGGAAGCCTCGTATGCTGACTCATGTGGAGAACAGCCGATAAGCTGTTAATATTTTCCATTTATAGGCGTGAAAACATAAAGACAGTTTATTATGTCATAAATAACAAACATGATGATAACAATCAATATAACTCTGAAGACGTCAACAATTTATTTTGCAAGATAGGAACGAACAATTCAATTCGAATCTTTTTGATTTACTGAATGATAATTGATTATAAATGATTCTTTCAAGCTTCCTTGTCTCCGGTCAATGATTTGCAACAATATTGATTTCATACAAAGAAGAAGATATATCCTAAATAACTATTTCTTAGGCAGGAAATCAAGTTCTGTCATTTTATAGAGGCTGTAGATTTATATAAATTATATTTTAGCAAGGAAATAGAGGTGTGTCATCTCCTCGGTTGCTGAGAACAGAAATTTCCTCAAGATCTATAGTACGTCTAAAACAGGAGCTATATACTTGTATAGGGAAATTCTTCTATTGCTTTAATTTTATAATGTCGTCAGATGTATATTTTAGATTACAGATATAATATAATGTTTAATATCTGTAAGACGTAATATTTGCTTGGATCTTAACTTACATTACACCAAGTGTTATATTTCAATAGCCGCTCATTTCGCATTTTATTATTTAAAGTCTGAAGTCACAACTGGGTGCTAAACGATTGCTGACCTAATATTGGATTATCTTGGAGTATTATCAAATAGATTTTAAGCACTTAGCTGAGATTGTATTTAAACTCGCACGATTCTAACGAACATGGTAATTTCGGAGAAAGATAGGTATTTGTTTATAAATATTTGTGCTCGTTTTTTGATGTTTTCAGTACTGCAAATAGACGATTTATCTTTTGTTAGTTGATTGTCTTCTTGAGGCTTATATCTTGAATATTTTTGTAAATAAGTCCTGAGGCTACTGGTTGATAGAACATTTCTGTAACCCATAATTGAAAAAAAAAGTTAAATAACTTGAATTTGATCTGAACATTTGATCTTGCTTCGAAATGAATTATTATTATAAAATATAGAGAAGTTTACACAACTAAACTAACTTAGATGATATAGCGCTAGCTCCAAGGCCTTCAGCTATTCGAAATGAATTATTTTGCAAAATTGACTATTATTGTAAAAAGGAAATATTTAAATTTTGACACAATTATCAACAGCTATTGGGGGCGTAAAATTATCATTATAAGTGCCCCCAAAGAGACCCATAATTATTCTCATGAATTTTTAGCAATGGTGCATGTACGGAAAAGAATATATTTTACAATATTATTTTTATTGTAAAATGGGAAAAATATATAGGGGAAGGCAATAATAACTATACTTTTGCATATAAACTGTTATAGCTTCGTAGTACCTGTATCTCTGTAGATTTGAAAACCAGAGTTAGTTGTTAGTAATCCCAGTTACCATGAATTTGTGTTAGCAACCGCAACCAAAGAAAGCCAAGAAGGAATTGGAGCAGAACATACCTAATGAATATTTCTGTTGTGTGTGGCGGCGTCTGCCAGAAGTTGTTAACGTTTAAGGTGCGGGGTCTGGTACACAACATATTCGAAAGTCCGGGATCGACCAGCATGGCCGAAGTCGAACTACTGCGCAGGGTGTTGAAAAGCCGGAAATGCGAGGAGGCTGTGGTGCGAAGCTCGACTTCCGTCGTCGTCTCCTCCTGCACGGGTAAGTCTTCCACCGACATGGGATGGTTGTTGAATGGTGTATTTACTACCAATGTGGTTCGCATTGTGGCGTTGTTGTCGTTTTTTGTTGCACGCAATTTGTTGTTGCCGTTAGCAAGGGTGTTGTTGTTGTTATTGTTGTGGCTCAGCTTCTTCGCACGCTGATTGTTAGTTTTATTATTACGACTGCTGCTAGAGTTGTTGTTGCTGCTGCTGTTGTTGCCAATCGTTTGTGTTGCCGGGCTGCTATACCGTTGTTGGAGACGCATTTTAGCGACTTTGTTGTAAGCAGCACAATTGTTTCTCATCGAAACTCATCAATTAATAAATTAACAATTTCTATCCGTTATTATCCAGTACGATCCGTATTTATCCGTGTGGGTCTTAGTTGGGCAAAAGTTTAAAAACTTTTGGCCCGCATTTTGCTTTCAATTTAATGCCGTTACGTTACTGAATTTATTTCTTTTGCATCTGCTATGTCTTATGATCCGTGTGTATGATTAGCATAACTTGTCTTGCGTTTTATCCATTTTATTTTCTTAAAATATATTTTAAACGTGCCGGCAACAACATCTCATAGACGCTGCTTTCACTTTCAACTAAAGAATAAACAATGTTTTTGTTTTTAAAAAGCGACAAAAAAATGCAACGCAATATTTTTAAATTCTTGACTAAATATTTATGGGGGTATATAAGATGTTCATCGTCTATATACACAAATTGCGTACTTTGGAAGTCACTTTTAACTGTGTGGGTATTTGGCGTGTTTGTTGTTGTTGTTGTTGTTGCTGTTGTCCAATAAATATTTGAATGTAAATATGCTTTTCGTGCGCAACAAACAATTTTTTAATTCAAGTTAGGAGGCGCGCGAGTACGTGCGGACAACAAAAAACACAAACGTTTTTATAAATATGTACTATATACCTAAGTATGCGCGTGTACACACTATTTTATATGCTGTTTTATAAATTTAGAAATGATTTTATAACCACAACAACGAACGGAAGTTGCTCGCAGGCGAAGCGCAGCCAAATGAGAAGCACACACGGCGTATACGCAACGTTGTGAACGCGCCGACCCAACGCAGCCGAATGAAATGCGAGGCAAAGCGCAGCGCGCAGAAGTATTCGAAGCGCCCAATCGGGTCGGGTGCGATGATCAGCGCTTGCCCGAACGAGGCCGCAAGAGAGGATGAGAGCGCACAATTGGACTAAGAGAGAACAAAGAGACGCCAGCTCTTAGTTCGCGCACAATGTGCCATTTTCACAGTGTTTTTGTTGTTGTTGTCGTCGTCGTCGTCGCCGTGCCTCAAAACAAACATTCAATCAAACTTTTTGGCCGCTGGCTGGCTGGCTGCTTTTGAAATGTCTTGAAGACGCGTGGGCTTCTCTGATTGTTGAAATATCGAAAAAATGAGTCTTATACAAACAATTCACACGGCATGTAGAGCACAATGGAAAAAAATAATAGAAGAAACTTACAAAAAAAGGGGATTTCGTTTGATTTATGAAATTAAAATGTGAAAACAAAACAGGCGATTGAAACTTATGTATTTCGATTATAAATAACTCAACTTATTTTCTGGTTAACAATTTAAAAACACTGTCTATTATATAGGAATACGTTGCTTAGATGTAGGAAGTTACTTCCATAACTCCTAGAAACTTGTGAATCACATGAAGCATAAAACTCTACAGAATATCTAATATAAATTTGTATAAAATCATTACAGAAACGATTGAAATAAGATTTAAGAATTTAGATAACGAATACTGATCAAAAAAATTGGTTCGATGGAGAATAATACAATCTCTCTAAAAAACTGTTGAAAAAATAAAATTATTAAATTATTAATTAAAAAATTAAAATTTCATTCAATACTTCTATCTTTTCAACGCGGAAAGATTGCATCGAACTAAAGTCATAAGAAATATATGAAATGGGGAAACTGTAGCTGTTGTAATTCTCAGATGAATGAGGGGACGGGCAAACCGTAGCTGCCTGACTACACCCTGATTAATAATGTGTGAATGTTTTGAACTGTTTCGAAATAATCCGTTATTCAGGAGATCCTTTAAAATAATCATATTTCTTGGCTATTCGCCGCAAGTTTAGACAATTGCAGCCCACTGTGCAGAGCTTTCTCTTTTTGTGTGCGACAAACAACGAATTGTGGTGCTTTCTTCGACTTCAAATGCAAAGAAAGTCATTGAAATAAAAAAATTCTGCAACATATCTTAGTGTTATATCATGTCTTGGATAGGAAATACGCATGAGTAAGCGACCTGCATACTCCCTATTGGTAGCTAAATATGTATATCGGAACTAATGGGTTACTCATGTTCGTGAAATGTTGGGTTCGATTAAAGTCATTTCAAATGACTAACGGTCAAGCCGATAAGGTGAGTTGTTGATAAGGCCAAGAAATAGGGGCGTGTATACATCGAGTGCTTAGCACAGCTGGTTCTTTAATAGACAGAATATGCAAAACCAGTCACTGACAATGACATTATAGTAGAACACACATAGTACTTATGTAGAGCCACAAACGTTTTAGCGATTGTTTCGTGTGATTCTCAACAGCTGTTTGTAGGTGTTCCTATTGTTGTTGTTATTGCTTCTGTGTGCCCACATTAAAGACGACATGCCGAATATATAGTACATACATATTGGGACAGACAACCTATATATGACGGATATATGTATACGTACATACATAGTTGTCTGTTTTCTGTTTCGAATCCTAAATTTATTGGCGTTACTCGAAATGAGATTATGCGCGCGTGTAGGTGAATGGCATGATGAAGAAAACAAAAATGAATAAAAAGCAGCAACATATTTTTTCAAATGTTTAAAGAAATATAAAAAACGGTTTGACTACAGAAAAGAGGGCGTTACTAACAAATTGTTGTGTGGCATAATGTGTGTCAGGGTTCGCTCTTGGCACTTGTTTCTCTAGCGAAAACTCAAATGGATTTGCGCACAATTTTAATACCTCATACCATATATCTTCTTATATAGTAGTTGCCTGTATTTTGGCCAAAAATATGCACACTTGATGTTGACATGTGCGCGCCTTTTATGAGCATTTCGACGATGATGCCATTTGTGTGGGCTTTGCCAGATATTGTCGTTATTTATCTGTCTATCTAGCTATCGAAATGACTAAAAATTGCTAAGCAATTATTAAAAGTGTGTATGGTGTGGCCTAAACATTATGATTTGTGGCCTCGGATAAATGCGGATAATTAATAACAAACTATGCAAAGCGAGCTAGAGACTTGAGAATGGCATCATTGGCTTTACTCAACTGGATAAAAAGACAATTTGAGTTCTTCTTGTAAACCATGATGCATTTTTCCATCATTTTGCAGTACCCTTGAATGTTAAATATGAGAATTGTATTCATATTTGTTTGGCGGAATTATGTGTAGAATCTAAACTGGTTTCGTACTTGGAAAGGTAGTGTCTTGCCTTTAAATTTGTTTAAATTCAGTTAAATTACAATTCATGTAGGTACGGCATAAGAGTATTCAAGAAGTTCATAAATAAGCCTATATCTGATTTGCTTGCTTTGCATATGAATAAGGACAGTCTATAATGGTTCAGTGCTCCTATGTAACTACAACAATTCTTCGTGAGCTCCCTAATGATCTAGTAATTGCGGACTTTTGAACTGACGCATTGCATATGCTTTATAGTTTTGGTTGGCGACTAATTAAAAGCCTCAATTTTATTTTATGGCTTATACGTGAATTCTTTTCGAGTGATTTATGTTTTGAACAGAACAGAGATGAGGCAAGCCTCATCGATAGGAGACGACACTGAATGGGTTGAAGAAGAGCTTAGAATTATTTCATAGGAGCGACGATCTGAGGCCAATTCGGCTTAAATGTGACTCAGAACAATTAGCCAGCTCAGCTGAGAAAATAAAGTAAATAAAGCCAATCGGTATGCAAATAGTTCACAAAATAAACAAAGCAAAAGTGTTTGGCATTAAAAGAACTTACATTGTTAAAGATTTTAATCAGCTATGCTTAAATTAATTGCTTTTGCAAATAATTTCTATTCGTCATATTTATACGGTCGCTTTAATTTCTAAACGAGCCATCAAATCGACAGATAGTCTGTAGCTTATAATATTTTAAAACCGAACAGATCTACCATAAACTGTTCGTGATAATAAAACATATATAGACGACATTGGGCGGCTCTCTCAGAGTCTACATGAGTTGATTGGCAACTGATTGTCAGTTGATTGACAAATTGAGTGTGCGTCTGTGTGTGTGTCTTAATAGCACACATACATACACATATAATACACGTATGTTTGTTATTTTTGCTCTGCTGATAAGCATTGGACAATTATTTTAGGCGACAACAGTTCAATCAAATTTAGGTACATATATACTTATTATACATATATATGTACTATATATGTATATACAATAGATAAGCGCAAAAATGTGTCGTAGATAAAAGCAACACACACACACACATATATGCATAAATATACATAAAAATCTGTGGGGCGACATAAAAGGCAAAAATAAATACGTTCGACCATAAAATGTATTTGCATACGCGGCGTATGCGCGATATTTGTTTAAAGCCAGAACACTTATGCGCGTGTGCGTGCGTTCGCAAACAAATACGACCTTCAGTTTTATGGCAACATTCTTCTTTCATACTGCTTCTTATTATTGCATTTTGTTTCCGTTTCGCTTTGAATTACTCAAATTTTGTGCACTAATTTGTTTTGTTAAATGTACATATTTTAATAATTTTGAATCTTGATTTTAATATACATAGCCGTGAGCACAGTTCTGAATTCTTAATGTATTCTTTGTCTTATCTTTAAATGGAACAGAAATTGAAACAAACAAATTTTCGGACATGTCTGTAAATATTAAACGTATGATAGCTATAAAAACAAATATCATCTGAACGACAAATCGTTATGATCTGAAACGATTTCAAACAAATGCTTAATATATAGCATAATTTTTACAAATTGTTTAATTCGAAAGCTTCATTTGAGGTTTAATTTTTGTCCACCATTTATTTTTCAAAAAGTTGAAAAAAGAGACGTAATCAAGCCTGCATTCGTTTGAAATAAAAATGATTTGGATTCATTAGTTAAATGAAATTAAAAGTAGTTAGTATATTTATACTTTGTGGTAAAATTTGATTTAATGTAACTCATAATAAGAAAAAGTCCTACATAACTATAGCTTTTTGTTGAACGATTTTATGTTTTTAATTATTTGCGGTTAATATGTTTAAATATATTCAAAGAATTCAACAACTCGATTTATTATTACAGCACAACATGAATTTCTTTTGCTAAATATTTGTATATTAACATTAAAGTTTCTTATTTGTTTACTTTTAATTAAAATTATTTTACTTTTTTTCTTGAACTAAGAAGCATTTGCTTTTCTGTGCTACTTTAAGCTCATATTGCGTGTAATTATACTTATATTTATTTAAGTTTATTTATTTATTTATGCCAGTTCCTACAGCTCTGCTTGTTTACATTTGCAACGCTTGGCTGGTACTGCCGTATAAAGAAAATGGAAAGCACAGCCACTGGAGAGCCATAAAACGCCCACACACTGAACGCACTCTACCTTTATGGCTTTCTTTCGCTCTCCCGCTCTCTTTCGATTTGGCGCTCTTTTAGATTCTGTTACACAAAGCATCCGTAAACAAAAACAAATGTGACAGCAACTGTGGTTTTCGTCGTAATTGTTTTTCACTTTTTACAATCGCTTGGCGGAATTTCGTTTTGTTTTTGTTTTTAATATGGTTGCAAAAATATTTATTTAATTTTTTTTGCGTCGCTGTCACTGTCAGTCCGCTGTTTATGTTTATTAATGAAATTTTATTTTTGCTAAAATTTATCAACATTACATGTTTCCGTGTTTATCGCATTTAAGTGCAAAGTTTATTCGCTTTTATTGTCGAAATACAACCAGTGCGTGGATGAGTCAAAGCATTAGGTTCTGTGGATATTGTGGAGTACCTTGAATCAGATTTATGGAGCTTTTCGCATAAAGCCTAATTGTTTAGATAGCGTGCAGAAGCTGTCAGAGTTCCCTATAACTAATTCCTTTACAACTCATATCACAGATAATGAATCGTGAAAGGACTTGACTATGAAACTAGCCCTTAGAGAAATTGAAGAACATTAAACATTGGTTCCAAAATTCCTAATATGTATCTGTTTTATTTTATACGGTTTATGTATTGAAAAAAGTATAAATGCCATCATATTACATGGACGATGAAGAAAATGATGTGGAATGTTGAATATTTCATTTTCATTTGAGTATCCGAAAGATATACTTTCTTAAATTACAATTAAACGTCTCTCTAATAACTAATCAAGTGTGTTTAAATGTCTAATATTGTTAATTCAATATACATATAACATAATAACAATAATTTCAAAATAATTGTTGTATATTAATCATATTTGTCATAAATAATGCTGAAATACCGATATTAGAAATGATTCGCATCTCGAGGTAATAGTGTAGAGGCCTCTTTCGGTCCAAGACCATTATTTAAAGGTCATTCTTCTCTACCAGAGTTGCAAAATGTGTTTACACCAGTTCAAAGGTTGCAGCTATTTTTATTTTTGTTCAAACAAATTTGCATGTTCTTCAAATTTATGGGATATGTATTTAAATTTCATGGCAAGAAAGAACTGAATTTCTTTTGATTTTTAAAAACAATGAACTGTACATGAAATCTCTTTCCGAAATATGTTTAGTTTGAGGCGTTCCTAAATCAGTTTGTAAACGAATCCAAAATGGTTCAAATTGAGACCAATAAGTCAATTTTCAGTAAACATTTAAGACATTTTGCATTGTTTTTGGTTGCCTTGAAGGTGTCTGTTTTATTGCATTGTTTAAAAAGCCGCTCGCTGCCGAAATGTGCCACAAAACGAATACGAAAACGAAATAATTCACATGTGTGCGAAAAATCAAGGTTCCACGCTCTATTTTTTTTTTGTGTAGAGCGGCAAACTAACGGCAAGCGAAATTAACCTTGCACGCTTTTTCTATTTTTCTTTTCGCATGATAAACAATAATAAACAACTTTTCGAAACTTTTTCTAACAATTTAATGAAATGTTGCAAAGATTTGAGTCACACACACACACACATACTCGCGCAAAAAACTAACGGCCAGTGAAGAGAGCGCTTAGGTCATTGACCAAAAAAAGAAATAATAGTAAAAATTACAAAGAGAGCGGCCCCAAACTGGCTCTCTGTAGGGAGAGAGCGCCAACAAGCACGTTTTCCAAGAAAAAACGAACGACGCTTTTTGTGTTTTTGTGTTGCATGTGTGGCTTGCGCTCTCAGAAGCCTCACACACACACACACGTATCCGCTCTGTTGGTCTATGAGGGCAGCACTTTGGCTTTTGTGGGCCCTCTTTACTTTTTTTTGGCAAAGGCACCACCAATAACAACACCAGCAGCAACAACAACAGGGCGCACCGCAACCATAGTGCCATTGTTTTTGTCGTTTTTATTTTTTGTAGCGGTGCCGTCGCCACGCTTACGTCATTCATAAAAATAAAAACGCAGTATAAAAGAGCAAAGAGCAGACACGGCAGCCGCAGCCTCTTGTTGTTGTTGTCGTTGTTGGTGCTGCTGGCCGCTTTGTCTGGTTGTGTGTGTGTGTTTGTTTGTTAATGCCAATTACCTGAAGAATATTTTAACCATTTTGTGCATTATTTATGTTATTGTTGTTGCTGTTGTTGTTGCCACCCGTCACGCTCACGCTACGTATATGAATTTCTAATCAATTCTCAGTGTGCTACATTGCTCTTGTTTTTGTTTTAGCCTTTTGTATGGTTTGCACGGATAGCGACAATATGCACATGCACAGCACTCTAACGTATTTAATTTATTTATTGCATTTGTTTGTTATTTTATTTACATTTTCAGCATTTAAAATTGATTTTGTTGTTTCCACGCATAAAAAAACACAGACGAACTAAACGTACCAGGGTCGCACAGCACACTGTATGGCCAGATCTGCAAAAATATGCCAGCATACAAACACAATATTTACACAGCTGGCAACGCCATAACTATGCAAGTTATAGCCTTAACGCGAGAGCGTAGCATGGGCTGTGTAGCTCGCTGCTACGCGACTTGGGCGCCAAATTTGAATAGCATTTTAAACAGAAAGGAAGCCAGTGAAGTAAACAATAATTGCGAGTTAATGCAACATATCGCCTACATTGTTTCATGTCGGCGTCGGCACTTAGTCATAATATTACTCCCCATTGCCATTGTCAGTTACTTTTTTACAAGAAGAGACTCGTTTTTTTGTCGCTATTGTTATTGTTTTTGCTGTTGCTGTTGCTGGTGCTGTTGGTTAATTGAAATTACCTGTCAAATTAATGGCCAGCTCTTTAGCTCATCTTAATTGTGGCAACAACAAGAGCGTCGCTCATTATGCAGCAGGCGCCTTCGCTCACAACATTTGCTTTGTTTTATTGCCACTCAAGAGCGCCCGCACACCCATATGAATCGCTTGCTCCTTTATGCAAATGTGTGTCTGTATTTATGTGTATATCTTAATGCAGTCCACTCCACTCCACTCCTCCGTGCAACAAAGGCGACAACAGACCTCACCCGTTGCGACCAAACTGCAAATGGCTGCTTAAGTGGCGCATTGAAGTTGTCGCCACCTGCTATGCGGAGCTCCAACTGCCTTTTAGGTGGTGTTAACGCACTTTCCTTAATTATTCCCAACAAAGTTCCTTCCCGTTGTACAAAAATACAATTTATTGGCTACACACTTGTTTTAATTTAGATAAATAGGTGTTGCGTAAAAGTAAACTAACAAAATGAAAACCAGAAACTAATAGTTTTAATCTTTGTGTATATTAATTACAAGTATTCAATCGAATGCTAAAATATTTGTTAATACAGTACAAATAGTGTTTCAGACTAGCAAGACTAGAAATGAAAACACATTTCATGAACGCTTTAAAAGCAGCGAAAATAGTGTGTAAAATAGTATTACAACAAAATTTCTTCAAAAGTCCCTTCTTTTAGGGATTTCCCACAACACGAGAACAATTCCGAGACATGTTTTAAACAATAACTAGAAAAATAAATAAATAATCGTTTGATGGATGATTCCATTGAATGCTTAAGAATGGATTCGTAGCATTACCCGACCGGGAGTTTTATACAAATAGAGAGATAGCACTGTCGATCTGTCAGAGGGAATTATTTAAATATTTAATTTAATTAATTATTAAAGCATAGTTTTATTTCTATAAAAACTGTTTCGGAACAGTATCAAGTTTCCAAGCCAACTTTTAAATAAACCGAAAGAAGCTTCAGCTTCAAATCAATTTAAAGTTTAGAAGGCGCTTCAGCTAATTGTTGTGAGAGACTTTATTTTCTACGCGTCCAATCTCTACCCACCAGATGTCTGCGTAAGCCTCATTTGACTTTTATTTACAGATTTTCCATGATTTCAATTCTATTACTAATAATAATCGCAACTAAGTATAAACCTCCGCCACTTTACAGAGGGCTGGGAAGTTGACGTGCGTGCCTGTCTTGCACTTCGAGGCCGTTGGTCCCGCCGCATAGACAGGTTGGTTCACATAATTGGTGGTGGCATAGTTGCAGGCGAAGAGCCAATAATTCATGCTAGTCTTCAAGTAACGCGCTGCGGCGCAGCCCACATGCGTCTGCTTCTCCTGGGCCATGGCCGTGAAGTGTCCAATGGCGCTGCGAGTATGAATAATGCTAGAAAGCTGCTAAAAAGCTACACGCAAGTGTGGAAGACTTACGGCCCGTTATAGTTCTGGGGATAGCTGTTTATCTGCGCCTTGGTGGTAATCTTATACTCGTCCCACCACATCGTGAGCGACTGAGTGACCAACGCCTGGTCCGAGCGACTTGATATGGCACCGCTATAGCCGACCATGGCCAGATTCTGGCCACTAGCCCTGAAGGTGGGCGTGTTGCGGCACGCGTCGTGCTTCATCTGGCATTGCCTGACGTTCAGGGCGGCCAACCGGGCCAGCTCTGCATTCCAGCGAACAGGAGCCATGCGGACAGCTGAACTGAAGCCGGGCAGCGCTCCGGCGGCCAAGGTCTGGCGCCTCGAGTTGTGCCCTTTGACGATTTCCGTTTGCAGCGCTGACGTCATCACAACAGCTGTGGGAGCCGGACTCTTTGGACAGGCCGCCAACCAGGCCTAAGAAGAAATGGCATAAGTATTATACTACAAGTATGTACCCCTATAATACTGGATTGGGACTTACGCCCGTGTTCTGGCATGCTATATGCTGGGAGTTACCGCAGAGACTAGACGTACAGTAGTCGGTTTGAGCGAAAGCCAAAGACACACCGAGTGTGAGCAGCAAAGACGATTTTAAAATATGAAGACCTATCATTCTCAATTCGACAAACTAAGTGCAGGTGGATGAGTAAACGACCCGCTTTTATAGCACATATACCTTCAGAAATGATTGTTTTTCTCCCACTGGTTTAGATGGAAGTTTTGAATAAGCCAACATAGTATCTGACAAAAGAACTCCAACTGTATTTGTGCTTTGGTGCGTTAGAACGCGCTGGAAACATCTGTGCAATCATAAGTGGCCTGTACGGCCCCAAAATAGACGTCATAACTCATAATATTATGACAACATCAGCAGAAAAAGTGGCTAACAAAAGGCTAATTAAGCTGACTGTTGCCGGAAAGAGAGATTAAGAACCTGTCGATAGTCCAAAACTCAGGAATTCCCCCAGAAAGCCGCTTAAAAGTCAGTCCACTCGGAAAAAATGTTCCAGAATGGCGCTATAATTTGGAAAATGGAACTTGAAATACAACTGCAGGCAGTCTTTTGAGGAAGTTATATTTTTCACTTTCGGAAACAGATATAAATAAGCCAAATACTGCCAACAGAGGACCACAATCAATGTCATACTGAGATGTGGACTAAAATACATCAGAAGCCAAGCGGAACATATCGAATTTAATGCAAAAAGAAACAAATTCGTTACGATAAATAGCGTTATTAATCCAATTATAGAGAAATCATTATAATACAGCACTTAAGAAAAAGTTCACACTTAATCGCAGTTGGTTGAAGACGACCATTGGTTTTATGAATGGACTTGTGATACTTTCATAATTTTCAATTTTTTGGGTATGTCTGGGAGACCAATTGGGAAGGGATCTTAAGCCGGAACTTTTTCAACTGCATGTTTCTTGAAATAGCAATACTATATATCTATTGGCTTAGAAATTACATCACCTTGAATTTTGAAGCAGCTAGATGAGGGTTACCATAGCTCCGGTTGCTGGGGATAAGTCCAACTTTCCACTAATAGAATTAAACTGATAACTAAATCAAACATTTAACACGCAGACCTGCACGCACGTCATAGACCATAGACCAAAGGTAGAGCGCGACTCTTCCTCTGCAGACCCTCATGTTGGGCGGGTCATGCATCTCAGTGGCTGCAACTTGAAACTTATGTCAGTGGCACGCGTTGGAGCGACGTCGTCGGCGGCGGCGGCAGCGGCACGTGACCTTAACATGAAAATCACGCGCTAGATCGGCACAAAAAAAAATTCAAACCCACACTATGTGAGTGCAAACATACATATGTATGTGTGTGTGTGTGTATATGACATTTACTACACTGTGAATAATTTGTGGGAACTCGTGCTAGATATTTCATTTTTGTTTTGTAAGCATTTTTACACATTATTTAAAAAACTAATCTTTTCTTATTTTTCTTCAATCTGAATGGAAACATAACCAAAATATGACTTTCTGGTCAGAAACTACACTGTCCGATAATACGAATTCCAGTTTGGCCACAACAGATGAAAATTTGATATGGTTGAAGAATTTTTCAGCCATGAAGGAAAGTGTGGACACCGGTCCCCGAACCAATTTGTTCAGCAAACTCGAGTCGAACATCTGGAGGTTATATTGACGAAGACTCTGCATCTATTGTTTTAAAGCATTCGTTAAATAAACAGAATAATTCAACGTGTTATAATTAAATCAATACATATTTTGTAGAGTTTTGAATAAACTTCACGTATTAATGTATGCTAAGGAGGTTAGCAATTGTTTATAAATCTAAAATAAATTATATTTGAAATTTTGGGGAGTACTATGTCAATTGTAATTGTTATTACTTCCTCATCAATTGTAGTTTTCAATATTTTTGCATTTATTTTAAACAAGTCAATACAAAAACAAAATCACTACGAATAAAGCTACAACAATTATTCAAATACTGATAAATGCATTTGAATTTGTATTTATTCATAGAGTATGAAAACCAAGTTGAATTGAATGGAAAAGTTGGATCTTTCATTAAAACGTGGGGGTATAAGTTTGATTCGATTTTATTCCAAAGAACTTTCCACTATTTGCGAAGAACTCTAGCTGTTTTTCGCTCAGTGTAAATGCATGTGGTATGCTTAGACGCTTGGCAGCCGCTTTTAAATTTAAATCGAATCAAATTGATTTTCACTCGGCCAGCAACTCCCTTCCCTTTCACTTAAAATGCTCGCCGCCCCCCCCCCCCCACCTAACACGCTTACTCCCCGCAGCGTTGAAGTTGCTTAATTTTGTGTAGTATGTCAATGGGCACGCCCACTACCGAGAGGGGCGGTGCGACGGCGACAACATACTTATATATGTATATACATAGTGGAGGACATGCGAAATTTGTATCCACTCTGGCCTGTTTATTTTGGCCTGTGCTTTGTTTAATGATTTGACAAGTGTTTTGACAATATTTATTTGAGCGGCATTCGTGCGTCCTGCGGCCTGTGTCCTGTATCCTGCGTCCTGTGTGCTCGCACAACGTACACAGCAACGTTAGTCATTATGCAGGAATTCGTAATTTGATTTCTTGTCAACCATTGGACACGTTTCTGCCTAATGGAGTTGCTCGAGTGGCGTGAATTTCAATTCAATTAATTCAAAATGCTGCATTTTTTATTAAGGCCATTAACACAGACACACATATTCGTGTGCGAGGATATCGTACACTCAACAAATGGGTTCTGGGAGCTGAGAGCTGGCAATTGGAAGGGTTCACAAGTGCCGTGGCTCGTACTTAGTTAGTTAAATTAAGTTAGCCAGCGCATCTTAATATGCACGAAGAAGTCCTCCAAGCCCGCTCGTTCCCATTCGCCTCGCTGCCTAACACTTCACTGTCTAATGCTGAGAGCCCGCCTGCCACTTAAGCTCCACAGTCCCTCACAGTCCTCAGCCCCCAGACACACATATACATATACATATATACAAGTGTGTAGTACATATCTGCATATACTCGTAGTATATGTGTCTATATATTTTTGTATATACATATACAAGTATAAGGAAACTTGTGCACGTGTTGTGTCAATCACAGCCTGCACTCTAAGGGAACTTACGTGTCTCATGCAGAACTCACTTCTTCATCTTCATGCTCTTCTTCTTATTTAATTCAATCAAAATCAAAATCAAATTTTCACTGACATTGAATGTGCAAGCAAATTCGACAGGCAGGGTTGAGTTTTTCAAATACAAAACGATAAAAGGTGAACGCACAATTATTTATGTTAAATAACTTCTGGTAAGGGGGCCGATTCTGACAAATTATTATTTTAATAATAAATTGTAAGCCAATTAATCAATGGATTCCTTTTACTCAACATATTTGCCTGAAAAAACCAAACTATGGCAATCATTTGTTTGAAACTTGTACATGAAATGAAGAAGTAAATAGTCACTATAAAATAAATAAATATTTAATAGGTTTGTTTCGTTCGATGTTGCTTGATTTGATAGGTTATTGCCAGGGCTAATCTTTCTCAAATCATTATCTTTTCGACGGCAAGCAGATGACTTATATCAAAACTATGATGACTTATATCAAGACTTATATTCGTGTATGTTAACTATATTATAATAAAGTTGATTAGTTCGTAAAAAATTTGATGGTCGCATTAATACAAATTAACTCCAGCTTTGCCGTTACTTCGAATTTAAAGTGCAAAACATAATAAAGAAAGCATATAAACAAATAGAGGGTTTCCACAAATCGTACAAATCTTATTGAATTTAAATCAAAAGTGAGCGAGCAAACAGCGAACATTTAGAAACTAGCTTATAATGTTATAGTTTGTTAGTAATTGAACAACTTAGATCATAGCTATGCAACTTTTAAATATATAGTATGTAGTTGGAACTGCCATCTTTGCAGATTTTAATCAAAAATTGTTCCGAAAGCGCTTTCTTCAACTATTTCATAATAGATTGTTTCCAGCTATTAGCTCATTAATTTGCTTTCTTAGTGTTTCTTCAACAATTAAGGAGAACTTTAAACGATTTACTTGAAAGACAACTGGAATATTACTTAAACCCTATCTATGTTGATCAATCAATATGAATTGATAGACAATATGAATTATAAATGAAAATTTGTATTAAAATTAATGTGCAACTTTCCCTTCAAATGTCACGCTCCCCTGAGCTCTGGTATCCACAATCTGCACTTGGCACCCCAATAAATCGCAAGACATCCTGCCATGACTGACAACTTTTAGCAACTTCGGCTCAAATCAGGCATAGGTGTCAATATACAATAGCGATGCTGCAAACAAAATACACACACACAGACCCACATCTGACATGAGGCTGACATTTATTGCCCTGCAGCTGGAAGCCACGAAAACGAAAACGATGGCGAAGCCAACGCCAAAGCCGCCAACATGCTCGCATAAAACTTTTTAACAAAATCTTGACACACACTCTCGAAAGCCATATGTGGAAATTCTCTACAGCAACAATGTTGTTTAAAAAGGAAAAAAAAAAAACAAGAAAAACCTCCAACACATGTTTAGACACGCGTTCGCCACACTTTCTGTGCCTGGGCTGGGGCTGGGGCTGGGGTTGGGCTTAGGGTTAGGGTTGGGGGCGACGAGTCAATATTGCAAAAGTAAACAGAAGCCTCGGGAGGGAGGACTGAAAGGGGGCAAGTGTAGCGCCTTTTAAGTGCTTCCTCGCCAGCTGCGGCATCAGTTTTAAGTTTCCCATGCCCACATTTCTGGCGTCAACTTGTCCGAAAACGCTGGTTTGTGTTTTTACATTTCGACTGCTATTTCTATTTACACATTTTTTATTTTATTTCCCCTTCTCTGACTGCCACACAAATATTTGAAGTGTTTCAAATTTCGACCAAAAAAAAACTACTTTTAAAGTGTTTTCATAGTTGACGGTGTTTCTTTTTTAACCCCAACGCCAATAGTTAGTTTCTAAAGATGTTGCAGACTTAATTTTAACAGTTGCTAGTTCGAATCGTGAAATAGAAACCGCACTACACACCCTAAGCTCAATCCTGCGATAAATTGCTATCGAATAGCAATGGCTATATTTTGAGGATTAGTTCAGAAACCAAAAATGGAAAAGGTATTTTGTTAAGGCGAGAATTTGAAACAACTGCCTAGAAGCTTTTCTGCCAATAGTGTGAACAAAAATAGAGATATAGCGAAAATAATGTTATATAGAAATTACAAAAAAGTAAATAGCACTTTTTAAAAATAAGAAAAACAAACAATAATTTTGAGATATTCAATTTATTTTCTACAAAAGAGACTACCTTTCGAACTTTTTATAATGATCTGCACGCTCTAAGAAAATGTCGAAGGAGTGTTTTAGCTCGGGATGGCATTTAGAATGTCGGTACAAGCCTTCGCGATATAATGCAAAGCTATCAACGGCAAATGCATTTTTTCGAAAAGCTTTTAGTCGCATTGTTCCATTATTTTCAATGCAGATTTTATTGTTTAATCGAATCTTCGATGATAATTTTTAGGCCACATATACCATCTATTGAAAAAGAAAAGATTTACAAAGTTTGAAAACAAAACAACTTACTAAACATACTAGTAAGTGTTTCCAACAGATTGGCATTATAGTCTTTAAAAATTCCAGAACTTTGTTGATTTAATAATAAATAACACTAAAAAATGTTATAAAATAGCACTGAAAATTCTGCGGCAATTATGAGCAAACGAAAATTAAAATTCTATCTATCTGAGATATACACACACATATTTTAATTTCATTTTCAATTTATTTTACTTTTGATCAAGAATTACTGCCAAATATTTATTTATAACTTCGATTACACTTGTCACAGTTTCCTTCAGTGCTCTTTGACTGCTGCCTACATGTATCTGAAGTGTTTGAAATTTCGCCGAAAAAGTCATAATACCTTTGAAAGTGTTTTCATAGTCGCCGTTTTCTAACCCCTACGTGGCAGCTTTGTCGAGCGCCAAGTGTTGCCAACTCGCTCAATGATTTTGAGCGGCGGTTTTGTGTTTCAAGTTGCTGATGGCTGGGTAGTTGGTAGGCAGGCTGGGGAGGAGAAGGGAGGGGCAGGCGGCGGCGGCGGCGGCGGCGGACAGGCAGTGAGGCATGCGCTCTTCAAGTGCATGCTTCAAAATACAAAAATTTCAACGCATTTCGCGTTATTAACACGTAGGAAGTAGGTGCTGCACTGCATCGCCAGCAAGGGCGGGCATTGATGATGATGATGATGATGATGATGATGGCGATGGAAATGGGGAGGGGGGTGGGGGTGGAAATGGAGACAGGGACTCATAGGGTTTTGAGCCAGTGTGTTGGACCGCTGACGTCGTGACACCGTGTAATAAGGAGTTTTCATGGCCTCTTGAACGCTTACGCTTACCAAGCGAGGACATTTTAATTGAGAGTGTTGCAGAAGGACGCCAGCGAGGCGAACGCGAATGAGCACGATAAGGACACGATGAGAGTAGGACGAGCACGAGGACTCGGACGCGGATGGGGACGCGGGCGAGGCGAATACTTGCGGTACTTGGGCAGCTGCCGCTACGCCGCTTGCCACTGCTTCAAGTGCGGTCTATGTCCTCATCTTAGTAACGGCTTGTTGACTTGATTCTGCTCACAACTTTTGCCGCTTGCTTCCTTCCTTGGGCTCTTGCAACGCAGGCGTTGATGGATGAAAAGCTCAGAAGAGTCCCCACATTTTCAGTTTTTATTTTCCAGTTGACGCCGTTATTGTTCTTCTACTTTGACTTCTGACCGCAATGACCGCAATCTTAGCGGTTGGAGACAAACCTGTGTTTTTAATTCTAAACGTAATTTCGAATTTCACAGCTGGCAAGATTTGTTCATAATTTTAATTATAATTTTTTTATTAATTCTTTATGCAGTGTTTGTGGCTGTATGTATATATTTAATAATAGGAAAATGTTAAATATACTTTATCACACGAACGTGGAGAACTATGTTTATGCACAATTTAAATCGAATACATTTTCGTCGAGGTTACAAGGTGGAGCCAAGACAAATAAATATTTTCGTCTTTTTTGGAAAATGATTCGAAATTACTATTCGGTTCGAAAAAAACAACTTCATTTGACACCGATTCTGGACCTAAGATGGACTCAGGCTACCCTTTCTTTATGGTTAACTGAAAACATAAACATAATAACGAGCAGAAGAAATAGACTTCGCCTAAGACGAACTCATATAAACTGTCCATCAATGCACATAATTGTTAGATCCATTTGGACTAAATATTAAAATAATTAAGTCATGAATAGTAAACTGGAATGTATTACGGATACATTGCTTTATCTTGTAGATTGGCAACACAAAATACAACGATATGAAATGAAAATATAAAGCAGAGAAAAGAGAAAGTCGGATGTAAGTGTTGATGGACAGATGACAACCTGCTTTAATTCAAATCTTCCGAAGGTAAAGTCTGCGAAAGTCCATATGTGTGTTATCACTTCTTCTCTTTGGTGGAAGAATAAGTTAAAAGGAACGTCTTATCTTCTAAAAAAACTTGGGCTACATTATTTGATCATGTCTTGTTTAACTCTTCGCTTCTTTGAAAGGAATGATGCCCTAAAGTATTCCTTACAGACAACAGGAAGTGTATTTAAAAATAATATTTTTTATTATTAGCTATCCTTAAGTTTAGTTCTCTATCTCAATGGGTTCATTGCTAGGATACACACTCATTAATTCGTCCCACGCGGTTACAAGTCATATAAGTCGGTGGTGTTGGAAAATCCTTGAAACCAAACCACAAACACCCGACGCCACCGCAGTTGTAGTAACCACAGCCCTTCATCACTACCGTAATCATCATCATCATCATCGGCGTCGTCGTCATCATCATTGTCAGTGGCATATCCATGAATGAATCTGTCAGAATTATTTCGGCAATGATGTTGACAACAACAACAACAGAACGGCAGAAGCGACCGTGTTGCCAGCGAGTTTATAGTAAAAATCCCCCAGTGTGCAATATTTATCATGTCACATAATATTTTTCTGGCATTTGCACGTCACAGCACATGGGTGGGCAATGATGATGCCCTTGCACAGTAGCCTCCCACCCTCCGCCCTCCATCCCCCATCCTCCTTCCTCTGCCCACCAGCTCTACTCCCTTCATTGCTTTAAGCAGCTGATAACTTTTTGCACACACGCGACAACGACAACAACAACAACAAGAACAACAGCAACAACGAGGATGCTGACAACGACCACGCAACAGAAATCACAACCCCTTCTGGGCAAATGATGTGGGCGGGGAATGTTGCCAGCCAGCCAGCCAGTCAGCCATCAATTGCAGTCATCAACGTTGGCATCTCATAGTCGCCGCCACCAACACTGCCACAACCACCACCACCACCACAGCAGCAGCAGCAGCAGCGGCAGCTGCCAGGCTGTCTGGCTGCCAGCCTGCCTGGCTGTTGATATCCTGGGCAGGCTCAGTTGCGTTGCTTTGCGTCGCACAGTGGTACATGAAGTGTAGAAAAGACTCATAAAATAACACTAAAAATTTAATTTAAAGAACAAATTCGGGAGCAGACATAGCTTAAAAAGCTGACTCAGGAAAAACCAGGAATTGATTCACAAACTGCATAAATCTATCGCATTGAAAATTGTTTGAAGATGAGTAAGAAAACCTGAAAAAGTTGTTGGTCTACAGATGTACTTTCGTTCCTTTAATATAGACTTAGTTTATAATGCGATTTGAACGAAATACGCTATACACACCCACTCAGCACCAACAATAGCTGCTGGCAGAGCTTGAGCATTCATTGCATAAATAGATATATAAATACAAGTAGTTATATCTACCTTTGGAATTGAAATCGACACATAAGCACTGAGAGCCAAATTAGAGTTACTCCAAGAAGCTAATAAAATCACTTACAGCGGTGCATTGGTAGTGGGTGCATCAGAAAAAAAAACCGAAACTTGTCTCTTCTCGGACTTAAGAGAATCTGGATACAGCTATAGCTTTTATACTTTCCGAGATGCTTGCCTTCATACAGGCAAACGTACATTTCTATATCCACTTATCATCATTTTATCATACTTATTGCGAATATATATATTGTATCTGGGGTCTGCCACTCCTACATCTGTGTGTTACATATAGACTCGCACAAAACAAGTAACCCCTTTCTATTTGAATTGAAACATATTTCCAGCTTGAAGAGCTGCAAAAACTATTTCTGGGAACGAATGCCATTATTTGGCAGTTCTTATATAATAATTATATTATATTCTTTATAATATCATATTATAAATCATAGTTTATTGAGAGCTACTAAATTGAAGTTGAGTTGAGTTGAATAGTTACTGTGGCATTTGTTTATTTGTTAACCACTGTGCCTGGCATCGCCTTCGCTTCCCCCTTTTTGCTCATTGAATTTTCTGCTGATTTCATTTCGACTTCTTTTGCTCCGCTGGGAACAACTTTTAGTCGTCATCATGAGCCTGGAATCCTGCCTGCCTGCCTGCCTGACTGTCCTTGTTGCTGATGAGCCGCGCTGATTGTTGTTGTTACTGCTGCTGCTGCTGCTACTGCTGCTTCTGCCACTGCTGCTGCTGTTGGCAGTGCGTCTGTTTTTGCTGTAAATATTTTTGGCAATTGTCGCCCCCATCTCCGGCTTCGCTTTGGCTGCAAATTAATGATGTCTTCCTTGCCAGAGCAAAAGGGAACATTTCAGCAACGGCAATTGCTTATAAATTAAATGACTTGTTGTTGTTATTGCTGTTGTTTTTGTTGCTGTTGCTGCGATACCCTGTTTTATCACACTATTTAGCCTAATACTCGTATATTAACACTTTCGTTGACTGGTGGCAAAAGTTGTTCTACACTCAGGGGGGTGCTCAGCGAATGGTTGGGGAGGGGAGGGGGCGGAGGTCTTGTTGTCTGCCGTTTGCTGTTGATGCTAATGAAGACATTAAATTAGTATTTAAAATTTCCTTTCGTATTGTTTGGTTTAAAGCCTTTATATCTATTGATTGCCCTTGAACTGGCGTGATAAGGTCATGTTCATGGAAATTCAAATTAAGCAAGTCCTGTGGAAAAGCATTTGCTTCCAAAAAATATTTGACAATATTTCGAAATTCTGGCGCTATTGTTTAAGTCGCGCTCTAAATGAAGGAGGTTGAGGAGTTGGGAGTGAATTATGAAATATGACCGAAATTGTTCACCAGAATCTTTGGTAACTTGTAAGGGTTTCCAAAAGTGCATTATAAGATGAAAGCAAGCGCGATTATTCAAATATGTTGCCTATTGATGGGCCAATAATGGCAGCTAAGTAAAAAGTTATAAACTTTTAACACTTTGAGAAACCTTTTCGATATATACTTTTCGAATACTTCATTTGTTTGATGAAATAGGTTTGTCCGGTGGTGAACACATAGATGAGACAAGTTGATTCTTAGTGTTTTAAAACTTGTAAATTAGGTCTTAAAATACAACAAAAGGCAAATTGCTTTGCCGCATTTTTCTAAAAACATACAAGTATGAATTTCATTCTGAACTTAAGGAAAATATTTACTGAAAACCTGATGGATTTGGTGTAAACAAGAAATGTATTTCCTTAAAACTACGAACACTTTTCTTCAGTTTTTCTTTGGGACGTGAGTTTAATATATACATATATTCTTTTGAGAAACAAATTTGTTTATAATCGACCATTAATTATTTTTGTTGTTTTCTTTTTTCTCTTTTACAGTATTTTTTATTGTTTATATTTTCATCTTATTTGCAACGAATTCCGATGTTTTTTTATATTATATGTATGTATATAAAAGATGGAATATTGATTTTAGAATTATTATATTTTTTTAATTATTATCTATTTACTATTATATATTTACAAAACTTACATATGTACATATGTGCATCTATATATTTAGCGTTCTAGGAAATCAAGTATTTGCGGCTCGTATTTATAGCATGCGATGCCAGAAAAACAACTTAAGAACTATAAATAAATGTGGGAATCAATTTTTAATAAGAAATTATATACTTGTATTTATATTTAAATTTGCATGAAACTCCACTTCTTCTTCTCTTTGCTTCTGCTTGTGAACTGTTTACTGTCTCGAGTGTAGCATTCTCTCTTATTCAGAAAAAAAACAACATTTCATAGCACAAAATGTAAAACTCTATTAGTCTACATTACTAACTAATAAGTATTAAATGTTAATACTTTTTACTTAATTTAATATTTAAATATTATATTAAATTACATTTAAATATGTCCCATTGATTTTCCCATTAGATGTGCCTTAATTAATCAAATATTTGTCAGTCATTTGTACCGCTAATAAAAGCCTCTGCTTAGTACATAAACCACCACCCATTTACCACATTAACGCCAAGGTCATAGGTCATACAATTATGTGTGTTTCGCTATCAAAACACAAACGATGGCCATTAATTTGCGAAAACGAATTGTGCCCCAAATGTTTTGTGGGTGGCGTTCGTGGACTTTATTCGATTCCAAATAAAATCGGTCTGGTCTGGAAAGTGTTGAGATTGTCAATGTCATTTGAATGGATGATGCATTGTGGCCAGTCATTGCCAATCAAATAATTAGAGTCTGGCAATGCCACACACATACACAGACACACACACACGCACAAACACTATGTTGGCAAAAACACACATTTTGTAAGTGTGTGTAACGCGCAGAATCGCTCTTTTGTATATAAAATATATATGTATGTGTGTAAACCTGTTATATACACAGAGAAGTCAGACAAGAAAGGTTCAACGTAATACGCTCTCTTCAAAAGTGGGTGGAAAAGGAGAAAAACCAACAGGCGGCAACGATGACGTTGTAGAAAACACAACAAAAACAACGACAACGACAACAATAGAGCCAACGCATACAAAATGAATAAAAAATACAACTTTTTTTGCAACACTTTGGGGGCAAGTACTAGTCAATGACATTGAAGAGTCCCCTCCATTGTGTGTGTGTGTGTGTGTGACTGAATTGGGCTTGCATGTATTTCTAATACACACACACACACACACACACACACACACACACACACACACACACACACACAGACACACCCATACATAGGAGAGTGAAAGTGAAAGTGAGCGCGCGGACGTGTTTCTTTCGGTCGTCATTCTTCCTTCATTTTTGAGTAGCAAGTTGGCTGTAACAAATTGTTTTTTACCCAACACTTGGTGGTCACTAAGGTGCGGAAGGTACTCACCCCTGTCGGTGACACAAGCCTGGTCGGGTGCCACTCCTGCCCCATCTTTGTGGTTTGGTGGTCCGGCGTCTGGACTTTGACCCCTGAACTTTGATCCCTACTGAGACGTACTAGCGCTGGTCAAGCAGGCCTAGCGTGAGTATACTTTTTGTTTTTATTTTCGCTGTTGCTCCGCCCACGCGCTATAGGCAGTCGCACAGTTGCATTCACAACAGCTGGCTGCCCAGCTTACGCAGGGTTGCATTGTACCATCTGGTGGCCACCCAGCCGCTCCTCAAGAGAGTGCCAGGCTTTGACACCAGAGGGCGGTTCAAGGCTTGGTAAATTGCAGCGCTGGTGCTGCATACTTTTAGGACCTCCCGGTAATTCGGACCTAATACTCCAAATCCTGGTGCAGCCTTTTAGGATCAAAACATATTTTGGCTGGGTTCTTAAGCGAGTTTATATAAAGGCCGGACGGGCTATATTCCAACCCCTACCGCATCGGCGGTGCATCCCAGTGGGGCTCTGGTGACCGAGCAGGGGCGGGATAACCCCCATCCCGTCAAGGAGAAATACTTGGCCATCGAGGGAACTCGCCACGAATCCGCCTCGATGACCGACATGCAACGGCATGGGCTACAGAAAGTGGCCCCCACCGACCAGCCACCAGGCGTACAACCGGCGCAACCTACGGTCTACCTGGAGTCGCCTCTTTCCTTTACGCATGGCGCGCCTTTGGCAACCCTGGGTGAAGAATTGTGGCTAAAAACCAACGAAGCGGTAGCAGGCGCGAATCCTTTCGCGCGTAGGTCTCTGGTGGCCAGATCCCCACCAAAGTCTGCTCCACCGTCCGTGACGCTCCACAGCTACCCCCTCTTGTGTCCATCTTCTGCTTCTTCGCGTGCAGCAAACGCAGCCGAGACGGCGAATACGCCATTCTCGACACCTCTGGCAGCGCCTTCATCGCCTACGCCTTTGCCGATAGTAGTGGCGTCTAGCGGTCCCCCAGCCCAACCAACCACCGCCCAGGCAGAGATGCAGGAACTGGGCTCCCACCTGCAGGCGGTGTGCCGTCTTTTCGAGGGTCAAAATAAGCGACATGTCAACCAGCAGGATAAGGAGATTTTTGCTGAGATGCTGAAGCTGCACAGCTCGATTTGCAGCAAAATAGACTGGTCATGTACTGGAGTGAAGCAGCATTCGAGAGATATTGGCATTCAAACTGCTGAGGCCTGGCCCAAAGTGTCCAGCCACCCCCAAGCTGGCACCCCAAAAAGGCTCAGGGACCCCAAAAGCAACCAGCGCGCGACTCCTCCAAAGAAGCATAAAACGCGTGACCAGAAGCTCGCCTCCGCATCGCAGAGTACAAGTGGCCAAGCCCTAGACACTCAGCCGCAAGACCTCGCTCAGGTAGTGAAGGGAAATGGCAACCCCCCTGACGCTTCTATCGCTCCCAAGGCTGATACATGGACGAAGGTTCAGCGTCAGACACGACAGAAGACCAGGAGACCCGATGCCATTATAGCCAAAGGCGTTGGAGAAGCCCAGTACGCTGACATTTTGAAGGCAGTGAAGTCGGCTCCGGCTCTGCAGTCACTGAAAAACGATGTACAACGTATCAGAAGAACGGGTAACGGCAGCTTGCTCTTAGAACTGAGCAGATCACCGACGCACGACATTGGTAAGCTCCACGAAGCTGTGGAGGCGGCCCTACAGGGTATGGCTGTGGTCAAGCCGCTGGTGGAAGAGGCCCAATTAGAGATCCGGGATTTGGATGAGCTAGCCACCAAGGAGGAGATACTGGAAGCGCTAAGGTCGGTCAGCGAGGACCTCAGCATCGGGCAGGACGCAGTGAAGTCAATCCGCAAGGTGAGCGGTGGTCAACAGATTGCCGTACTATCTCTGCCAGCAGAGAAAGCAAGGAGGCTCATAGAAGCAGGCAAAGTGAGAATAGGCTGGGCAATCTGCCGCATCCGAGGGGTGATTAGGCCAACTCGCTGCTACAAGTGCCTTGGCTTTGGTCATACGGCAGCAAGGTGTAGCAGCGCGGAAGATCTGAAGGACTCGTGCTACAGGTGTGGTGTAAAGGGGCACCTAGCCAGGAACTGCTCAAACAGCCCGAGATGCGCATTATGCGCAAAAGACAGCCTGCCAGCGACGGACCACGCCACAGGAAGTTTTAAATGTCCGGCGTACAAGGAGGCGGTAAGACTGCTAAGATGATAAGGTTCTTACAGCTCAATTTGAACCACTGCATCGCAGCACAAGACCTGCTACTGCAGACCATCGGCGAGCAGAATATTAGTCTGGCGCTACTCAGCGAGCCATATAGAACATACAGCAACAGCAATTGGGCAGTGGATCTTTCCGGCAAAGCTGCTCTATGGCTGTGTGAGCCTAGAGCGCCCGCTTTCTCGGAATGCAAAGCTGGTAACTTCTTCGTGAGAGCCAAAGTTTCTGACCTGTGGGTCTATAGTTGCTACCTTCCACCCAGCCTTTCCTTATCGGAGTTCGCCTCTGTCCTCGACGCTCTGGTAGACGACGCCAGGGGACGTAGCCGTGTTATTATTGGCGGAGACTTCAACGCATGGGCAGTTGAGTGGGGCAGCAACACCACTAACGCGAGAGGCCGAACTCTACTGGAAGCTTTCTCAGTATTGGATCTGACGCTGCTGAATACCGGGTCACAGCACACATTCAGCAGGGCAGGCAGCGGATCCATAATTGACCTGTCGTATGCTAGTAGCTCCCTCCACAGCCAGATCATGTGGTCCATTAGCGACGCTTATACGGCAAGCGACCATGTGGCCATCACAATCACAGTCGGAGCAACCTCCCGCAACATGCTGAATCCACCGTCCGCCAACGTGGCATACAAGCTGGATTCCTTCCGTCCAGCATCCTTCGCAAGCGCCCTCAGCGGCTTCCGACTCTCCGGTGATCCAGAAGTTATGGCTATGGACGCCGTGGCCCAAATCCGCGCGGCATGCGACGCCAGCATGGACAGACGTGGCCCCTATAGGCGCCACCACGTACCAGCTTACTGGTGGACCAACGAAATCGCGGAACTGCGAAGCTCTTGTATCAGGGCAAGAAGAATGGCGCAGAGAGCTCGCGGCACATCCTCGTCGCCCCTCAGACAGGATGCCTATCGGGAGTCTAGGCGATCTCTGAAAAGGGCGATAGCAGCAAGCAAGAGGCGATGCTTTTTCGAGATGTGCGACTCAGCCGAGCACGACCCCTGGGGGAAAGCATATAAGCTCATTGTGAAGCGAATCTACGCTGGCGGACGCAATGCTCCCATGGATGCTGAGAAACTCTCACGAATCGTTAATACCCTATTCCCCTCGAGACCCGAGTCGCCTGCGATGATCCCTACCAGAAACGAGTTATCGCCTGCCTTAGGCGACGTCACCACTGAGGAAGTGCTGCTGGCTGCTCGTAGCTTGCAGCTCAACAAAGCGCCGGGCCCGGATTCTATACCGAACCGCGCACTCAAACTGGCACTTTGTATGCACCCTGGGGCGTTCGCTACTCTGTTCGGAAGGTGTATCAGGGAAGGCATATTCCCTGCCTGCTGGAAGGTGCAGAACCTGGTTCTACTGCCGAAACCGGGAAAACCACTCGAAGACCCCTCATCCTACAGGCCGATTTGTCTCCTGGACTCGATCGGTAAGGTGCTGGAGAGACTGCTCTGCTCGAGGCTCGAAACAGCAATCGGTCTATCCCCCAATCAGTACGGGTTCCGGAAATCGAGGTCCACCATAGACGCGATCAGTAGAGTGGTGGATCTTGCGTCGAAGGCAATATCAGGTAGCAGATGGAAGGGAGGTGCCAAAGAATACTGCCTGGTGGTGACCCTCGACGTCAAAAATGCATTCAACTCGGCAGACTGGGGATGCATTCTCAACGCACTGGTGGATCAAGGCGTACCCACGTGCCTGGTGCGCTCCATTAGAAGCTACCTTAGCGATCGGATACTTAGGTTTCACACATTGTCTGGCACCAAATCCCTCAATGTTGTTGCTGGCGTCCCCCAAGGGTCGGTCCTAGGGCCGCTGCTCTGGAACGTCATGTACGACGGCATTCTCCGCCTCCAACTCCCACCCGGTACTGAGCTAGTGGGGTACGCAGATGACGTCGCAATTGTAGGCGTTGCGAAGGATATCAAAACCGTGGAAGACGCGTGCAACCGCTGCATCCGGTCGATCATTGACTGGCTGAACACCGTGGGCCTGGAACTAGCGGCGGGCAAAACAGAGGCAGTGCTAATCAGCAGCCGCAAGGCGGTAGAGCAAGCGCACATATCAATTGACGGTACTCTCGTGCGGTCCAAACGTTCAATTAACTACCTTGGGGTTAGATTGGATACGAGATTGTGCTTTCGTGAGCATCTGGAGCAGACGAATAATAAAGCTGCAGAGGCCACACGGGCGCTAGCCCGAATTATGGCCAACACTAGGGGCCCAAAGCAAGGTCGGAGGTTATTGCTTATGAGCGTAACCAAATCAATAATGCTGTACGCGGCACCGATATGGGCTGCCGCGGTGAACAAGAGGAGCTACATCCGCGACCTCGCTGCTACATACCGTCTTGGCGCTCTCCGTGTCTGTAGTGGATTCAGGACGGTTTCTGACGATGCCGTACTGGTGATCTCGGGGATGGCACCTATCGACCTCCTCGTCCTGGAGGCGAACTACCTTCACAGTTTTGCTGCCGGGCGGCCTCGAAGGGACGCGCGGGCGGCGGCTAGACGCACGACGGTAAGCAAGTGGCAAGAGCGATGGAATGCCTCGTCAAAAGGCAGGTGGACCCACACGCTAATAACTAACGTAGCATCGTGGATCGGCAGAACACATGGCAAGGTCGACTTCCACCTGACCCAACTTCTGAGCGGCCACGGTTGCTTCAGAAGTTATCTTCATAGATTTGGGCACGACTCCAGTGCGGAATGCCCGGCCTGCAGAGGGATACCGGAAGATGCTAACCACGTAGCCTTCCATTGCCCAAGGTTTGGGGCGGACAGAAGGAGACTGGAGGCGACAACCGGATCACCCCCAACGGCGTCGAACTTTGTGGCCAACATGCTCGCTAACGAAGAGTCGTGGGCTGCGAGCGCAAACTTTGCGGCCTCCGTTATGGGCAAGCTCAGGAAACAGGAGCGGGACAGGAGCGCGATATAAGCGGGTTGATCGGCCGGGCGAAGCAATGCCTAACGGCCGTACCGCCTGGACTTTGACCTGCGTATATTATCATTATTATTATTACTTTTACTTTTATTATTATTATTATTACTCCTATTGTTATTTCTATCTATTCTATATTGTTATTTTTCCACTCTAAAAATAAAGAATACAAAAAAAAAAAACACACACACACACACACACACACACAAACACACGCTTTCATGTACATGAATTTTGCAACAAATTTAAATAATTGACAATTTAAGTTTGAAAAACTTGGCGCTTCCTGTGCCGTTCTACTCGCAAATAGACGAGTAGAGGAGCGAGTGTGACTTTCAGATTTTGTGGCAACTTCTGGTGGAAGTTGCAAGTAGTTTGTGTGTGTGGGATATTTTAAAGTTGTTCTAGGCTCTTTTTGGAAATTGCTTTGAACAATTTAAAGCTAGACACATTTGTTCAATAACAGCCTAGGATGCACAATTAACAACATTGTCATGATGTCGTTTTAAGAAATCATATTTTGTTTAAGAATAAATTATTTCACAGACAAACTATTTATTTGAACTATACTTGTACAAAAGAAACTTTATTAGTTAGCAAATACCATCTTTAAGCTAAGTATTCTTTTAATAGCTGGATTAACTATGGGTGTAGCGAATGGAGGGCCTACCTAGAATCCGAGCACAACAAAAATTAAATTATTTAGATTTAAATGATCGAATCACGTTAAATGAGGGACCAAGTAAAATGAGAACTATTTTATAAGTCAAAAATAATTATTTGCCCAATTTTCAGCCAGATTTACGATGGATAAAAAAATAATCCACAATTTGTAATAATTTTATTATAAATGTAAATTGGTAAACAAATTATGTGAGCAGTTGGAATAACAGACTAACATTTGTTATTATAAAAAAAAAACCTAGCAAACCTCGTAAAATATTTCAATTCTACGTATTATTTATTATTAATTAATCTACAACAATTTCAATCATCTTTCATAGATTAATATGCTAATCGATAATATAAATAAATATAATTAACTATAGAAAGAGATATTAAATGGATTGTGTTTGAGAAGGCTTAAAAAATGTTTTTAAATCAATCAGAAAAGATTGTTGGTTGCCGTCTAATTAATATTTGATTATGGAGAATTAAAAAACAAAATTATATAATTATCGCGATAATAGGCAAATTAAACTTCCGTTTGTTGAATTCTCACATAAGTCTGTTCATCAAATAAACAGAAAAGTCAACCAAATTCTACCTCCATATTCACTTTACTTATAGTCTTTAGTCAATTCCGGATAGGCGCGAAAAGACTTGAAAAAAGCTATATATTATTGTTATATTTTAAACAATTTTAATATTGGTACAAAATGTGTTTGTGACATGCAAGCCAAAAAAAATGTACGCGCAACTCTTAAAGCCAATAATGTTAAGCCGCAGAGCGTCCTCGTGTAGCTCTCCACATTCCCTTACCACTATATGTGGGCATAAAAAATGGAATCGCAGAGCACGCACGTGTCCCTTTTCCATTCCGCTATTGCGTCCAGCCGGACGCGTGAATAATTTTGGTACAGGACCTTTGGTCACGCTGTGAATCAATCTTGCGAAGCGAACAGCCAAAAAAAGAAGAAAACTGAGTACAAAACGGATGTAAACAGGGACGGGAACGTCGAGAGAGCCTGTCCAGTCGTGTCCTGTCCGAGCCTGGCAATGAATATATACGAGTATGTTCAATAACTTCTTCACTGCGCTGACATGTTCGAATGTTTTTATGAAGCGGAATTAATTTTTATGGCTGTAAGTAAGGAAAACATTTGACTTGCACAGTGAACGTGAAAAACTTTTGGGGCGAGGACGTTTCCCCCCTTATCCACCCCCTAGTACTCTAGTCCAGCTGTAAATGTCAAACTTAAAGTATTCCACTGAGCGATGCTGCCAAGTTTGTCGCTCTCAAACAAAATGGAGCGCGTTAAACGCTGTTGTTGTTGTTGTTGTTGTTGTTGCTGTTGGGGTCTTACCGGGGGTTGTTTGGGGCCCAAAGGGAGCTCCATACGAACTATTAGCGTTTAGTGCGCATGTTTAAGAAAAAACCTCACCGACTGCGCCAAAGACAAACAAACAAATACCAAACAGCAACACTTAAAAGTGGTTGCAACCCTGCCTGCCATCGACGGGGCATTTTTTCCACCATTTGTATTGGTATTTGCCCGCGCGTGCTCCAATAAGAACAAAAGACCTTTTTTTTGGCGCAGCCATTTCCGCTGCCACGCAGACAAACAGATAGGACTAAGATCGTGGGGGACGGGAACTCAACGACAGCGTAAAAGGTTACTGAAATGGCATGCGTTCGAGTTCAAAAGTTTAAAAGCTTGGGCATTTTTACTCCCTCGAATAGAGCTGGGGGCTCTGCAAATTAAGGCGGTAAATTTTTATTTTCCTGTTGTCGATTAGCGCATAAATTACGAAGTTTGACAAATTATATAATGCTGCCATAAAACATTTGATATATGGCAGATATACGCACATGAAATCAGAGCAAACGATAAACGAGTATATTCTATGGCAGCAAGAATATGTTGTCATTATTTCACTGAATTCAAAACAAACGTATTTATTTATTTATTTATGTCAACAAGAAGGAGAAATCTTTGAGATATGCTGAGTTGTATCTTAACAATTACGTCCTTTCGTCTAAAGGCTTACTAATAGGTTGGGAGCCTGTACAATTTTATTCCCCGTACCTGCATTCATTTTAAAATAAATAATAAATAATATTTTAATTTGCTTCACTTTCTTTCTTGTCTTAAAACAGTAATTGTTCACGAATAAATTTGTTGCAAAGTAAATTAATTTATTATTTTATTATACTAAATTATTTTTCAATAACTAAAACAATGAAATGTGGCTTGTTAACTTACTTCCGTTTTCATTTCAACTTGTTCATTTTAAGAAAAAATGTTTGGCAGAATTAGCTTAAAGCTTAAAATAATTAATTTGTTAATTCAAAACAAACGTATCTTTGAGATATGCCGAGTTGTGTCTTAACATTAGCGTCCTTTCTTTGTTTACTTTGTGATTGTTTACTTTTTGATTGCTTTCAACAATCAAATATATAAAGTACATATTTTTTGCTTAATAATTTATTTTAAATACATATAACTGTTTAGTAGAGGAATGGGTAGACAGCAAAAGCTGTCATTGTCTGATGCCAACGTGGTGTTCCAAGCCTTGATTAGTCGAGAAATGATGGAGTTAATTTGGTAATGTCTTTAGCCCACTAATTAAATTCAATCATTGAAGTTGCTTAATAATTATATTAAATCAATAGACTGTATCTATGGTGTAGGATAGTTAATTTTATTTATTCTTATTATTTTATTCTCCATTTCTTATATGCATATTTTGCGCACTAGTCTTTGAGGAACCCTCGCATATGCATGTAGCGGGCATAAATAAGAGTCCCAACTATCCGTAACAAATAACCAACTGCCAGTAGCCACGGATTTTCTCATGGCAAATTATTGAAGATTAACAATCATTAAATTTATTACGCAGAGGCCGGCGGCCGACCAATGCACACGATTTCAACCCCCAATATTCCGTCAAGCAAATACCATTAGTAGGCCGAATATGCATATGAGGGGAAGAATTTTCAGAAAGGAAAGGAAAAATAAACTGAGGGTCGAACATTCGGTCATTGCTGCAATCTGTCATTTTTGCTTTAATTGCGGTTAAAGCTGAGCCCGAAATGACATTCAAAATCATATTAATCAAAGGCAATGTAAAATCGAAGAAAATTATTTCATTATGCAGGAAAGAGGGCAGTCCGTGTATAGTTCAGAACTGAGTTGACATTGTGTTTCAGGTTCAATGCGGGCAGCCGAAATAGTGTTGAATATTCTCTGATTTCTATCGCATTTACAAAACTAATCTTTGTTGTCTAATTATGCGTAATTATTTGACCATCGTTTCTGATCTTGACCTTCTTACTAGGCTCGCCATTGTCATTTGCCGCAGCTCATTTAAATATAGGGGCCCAGTCTTTACTGCTTCTAATATTTTCGCTCTCACATCCTTTGCCAACACAGACAACCAACTGATTTTGGTATAAGTTTACGACTCTCTTTTTATTGGGTCTTTATTTTATTGTAGCGTGTACATAAATTTATTTATTTTATGTGATTCCATTTTTTTGCCCTTGTGGGCATATTGATATTGGACATTTATTGTGACAGGCGGAAACGCCCACTTTTCGTTTTGTTTATGGGAGGTAATTTGATTTTGTTCCTTTTTTCGGTCTCGGGTCGCATATTTTTTTGAGGAATGTGGAAAGGAAGTTGCATATTGAAATTGATTAGAATGATTTTTATGAAATTTTGCGGGAAGTTAACTTGCTGTGGGTGTGCAAGAAAATGTGCTTAAAACTACAGAATGTAAATAGAAATAAATAAATGATTTTTCGAAGAGAACAAAAAAAAAATATATATATGTTGCTGTATAAAATTCGATGTTGCGAGAACCTACTTTTTAAATCTAAAAATATGTATTTCTTATTTTGAAAACAACTTTCCGTTTATTTTTAAAATTAAATTTGCTATTTTAGTAAATGGTTATCATTCCATTTATTCCATTAAACCATATTCTTAACATTTGTTCTGGAAGTTTTCCGCTATTTTCATTCATCACTGTAATCAATGTAAATAGTATTTATCTACCTTAATAGATAAATTACTAGTTAAGCTATTTAAGCCATAATCGAAGGAAATTAACATTGAGATCTTGGGCGCAAACTGTTTGTTATGCAATTGTTTTCAATTATTGAAATCTAGTTGTTTGCCTCAATAAGTTGGCGAGCGTGTGTTCGCTTTGCCAGTGGCTGCCATAAAAATTAATTTACGTTTACAGTGAATGCAATGAAGACAAGAACATACATCATTACCAATTTCCTTAAAAGAAGTTCTAGTTTATCAAGAATTTAAATTGCCCATAGCTTTATAGCTGAACTTAAGCCCAACTCTATGCAGTTATACGAGTATCTTCCAACTTGTGACTCCCGTTCCTTAATCGAAAATTCCTATATATTTGGCTAAAACAAGCCACAACAAATTACAACTTGTACAGACAACAAATGGCAAAAAAAAGCAACCGCAGCAGGCAGTTAAATGATGCTACTTAGGCGATAAAACCTGACCGCCAGCTGCGAGAGACCAAGAGCCAAAAAAAGTGGAAGAAATAAATGTATAACTGCAGTAGACAACAAACCCCATGTGCGTTATTTGTTTGTTTGTTGTCCAAAACAATTTCCTTCCTTAATCACATGATAACAGGGACTAACGAAAATTTCATTTATCTACGGCAACAGGAAAATAAACCGAGAAGGACGAAAAAACGGAGAATAAGAGGAAAAAACCAACGAACAACGCATCTAATTGTAAAAGATAAAAAAAGCAGACAAACAAAGTTTGAATGGTAGACATTTCTCGTTAATTTTTTTCCTCCTTTCTATATAAATTTATTTATTTTTTTGGGGCACACACCGAAGATAAATGACGGACAAAATGGGCCAGCGAGCTGCCGGGTGCGTGTACGAAGAGACTGGAAACTGTAGCATACTTTCAAGAGTCTTTCATCGCTCGCATGTGCTATGTACATACTATATAGAATAGTTGTATGTATGCCAACAGCTTGTCGAGTGGTTTTTCTCCACCTCCACCGTTCCCTTCCTCTTGCTCGATGTATACGTATTTGGACTATCGATGTCGCCATAAGTTGTTGCTGCTTGTCGCCTCTTCAGACCGTCTTCCATCGCCCATCGCACATCGCCTGTTTGACCAAGTGGGAAATGTCAAGTTTCTGTTTTTGGGTCTGAGTTCGGGGGGAAGTATTCCAAGTGTGGTGTGGTGGCTTCGGATCTTGCCACTGCAACTCTTTGATTTATGTATGTAAATTGTGTAGCTTATCTGTTGCTGTGTTTTAATCGAAAATGCAACCCTCAACCCTGCCAGCCAACCTCGTTTGCACGCACACGAATGTTAAGCTGCCTGTAAATATGTTGCAAAATCCGCTTTGCTTCCCGGCAAAGTCATTCTAAATCGTTAGATTTAAAGTTGATTATTTTTGTGTTTTATGGCTGGGTGTTCAGGGTACGTTTCGCCGCTTTTATCGCCGATCTATTAGCAGGTTGATGACGTCGCCCATGCTGTACGAATATATGCGTGTGTGTGTGTGTGTATGTTTGCTTTGTTAAGCTCTGGCGCAAACAAACATTATGGGGCTTAAGGTGTGCACTTTTCAACGAACTGTTTCATCGATTTCTCTTAAATTCGCAAATAAGCAATTTACTTAGATTTAAAGAAAATACTGCTGCTCGTATTAAGCAATGTTTATGAAAAACAAGTGCTTTTATTTATGTAAAAAGACATAAATAACAAACAAATATATACAAATACAAAATATTTAGATATAAATAAAATTCTCCTTTATAAGCTCCTTTCCTCATATGAATAAACTCATGTCAATTGTGACACAATTATAGATATTATAGACCTTCAAATTTCTTTGTTGGGGAAATCTTGAAGGCAATAATATTGATTATGTTCAATTAAAAAGATAATTGTTTGCTACCTAATATTTTATATAAGTATACATTTTTAATAACTGTTTCGTTAATATGGAAGTTTTGTCGCTTTTGTTTTTAATTCTAATAATAAATCGAATCCAAGACGCGGACATCTTTAAAATGTTGTCTCAAATATTTCGGAGAAAAAATCTAAAACTAAGAATGTTCTCGATTCAGGTGAACTCAAATACAAAAGCTGCTTAAAACAAGAGAGAACGCTACAGTCGAGCAAGCCCGACAGTGTAATACCCTGTACCCAGGTAAACTTCCGTCACTGAGTTATATGCGCCCATAGCAGAAGCAAAAAGAGGAAGAAGAAGAGAGAACTTGTTGCTGCAGTTTGGAGGGTTGTACTGGCGAGCATTTGTTTTGCTAATAACTTTTCTTAGAATTGACCGAATTGAATAAAATTTTGAACAACAGTAGACAATTTTATATCAATTATGTGTGCAAAGTTTAGTTTAGGTAGCATTTGAAATGTGGACGCTATTGACGAAATTCTGTAGCGGGGGAAGGGGGGGAAAATTCCAAAAAATAAAATAAACTCGTCCTTACTCGGACCTAGGAGAATCTGGATGCCAACTTTGGTTATTCTAGCTTTTATAGTTTCTGAGATCCTCGCGTTCATCCAGACGGACGGACAGACGGACAGACGGACGGACATGTCTAGATCGATTTCTCTCGTCATGCTGATCAAGAATATATATACTTTATGGGGTCGGAGATGCTTCCTTCTGTATGTTACATACTTTGCACAAACCTAATATACCCTTTTTACCCTACGGGTACAGGGTATAAAAATTAACCTGGAAAAGGTACTAATTCAGGTCCAGTGGGTCTAGATTTCTTGTTTGTATTTTTCTCTGAGTATACTTAAATGATACTAAAGAGTATTAATTATATATTATTATGATGTGTGTTATTTTTTTTTCATTATGGTATGAGCTTTGCTGCCAATCTTATTCGTTGTATTTCTCGGTAATTCTATTGCTTAAGCCTTTGGAAGCATGAAATGCATGCTAATTTTGTAAAGCCAATTAAATCGTTGGCAAACAACAATCACAAACTGATATTTGCTCTTAAAAACTCAACTAATTGGGCCTGTGGATTTGTGGTCGCTCAAAATCAGCTGCAATAACAGGTTGCCACAACAGCATAGCCACAATTGTCATATGAACGCCTCGATGCACTGTCAAGTTGAGAATGATTCCGAAAATTTTGAACAAGAGAGACTACACGTCATAATTGTGTGATTCGCCCTGAGGGTTGCAAGTATTCGTATAATTATGTCATGGCAGAGAAATGAAAATTTTTATCGTCGAGCATCCATCGAGCAGCAAATGCAAACTATGAGTGTCTGATTGCGTGGGGGGTGTTGGATGGGGAGGGGGATGGGTGTACTGGGTGAGGGGTTGCAACCTTTCCCTGATGACATTTTGTGGTTTACCCTTCAAGCCTGGATGGTCGGTTGCCATAACCGACGCATAATTTATAATTGTCAAAGGAGTTGCCAACGATGGGAGGGCGAACAGGCGCTGATTTATGGAATTTAATAAATTTTCACAGATTTTAATCGCTTGTAATTATGTGCAGAATTCATCATGCCCCAAGCCGTCGATGGCCGGTCGCCGTATTAAGCGATTTTTCAATTAAAAATTTTGAGGCAAAACATGCGACAGGTGATGTCCAGTCAGCCAGCCAGCCAGCCAGCCAGCCAGCCAGCCAGCACAGGCGTGGCTTCCTTTATTTTTGCGCATTTATTTGATTGGTTTTACCAATTTAATTTCCGACCGACAAACACAAACACACACACATACACATACGATTTGCTTTTATTTTATATTTCATTATAATGCTTATATATGTATCTACGTACGGAGCTTTTTCCAACATGTCCTTTTTTTGTCGTCTGGGCTCAATTTTTATTGAGCTGCTCAGCTCGTGGCATTTACTTTATAAAGCCTCTTGTCGGCCCAGCTAAAAAAAAGGGACGACAACAAAAAAAATATAAAAATGGGAGCAGCAGCAGCGGCAGCCGCAGATTGATTTTATTATTACTTTTTATTTCCTTGGAGACAAACTGCCCGCCCATGGGTCGCAGTTTTTCTGTAACTTCAAAGAACTTTGGGCCCGCTCAAGTGTCCTTGTCGTGAGTACGTGTGCATGTGTGTGTGTGCGTGTGTGTAAGAGATGGTCGCCGGCTTAAGCGACAAATTTTTCATTTATGTTGCGTTTTTTTGTACGGCTTCAACTCGATATACATATATACATATATACTTTGTCGACGCATGCGGCCTCAATTTTCTGGCCCAAAACTTGAGGTGTAGAGTCGACACTTTTGCGGCTGCGTTGGCATGTGTCCTGCACAATGGTGTGAGAGATGTGTGCCACGGGGAGGGGGAACTGACTATGCGAAATTATGTCGAGTGGTTGAACGTTATCGCTAAAAGAGCCTGAATATTGGATAAACCTAAAAACAACATTTGCGGTGAGGTAAGTATTAAACTAACAATAAGTTTGTAATCAAAAAGAAAAACTAACATTCCAAGGATTACATATTTTCAAAACAATAACAATTAAGCAAAAAACGCTAAATTCTTGTATTATATTCTTGTATTATATTTCTATTAATAATAATAATTAATTTGCTATATTTTGCAGGGTGGCCTTTAAGTCTTTAGGATTAATTTTCTTCCGCTTAGTAGCTAATGGATGGGAATTGTTGCTTCATTATCATTTCCTCTATAAGTTCCCGTACATGTCTTTGGGATTGAGATCCGAACTTTGGGTGTCATATATATAATCTCATGTTTCAATATAATTATTAAACGCTATGGGAATGGTTTGTTTTACTTTGTATAATATATGTTTTTAAATAGCTATGATATAATAATAATTTTAATGACTTATCTTCAAAAAAATATACCATTATTTATCATATACTTCGATGCTGATCTTCCGTATTCTATATCAATCGTTACAATTCCAGAACTGTTTGAGAACTGCACAACTTTTGACTTAAAAATCAAATTAAATAAACAAGAATTCCGTCTCAAAAATGTGTACAACAAAATTTTTAGTTATATTCAAACCAACTGCGCATTCAAAACGAATTCCCACTACTTGCAAAATCAAAAACTGATCGAAAACTGAAATTTGTAAGCAGTGGATCATGCCAGATGATGACAATGGGGTCATTGATGTTAAAGACTTTATCCGGCAGACTCTGCAAATTACATCGTACTTTCTGTTGGGCGCCATTCCGATATGGATGTTGATATCGATCTATACGACAAAGGAGCACATAATCTATACGCTAGTCTGTTTCTTTGGCTCGTTCGTCGTGCTAACTCTGATACACATGAGTCATAAATTGAAATATCAGAAGCCCCTGAACTGGATATGCATAATATTGTGCTATGGTCTGATGACTGTCGGATTGGGAACTTTCATAATGAATACAAAACTAATCACTACCATGATTGTAGTGGCAGTGACTTTTATGATTTGGGCAGCCGTTTTATTTATATGTTGGTTTCTGATTAACAACTGGAACTACCCGCATCCATTCAAATTGGCCGCAATCGCCATTCTGGGATTCATTGTGGTCATTGTGATATTTGCTCTGGACACAATACAGTCCTGGAAACATACGATGGATGCAGCTTTGGCTGTGCTTCTATGCAGTGTGGTAATCCTAATGATATCCCATGTGCTAATTACCTACGATGGCAGCGATATTGTGATAAAAGACGATACCTTGCTGATCGCCTTTGTACTCTATATGGACTATGTACTTATATTGGTGGCCATCTTCATATCCATGATTCGCATTCGAAGTATTTCCCATTTCTAAATATCTTTATCCTAAATGTAATTAGTACTTATGATATGACTCAACAGATTTTCACCACTTGGACGAACGTGATTAACGTGATGGCATGCAAGGCTTTGCAAAGAAAAAAAACAACTGTGGACCAAGAACGCCGCTGCTCCACACAAATATGGCAAACAGCGCCAAATGAATCGCCAAATGACTGGGACAAAGGCATCGTCATACTCGTATGTATTGTCCGGCGGGACGACCTCAATCACGTCTCGCTCTTGGACTGAATCATGTGAATCACGGGCGATGCCAGCTGCCGATACGTGACTCTCAAAATCGAAATCGAAGGCTGCACTAGAAAGCGAGAAGCCGTTCAAGATTATTCAATTACATTGAGAATTGTGGTGTCGCGTTGGCTTGATTGTATGTGGGTGTAGATTATTAATATACTTGTAAGATATTTTTTAATATATATACGTGTATACATGTAAGTATTTTAAAGTAACCGATTTGGATAATTTGTTGATACTACTATATGCTGCATTCCTTTACCTACAAAGATCTGGGTGTTTTGGTTATCGCCGGTTTGAGTAAAAACTAAAGATGTTTTGTATACTGAGCCGACTAAAGTTAATCCATATTTGAAAAAACTTATGATGAACACAAACTGTTAACTGTTAACTGTTTGAGGAATTTTCAATTATTCTTATTTATTTCCTTATTTTTGATTTTTAAAGAATTGTTTTATTTGGATTACAAGTAGTTTTCTTTGGATTAATTTTCTTCGGCTTAGTTCTTGTAACGTTGAATCTTTGAAATTCATAATTTTTTGATCAATTCAAATTATTCGCTAATTCAAAGAGTTAAAGTTTATCACGTTGCCAAGCCTACACAAAAATCATACGAAATATAGAATGTCAACACCGATGTTGCTTAGAATTATTCAAAGTATTGAACTAATGAAAAGTTGTTCACAATTTGTACGAAAATTTTGCGCAAACAATACGAAAAATTGCGTGGGATGTTTGATACTTTTTGTGCTGGTTGGTCATAAATTAGGATAGAAAATAAATGTTTGGGTGTTGAAATATATACTATGTGTATGGCCCTGACAATACGAGTACATGCTCTTGCAGGATAACAACGAAATGCACACAGGATATGAAGGCAATGCAATGGCAATGGAAATGTTGTTGCCATAGTTGTAGGCCGATTGCGGCACAACCGGATGCAATTCCTCCAAAATGATAATTTATGATAATGATGCTTCCGCAACAGCAACAATAATAGCAACAACAACAGCAGCAGCAGCAGCAGCAACAACAAGTTGCATAAAAATCAAAGCCAAATAAAAAGGAATATTATTGGTTCGGGCATAAATTGTTAGCGAACGCCAGAGAGCTTTGTATTTTTTGGGAGCTTGGGCCGTGCGCCTCGCTCGTATATTTATTGATAATTTCCGTAATTTCCAGAAATGGACAGCGCACAACGTTTGACAAAACAAAAACGGAAGTTATGCCATTTGGTGCACGCCTGCGAAAAGGACACGTTCCAAGTGCCCTTGTTGTTGTTGTTGTTGCCGTCGCACATGGACAATAGTTTCGATTTTGTGGGGCCCCGACTGCCTATCGATTGCGTTGATTTTCCACTGCATTATTGTCTAAGCAATGGCTCTCCATCCGTCCCTCCCTCTGTCTATCTGTCTGCAATTGTTTTGACTGCCGCGTATTTATGGGTTACGCATGAGCAGCATCAACAACAACAACAACAACAACAACAATAATAATGGCACAGCCCAGCCTAGTCCATTGTTGTCGCCATTATCATAAACATTAACAACAAAAGGATGCGATGGCTGCCGTTGCTGCCGCATTCTAATGACCTTGAAAATTAGTTCCTGCTTTGCCTATAAATCTTCCCACACGCCCCGGCACTCCATAGTCTGTGTGTGTGTGTGTGTGTGTGGGACTGTGAAAAATAATTGCAACCATTATGCCTATTTATCTTTTATTGCATATTAATTGTTCGCCAAACGTGTGTTCATGGCACATTGTTGCGCAAATAATGCGTTAAATAAATGCATTTATTAAAATGTTGACCATATGCCTTCGGTCTATAAGCACTTTTCCCATATGGCGCCACTCACTGTTAGTTTGATTTTGTCTGAACAGACATATATGGGCACTGAATAAACAAATTTATACTTTGGGAATGCAGGGACAATTGTTGCTAAAGCAGATCTCAGTTCTTGTATTTTTGGAAACCCCTTAAGCATTGTGAACTGTAGTTTTTCAAATAATTACAAAATTTGTTGTTCATAATTTTTTAAAGAATTAAAAAAAGAAGAAGGAAAAGAAAAATGTGTGATAAACTAGTTTAAAGTTATTTGGAAGACTTAAAGTCTTCAATTTTTGACATATCTAGTTCAATTAGAAATTATATTTTCAAATAAGTTTGTAAAACATCTTGAAGGAATAATACTTTATAATTCAGTTTTAATATAAGATTATGCCTGCATATTGGTTCGAGTTGCTTTAATATAGTTACAGGTAGCAATGACTATTTATTTAGATTTATTTAATTATTAATCTTACCCTTAGCATTTCAAGTATCAGGTAACTTTCATTTCTCTAACTAGTCAACATTTCAAGATTACAATAATTATACTTGCTAGAAATGTATAGAAAGAGTAAATTAATTATAATTTAACTATACTCTCAGAGCAGCGGCATTTTGAAATAAAATCTTGGTCGTGAATATTGCCTCGACTGTAGACGTAAGCCCTATCTCAGCTCCATTACATTCCTAATATATATACGTTCAATTTCAATATCCACGCTTATGCCCAACTAAAGCAATAGAAAACGTTCGCGATTCTTAATAAAATGTTTGCAAATCCGTTCGGATGCACTGAGCTGAGCTACTCATTTGCAAGAATTTAAAGTGCACTTTGCAGTTCTCTCTGCATGTGAATATGCAAATACTTTTCGCTTATCTGTGAGCGGGCACGCGACGTTGTCACTGCCACTTATGCCACACACACACACACACACACACACGCACACACTCACATACTCATATCTGCTGGTTGTGCTGGTGTGCGAGTCCTGCAAAATGGCGCAGCAAATGGAGCCAAAGTTATAGCGGAGCGGCAAATGCACAAGACTTCCGGTCGGGCAGGGCCCAGGCCCAGGCCCAGGCAGGGCTGGGCAGAAGAAATGGGAAGGCAAGACTTCAACTTATTTGCGTACCAAACTTTCGACAGGATAATGCGGCCGAGCAGCCGGAGCAGCAAAAAAAAGTGTTAAGGATAAAGTTATGCTGATTCTCGGAGCGTTGGCAGCAGCGCACGCCAGCCAAACAACAATAAAATAATATAATTTTTTTGTTTGCCAAGTTGCACGAACGTGTTGCAAGCGACTGCCAGGCCGAAGCCTTATTTTTCGGGGGCCAACTCGCGGCCCCATAAACTTTGAAGAAATATCGAAAGTTTTGCACTGCGAGTCGAGCGCGCTGAGCTCGCGCGAGAGACACACAAAGGCTACAAAACTTATAACGAGAAAACTTTGGCACTTGGTAAATGCGCGATAAAGAAACAAACAGAACAGAACAGAACAGGAACAGAGCCGAACGAACAGTGGAGAAGAGCAACCAAACTAGATGATGTGGGCGCGTTGATAGAGGCGCTGCAACTTGGCCAAAACGAAGTGAAACGCAGGAATATAGTATGCATATCCCGAGTCGACATCCCGATGCTTTAAAAGGAGCTTTTCCAATTAAAAATCACGCACAGATCGAGGCTTTTAGGGAAATATTTTCATATCTTATCGCTACTTAAGATGCCAACAAGAAACGACAATTGGCTTATCAAAATTTATATATTTAAAAGATTGCCAATTTAATTGTACCAACGACGTAATTAATGGTTAAGTCCGTCAACTGAATTTTGGTGATAAGACTTGGAATTGTGCGACGACACTTTTTTTTTCAATTAAATACAATTTGCAGCTGAAAAAATGATGGAAAAAGAAATCAGCGGTTATAACCAGTGTTATTATTAGAACGAATCTGCAGCTAACAGATATTAATTATATATTTGCAAAACAGAGATAACAAATTATAAACAATGTTAGGGTAGAATTCAATAATTATTAGAACGAATCTGCAGCTAATAGATATTATTAACAGATATATTAACAGAGATAAAAAGTCGAATAACGTGTGATGCACATTTAGAAATAAAGATCTTATTTGCAAAACATGGAAGTCTTATTTTTTTTTAACTAGTAAATATTTAATAATGAAATGAAATAAATTCCAAAATTCCTAAAAAGACGTGCCATAATTAATTAGGCAGACATACATACAAATAACATAGACATAAACATTGTGCAGAGAAAAGGAATAAATCGATCAAAAGCGTTATTACGTAAAAACCAATGCAACGTAACAAATTACTTTACTTTACTTGTACCTACGAAAGAATTATAGAGCAATCTCCGCTTTTACAGCTAGCTATTTTATAAAATGAAGTATACGTATATTAAAAAAAATTCGGAAATAGTAGAAAAGAGAGTTTCAAATATGCATTTGAACATTATTTACAACGCATTTTTTCCCTGAGATTTATATTTTATAATTTTAGCCTGCAAAGCCTAAGACTATCGTTGCCGGGATTGAGAAATTTTTTAGCTCTTATCACTTTCCCTCCATTGAAATAGGTTGTTTTAATTATTAGGCACTCTTTCCCTTAGATATGCGAATGTCTTAGCGTTGGTAAGAGGCTCAATTTATGAAGTGCATTGAAAATAAGACGCACCCATTGGATAAAAAGTTTTGCAACCTTACGCACAGAGCCGAGTGCAGCGAGCGATGGCGATGAGAAGAAGTAGCGAGGCTGGCAAAAAACTTGTGCCGCCACAAATTTTTCTTTACAATTGCCTGTGGGTAGATGGGATGATGGGATGAACATGTAGCCGGAGATGGAGATGATGAAGAGATGATGGCGGCTCAACTCAACTCAAGAAAACTCATTCGCGCATTTTAACTAACTAGCAGCAAAGGAATAAGAAAAATAAAAAACGGCGAAAATTATTATTTACGCACGGATGGTGTCATCTAATTATGAATTCATTTTGCCTGCCTCACAGCGCTAACAACAGAAGCAGCAACAGCAACACCAGCAACAACAACAACAACAACAGCAGCAGCAAAACACAAAATGGCGTCAGCGCTTTAACAAAATGGCGTTGCTCAAAGTTTTGCTGCTGCTGCTGCTGTTGTCGTCGTTGTTGGCGGCTGGCATAAGCAGCCAACAAGGACCTTGCATTGAGGCGACTTTCTTGCCTTTCTCCTTTGGCATTTGGTGAAAATTAACAAAATGCTGGCCAACAAAATGGCGGCGCTTGGACAATACACCTGCACCTTCAGCTGCACCTGCAATGCCGCTATTTTCCTCACTTGCAGCACAGCCAGGCTGCTTTTAATATTTTCCAGCATTTTCTACTAACGATAAAAACTTTTATGTACGCATTTTCAGCATTTTGCATTTTGCAACTTGCATTTAGCTCGTTGCTTTGCCGCTGCTGCTGCTGCCGCTTCTTCATCATAATTTTTCTTCCTTTTTTCGGCGTTGTCCAAAGAAATTTTATGCTTTTTTGAAAACTTGTTAAACTATGATAACCACAATGGGGGCCACCCTGAAGAAATGGGCAAAAATAATAATAAGCATGTTGAATTCTATCCGGCATTCGTTAACTTGGCTTAATATGCGGCAGCGAATGAAGTTAAGAAATGCATAAAATTTGTTAACAAGCAAAAAATGTTGTACTTTACAGTTTTGTATTTTTTCGGGCCCATTTTCTTAGCGGAAACAGCTAACAAGCGCAAAATACCTATTAAGGGCCAACGTGCATTGTGCCAGGGCTAGTATAATAATGTATGGGGCATACACGTACCTTTTAACATTCATAGAACAAGGCTTGTTAGGCTCTAGTCCCTAATGCTTGTTGTTTTCCAGAGTGAAATGAAACTCAAAGGCCGTTCATGAGAGTGATGCTTTTTAATTAGATATGCTATAACGCGCTGTTAAGTAGGTTAGTAAGCTCCACAGAGAAGCCTTTTGCGACCTTGCATTTCTATTGGGGAATTGCCGTGATGGAGAGATAGTATTGGCCTCAAACATTTAAGCTCCGGTAGCTGGGCAATAAATTAGTTCCTCATTTATCTCATTTATGCCATAAAATCCATGAAACGTTTAATTAATAATATTAAAACTTCCATGATAGCATAACTAGTTCACTTTTGAAATCGTATAATAAAAATATAAATTATACAAATGTGTAAAGTTTTATCTTCGAAAATAGTAATAACTTCATTAGCAACTTTAATTCCAATTCATGCATTTTTTAATTTAATTTCTACAATACATGCATTTTTTATAAATTTCTTTTAGTTATTATAATTACTGCTTTTGGCAACTGATTCCTAGCTTTAATATTAGCAGCTGCAGACATAGCTTTTTTAAGAAATAATTAATATACGTTTTCGAATATTTGCAGCTGCCTTAACTCTTGTCCTAGCAAAGGAAACAGGATGAACTATCTACTCTACATTATGATCAACAATTGCATTTATTGCACAAATTCAAGCAATTATAGAATGTTGAAATATACTGTTGAAAATAAGCAATTGAAGTTAACATTTTTGAGCTTGTCTTATGCAATGAAGAGTATAAATCATGTAGGTATGTATATAAGCTGAAACACTTTAAAAATCCATTTCATTTATGCGCAATTTGATGTTTGCGGTTTTCTTTATTTTGCAACCAACTTTTAAATAATATTTTATTTGTTCTTTTTTTTTGGCACTTTTTGACCGCTAATTGCATTTTAATGTAAATTAATGATGGCGCGCACTTAACTTGGCCAAAGCAACGCTGACTGCTTGGCTGCTCGGCTGCTTGGTTGGTTGACTGGTTGGTTTGTTGACTGGTTGGCCTGCCAACTTAGCTGGCCTCCTCGACTGAGTCACCAACTCAGAGTCGATGCCACAAAGCACGCTCTGCTCATTAGCGCCGTGCGTTGAAAGGCAAGGCAGCTAAAAAAAAAGCATCCACAACAATTTGGTGTTGAGCTTTTTTGAAAAATGATTGAAATAAATGATGTTGTTGCGCTCTTTTTTTTTTGTCGTGCCTTGTTTTTTGGCATTGTGGGTCCGCGTCGGCATTGGCACGTCGTCCAATTGACAGAAATTGAAGCTCAGCACACATCGAGTGTGTATTGCTTAAATTAGCTAAAAGAATGCAGCTTGTCTCCCCCGCTTTTCCAGCTTTTGAAGCACAACAGCCCCCTAGTTCGGCTAATTTTTGCACATTTTGATAAGCTGTCGGCACACGTTGCGGTGTTTTCATTTCGTTTTTTTCTGCATATTAAAAATATTTTTAGCCCCTCTAGCACATGGCTACTCTATCTTTGACGTACCCTTTAGTAAGTTCAGCTGGCATCAAAGCTTTTGAAAAAGGTATGCAACTTTTGGAAGGATATGGAAAGTTTTATGTAGGTTTTCCCTAGAGAATTGTACTGGAGCCATTTAAACCAATCACTTCAGTCCGATTCCCTATTCCTAATTTCACTACGTACATTATTTAAAAGTTTCTTTTACAGAAAAGTCTAAAGAGAAGACCAGCATACATTTCGTAAAGAAAGAAATAATTTATATAGATTCTACTTGCGGTTTTATCAGCTTATTTAGATTAACGGCTATAGTTCCTGTAGGATTCCCTAGTTCATATTTAAAGTAATATCTGAGCCCAGCACGATATTAATTTTATTTTAAGTTAAACTTGTTAATCTGTAAATGCCTTTTAAAATACAATAACGGTGTTCTTTTTTGCAAAACATATACGATATGATATACACCACTCGCTAAATAATCATTTAAAGAGCATGAGGAGGTTTATCCTGGCCGAGGACCATAATAAAAGTATGGAAAATTGCATTATTAGCCTAGTAGGGAGTTGTTTAAAAAAAACAAGATTTGTTTTGAACCACTTTGTCTTACCAATCGAAAAGTTCCATCTACTTTGGAGTATGTATTATATTTCGATTGCATGCACAAGCAAGATTGAATTATTCTTACATACTTATGTATCCAACACAAGCCTCTAGAATGCTGGAAGAATATCTAATCGGTTGTATTGGAAAAGCGAATTACAAATAAAAGAATCCAAAGTTCATTTGAAAACAACAAAAGGTGGTGACAAACAAGGTGGCACAAACTTGTAAAGAGAATTATAATTGTATTAAATATTTACTAATTAAGATTTCCTGTGAACCTCTAGGTCACAATAGTTAACAATATTCAGCTTCATTAATCGAGAGGTACTGAAGAGTAGTGCCATAGATATGCAGCAGTTCTGTTGTAGGGTATTTGAAGTTTGCGTTCGACTCAACTATATATTTTTTACAGTTCTTTATTTCAGCTGCTACACTGGCATTATGTGTATGAGACGCCTGTGTTTTGTTGTTGTTGTTGTTGTTTTTATTTCCCTTTTTTATGCACACTAGCAGGTGTGTGTGCAATTGCAGGTAGGTGCAAATGTGGAAGTGGGTTGGCGGGTTGGTGGGTTGGTGGGTGTGGGTGGCGCATTAGCACACACCTCACATACACACATAATTACGCGCAACGTATACTCATCATGCACAGCATTCTCATCATACTCATCATTATAATATCCCACTCATGTTCCTAGCTGTTGGTAGCTGTCGTTGTCATCCCCGCCGCCAATTAGGGAAATTGTGTGCTATTTCCAATTTTAAAATTCAGCGAGCTTTTGCCGTTGGTTGGCTCTCTGGCTGGTTGGCTGGTTGGTTGGCTCGTTGGCTGCCTGATGGTAAGATAGGGCTTGCCAACGTGGAACTGACTAGCTGACTGAATGACTGAATGACAGCACGTGGCTTAAGTGGCTGCCGCGTCAATGCTGGTCCGAAATGCACACATCTAGAAACAAAGGCAACTGCGATTTGTGTTGGTGTTCATATTATTTTTTCTCCCCTTGCGATACATTTTTCTCTGTTTTTTCTTTTTTGCTGCACTCGCCCCAAAATTAGTCAACTTTCAAGATGGCTTGGTTTGGTGGTTGCTGCTTCCATTAGCAAAATGGAGCAGGCTATTTTTGATTTAATGAGCCGTAGACTAATGGATTTTTATGTGGCAGCGCCAGTCTGCAGGTATAATTACACACTTTCTGTGAAAATTAGCATAAATTTTCACATATGCGCTGTAAATTAAATGCGACTACTTATCCACTTGTTGGCGAAACTATTTTACGGATTTATGATGATGCATTTACTTTGCTTCTGCTTTTATGAACACATCAGGTTATTGACAGAAGCATTGTTGAGTAGGCTAATTGGAATTTGTAATTATTTGAGCGTTTATTGAATTTAAAATACGAGTATACCCATATATCCTCATTGTTATGTTTAAAACAATTTCTAGAATGGATCGACCAATAAAGATTTGATACAGAACTTCTTTTAGAGGGGAATGACATATTTCCAATACTTCTTCTAGTTCAAGCATGAATGAGAAATAATTTAAACGAATATTATAATACAATAAATAAATTATAATAATTAAAGCAATTATTAGTATTGGCAGTCCATTTTAATAATAAAATCAGAAGAGACACGATTGATGCTCTCTCGATTGAAGTTCTCTTTAATTTATTTCATGCACTTCATACTGCTGGGTTATCTTGCTCAATTTAGAAAGTTGTAAATAAACAAAATAATCAAATGTTTCCAAAATGTTCAAAAACGAAATCTATTTACATACAGATCTGCATACCAAATGAATATAATTGATTATGGAATGTTTACAAACATCTATAGATAAGCAAATCAAGTTCCTTGAATCATTTGTTCAAGATATTGGTACACATTCGTATATCATAGAGAACTTAAAATAGTAAATTTCATAAAATATTTCATTCAAATAGAAACAATTCCGATATTAATTATAAGGTATTGAAGAGTCGGATGTGCTCGACTCTAAATTTTTGTTTAATATGGAATTTCTAGCGGCCTGGAATTGTGTTCTGTTGAGTTCGTATAGTCGTTGGTCATTACTTTAATTTTGTAGAACCTATAGACAGAAGGGTTTGTCTGAGACTTGGCGCATTTATTAGCGTGTTCTTTTTTTCAAACACATAGTTTGTACGTCAAGCGAGAACTGTCTTTTGTCGCAATGTCGTAAATAAAGTCGAGGCAGCAACGTCGCTGTCGCTGTCGATGTCGCTGCCGACGTCGCTGTCGTCGTCGCTGTCGCTGTACATTGGAATTTATGCGCGTTGATTTATTTGCCGTTAGCGATTTATTGCTGCCGCAGCGTGTTAGAGCGAGACAGAGTAAGTTGAGTATGTGATGTGACTGCAGACAACAACAACAGCAACAACAACAGCAACGAGGACGCATATGCGGACAGGACACACGTATTGGGCATGTCCTGGTTTTGTACAAATCTGCGAGTAGTATATGTATATGTGCGTGTCTGTGTCTGCGTCTGTGTGTGCGGCTCGTTATTAAGTTTTTAATTTATGGCCATGTGAATGTGCCAGTCCAGAAGCGAGCAGCCGACAGTCGACAGCAAAAACAAACCACACTCAAAAAAAGGAATACCATCTATATTTCAGGTTTTCAAAAATTGAAAAATATTGGAATGTTCTACACATCGACAGAGTCTCACAGACAAGACCTACTCGAACACTTTTTAGAATGTATTTAAATGTTACAATTTTAAAACAAAGCATAGATTTTATTTGCCGTTGGTGGCTCTACTAGAACTAGAACATAGAACACTTCAGAACATTTAATAGAATATCGATTGTTTTGAATTTTTACAATTATAGAAGTGCTTGTTATTCAACAAAGAAGGAATCTGTAGGATTCCTGCAACTTAATTTGATTGTGATGCCGTACAAATGTGGAACTAAACAACAAATGATTTTATAAAACACTTCAGCGAGCTCTTGAAAATCTTTACCATGTATATGCGCCGTTTTTGAAAGCATTTCTTAGAATTATTTATTTTTATAGATAGATAGATAGCAGATACACCCTTAAATATATGTATCGTATTAAGTATTAGTTATTTTCGTTTTTGTCAAAATTAAGTCAAGTGTACAAATTACAAAATAATATTTTTTTGAGTGGAAACCACAACTCGATGCTAGTATTTAAGTTGCAGCCTTTATTTTTATTATTTTCGCAAAAATTAAATATTTTAATTGACCGACACAAACTGACAAAGTCAGACTCGCAGCAGTCGTCAAATATTTTCTCTAATCCCACCCGACTCGACTGTCAAATAAACGCCAACGCCCACACGCTGACAGTTTTTGAGCGCTGGCGCTGACAGAGACGTCAGCCGCAAAATAAAAAAGTTTTGTTTTTTGAAATTATTATTATGATTTTTGCCGCTTTATTTACACGAAAAACATATTAAATTCTCGCTGTGGGTTGTTGGAAGGAAACGCGTTCATGCCGAAGCGCCCGCCAGCCATAGAACCATGGCTTCCGTCATCAACACCAGCACCGCCATCGCCATCGTGAACCGGCGACGCGTCCACACCACAGCAGCAGAAACTGCGTCCAACCGCAAACACACGCAAAAATTCTAATTTCTCCAGTCACCCGCACACACAGACAGACAGACACACCCACAAAAAATACCAGAAATATTTCTAAGCATGCGTTTTTGTCGCCCTCCTTATAGCCATCCAAAGTGTGCAGTGAAAACTGGTTAAGTATAACTCGATTTTCTTGCTTTTATTTGTGCACGATAATTAGTTCAAAAAACATTAATGATGTTCCTTAGTAAATTGTTCAAATAAAGCTGCTTCTAAGAAGAAACTTCATTATTAAACCGAATTTTTAAAAAATTATTATTATATAAATGTTCCAACTTTGAGTTTGAAAATAAATAAACATTGCCCCAAACAGTTTCGGATTGTTCCAGCTGCAAAAAAAGGCAGGCTAAAGCCACATTTAAGAAGGGCTGATTTAAAAGTTGAACTCATCGAAGTGAATTAAACCAATAGTGATATATTTAGGGAGGAATTGTTAAACTACGTTTAATTCCACAAATGAAAAGGAAAGTTTATTAATCTGATTCAAAATCATTGGTGTGTACTGGCGAACTTTATATTTAACCGAGATTTCGTTTAATGGCAATTATTACGCTATAACCCGAATACAAATCAAAACATCATAAAAAAGATATTATGGCATACCTTAAAACCCAATTCTGGTGGATATTTACCATATAATACCAAACCATGAAATATAGTGCATTGTGATTAGGCACTACAATCGTTAAAAAGGTCGACACCGATTTTCCTGATACGCTAGTTTTATTTTCCTTAGTTTGGATGCTCAATAAATTTGTATATAAAGACTATAATATTGCTGGTAGGCAGGCAATCAAAGTATTTTCATAGCGGAAAAGTTTGTTTCAAATGATTTCCACTGTACATTCCAACCTCCCACAGTTTTAGGTTGTCCTAAGGCTTCAAAATGAAATTATATTTCATGTGCTGTCGCTGGTGCAATTTTTTATTCTCTTTTTGGGGTTTGTTTGGTCTCTGACTGGACCGCTCTGTGGACCTTTACGTGTGGCTGAAAACTCCACCGCCAGCAGCAACAACAGCTCGAATCACATTAAGCAAACATTTAAATTTAATTTCGCATGTAATGAGGCATTTGTTTGTTTATTTTTTCAGTTTACACCACGGCCAGGGATTGGGATTTGGTGCAGTGTTTGGTTAGTTAGTACGGTTGGCAGCTTTCGTTTATTATTTCAAGAGTTTTCTGCGTTTATGTTCCGACAGAAGATTGTGTTGAAGCTTTCCTCTGAAATATTAACACATTATTGCTGGGTGTGGCAATTAAGTATTGTAGAGAAGGAAATGAGCAAGTTTTTGTACTTTTTAAGGACATTAAATTATATACTATTTCATATTAAATGTGCGAGTTAACATTTTTTAATTAAAAAAGTACCTTGTTTAATAGTTCAACAAAGATATAAATATCTCTCTGGCTCTTCCACAAAAAAAATGATTCCTTTCAACACCAAACAGAAAGTTTTTAAATGGAACGATAGTTTCTTCTTAAATATTAACAACTCCCAAACTATTATTATGTTTCTAAAATTGAAACATATCCTCAAACAAGGTTGGGTTGGAGAAAAAGGTATTGTTGCTGTGTATTTCTTTGTATTCGCAATCAGACCTGAGCTTCTCATTGTGGTTTCATTTATATAGACTATTTTTTTTTTTTAAAGCTAATTGCTCAACATAATCTGTAATTTGAATGTGTTCTATATGTCTTAAAAACATTACAATGAAATGGCTAGACATTTAAATGTATAGTATGTATAGTATGTGTGATCCGGAAATGTGACACTTCTGTTCTCAAAACCTTATTATTCCACGTAAAGCTTATTTATTTAATCTGCTTAGAACAAAGCTCTGTCTACTTAAATTGATGAATCTAATTTAGCAGAGCTCAGTGTTTCGACGACACAACACTAGTTCGTATATTCACTCATTTATTTTATTTTTGGCTTCTTTGCCATTTCTGTTTTGAACTTGGACTTAACAACGTTTTTGATTTTATTAAAGAAAAAGTCAAATGTTGTACTTAAATTTATAAAGTACTTAATTTTTTTCTTGTATTTTAGACAAAACAACTGTTTCCTTTATGTTTCATCACCTGTCTTTAAAACATTCATCTTTCGCCATTTATAGTTATTATAAAATGTCTGGCAGAGATAAAGTATGTAATATTTGCTATAAATTGTATTCCTTTCAAATTAATGCCAAAAACCATTATTTTGAGCAGCAATATTCGCTTGAATTGGTAACGACTTATTAAAAAGTCATGCGCATAAAAAGCAGTTAACATTTTGTGGCCCATGAAATCCAGAAACCAATGCCCTAAAACTCACACACAGAAACATACATATGCATATACAAAATTACATACACATATCCATGTAGCCAATAAACATGAAAAAGGTTGACCTCAGTGTCGTGGCAATATGTCCGCTTTATATAGCCTGGGCATGGAAAAATGTCAGCGTGGTTAACCAACAGCAGTCGCGTAGCGTCGTAGCAACAAGGGGTTAAAAAGGTTAACCCCATGCCCAAATGGAAAAGAGTACAAGTAGAAAGTGCTGGCAACGGTGCGAGGAGTACATTTGGCGCATTAAAACAATAGACCAATAGACAAAGGACTCACAATTCACAACTCACATATGCAAAGCGCCAAATCAAGCGCTGATTTATTGCCAGCCAAAGGATTCTAGCAAAATGGAAAAGGAAAAATAAATCGTGGAAAACTAACAAGGCGGCACACATTAACACCCTTGTACTCGAAAAAACTGTAAAACCGCCAAGAAGTGATGCGGCAACAACAACGACAAATCAAAGTTTGTCCTTGCATCGACCCAAAACGTAGGCACCAGGCATCAGGCACCGACTTCGACTTCGAGTTCGACCGGCAACTATTAGTTGCGCCACTCAGCGGCATTCCCAACAACTGCGGTGATAATTTATTTATTTGGGATTATTTATGGCACATACATCATAATTTTGTGCCACTGACGTCGGCCAGCCCCGTACGAAGGATAATATTTTATTATGTGTACTCGTATGTATATAAAATTTTTTGCTCCCTCTCTCGCACTCTCCAGTTGCCCGTTTTAGCGATAAGCCGAAGGCTCAAGGATATGCCAGGCTTTAGTTGCAAAGGAATACATCTTTTCACAATGAAGGATGCGCAATAAATTAAAAATTCCGAAACTTAAAAAGCAACAATAAATATATACATACAGTAAAAAGGACATGTCGTTGATTTATTTGTGCTATGGAAAATCAGTGAACTCTGCAAAGGAATGTTTGTCTCATGCCAAGAGAGACAAGGCACATCGTACAGCTCACAAAGACGGAAGTATTTATTTCATATATAATCGTTATAAGGTAATCAAGAGGGTTGAGCGAGCGCAGACTATTAAGATCATGCACAGAGTAAATGATGTTTTTGTTTCCGAATTTTAGAAGCAGTACGTATTCATTTCCTAAATTTATGTATTTTTGAAATTATTTATTTATGCGTCTAATTATTTTTCTTACGAATTTTTAAGAGAAATCTTTTACTCTCTTGCCTTTACCGATTGATCTAACAACACTCTCTTGTCCTTTGCAACTGTTTCGTACATCTCCATACAACTGACTCAAAAAACCAATGTAGTCCAGTTAGAAATCTGTTATACAAATTCTTTTGAGTTTTCTTCTTTCTTATTGTGTGTTTCTGTTAAGTTATGGCGACATATCTGTTAACACAACGAGGCCAATTGAGAGACTTATGTTTTGCTTATGCATTCACACAAGAAATGTTATGTTTACATGTATGTATACATGTTAAAGCACGCAGTAAAATAGTAATTTGAAAAGTTAAAATTATTTATTATGGAGTAACCGTACATGAATCAGTGCGTACTTACATTTACAAACATTTCAAAATTGGTAAACTTAAATTATTTAATTGAGAATTATTACCACTTAAAAAACAAAACAAAAATTGAGGCACGCGCAATTCAATTGCAATGACGAACACACACATACACAGATAAAGATAGAAGCAGAATTATGCACTCTTCGCACACAACTTAATATGTATAGATGTTTTCACATATTTTTTACTAATATTAAAACTATTTATATACGCTTTCTAAAGTCCTCGTCAACTCCAATGACCGGCGGCGCGACGCGTTCAACAGGTCGAGCAAAACTAAGTCTTGCACTGCAGCAGCCAGCAGAATGCTCTCTTTAAGAATGCAGAAGCAAAGGCAAAGAATCAAAAATCATAACTGTAAATCAGCTCTCGCGCTTTCCATATGTGCACTGTTGCCAATTTGGCTTTTTAGCCGTCAAATCTGGTCGTTTTTGAAACCAAATTGCGGGAAAGCGGGAATTCTAGCATTTTAAAAATAGATTTACCTTTTTTATCATTTTTTTAATCTTCATTGTAAGGTGCGCATAATTTGTAAAAGTGTGAATGCATTCATGTAGAAAGAAGAATATAATCTTTCACATATTGTGGAATTCTATGTACTTATTTTGTTTCGCTGAAATGGATTTCATTTCTGCATAACCTTACTTTTAAGCTATTGCTCTCTATCGTGGAGCAAATGATAAAACTGCGTTGCGAAAATCAAAGGGAGGGGAGGGATTGGAATACCGAATACGCGCAGAAAAATGCGAGGCGCATATTAAACACTCATAAAAATCAGGATATTTGTGCGAGGATACATGTTTTGGTGTCCGGGGCGCTGGCACTGCTGGAGAGAGAGAACTAAGGCGTTATTGTGCATTGTTGTTGGCACTTTTATGAGGTGCTGGCTGGCTGGATGGCTGGATGGCTGGCTGGCTGGCCTCCTGCTGTTGTTGCAGCGTCGAGCGTGACGCGATATTAAAAACTTGTTGCTAATAAAAGATGAGACGGCTGCTGTCGATGCTGATGTTCATGACGATGATGATGACATCAATGATGATGACATTTGTTGCGGTTCAATAAATTCGCAAGCGGCTGGAAAAAAAAGGGACGAAGCTACATGCATACAGGCTGTATACTTGTATGAGCCTAAGTAGGCATGATGAGGAGCTGTTGCTCACTGCGCATTTAATTGTTATATTCGTATTCGCAGATGGATGGGGCAATTGTCAGCAGTTGGAACACTCAGCACATTTGTGCCGTCAACGAGGCTTTGGCTTGTTGTTTAGCTAGCCGGATAATCCGGCCGATGCTGCCGAGTTGTTGCTGCTGTTGTTGTTGTTGTTGCTGTTGTTGCCACTGTGCCGTTTTTGATTAAAACACACAAACACACACACACATATACTCGTACTTCATATCGGCGTTTGTGGACAAATTGCCAGCTAGGAGGGGGCGTGGCATGTCGATTTGTCTATAAGCTGCTCGCTTTGCTGCAGCATTTGAAGTGCCAAAAAGCGCACTTTGTCATCGCCTGTGTTTTGCATTTATTTTCATTTTTTTTTTTTGCAGCAGTAGCAGCAGCTTTGAGGATTTATGCTCAGTGGCTTTATTTGCACTAACGCTTAGTTCGCCATTTGGCCATTGTTTTAAGTCAAATATGTACATACATACATACATACATATACATATGTTTGTGTATGTTTGTTGGCGCGATTTTTTTAGTGGCGCCCAATCGGCTTGAACTTTATTTAAGTCGTCGTCTGTTTACTGAACGTTTTGGCCGCTATTGAGGGGCAGGCTTAGGCCACACGGCTCTCGCTTCACTTCCGATTGCTGCTGTGATAATCAAAGCTCACAAAATATCCTACATAATAAATCCTTAATAAATAATAACCTTAACATGAATTCAGAAACTAATATTTTTAATAATTTGTGAGTCAGAAATGGCATTTTAACTTATGTAACATCTAATTATGTAGAGTCTGATAAATTAAAAATTTATATATAAGAATCAATGCATCAATATATTTTAAATAAATTTACCATTTATAATGATAAAGCAATTATTTAATAAGCAGACTACAGTTGTAATCATTATTGTTTGTTACACACGTTGATAATTAAATGTAATTCTTTAGTTTTCTATTTATTTATAAGGTTTTTAAAGTTATTGGTAAAGAAGACAGAACTAGAAACTTTAATAATATTGCCCATATATACTTCAGCCCTATCGCGATAATTCTCATCATTGTTACTTATTTTTGCCATGATAAGAAGTCTTTTTTAAATGTCTTCTTCTCTTTTAACTGTACGATTAGAAGAGTAAGCCCGTGTTTATGTTTAATGATGACGATCAAATTAAACAAATAGTTTGTTTTTTTTATGCTTCGAAGAAATTAGTTATAAAGTTGAGAAACAATGGTTAGTTTTTCCATTAAAAGTTGGCAGGTCCGCATTATGTTGAATAAATACACTTATACCATTGCATTAAGTCCCAAATAGGAGCACTAAGTACTAAACTAACTCGTTAAGTTTAGTAAAGAGTTCCTCCGTCTACAAAAGGCAATCTGCTCGTATATATGTATGCATAAGAAATGTTAGCCTCAAGTACGTGTACTCGTAATAACATAGCAGAGTCCACAACTCGCACCATTCGGGTAAAAACTACTCGTATTATTGCACTGCCTTCTGCTCCTGCCCATCCTGTCAGGCAACAGACAACCACATATACTAACCACCCAACCGCCCAACCACTCAACCAAAAAAAAAAAAGCTTCTGCGCTTTACAACGACTGAGCCGACTTAAGTCCTTTGATTATTTTGCGCGCCCAGCTCTCATTCTATTGCTTTTCGTCCTCCCCTCGAACCTCTGGGTGCGTCTTCTTTGCATTTTTCGGCTTGGGGTTTTTGGCCAGTTTTTTGGTGCAATATATATGCGATATATCTGTATGCGATAGCTTCCTGTTGTGCTACGTGTTGCCGTTGTTATTGTTGTTGTTGTTGCTGTTGCTGTTCTAATGCTGCTAATGTCTCGCACTCGAAAAAAGATTTGCGCTCTACCTACTAAATACTTTTTGTTGTTGTCATACTTGGCTCGCTCTATGCTTTTATATTAAGTTCGCCACGGGAGACTTTAATCTCAGTGCTGGGTGACTGCGACTGCTACTGCTACTGCGACTGCGGTGGCTGCAGGAAAGTCTGTGGTTGCTGCTTAGGACAGGGATGTGCCCAGCCTAGGCAACTGCTCAATGCAAAACAATGAATGAATTCGTGGCATATGTGTCTCAGTGTGTGTCTTCTGTGTGTTAGAGATGGAACTCAGAGCAAATATTGCGTAAATAATTCCCGCTCTAAACCGAATCTACATATTTATATTTTTACTTTTAGAATCGTTAATATTTGAAGATTTACTTTTCCTACTTTTCCTATTGTGTAAAACTATAAAAATGTACTAAACGGGGTGATCTTTTTTCAAGAAGTTAGTCTAATTGACCAGAAAGATGGCAAATATAACATCAGTTTTTAAAAAATATCTCTCTTTGATAGTATGGATTAAATGTTTGATAAAAGCTAAATTTAACAGAGGTATTTAAATATACACCAAAATCATTACTTAAATAACTAATTATTTACATATTGATGGAATTAATTACCTATTCTTAAACAATTGGAGTAAATAGATTTTAAAATTACAATTCAGAAAAAAAATCGTTGAAAAGACATTATGGTTTTTGTTTGAAAAAGCACAAACAAATTGAAACACATCCATAATTAAGGCTTACAGATGCCGGAACATTAAATCATACGATATTGTGGGAAAACAAAAATGTGTAAACTGGAATTTGAGATTTGATTGGCATTGAAGTGATGAATTTTTTTATTCACTTCGAAACGTCTTCGAAACGCCTCAGTAAATAAATTCACAAAAGTTGGCAATTTGTTATTATTAATATTGTTATTTAGAAAATGGAATAATCTTATATCTTGATCTGCCTTATATATAGATGAACAAACACGAAATATTTGTTAATAATATTTGAAGTAAATAAAAGCTCGTTTTGCTGGGCATTTAGATTGAAAATCCTTTTTTATTTCTATTTCTATTGGGGGCTCACGACTCGCTGGCTCATCTCTAATATGTGTCTGTTGGCCTAACGGAAAAATTATTTAATATTACCCGTCTGTGTGCGAGGCAGTGCGATGAGGCGTTGTTTGGTCTAATCCTTGTACGAGCATTAGACATGGAATTTAATTTAGTTGAGCTCAGCTCCCCCCACCCACCAACTCATGCCGGTCCACTTCGTTTTCGCACTGTTCCTTTAGGGCGTATGTGTGCCAAATGCCTCATGCCTCATGCTGGCAAAAATTGTGTGCCGTCGACAAATCTGTCAAACTTACTGCCGACTTTCGGGCGCTTTTAATTCAAATGAAAACCATAGTACAATAGCCGAGCCCAGCCCAGGCCGCTCTCCTGTTTACTTGCATGCACTTCGAGCATACACGTACGTAGTACTAGATGGGGTCTGCAGGATAATCCAACTTTGATTAAGTAATTTCAACGTCAGTTCGTAATAAGTACGTAATAAGTTTGGTGTTGAAATCCAAGTCTCAGCCATTTATTCCCATGTGCCAGTTCCTGTTGTTCGGCTAGCTGTTGGGGGCGTAGCGCTTGGGTTAAAAATTACGTCAATTCTGTGGTGGAACTACCCTAAAAGGCCTAAAGACAATAGATGGTACATGCGAGCACGGTCCTTGTTCTTTGTTTTGATTTTTCAAGCATGTGGAATTGGTGCAATTACAATAATTACAATAATTATGTGCCAAATGTTTATTCATGTGGAGTTTGCATAATTGATTGGAATTTTAATGGTCGCATTACGAAGTCTGAAGTCCGACAATCGGTCATACCCATTAACATAAATGCTTTGAACTTGGCTGGCCTATTTAAAGGGAAAGAGGTTGCTGATTTATTTATTTTGTAAATCAAAGTAGATCTTAAAAAGGGCCCTTGATGTTTTGATCGGAAAACACAAGAACAACAAACACACTTCTCGATTAGCAGAGATGGGAATAAATATATTTGATTTTACCTTTATTAAACATTGGCAATTCAGAGATTTCTAGACCTCCTTTCTGCACTGGTGTTTCGCAATCAATTTGCAAAACTCAGCTGTGTAAGACATTCCGTTTAAATATTGCCAACTGTTTGTTAGTATTCTATTTTTCGAACGATAATTTATTCCTTTTTAATGCACAGTACAAAGGCATTTTGAAATGTACATGCACATACACCCACACCCCCCCAATTCGTACTCGAATGCCTTGGCTAAGAGCCCCACATACCTTTTAACCAGTAGCTAGTAAACGCCAAAATACATTGGAAAATCATAAAGTTCGCATTGTACGATAATCCCAGGAAGAATGTATCGTGTATATCGATGCTGAAGAAGGTCATCACCCGCCTGAACACGGTACTAGAGATGATAGCTATCATGGGCAGTAGACGCTCAATGTGACGCCAAAGAGGTGGTTCCTCCGGACGTTCTCGAATGATGACCAGAGATGGGGCCAAGTGTGCCCGTTCGAAAATTATGTTGTGTATACCGTCACCGACACCATCCAGGACATTGGGAGCTCGTGGTCGGTCGGGTCTATCGAGGCGACGCCAAATTTCCATCTCTGGCACCACGGCGCGGATGAGTCCGCGTTCAGGGTGCCGATCAAGGATATTGATGTTCTGGATGCGTTCATCCAAATTGTTGTGGGGGGCATTGGGTGGCTCTCCCCCAGGATATAGGTATGCATTAACAACTGGCAGTACTTGATCGTTCATATTTAATCTGTGTCTTGCACTGGAATTTTGCTAAACAATTAAGTGGTTCGATACAAGTATGTATATATTTTTTTTGTTACTTATTAAAAAAGTAAACGGAAAGATGTTTCATTGAATTTAAGAACCTAAACGAAATCCTGTGAATTGAGGGGTGTTTTGTGTGATGTAAAAAGCAAAGAACTATTGCTGGTGTCAATTGTTAATTGATTGTTTTTATTTGTAGTATGATTGATTCATAAAATATTAAAAGGCATTAGTACAGCAAATTAACTTTCATTAGCGGCTGTGTTTAGGATACTTGAAATCTTCATTGCTGGTATTTATTTAATTTAGTGAAGCTGTGTAGATCTACCATAATGAATTCTCTTACCCCCAACGCAATTATATGTCTCTGTCTAAGATATTCCGACACCTACATATAGTATGTGTACATAGTATATCTTTGAGTTTTCCAAATGATTTTATAATTTAATGAATCGCCTACAAAGCATGCTTTTTAATGAAGCAAAAAGGCAATTCTTTGAGAGACAGAGAAACAGGGAAACACTATTAAGAGTGAAGGGAATCGCTTAAATGCAAAACTCATTAAAATAATTGCAAAATGCAAAAGTATAACAAACTGACTGAAGGCAAGTCTGTCGGGCGGCACAGCCAACATACACTCATTAAACCAACCATAAATAATTAACAAAACAATTTATTTTCAAGGATATATGCAGGCAGGCAGTGAGCCAGCCAGCCAGCCAGCCAGCCAGTCAGTCAGTCCAGGCTGGCGGCAGCAGGCTCTGTCTATAATTGCGCCGCATTATCCAGTCACAGAGAGAATGCATTTCATGCGCTCTATGAAAACTTCAAAGCTCATTTATGTGCGCTTCCACATCGTCGTCCTCGTCATCATCACAATCATAATCATCCTAATCATCATCGTCATCAGACGGAAGATGAAAAGCCAAAAAACATGTACATACCAGCAAGCAAGCAAACAAACAAACAAACAAACAAGCAGCGGCTAAGAGTCAACAAAACGTGTTTGCTGCAATGATGACGGGGGACGGTGCGGGGTTAAGGCTACTGATGCGCGATATCTGAAAACACTTAAGCCTGCCACCACGCACATGCATATGACGCATACGCAACGTTGGCGCCGTTTGGACTGCGCCCGCAGATGTGTGTATGTATTTGTGTGTGTGTGTGTGTAGTTTGCCAGTCATTAAAAGTAAATAACCTCAAAGCAAGCGTTGTGGCACTTGAACCACGTCAAAGCTGCTGATGGTTTCAGCTAAAAGAAATGCCCCCTGATGTCGTCTCCTCATCAACTCCATCCTCATCCTCATCCACATCGTCATACTCATCGAGTTGGTCGTCATGGTCGTCAAGTGGGTTGCTGGTGGCCAGTAAGCCCACACGTGTGTGCTTGAGTTGTACTTGTTGTTGTTGTTGTGTGCCATTTGTCCGCAAACACTTGTAATTAATTGCGCATGGGTGGCAAAAGTCAGTGGTGCAGTGGCTCGGACTTGGTCAGCTAAAGGTGTGCATGTGGCATATTAATGGCGGCTCCACGTGCGGGATGTTAAAGGTTAAATGGAATAGTCCATGTTTAGCCCGAGCTTTGGATCACGTTGTTATAGCTAAGGAAAAACTCTAGCTATATAATACCTGAAGATATTCGGGTGTTAACTGCTTTGGGATGCAGGGTTTTCTCAAATTCGTGAACAAACCATAAATCATAAATGGTTTTCTACTTAAGTGCATGCTTGTAATTGTTTTCAGGATACCAGGTCTTTGGTTATAAACGTAGATATTAAATGCTTTTAGTATAACTGTCTTTGTTTTAGTCTAAAATTCTTAGCTATTTAATATTGAACGGACAAAGCATATATTCTGAAAGATATACTTGTATGTTGGATTAAATAAATTATAATACTTGGAATAAAATCTTTAGTAATGCACTTTAAAAAGCTTTTAACCAATATGATCTTTTTTTACCCATTTAAATTTGATTGTTTAAGACTAGATGAGCTTTGTAATAACTGCGACATTGAGTGCCATTTCTAGTTAATTACTGGTAATCTTTTGCTATAAAATTCCAAAAGTTCAGATAAAGCTCCATTAATTCGAAGTATTTTTCATGCTGATATCAAAAGAAACATTCCATTGTATTGGAATATATTTTTCGAACTCTTTCGGCTTTTTTCTATCACCTCTCATCTTGGCTGATTATTAATACAAATGATATTTATTTGTAATGTTTAAAGTTTTTGTTAATATTTTTTTGCTGATAAAATTCAAGATCAGCTTCTTTCAAATCTGTACACAACTTTTCGTTTTCATATAATAGTTATTAATCCAATCTTATTCCACATTTTTGTAGTTATATAAATAATTATAAACTAAAATCAAGTGCAGCGATTAGATAGAATTTGATTAAAAACTTTCCCACTACAACAATATCTATGCAGGCTTTGTTTTTGTAACGATCTAATGCATCGGCTTAGCTTTCTTCATCTTAGCTCTCTTACTTCCACAAAACTCAATTATATACGAACAGACTCCAGACAGGGCTATAAATATGCCCGCACAGTAGAAGGAGTCATCCCACCTGAGCGTATACTCATAAATGGCGCCTGCTGCGGGTGGCCCAGTAATCATTCCAACGCCTTGCACCAGGAGTATTAATCCATAGGCACAGGTGAAGTCCTCCAGATCAACAATAATGACCAGAATGCTGGGTGTAAAGGAAATGGAACTGGCAAAGGTGAATCCAAATAGGATGCACATGGCCATTAGGCCACTATAGTTGGTCAGCAAGATCGGCATGAGGAATACAGAAAGACCACAGCCGAGCATGCACAAGGAGTAGCATATGTTGATGTTCATCCAAGAGAGATCGCCCAAGTAGCCCAAGCCAATCATGCCTATGGTCTGGGCGATGCCGATGGCCGAAATCATAGCCGCACTCACACTGACCTCATAGCCGTGCTGCTTCATGTACTCGGGCAAGTAAAGATAGGGTATAATGAACCAGGTATACAAGAGCAAGGTCGATAAACTGAAGAGCGCAAATTTCAGATCCAAAAAGAGCGAGAAATCAAAAATAGATTTGATGGTGTCCATGAGACCATAATACCAGTAGGTACTATCATCTAACTTAGGTTTATCTGTGCCGATCGTTGACTTGTGGTAGATGTTTGGACAAGAGGAGGTGCGAAGGCAGTTGCGAGGTTGAGGATGCAAGTTGGAGCTATTTGTTGAAATGGCGTGCCTCAGCTTGGAGCGATTTGCGTTACTCCTAGACTTCCAAACCAGCTCAGGGATGCGAATCAAGGTAGAACCTCCTAGCAGCAAAAAAGTCTCTTCTTTATTGGATATGTCTAACGCATTGCAGCGCAAGTGGCTGACCTCCTTATGAGAATGGAATATATGGTTGGATCTAAGGAACTGCTTTCCCTCTCTGTGCGCCTGGGTGAAGTAGCTTTCCACAGAAGCGCCCACACGTGGTGGCAGTGAGTTGGAATGACTCCTTGGGATTTCCCAAAATAGTGATGTCGATGATATAGATGACAGATTTGTATTCGACGATGCTTTAAAGCCCACACTTTGTTGATTCTTAGGGTCATGCAGCCAGATCTCGCTGTGGTAGAGTTTAGGGCTCAAGCCCAGCGAAGCCACCTCTTGTTGGTTAGCCGTAGTTAGTAAGCTTTCCAGTAAAGTGCTTTTCGTAACACTCACTCCGCATTTTGTTTTCTTTCGGCGATTTTCTTCGATGAGCCAGTTCGGATCACGCATCAGGGCGCCACAAACGCACATATTAAACGTCGTAGCACCAATTATGAGTGTGGCGCCTCGCCAGCCATATGCATCGATGAGGTACTGCGTCAGGGGCGCATACACAAAGGTACCGATGCCGGTGCCAGAGGCGCCAATGCCAGTGGCAAAGGTGCGCTTCTTGTCGAACCAAAAGGATATGGAGACGACAGCCGTCACATAGCCAATGCCCAGGCCCAAGCCGGAGATTAAGCCAAATGTCATCATAAGCATTTCAATGGAGTTGCAAATAGACGAGAGTGCTAATCCAAAGACGGACACCACACCGCCAAAGATGGTCATCTTGCGACAACCATACTTATCCACCAGATTGGACCAGACGGGACCCATGAGCAGGGGTACCGAAAAGAATAGCGAACCAATCCAGGCTGTCTTCGATGGGGACTCGCCAAAATAGTGTAAAAGCTCTGTGTTTATCAGACCATAGGAGAAAGACAGGCCATCAGCAATAAAGGAGATCACCAATGAGGCGAACACCACGACCCAACCATATCCGCCATCGGGCGCCTTCGGAAATGTATTTTTCATCGAAATCGAATCCGTGGCATCATCCGATCTCATTAATTGTTGCTGCCCGCTGTCGCTGCTCGTCAGGCAGTTTTTTGTGCTATTCCGGACGAATCGATTGGGAGTGCCGTAGTGCAGATTCTCGATCGATAGATGGGAGAATGTTATCTCTGGGAATAGATCGGGCTGGGCTAATTTATTTGGTGGCAGTGTGTCATATTTTTGACTGGGCACTCGATTGACGACGCTGCCACTCTGCTCTTGATTGTTGTCGCCTTGATTATTGTTGTTGTCGGCTGTGGCAGCAATATTGTTGTTGCTCTTACTGCTGGTTAACTTGGCCATTTCGAATGCAGTGGAACGTCAAATTCGTTGCACTTCACAAAAGTTATAATTTCAAGGGAATACTTTTGTATTTCTTCAATATTTATAAATAACTTTTAATTGAAACTGTCTGTTAAAACTCCTCAACATTGTGTTGACCAGGTTGTTTATTTTGCGAATAATTGAATTTATTACTATTTATTTATTATTTTATTTGCACACGTAACTGTTTAGTTGCACGATTGATTTGTTTTAACTAAGAATTAATCATTCAGAACAATTAAGTATTAATCACAGAACATAACAGACTATTACGAAGATTATGGCCATGCTGGAAAAATTCTTTATTAGCAGCTTGACATTGATTTAGAAAAGCTTCATGCATTTAATTTTGTAACAAATCGGACACGGTCTGGCTTTGTTTCATATTTTACTTTAAGTAAACAAATAAATATTAATTTTTTGGGTCGTAATATGATTAACAGAATGACTCCTAAAGAACTCTTATTAAAGAAGAATTAAAGAATGCTACGAAAACGAGTTTAAACTTAATATGTTGACAATTTTTATTTCGGAAATTTTATGCTAACGGTTGAGGGAGTGAAAAGGCGTTCAAATCTACTGAAAAGATAAATTGCAAAACTTTATGATTTATTTTACCCATGCAATAGAGCTTAAAGGAATGATCGGTGAGTTCTGCAATAACTTGCAATATTAATAAGCGCTATTTGGACAAATATATCTAAAGGAATTAGTATGCCTGAACAAAAGGAAACGATATGAGTGCTGTGTTTGTATTTGAAAAGGGAGAAATAATATGTCAATGGTACAATAGCTTTGGTGCCATTTCGAGTCTTCATCAATTACTTAAACTAATTTATTATTTATAATAAAAAGTTTCAGTAAATAATATTAATAAATACATTTTATAAACTACAAAAAAACATCAAAATATATGGGGATTGGAAACCAGATCGTAAAAGGACTACCCTTTTTGTTTTACTCTCCTATCTCAAAATCCCAGCTTTTTGGTTGAAAAAAATCTGAACATTTGTTAATTTTCAGACATTTTATTGAAAGAAAGTTTTCAAAACTGTTTGTAACTAAAATAGTAGGTTTTGTATAAAATCTTCTCATACTTATGAATAAGTTTCAATAATAATTTCTTTGTTTTTATACCCTGTATCCAAAGGGTGAAAGGGTATACTAGTTGGACACTCGACTGTAACCCTCACATCTTTTGTATGAAATTGTAGTTCGTTACCCAAAGCTGTGCCTTCAATTGTACGCTCTGCCGGCTCTGAGTGCCGGCTCTCAGCATTGGCGCTAACCCGTGTCCCCATTTTAATTGTACTTGGAACTGTCGACTTCTAAACGAATTTAGCATAATTAATTGCCGTGTCTCGTCGAAATGTGTGCAAATGGTGCGTCCGCAGCGCCACGGGGCCCCGACTGACGACTGACGACTGAGGACAGACGACTGACGACTGAGGACAGACGACTGACGACTGACGAATGATGAGTGGAACGACGACACGTTGCCTTCTCGACACCGCCAGCAATGCAGCAAATTCTTGCTCTTGTTTAAAACATAATGCCATTGCGCCACGCATTAGCCATGCAAGTGAGTGAGTGGCTTGTCGCCAGGGTGTTCTCATTAGCACTGCTCAAGTGCATTTCGCCCTCGGGGAACTATTTAGCAAACACAACAACAGCAGCAGCAACAACAAAGACTGCACCGACTTAAGGCAGAGAACAGTCAGTCAACGATGCATTTGTTCGCCCCAAGTGCGCAATATACTCGTAAATACGTATAAGAAACGACAACGGCTGGGTACCTCTGTAATTTTTTTTTTTGGTCTATTATTGTTTTGATTCGAGTGGAACCTATTTAGGGGTAGAGTTTGCTAAAGATAATGCGGCTTTTTCGACAATTTATAATTGCAAAAAGCAAGAAACTTAAATTTTTCTTTAATCTTAGGAATCGCATGCTCTCAGAACCCAACAATCATTTATTTTAGAATAAGATGTGCAAGATAGATAGTAAGGAAGATATATGTACTAAATCTATGGAACAGAAACCTATAATGTGGCCCAAAAGTTTTTGATATAATTTTCAAAATTTGTGTTAGAGCTATTTGACCAACTTAATGCCTTAACCAAATCATTTTATTTGTCGTAATTGTCCGGGTAAAATAGATTGTTACTCATTTTAATTCTAAGCAGTAATTATGAAGCAAGCCCCTCTGATTCTATAAAGCTTTTACATTCTTGATCCGTATGAATACAGACATCGCCCATATTAATCGAACCAGGTACGTAGACTCTTCTTATCTCTAATCGAGGTTATTTCATTTTTTATTCCTATCATGTACTAAGCTAATGTTATATTTAGGAATGTGTAGGAAGAGATTGACAAAAACAATATTTCGGTGACACTAACACGAGCTTTCAAATAATTTAATTTTTATTTATTTGCTTGAATACAAACAAAGCTAATGCTCTCTTTCTCTCTAAGTTCATTAAAAGGTTATCTAAATATTTCAAAATTTGGCTGTTTAGAATATAAGTTACCCAACAAACTATGAATCATGCGATAATTAAGCTTTTTACTGCGTTGGAATAGCTAAAATTAAAATTTTATGACAATTTATAAACAAAACACAAATTAAGTTACTCTCTAAACTATAAACTCTCTAAATGAGAGCGTAAAGTGGCTAGACATTTGATAAGCAGCACCTCTTGAATTGCTGACAAAATCGGAGCATGTGTGACCCGGAAGTGCGACACTGTTGTTCTCAATATCTTATCAATCGAAATAAAGCTTTTTTAAACAAACCCTCTTTCTATTTAAGTTGATGAAACAACTTAAGCAGAGCTCAGTGTTTCAACGACAGCGGAACTGTTGGCTACAAGCTCCTATCCGTAAACCGAAGTAAAATGGAAAAAGTTTAAGTGTTTATTTTCAATGGCAATGGCACAGAATCAATGGCAACGAATCGGTAAATCAAATATGCTAGAACATACATTATAAGCCTTTTAAAATGAATCTTTTTTCTTTGAATTGCAATTAAAAAGATTAGCGAAGCACTGTTTTATTATGATGTGCATTTAAAATTTGCTAAATTTTAACACATTTCGGGAAATGTATAATTCCAGTCTTGCCTATCTGACGTGGCGAAGGAGAACAAACGTGGAATCTACTGCTATCAACTTTATGAGCCCACAATAAAAAATGCTATCATTCTGGAAGTACAACTCAACCAAAAGATGATTCAAATTAACAGCGGAATTGGAAGAAATTATTTAAATAAATATACAATTCGTGTTGTATCGCGTTTGTCAGTTGGTGAAGTTTCTCCAAACCCAGCCAATGAGCCATTGGTTGGGTTTGGAGAAACTCCACCAACTGACAAACGCAGTGCAACACCAAATGAACATACAAAAAACAATGTACATGATTGGCTATACGACGGTTGAATACTCTCGATATGATAAGACGACTGGTCACACATTTGAATCCGTTGGAGCTTTTATATGGCAGAAATCAATTATTAAGCCAAAAGATAAAGATAACTTCAACTGGGAACGTAATTATGTAAAGGATCTGCGATAACTGTAAGTATTCAAACTGCCGTTTAGCTCAAAAGGTTGGATATTTTGCATGAGAACTATTGCATATACTCAGTATACAAGTATACCTAAAGCAATTAAGTAAATATAGTGCCTAAAAAGAAAGATTACCATTTCATGCCATATTTGTTTCTTTGTTTGTGTTTATTTCAACTGTGCAATAGTTGTTATTACAAATATTTAACTTTTATAATTGAGGGACATCGTAGTTTGACAATTTAAATTGTTTTAATATCATTATCTTTAGCAATCTCAACGATTATGTGGAGCACGATACTATAATGATGATCCAGCCAATGACCAAGCAATGATTGTAAATAATTGTTAAAAATATGACTTGCCTACCCAATGGTGTTGCAAATTCAGATAATTTCAATCTCTATTTAATTTAATTTGGAATATGGTCAGAGAATACATACAAAAAATGCTCTGACGTCATCGAAATGTTAATAGAACACATCTAGTGCCATTTAAGCTAAGAAAAGACTGAAGAGAAAAACGAGAGATATAGTCGGGAAGACTCAAATATTGAATATTCCGTAATTTTTTAGTTTTAAGCATCTTTTGGTTGAGTTTTACTTCCAGAACGATTGCCTTTTTTAATGTGGGCTCATAACGTTGAAAGCAGTAGGTTCCACATTTGCTCTCCTTCGCCACGAAATGTGTTAAAATTTAAATATTTAAATTAATATATGACTTTAAATAAGAAATGTACAATTATGTATTGCATTGCCATTCCTTTTAGATTAATAATGCAAAATAAAGCGACTCATCGTTATACATATACGCAAATTGATGAGACAAAGTGATTTGGACATGTCCTACCATCTGTCCTTCTGTTCGTTCAGTCTGGATGAGCATCAGGATTTTTAGACACGCAATATATTTAATGATTTCCATGCTTTCCAAGCTCAAATTGTATCTCAAATTGAATCCTGTGATCATTTTGGTTCTTTAAGTAAGACCCATTTCATTAAGTAAGAGTACTATCGATTGACAGAATTGACAGAATTGAAAAAATGCCTTTGAGTGACGATTGGCATCGTCACCGGCTCACAGACAAAATTCCAATGGGGAAGGTTTACAGTTTCTCCTTCGAGTGAGTAATTAAAACATTTTTCACTTTGCTTTTCTTTTGGCCCAACTCGCTGTTTTTCTTGTTTTTGTCTAGCGTGCTTTTTTTTAATAAGTTTCAGCTGCAGTTGCATAGAGCGTGTTTTCTTTTTTAAAATTGAAACCAAGGAGGCAAATGAGTGGCTGTCGCAAAAAGTTGGCCAAGCTATGAAACGAATGCGCTACATTCAAGATTGGAGTGTTGAGATGAATCTAAGTTATGGACATTGCTTGGATCACCTATGGATTGGACTCTGTTTTTACAATTACTTAAAGATATGTATTATTATTATTGTTTAGAAAGCAAATTTGTGAATAATATTAGGCGGGCTAGACCTTAAACTAATAAGAGAATTGTTATTTATGGTTATAAAATAAACTTCAACGGCAGATGAAAGCATATTGATTTTGTCGAACAGTTTAAAAAGGCACGGCAAATAACTTTTGGTTCCATATATTAATGCATGGGTTTATCTTTTGCTAGTTTAAGAATCATTATTATAACTAATTGCAAGTCTAGCATATGTATGAAATAGCTGGGCTTTAACACATAGTTTTTATAATGTAAGCACTCAATATATTTTCTATATTTGTACTTATATTGATTATCTAGACACTGACTCGTAGCGCACTCCGGCGTTCCGTGCGACTGAAATGTCGGTATTGCTGTGGCAGCAACACCTCAAAGGTGACAACTTCAAGTGTAGTTGTTGTTGTTGTTGTTACTGATGTAGTTGTTTTTGTACTCATTTGCTGCACTGAGTTTTTCCTTGTGCGTTTGCAATTTATTCTCCACACCTCGCCCTCCGTCTGTCGCCTGTTTGTAGCACTTGAAATGCGAAGTAGCAGGCGCCGTCGCATCGTCAGCGGCCAAACAACCTAATTAGTATGCAAAACACATTAAGAGGCAGCTGCAGCACTTGGTGCAGGTAATTGTGAGTGAGTGTGCCAGAGAGAGGGGGCTGGGGAGACAGATGGTGACAAGGCGAGGTCTCGTCGTTGCCACTGCATTGTTTGTTTCCACAGCCTATAAAACATTTCATTTTTAGCGCATAAACGCAATGCAAAAATATTGACAACCTTCACCTTCATTGATGCCTATAATTAGAGCACAAGCCATAAATCGGGAGAACAACATAAAACGCGATGAAGGCAACAAAAACAAAAAAAAGAAGAAAAGAAATGCTCGGGGGAGCAGTTTATTAATCATACGCCATGTTGACACAAACTCGTTTAGCCTTTGTGGCGCATTTTCCCTCCGAAGGACGTGTATCTGTGTGTATGTATCTATGTGTGTGTGTGTACTAATTAAGCCTTCGATTAATTTACGCCTTTTGGCCTGAAACGTCAGCGTGAAAACAAAGAAAATTAAAAGCTCTCGCTCGAACTTCAAAAGCAGGAAACGACTCGACGCCTCATGGCTCAGGTCGCCGCCGGCAGTTGGAAAATGCGTTAATGATGCCTTCAACATCATCAACATCGTCGACATCGTCGTCATCATCGTCATCATCAACACCCGAGTGGTAACACTCTGGCTGGGCATAGACTGCCAGTTAGTCTGGCTTAGTGGCTGCCACTGTCTCTTTGTCTGTCTCTCTGTCCCTCAGTCCGTCCATCAGTCGCTCCAACTCGCTGGGTTGGCAACTTCAAAGCGTTGAAGCTTGGGAATTGTTGACACACCGGATGAGCGAAGAGCTCCATCTCCACTCCGAGGGTTTGCGATTTTTACGTTGCATGTACTTGTATATCAACGTTTTGGTTTCATTTTTTTTTTTTTTTTTTTTGTTAATACCCTGACTGTTGCCATTGCGCTTACTGATAAGCTTGGGGATTTTGTTATTGTTTTTTTTATTTTCATACTCCCCTGTGTAGAGTTTTTTATTTCGTTTATAGCGTTGCGTTGTCTATTTAAAGCCGCGGGCATAGAACGTCACTTTTGCAATTAAGGGTTTTTTTCTGGCACCTAATGTTTGCAATAATTGGTGAATGGTATTTAAAATGCATTTCTTTAAAGGGAGTTTGAATGCCTTTTGAACAACATTTTCAATTGATAATGGGTTTTGCTTTATTCATTCAGAAGAAAAGCAATCAACATATGTAGTATAAAATAAGTTTAATAATTCTAGCATGGATGGAAGCAAACAGACTTTTGTAAATTAGGAAACTAGCTATCAATGACTCAGGCTAATATGGAATACTATACACTTTTTAAATATCAATATAATAACCCAGAATATCAAATTTATATGATATTGTCTTTGATATTAGCTTTCCATATTTTTTTTAAAACTTTCAAATAATTTTAATTAGAAACCATCTAAATTAAATTGAAAGGAAATCGTATGCAACTACATACTCGTACATTGAGAAACATCGATGTCTCATTTAAAGTTTAACAAATAAGTTCAATGGATTAATAAAACATTAATGGAGGCCACTCGAAGTCGACAAAAAATTGGACTGATTATTATTGTATCAGAAGCTTCTTTTAGCTTATGTGGTTTACAGTTTTACACCAATCGAGGTAATTTTTAGCTACACATAAAATTCCAAGAAAAATATAAAAAAATCTAAATATCGCATTTAAAATGTTCAACTTATGTTATTGTTTAAAAATACATATCAACAATCCAAACCAAATAGAGTTTGCAAAAAGAAGTCACAGAAGAGGGGTATACGGGGGTACTTAAAAAATATTTAAAAAAAATTTTCAAAAATGTTCATATTTTTGCTAGAATAGGAGTAACACGTGCATTTCTCATCTTACAGCATTGTTTGTTTTGTTTGTCTGATATCCTTTTGATATCCATGCCTCACAGCAACTTTAATCGTGTGGCAGACGAAGTCTGTTAACCACTAAGCCACCTTTGGCTCGTCTCATAATATCGAAATCAAATCAAACTTACCGCAATGCATTATGCGACCTAACAGAAATCCAGAAGCTAAATTCTATGCCCGACACACAACATTACATTGGTAGCAGCTCTTTCTGTCTGTGTGTGGTGGGTGTGTGTTGGGAGTGTGTGTGGTGTGTGCTTTGAATTTGCGGAAATGAATTGGTATTTAATTAATAGTTTTACCCTGATTAATCTGCCCATACACGCCCTTAGACCGCTCGTGGGTTATCCAACCACAACAAACTCCACCCCACGACTCGCTCGCTCCTCCCCGCTCTGATTGAGCACAAAGGGAATCGGATCGAGCCTGTACCAGGCCAGGCCAGGCCAGGCCATGCCATGCCATGTGTTGACCTAATGAAGTTGCCGTATAATTGTTGCTCAGACGTTGCTCGTCCATGGCACGGAAATCAAATTGAAATTAACGTCCTAGGCAGTGGGAGTGCGAGTACAACTTTGAGTTTCGCTTCGGAAGTAGGGCTTCTTCCATCATAGGCAACGAACGGTTTAGCCGCTCTGCGCGCTCATGTTGTTGTTGCTGTTGTTGTTGTTGTTAATTTGATTGGATTCTGATGATGGGGCGTAGCAATTGCAACGCCCACGCACACGTACGGACGTCGTTCATCGGTCGGCGCTGGGCCCGTTGGACCAGAGTTGGTCGCTCCTGGGTCTATTACTTTAGTGCTAGTGCTTTGATTTTTGCCAGCGAGCAACCCTTGTGTGGAGTTGTGCCTGTTTTGATTGTGTAATGCAATCACGTCGTTGTTTTGCTTGATTTTTTTCTCTCTTCCAATGCCACTGCCCCAGTGCCTGCCCCACCCCTTGGCTCTGCCCTAAACTTCGGCTAAAGGTAAGTTAAGTAGAAGGGTCTCTGAATTTTAATTTTCGACAGCATTTTGCGCTGCGCACGAACAATGTGCGTAATCATACGTGATGATGTGATGTTGATGTGTCGTCACTGTCGCTGTCGCTGTCGTCTTCGTCACCCACTCCACCCCATCCCACCCCCACCCCAATCCGCTGTCTGCCATCTCCACCCTCCCACGAGTGCTGGGTGGTTGCGCATTGTTGTTGGCTGAATTGGAAGACATTGATGTGCCGCCTGCCTCCGTGAAGGCATCGGCTGCGCAGCACTTCATAAAATTAATAACTTGATAGACTTGCGCGTTACTTGGTTGATTGAACGGGGATTTTGGCTTTTGGGGCGAGCTTGGGTTGGGCTTCTGGGCTGCTGCACATGCGGTGGCTGTGGGCGTGCCCAAGAGCGTCTTAATGTGGGCTAAGCACCGCTGAACTTGCCACAAGTTGTGGTTAATACTCGCAGTAAGGGACAGCATGCAGCGAGCCACTATTGAAGCGGCAGTGCACTTCAAAAAAGTAGATTGCCATAACAGAAATACACTTTTGATCTGTTGAGAACTAATTAGCGCTTTTCTAAATGTAATATGTATGTAGCTTCAGGTATGCTTCATTAGCAAATTAAAACAGGTTCTTCATTTCTTGAATAGTCGTAATTGAATATAAATTATATTTTTTATACAATTTGGTTGTTATGCAAAGCTGAGTTTCTAATTTTATTTGCCAATACTAATACTTTTTTAATCTTAATTCGTTTCGTTTCAGCGTAAAATAAATTCTTATTCCATGTGATTGCTTCACATTTCAATTTATAAAACAGAATCATTTTGTTTCGATTGGCTTCATTTTTGATTGTGGTTTTTGTTAATTTAATATATTTATTTAAAACTATATATCTATAGATTAATCTAACTCTTCCCTAGTAGTCATTGTTTCTCATTTTTTCATCGTTATTTGAACACGATTTAATTCAAATTGATTTTGCTAGAAGTTACCTTTATTTATTGATTTATAAACCATAGATGATAGGGTAAAGAATGGGGATTGTATTACTTTTGCAGTTAAAGCAAACTTTTACCATTAACATAAATTAAATAACGAAAATCATTCGAAAGAGTTAAGAAATTAATAGCATACTGACTCTACTCATAAAGGCTAGCAGCAAAAAAAAAAAATAAAAGTATGTTGACATTTTTAGGTCCTTCGTAAGATTTAGCAAATTAATGAATAATACAAGTTTTGTCTAAATTCGGAACATCATTGTCAAATAAAAGGCTGTCCATATTCTGAAGTGAATTATATATTCATACGGATGGATAGTCGATCAGACAGATAAACGGACAAACAGACAAATATGTAAGTCTGCACTTATGACATGCTTATCACATACATTTGGTTTTTAGACTTTCTCATCCCTGAAACCTACTGAATTTATTTAAATCCCGAAACTAAAATTCTATTTTTTAATCTAATCGAGAAAAATAATGATAAAATGAGCATTTTTACAATCTGCTTTAGAATATGCCAAAAGCAAAAACTGGCCGCAAATGAAAATATCCATAAATTAATGCTGGTTAGCTTTTGTTAGACGCGTGCAGCTTCAGAGAAGTTCCTGCTGCGAGGGTCTTATGGGTTCGGTTCGGCGCTTCCTGCTGGCACACTCCACTACTGACTGTGCTAAACTGAGTTTCCAGCAATGCTGCCAGGATGCCAGGATGCTGCTGTCTGCCAGAGCTGCCAGCACGTTGACATGCCACGCATTTAAGCGTCACCGGAAGTGCTTTTGTTCTTATGCGTCTTCGTTAGCAAGGATGATGGACTGACTGACTGACTGACTGACTGGCTGACTGACGCGCATTTCAAATGTAAAACAGCAGACGACAAACACCCCAAAGCTATGTTTTTAAATGCCAGCAGAGTTCAAGTGTAAGAGAAATGAAGTTCGGGAAACAAAAGAGGCAAAGTGCGAGCTCAAATGATGAACAGTTTTTGGTACGAGACTAAGCTACTTACAATAAGTTTTAGGCAACCAAAAAAATCAATCAAAATGTTCACATGTACGTTTATTTTTCACTTTTCATGCCAAACCAAACATTGCATGACATTGGCATAATTTATTGTATTTTTATTTATTTTCCTTTGCTTCTTTCCTTCTCTCACTTCTCCTTGTGGGTGTACGCGAATGTCAACTGAGTTAGGTGCTGCTTGCAGTTGTGTGTCTGTGTGCCTGTGTGTCCTGTGTACTGCGTCCTGTCAATGACACAGTTCGACAGCGAAAATGCGTCATTCGTCATTGGCATTGTTTAACATGCATTGCCTGCCTGTTCGTTCTCCTGTTCTAGTGTTCCGCTGTTCAGCTATGCGGCTATTCTGCTATTCTGATATTCTGTTGTCCCACCTCCATCCCGATGGTCCTGTTTCTTACACATTTTTCAAGTGAATTGTTCGATGCTGGTCCTTGGTCCTCCTGACTACCTTACCAACGGTTCAGTTACCCAGCAAAAAGTCAATCTCTGTTTGTTATTATTGCTCGTATTTTTGTTCTGTTTGTATTGTTTGCTTCTTTTATTGTTTCCTGCACTTTTGGAAAGGTAGGTTGGTTGCCTTTTGCTTCTTATTTCTGTTAATGCTATTTTTATTTTTATTACAAGCAAAAGAAATTACATTATATTGGAAAATTTCTAATGAATTGGCACTGTGATCGTTCATTCATAAACATTTGTGTGCCGAGGGTCAACACTTGAATTTTGTAGCCTAGGCTAGTCGGATTGGGTTAGGGGTTTCCTAATGGCTTTTCCCTGCTTATTTCCTTTAACCATTTTGGTCATGATATGGTATATTTTCGTGCGTATGTTATTTATTTTATGCTTGTGCAACTTTAGCCAAACAATCATTTAGCAAAGCCACAAAGTGAAGACAAGTGCTGGCAATGAAAACACAACTTTTTTCTATGCCCAAAACGCCACAAATAAAAACAAGTGCTCGCAAAAGTTTAATGTCATTGTGCAGAGAGAGTGTTGTGTAAGTGCGACATGTATATGCGAGGGTTGTGTAAAAGGTTTTTGATCATCCTAGAAGTGTTTGTTCATTGCTTTATAAAAGAATTTACATATGCCGATATTAGACAGTTGCCTAAAAGAATAAATAGCCGAAGGAGAACCGAGATAATCGAAAATCCCTTAAACATTAAATAATTTTAATGTTTTTATCTATTTTGAGCAAGAACATGTGATTACATATAGATATCTGATTCTATGTCTATGAGGTACATACATCTACAAAATTCTTTGAAGGTATTATATCTTATTTGTATAGCTTCTGAGTTCATATGGCAACTAATAACAAAAAATAATGAAATGTAATTGCTTTAACTCGAAGAAGACGTTGCAAAATCTTGAACTAATTGAAATGCTTTTTGTTTAAAGAGAAAAATCCGGCTCTGCATCCCACATTGGTAATGTGACGCGAGCCTATCTTAATCGTGGATCTGTTTATTTTGTAGGGGCACTCAAAAACATGTGACTTAACTTCTCAATTCACACTCGCACGCGGTGCCATTCGCAGACAAAGAAAAGTGCCTAACACGTCAAGCTTTTTTGTGGCTAAGCCGCCATATGCCGCGTTACATGTGCGCCCAAAACTTTGCTAAATGCTGGCGGAAAAGTTGCTCCTCCAGCAGCAGGGATGCAAATTTTTTGCCAAAAATAAATATGGTGAATATTTTGAACACCCACACCATCCACATCCACTCACACACACATAACAAAATAACTTGGTGTTTGCCAAGTGGAAAACATTTGCCGTTATATTTGGTTGTTATTGTTGTTGTTGTTATTATTATTTACACAATGTCGACGCGGCCCATTAGATGCAGAAATTGTTGGTAAAGCAGACGCAAACACCTGCCGTATGTATGTATGTTTGCGAAATGATTCAAAAATTGTAGGGAAAACACAAAGAAAGCGTCGAGGCAAGAAAAGCGTTCAAGTATTGATTAGTTGTCTATAATTTTTCCATTCAATGAATTGCAAAGGGCCACGAGCCATAATATCAGCAACAATTTAAAGCCAGAGCGAGGCGGGCGCTGAAATAATTTGAACCTGAAATTGTATGGCATTTGTCTTTTGAGCGTTAAGTCGACGGTGGAACACTCTGAAGAGGGCGTCGCCGCTGCTGCTGCCCCAGAGATGAAGATGCACTGACTCTGACGGACAGAGCAAGATGGCAGGAATATCTGTCTGCCTTATGCTTAGGCGCGCCGACAAGTGGCGTCGAGTGCTTGGGTTAGGGCTGTGCTCGTATATGGCTGATGCCTCGATTTGCGCTTCGTTGCATTGCCTGATACTTTGTTTAAGTTTTTCTTTTCCACAGGGGTCTGAGCACCCCTCCACCCCTCCACCCATCCACCCCCCTCCGCAGACTGCGCAGACAGTAGATTGCTTCCAATTCGTCGCGCAGTTGGCGGTGCGAAGTATTTGCCAACAGCAACAACCACGTGGCATCATAGCTAGGGATTGGGGATTGGGGATTAGGGCTTGGGCTTGGGCTCACTCCCATGGAGTGCACTGAAACGGAAGGCATTTTTGCAAGCCATGTCTTTCCACCCCCCACTGCCTGATCCTGCGACGGAGCTTTAAAAAATACTATATATACAGAATTAGTTAATACCGGAAGTCGTCGCACTGTTTTATGCATCCGCCTCAAGTCTGGCAACATTTTGGCTCGCTGTGCACTCGAGTGTAAATTTTATGAAACTGTTGCTGCTTGTTGAGTTGTGGCTAAAGTTGTAATTTATAATTTATTGAGCTGCGCGTATTTATGTGCGTTTTATGGCCGCTAATTAGCGTGGGTTATGGTCTGAGTTGTCTGCCATATCTGTCGCTGACAATGAATTATCTCAGCAGTCTGCAGCAGCTGCCCCACGGTCTCACATCTTCAAACAACAATAGATATGCGTGCTGGAAGGCAATAATAGCACTACGCATATACAATATATATACGTATATTACGAATCTTATTTCGTTCATATTCTCTAAATTAATGAATAAGCAGAGTGGTTTTAAAACAGAATTATGAAGGGATTAGAGAAAAATGTGGCTACTACATCAAGCAGACTGATATATCTGAGGTGTTTTGGTTTTTATGATAAAGTACTTGTAGAATAAAAGTTTGAAAATCTGCTGCTGTTTCTATTTTTGTTTAGATTTATAGATATGTTCGGGAAATCTATTACCATTCGAATATTAAATAAATTGCAACTTTAGGCATTTTTTAACACGTCCATAGTGCTTTTTGGATATTGCAAACAGTATTTTAAAGAAGAAATAATCTAGGGATTATTTATTTTTTCTTTTTAAATTAAATAATGAAATCTTTAAAGATATTCCTTTTTCCAATCTTTTTGCAATGCTTTTGTAACTTGTCTGTTCCAAATGGCGTCAAATGTAAATCAATTTTTTTAAACCAACTGTGGAAGGCTTATAAGTATTACTGTTCTCCTAATGTCTTAAAATGTTGCTGTTGCTATTAATTATTATTCATTATTCCTTTCTAATAGCTACTTGTATATAGGTCTTTCGAAAAGGAAAAGAAACCACTTTTCTATATCAACAAATATTTAAATTAGTTCTTTACTATAGTATAGTAATTAGTTACTTTTTTTCCCCATTCAACTCAAAGCTCGCCAAAATATTTAATAATTAGATATTAAATCATTGATTGATTGGTTCTTCATAAATTAAAATATTTCCTTTATGATATTAATATTTTCAAATGCCTCTTTGAATGGAAACTAGAGGTAAGGCCGAAATAAAACAGTTGAAGAAAGCAGTCGTCAAACATCTTAAAATAAATGTGCCACAGCATTGGCAGCACCAGCAGCACTTTTCAATTTTCATTAAAATAACAGGGCAGCCATTATTTCTAGAGCGCCACATTACAGGAGCCACCCTCAATATTTGGACGACTGGTGGACGGGTGGACAGCCGAGCTGGCTGCCTAGCTGGCTGGCTGGTGGACTAACTGGTTGGGTTGGGTTGGGTTGGTTGGGAGCTGTGGCTGGTCGCGTCTACGTGATTGCTGCGCGCTGTCTGTGCGATTCGTACCTTTCTCCGGAATCTGGTTTACTGTTCGTTCGCCGGTGGGTTGCTCGGTCGTTCCATTCGTTAGTTCAACGCACACTCGGGAGTATGATGAAATTAAATTGGGGAAACTTTGCCAGTCGCTGTCGTCCTAGTCGTCCTCGTCGTCGTCGGTGCTGTTTCTGATGACGATGATGATGATGTGGCTGAGGATGTGGATGAGGATGATGATGACAATGACGATGGCTGCCATCAACAGAACATCATCGTCATCCACAAATATATCCAGCCAGCGGTCGCTGTTGGCCCTTCTGGTGCTGTTCGGGGCTGGCTTAAATGTACGCCCTTGTTAAGAGGGCTGGCATTGGGCTTGGCACTGGGGTGTAGGTTGAGGAGCTCAGTAAGGAGTGGGTGTTACGTTTTTTTCCCCACATCTTCGTTGCAAATGAAAGCGAATGTAAATTTTTCCACATTGCTTTTGACTTGTTTAAAAATTTAAACTTTTCGTTTGTACCGGTTGGGGACGTTGCCTTATTCTGAGCTGAGACTGAAAATGGGACCGTCCTCCAACATTGTTGTTGTTGTTGTCGTCAACGTTCGTTCGTTTGGTTGTTTTAAGCTTTTACCTGCACGCTGTGTTGTTCTTGTTGGAAAATTTAATCAGTTGCCAAAGTTTTGCAATTTTAATTAAATTCTCCAAATTGGTTTTGACTGCTCAACGCTAAAGTTTTCCTTTGCCTGGCTGTTGCTTCATGTCATTGTCGTCGTCGTTGTCGTCGTCGTCGTCGTCGCATTTCATTTTACATTGAGCACGCAACGCGGCAGTTTGTCTTTTTTGTTATTCTCTGGAAAAATGGCTGCCTCTACTGGTACCCATTGGCAGTAGTTGGCTCTTGTGGGTGCCATCCAAATTGGCAACTTTGTAGGTCCATGCAAAAAGTTTTAATTGTTAGGGCAACTCCCTGCCAAGAACTACACTGGTCGAATGAAACCAAAAGCACAACTACTCATAGATAACGCCTTGACGGCAGCTAGTTGAATTGGAAATATACATTTTATTTAAATAAATTGGCTGACTTGTTTTTTGTCAGGCACTTGAAACTGATAGAGTTGCTAAACTTTTTGGCGCATGGTTGGTTGGATTAAGAAACGTTTGTACATACCATATATCTATTTAAATTCTTTTGAATCGCGAACTTTTGAACTTTCGCCCGTTCTTTTTTTTACAGCAAAAACGTAGGTAGATAGATTGATTACAGAATGAACCAGATTTTAAATGCTGCTTTTTGTCGAAAAATTGTGAAATAAACAAAACAAATGAACTTCAATTCAAAACCGAGTAAAATAAAATCGAAATGGTAGATACGTTTTTTTATATTTTGGTGCCCCATTCTTACTATTTATTTTCGAATACAAAATCGCAAATTTGGATTATACATTTCCGAAAGTCTTAACACTTTATCGTATTTATTTGTAGCGAATACTCGTATAATGTGCACTTTGGAGTTTTTCAATTTTTTAACAGAATATTGCCTTCTTCAATAGAGCTACGAAATAGGTATCAATTACTATTTTAAATTGTAGGTTATTTATTAAAGAATCTTATTTAATAACTAATTTCTCGTCTTTGCTCAAACTGATTGCTTATTCTTCAAACGACTGCTCTAATGTAAAGAACAATTCTTTGATGCTAAAGTTTATGTTGAGATTTAATTATTCAATAAAGATATTAAAAAAAAGGTAATTAAAAAAAATAAATAGTTTAAAATTAGATTTAAACAATTGATATAATAAATTGATTGTTTTTCATTTCAGAAAAGATAGTAAAGATATGAACAATGTTTTTTTATTCCTCCACATTTGCTTCTTTAATCTAATTTTTGACAACAAGCCTAAAATGTATTTTAGAACTCAGAATAAAAGAAGCTTTTCAGCCTTACATAAAATGTTTTTACTTTTAAGCTCAAGCACAATTAATTCAAGTTTAAAATAAGCATTTTTCTTGAGGGATTCTTTTCTACTATTGCATTTACACTCGTGTATATTTCTGCCCACCATACTTTACCATAAATTTGTCGCAGTGTAATATAATGTAGCACAAGAAAATAGAAGAGAAAGGCATACGGAATGATATAAAAACTTTTGCTCATTCAATGTCGCCATTTACGCTACACATAGCCATAAACTATGGCCTGGTGCGGTCGCGCAGGCGACGCCGATGCCGTCGCCGTCGCCATTGCCGGAAAACAAAAACACGATGACCGGCCGAGGCAGCCACAGGGAGGTGACGAGGCTGCTGGTGATGACGATGCCGACGACGACGACGACGACGGCATTGCCGAAGAAAACGCGAACACAAAAACGCCATTTAGCGCACAGGAAACAGTTTTAAAAGCGCGACAGACAACGAATGGCGACTGGGATGGTGTTGTCGCCGTTGGGCGGGTGTGCGGGGTAGGGGAACGCAATTGCGTTTAATTGCAAAAAAGGTTATGACTGCAGACAAATTAGACACACCGAAACTTTTTGGCAAATGGCCGTGGCCCTAGGAACTCTCCACTTGGCAAACTGTTCAAATTTTGAAACCTTTATCGTTGTCGTTGTTGTTGTTGTTGTTGTTGTTGTTGTTTCTTGTACTCGTGCTCTGTTGCCCGTTTTTGGGCGCTTGAATACACAAAGTAGATCGGAGCGTACGATTTTCGCTGCTATTTGCACAACATAAGCTTCAAATGCAATTGAAATATGTTAAATCAATTGCAGGAGACTCGCCAGTATTGCGAGTCTTATCAGTAGTTGCGACATCATCGGGGTGTGTCCAAGTGCTGCGGACGGGAAGCGCGAAGATTAGTTGATTGCGTCAATATGCTTGCTGCCACAAGCCACCCTCGGGCAGTTCGCTCCGCGCTATCTTGTCGCTCATGCGAATTCAAAATTAAATTATCTCTCAACTGGCAGTGTGTTAGAGTTGAGATGCCGCTGCCGCTGCCGCTGTCTCTATTTCTTGTGCTTGTGGCAACCCTTGTTTCAAAAATATGCACCCCCCAACCATTAGGCAGGCGCATTGCGTTGGCTTTCATTCCAATCAGATTGTTTCCCTGGTTGTCTGTGGGCCTCAAATAGGCTTTTTACTTTGTCGCACTGCCAACTGCCTCACAGATTGAATTCGAATTAATGTCTTTGACCTGCCCGCTGCCCGTTTCCCGCTGCTCGCCCCTTGTTGCAACAACCATCTCCACCTCCACCTCTACATCATCATCATCATCCTCATCACCCACAAGTCTCGCTCAATCTGCCCTCCCCCGCCCTCTCATCCTCTCCTTCTCCGCATCTCTGGCTGCGGCGCGTGTGCGTACGCCTGATTAACATATGTCAACAGTATTATATAAAGTGGTATTTGGGCCTCATTCTGTCGGCCTGAATTGGACTTGGTTACGGAGCAACCATGCCGCTGTCATCCTTCCAGCATCGAGCTTGTTGTTATGCAGTCCCGGCACATGTTGCGTTCAAATTCAATTACGGGGGCATTTGCTTATTTTCGTAAGAAATTAACTTGTAGCTGTAGTTTTTTTTTCTTTTTGTATACCCTCCAGCAAGTGCCAAGTCTTTTAATTTTATGAAGAGTGGTAGCAGAAGGGATATACAAGTAGTATGGGAGGAATGTGTGAATTGATTGCGTAATGTATGCGCTTCTTATAGAAAAACATTTTTGCTAGCAGATGCTAGAAAGTATTAAAAGAGTTGAATTAACTCCATGGAATAATTTGTGTTGAAGGGATTTTATAGGTTTGTCTTAAGAAATATTTCTTAAGATATAAACAATTAAGTGATCAACTAAATGAACTCGATGGGAGTCTATTAACATTTAGCTTTTAAGGGATTGAAAAGGTTTGTCGAAAGAAACTATTCTTCGAAGTTATACAAAATAAAGTCATCTGAAAATTAGAATATAAGCTTTTATATTATAAAGGAAAGCAATGCTAACTACTTATCTATTTTACATTGTTACTAGCATTCTTGGTTGTTGAAGATTACAAGATTAAATCAACAATAACAAATATAATGATAAATACTATATAAAATAAATGAAGCCAGAAGTATGCATCTTTATAGAAATTTTATTTATTTTTGTCTCAGTACAATAGAAAGCAGCGGTATGGTAATGAGTCGGTCTGAAAGCAATTCCTTATTTGTTCCAATCGTGGTTGAACTGGAACTTTTATATTTGTTGGCCATAGCACCAATACAGGCTTTGGTTCTGTCATTTGTTATAAATTGATTTCTGGTCATGTGCGTTAATTTTTTTTGGCAAATAAAAGGTCCCAAATTTGTCAATATTATTGTAACACGATTACATAAATTTGAATTGAAAATATTGTGTAATAGGTAGTATTATTCAACTATTTAGCTTTGTTTAGAAACTTGAATAGGCAATTTTAAAATTAATATTGATTGAAATATGCAATAAATACTAACAGATTTGGGTTGAAATATATCTTAAGAAAAGAGATACACATTCAACAAAATAGGTTTCTTTATAAATGGGATTTTCCGTAGACTGTTTATAATACAATCCATTAAAGAACCTACTCCTAACAGGCTTTTCGAATTAGTGAATGTGAACGTAATAGTAATACATTTTGTTGAAAATGTATTTTTTTATAATTTTGACCGAATTTTTTCGATCGTTTAGGTAGAAGGTTGTTATTTTCTTATTTGCATATTTTACTCTTTTGCTCCATGCCGCTGCGTTATCGAAACATCGCCTCTGTAACCCCAACAAGCACTTAATATTTTGCTCCACCCTTATGCCTTTGGTCGAAAGGCAGCCCCAGCAACGAACCCCAAAGGCTCGTCATCAACCATAGGCATACCCAGACTTCAGCCCAAATGAACAGCAGCCTCCCCATGCATGCCGCAATACTTCAATGGGTTTAATCAAAAAAAGCACACCAATAACTCGTCTAGACCCCGACTCTGGCAAACAGTTGCGACTGCAATAAATCAGCGTTGGCCAAACCGAAAAGGCTCCAATAATTGAGTGGCGCACGGCATGCAAAAGCTGAGCAATGGAGGGATGGGGAGCAGTGAGGGGCAGAGTATGTGGCACTTGGGGGGTAGGCCCTTTTTCTCTGTTCCTCTGTGTGTGTATGTGTGTGCATCAAAAGGGCTAACAAGTGTAGCAATAAAGTAGGAGAGCGCCAGCGTCTGGCGTGCAGTCTGGCCAGCTTTCCAGCTAGTCGTTCGAACAGACACTCGAGCCGGGCAGTTCAATGAGTTGTGGCCGCTGTTGTCGGGCGCCCCTTTTAATTAGGCGCGTAATTTATGAAAAATCGTTGTACGTGATATTCGAGTGGCAGCCAAAAGGCCGCGGCACTGCCTAAATCATTTTATTTCACGAAATACTTACATATATTTTTTAACCAGCTCAAGTAGTGGCAATCGGCTATAGGTATACGATATTTCACCCACTTTTTTTCTACTCTCGTCCATTTGAAAACAATGCCGAGCTGTGGGTCTGAAGTACCATAGAGCTGGCTGCTCTACTCCCTGTGTGCACGCTCTCGAGTACCAGGCAGTGCCGAAGGGTTCATCATCATCATCAGCATCGTCAAAGTATTTTCTTGTCGATGAGTTTTGTCTTTGCCGGGCTTTGGACTCTCCGCACTTGCCAGCCAGCTAGCCAACCAGTCAGCCAGCCATCCAGTCAGCCAGAGACGCCCGGCATACTTGAAATATTTGTGGCTGTTGTTTGATTGAAGCAGTTCAAGCCGTTTGCAACGGAAGTGTGTTTGATTAAACGCGAGACGAGGCTATGGGCCCACGGACTAAGGGACGGCTGCACGACTCAAATCCCTTTGGGTTTCTTTAAATTGCAGGTAAAAATGTACGAAGCGTCTGAGGTTTTCAGCAAGTGTTCCCCAAAAGATGAAAGATGATACGCAACTTAAGCACTACAAGGCATTATTATAATAGAGAGATTTTCAGAAAGGGAACAGCTTAGTTGCAAGACTTTACAGTTCACAAACCGGGCGACAAAAACTTCAAATGTGTAACCAATTGCGAAATCTTAATTGGTTACCAATCGTAAACTTAAGAACTCTGCAAGTTAAAAGGTTTTTGGAGACAAGTTTCTGCGTATAACAGATTTAGCCAAATTTAACGTTCGAGATAGAACTCTATTAATAAGAAAATGTTGACGGAAGCTGCAATTATTGCATTTAATAAAATGTACGTAATAAGTAAATATACTTACGTTGGGATGCCTTTGGATCTCCCTGATCTTCTTTAACTAACAATATTGTTCTGAAAAGAAATAGAAACCAATATTTTGATCAAACCAAGTCATTTGTTTCTTATTAATCATAGAAGAAACCACGAAATAATAATAATAATAATATAATAAATTTGTTAGTCTTTTTTTAAAAATATAAAAACTATGTATTGAACATTAAGAGATACTTTGAAATATTCAAAATTAAATATTGTGACTAAAAACGTTGGATTTGTTATGTTTTGCCATCATAAATCTCGAATAGGCTTAAAATGTCAAAATTGTTCATTGATTTGACTTTCTTTGGGCAGAAAAAAATTATTTATAAAAACGGTTACAAAAGAAAAACCCATTTTTCGAATTTTAATGTCATACAAACATACACACAAGCTGATTGAGAAATCCCAATAATGTAAATCAGTATTTCTTAAGAAATTAACATAAGACTTAAACAAATATTTAAGTCCTACAAATGAGAAAATACAGTCAAGAAAATGTGATTTAATAAAGGCTTAAAGCAGCTTAAGCATTAACTGCGATAGTTGTAGGAATCAATCGAAAGACAGAGCGTCCTAAATGTGTGGCCTTCGAAAGAAACGCAGAATTAGAAGATTTCATGTTATAATTGTTGGGAAAAAGAAATTTTCAAGACTTTTATTTGTGCAAGTTCTCCATCGATAACTAAAACATCTTTATCCTTGCCAAGAATTCGTCATTTTCTAGATAGCTTCACTTAGAAAAGTACTGATAATATTCAACTGTACTTAGTACTGTATTATGCTTAGTAGTGTTTCATTTTTATATTTATTTACTCGATATGTAGTATGTAGGTACATGTTTATACTTTTATACAACAGGAGTCCATTATATTGCGGAGTATCTAATAGTTGTTATGCATTCACTGTGGTGTTATGAACCATCATTAATTAAGAGCCCCATTCCTCTTTAATGGTTATCGATTTGATGTTTATGGACAGCTGTGTACGCTTTTGGTCCTGTTGTTGTTGTGGATGGTGCTACCTTTGGTAAAAGCACCGAAAATGCTGATGAATACAGCAGCAATAGCAGCAATATAGTCTGTCATGACGAAGACCGTGAGGCACGTTTAAAGCTCGGTGGTGTGACATTGTTGCCACTTAATCCGTTTATCTAACTTCGTACACCGTTGGACTTGATACTGAACTTGGGCGGCTGTTGTGCGTGGCTTGAAACCTTCGAGCCGAGGCGTTTTTTTTTGTTGCTGCTTTTCGAAAACTCGAAATTTGAAATGCATTCGACCGTAGAAGCTGGCCAAAACCAAAGCACAGGCACCAGGCACAGGGCATCGTCATCGTCATCGTTTTTCGTCCTCGTCGACATCCATTAGCAATCGCAGTCATACAGACTTCCGCATCATACTTTGAACTTCCGCATATTTTGTGTGTAAGTGTGTGTGTGTGCACTTATATGAGTGTGCGTATGCGGGTGGCTCGACTGTCTACACACCCACACACACACACAAACAGACATACAGTACACAAAATGGCGGTCCACGTTGGCCATGCGCGCACTTCCATTCGTTGTCGCTCCCAGCCCCCGCCGTTCCCAGCCATCCGAACTCGAAACTTTACAGGTCTGTTTTGTTTGTCGCCTGGCAGCTTTCCTCTACACATTGCCTTGGAGTTGCTGTTCGATTTCGATATTATATTATATATATATATATATATATATATTATGGGGGATGTTGCAAATTTGTTTTTGCTTTTTGTGGTATTTTTTAGGTTACTTTCGTTGTGGCGCTTGCCACTTGGCCATGTAGCAGATTTGGCTTTTTTCCTTCTTTCTGTTTTTGGTGGGCGTTGATAGCTTTCGGGTTTCGGCCTTTGCCTTATTCCAATTTCTTTCTTTTTTTTGCCGGCTTGCTTTGGTTCCTGTTATTGTGTTGTTTCTTTCAATTTTGAATTGAAAAATTATAAGTACTGGCAGTTGTTGTTGAGGTCCATGGCCTGTGTACTCCTCCAAGTGCCGTTGGCGTCTGCCCTTCTAATAAGATTATTTCTGATTGAGTTTCCAGGTGTGTTTATAGCTTATACTACTATGTGGGCTACGTGCCTTTTTAATTGAAAATATTTTCGAAAATGTAGCGATCAAGTAATTTGTTTTGTAACTGATTTTTGCATACGATTGACTGATATACTTGGCATCATATTCTAAAAGTCTAAATATTGATAAATAATTATATTTCAATTTTCTAAGGGTTGGAGGGGCACTTATTGTTATGGTAGAATACAGCAAAAAAATAACATTTATTAACATAACACAAATATTGATTTCATACTTTCCAGTCAGGGTATAACTATTCGATAATTGTAATTAAGTCCAATTATAGAGTATTCAAACATGATTTTAGGACTGAAAAACAATTGCCCATTTATTTGTAAAAAAGAAAATACAAAGTAGGCTGATAATAAAATATAAACTTAACTTTTCTGTTTCAAAATATTGCTAGCTTTTTGATTTATAATATTAATAAATACTTTACTGCGTTGTTTTTAATTAGAGTGATTTTTGGCTGATAAAATTAAATTATTAGGCAATAAACTCGCTGGTTAAACAAATATTTTATAGCATTAATCTGTTATCGACATTTTTTAGTTTTAAGAACTGCGCAGTTATTCTACTTTAGTGTAGAATACATCTTAATAGTTCATGTATCAAACATTTTAATCAAAAAGTAAAGATACATTGTAACTCTTTTGATGGTTAAACAAGAAGAGCATTGAAAATTCAATGTTTTTCAATTGCTATCGAATTATTATCTTAATGTGTTATTTCATTAATTCCGGGAATTATACAGAAAGGCTTCAACTATACGACTGGCTATTAAAATTGCACAGCTATTTATTATGTACTTGTAAGTCAAACATCTCTAAACAGTTTTCCAAGAAATGGCTTTAAGCCATCACCACAAATGCAAAGTGTGCCATTTGGCCTTAACTAAATGGCGAACAACAGACCAAACACCGACAAAATATGACAAATTCGACTTAACAAAACAGGAAGGTGCGCCCACACTCTCTCTGCCTCAAAAAGATGAATGAAAAGCAACGAAATGTGTATATATGTATGTATGTGTGTACATTTTAGCCCCCATGAACAGCATCCTGTGCTCTCTGGCAGCGTTCAAATGCAAATCCTGTAAAATCTACAAGCAGCAAACTTTTTAAAGTTCCGCCAAACCATTGTAGGGGGAAGGGAGAGGGGGGGAGTAAGCCCGCCCCTGCCGCTATTATATATCTAAACAAAATTCCCAACAACTTTTGCTACCTGCGCACCATAAATCATGGTCGCCAAGTTGTAGGCTTGTGTATTATTCTTTTTACTTGTGCTTTTTGGCTTTGTTTTGGTGAAGACAGCATTTCCTGAATTTACCTTCTTGTGAGAGTGCAAGAGAGACAGAGGCAGAGACAGAGAGAGCGAAAGAGAGCGAGGAGTCAGAAAAACATAAATCCAAACGCCAAGACAAATTTTGCAGATCCGCCGCCACTTTTTCCACTTCTTCCAGTTCCACTTCCACTTCTCTCTGGTACACCGCTGTCTTACGGGGTAAACTTTCGAAGAAGACGCCAAGTTTTCTGCCTCTACGTATGATTTATGCCTGGCACGCCATTGGATGAGGGTGTCGTGTTGGTTCTGTGGGTCGTTTGTGCGAAACTTTTAGCTGCGCGAAAAATTATGTACGAGTATGTGTGCCCCCCCTCAAGAAGAAGTAGCTGCCCGAGCACGACCCCAACCCCAACCCCGACCTGTATTCCGCCTCTGCCTGCCTCTAATGCCACCCGTTGTTCTAAGCCATTTGCGTGGATTGCCAGCAATTTGCTGTTGAGATTTTCAAGACGTGCTCAGGACGAGCGAAGCGTGCTGTAATGTTGTGGGTGGCTATGTCCTTCGCGTCCTCCTCGTCGTCCTCGTCGTTATCTTGCTCATCGTGTCTGTTTCAAAATTATGTTTGTGCAAAAGATTTGCTCAGCTATGCCATTTACGAGTGCGTATATACATAGAAGTATATGTATGTGTGTGTGTGCGTGTTTGTTCTTGTTCCTAATTTTTAGTGCGTTTGCAAGATTTCGAGTCTTTGAGTCTGGCGGAAGCGCAAATGTTGCCTTCTCTTGTGGCTTTATGTGTCCGGCTGTCTGCGTGCACCGCATGGGGTCGAAATTGCGTTGAAATTAATTGCAAATGGCGCATGATTAAGGGAAGTAATATACGACTAATTGTTTACGTTTTCATGATTTTATGGCAGCGGGGAATTCGAAATTGTTTTTACAACACATTTCCCTTTAATGATGCGAAAATATTTAACGCAAACAACTAATAACGAACTAGTATGTTTTTAATATCCGACAAAACAGATGCACTGAACAATAAATGATTATAATGACTGACTAAGACTGGTTAAGAGAGATCTTCTTGCCGCCTGTACTAAGGTAGGCTTGCGATAATTATTTCTTAACATTTCCGTTAATTTGATATCTTTAAAGTGGTTTCTATGCTCTCTGCAATTCTGATCGTATTAACAAAAGTGTAAGTATTTGGAGATAAAACTAATTTCTTACAAACTGCATTGTCTAATTATGTTTGTTTGATAAATTATTACAAGAGTAACTACACACGTCCCATTCAAATAAAAGAAAGAATAAAAACAAAAGAAACGTGTTTTTAGTTGACTTTTTTCTTTAAAAACATGTAATAATATGCTTTGTATTGACATCGATTTCATGATATCAAAAATATTAGAAACGTTGCGACGTATTATCAGAAAACTTTATTTTAGCTTCATTTTGTTTGTCAGACTTTCTTAATGCATTTGAGTATTTTAAAATGAAATTTTCATCACTTCCTTATACTTTACGCTTTGATTAGACTTTGTTTTCCAATTTTTATCAAGTATATTATATATTTAATTTTATTAATAATTTATATTGTCTTTTATTCGAATTTCGGAAACATGCAACCATAATTTTCATAATCAACAGTTGTCTTTCTTTAATGAAATAACTATTTATTGCATATTAGTGTTAGTTTGTTATTTCAAATATTCATTTTGTTTTTAACTAATCTGAGCAAATTTTCCGGTTACTTATGCTTGATCCACAATCTGCTTTCTCTTCTAAATTTCAGTCGAACAAAAAGAGCAACTAACAAAGAAATGGTTAATACTATATAATACAAATATATTTATATTTATGGTTTTGTGACTTTCAAAAAACAAACTACACGTAGGGCCTTGATTGTTTTAAGGAAGCGAAATGAATGTAAAAACTTGGCTAGACTTGCAAAACAACAGTAAAGTCTTTAAATTAACTTTTATGGTATGTACTTGGTACTTCCCGCTTCCCCCTTGCCACTCCAACTCTGCAACACATGACTAACCCGTCCAATAAACGAAAACATACAAAGCATTTAAAATGCATAAAGAAAATATTGCGACACACACGTGAATGTCGGAACGTGAGCGAAAAGTCAGCGACAACCTCGATGTTAACGAACGCAGGAGCGAATGAGCGAAGGAGCGAAGGAAGGAAGTCGGCAAGCACTTTTGTTGTACAGGCTCGTAGACTCGTATATTAAGGGGCCTGCGGCCATTAATGACTAAGTTTACATAGCAACGCACACTCCCGCACATACACACGATTACTTTGGGCCCATATCAATTATTCACACAATTTATACACGGATTTTTCAGAGCAAGCGACCAACCAACCGCAGCTATGCAAACATATTTCCACTGAGCGCATGGGAAATGGCGAAATGGTGAAATGGCGAAATTGGGCGTGATTTTCAAGAGGTCGACCCGCACCCACAACCGCACCCCAACTCCCAACTTGCACTCAAACGCTGGCCGCACTTTTGATTATGTTTGTCTATTTGTTATTGTTGTTGTTGTTGCTGTTATGTTTGACATGCCTCATGCATATTTGAGATGAAAATGTTTGCACACGGTCAAGGCAATTACGTTTTTTTTCCTCTTTTTTTTGGATTGCCACTGGCTGTGCAAATATTCAATAAATAAGCGTCTTAGCGTGGCCGACTTAAGCCCCAGAATCAAAATTGTTGGGTCTATGTTGCGATTGCTACTGTTGCTGCTGCTGCTGTTGTTGTTGTTGTTGTTGTTGCATGGGTACTGGTTGTTGCCCCGCGTCTGACATTTAATTTTCGATTTTAATTGGATACTAACAGCAGGATGCTGCCCAACAAGAACAGAATGGCAGAAAAGAAAAGCAACATAGGGAAATGGGAGGAGCAGCAGAGTTGGATGCTGTTGCTGGTCCATCAGCAAGGACTTGGCAGCCGACAAAGGTGGAAGAAACAAGCGAACTTTGTCATGGTTGGGCCAACACGATTCCGAATTACGCTGCGCAACGACAAACAAATAAAACTGAGGTCAGACAAGCAAATGGTTTGCAGAAAAATGCAGTTCATTTTAATAATGTGTCATATTGAATTTGAATGGTATTCGAATAAAAAGGTTTTTAGGTATTTAGAATTTGTTTAAATTATTTTAAATTAATCTAAAATCGACACAAAATAATTAAATTATATTTTTTGAAAACCAAAAATCGACATAGCGTATTAGCAAGGCGCCTGCTGAAACGGCGAAGAAAAGGAAGAAGATTAGTAAGAAGGAGGCTGAAGAGGTCACACCCCGCTGATCTTGGCAACATATTTATATTAAGTATAAATAATTAAATAAGACTAAACTCTTAGTTTAAGCTGTATTTGTATTTTTCTATAAGTTTGATTTAAGCTGTTGTAAGTAATAAAAGTATAAATAAAGTTTAACATTTATAAAAACAGAAAAAACCTAGCTTATTAGAATTTGAAAGCCAAAAAGGAGTAGAGTTTGTGTTAGAAAAAATGTTACTAAAGAAAAGTAATATATTTATTTATATGATTCAAGTAGCTTTAATGCATAAAAGGTCAGGAACTTTCTTTTGTGATGTATAAACTACATTGGATCTACCTCCAAACTTCTAATTTGTTCCTAAATCTTTCTCTAGACTGCGGAATGAGTTCCGTATCGTAATGGTCCGCACTTTCTGAAGCAATCTTTTCAATCGACCATGCAAATTACTCCATGTAGAGATCCAAGGTAAATCATAAAGTACAGACTAAAAAGAATGCTGTTGGCATATTTCGTTGGGTCCACCTGAGCTCGCAGTGCCTGCCTCTACCTTTTTGATGCAGGGCATCCAAAGTAGTAAATGAAAAGGTACACAACATGGCAAGCAAGCAGGCTGGCAGATGGGTGCTGGAGTATGGAGGGAGGTCCTGCTGGTGGCAGGCAGGACCTGTACAGTACCGAGTCTCAAAAAGGAGTTGGTGGGCTGGTGGGTGGACATAATTGAAAAAGCGCTTTTCTATTAAGGGCGCTGAGGCGCATGGTTGGGCAAAAAAAAACTTGAAGCACTGATTGGTGGCGGCGGCGCCTATTGACTGACTTAACACGCCATTGAGTGCAGAGTACGTCTAGTACTAGACGACCTACGATCCCGACATGACGAACTACTGGCACATCGAGCATTTGCATGGACATGCAAATTGGCGAAGCCAGAAACCAGAATCCAACAACCAGCATCCCACAAGCAAAGTCCCTCGCTCAATGGACATGGAAGCTCGAGTGCGAGTTGAAGGCAAAAAGCGCAACGACGCTCTCAAGTGGCAGCAATGGGAAGTGGTGGGGAGGAGTGGGATGGGATGGATGGGATGGAGTGGGGTGCTTGGAGGCAGCTTTTCCAAGCGACAAGCAAATTTAAAGTACAGCCAATTAATGGCAATGTTCACAGAGCCTAATTAAAATGGCGCCTCGACGGCAATGTGCATTTTCCAATCAATCAAGCTCGATACGAGTATGCATGTGAAAATTAGGCAATTGGGAATTTTCTTTTGCATTGTTGTTGCTGCTGACGTCGCGACGTCGCTCATCAACATGCTGCTGCTCGTTGAGGGCTGAGAAAAAATATTGCATAATTATCGTTGATAATTGTGTACCCCCCTGCCATGCCATGCCAAGGCATTACTCGCACGGGTACGAGCCCAAGGGTTGATTTCCCACTCTATTTTTCCTTATTTTTTTTTTTTTGTTTGTCAAATGCGAGTTGTTGACAACTTGATGAGGTGTCTGACTGTGTTACGGCCGCTTCTTAAAGTCAGCTTGATGTCTTGCACTTTAAAGTCAGTAAGGCAGCTATAGAAACTGCTGAAAAGCATGATTGACAGTCGTTCGTGCTCAGCACGAAGGACGATGCGTATTATAATTTAATTGACATATGCTCAGCACTCGTCACGAGTGTAGGGAAGGAGGGAGTACCGGATCGAGTTGTTTTCACCCTTTCACACACACAAGCATCACAATAATATTTATATGTCCATATAGGCCCGTTGTGCGGGATAATAATTTTAAGTATCAAGACACCACTGACAGCGCAATTAAGGCACAGTAATTATTTTAAGTAGGGTTACATTTGTCATTACAACAGCAACAGAGCATAGCTGCCTGAGATTTGACAGAGTTCTCAGGAAAACCAGCAAAAGAAAGATCTGTAAAAAAAATGCAGAGATTTAAAAAATCATTTTCCTAGCATAAATTTCAATGTATCGGCAGCAATATAAGCAATACACCTAATCGTAATCCGAAAGTTAACGACATATTGAAAGGCAGCCAATATTATTCGTAGCATTACACTGTTCTTTCAGGTATAGGCCCTAAGCCAAGTATAACAACACAAAAGAAATGTAAAAACTGAAAAAAAAAAAAATTAAATTAAAATAAAATGAGAAATTAAAATAAAAATTGATAAATAAATAAAGCATCCAAGTTCCAGTCTGCTACCAACCTGGCCAGAGGAGTCGCAGGCCGCAAATCATCCTAAAGTTTATTGCTTTTTTTAAATGAAATTATTTTTATCAATTAATTCCTTAATTTAGTTAGTGCCAGAAAGTGTGACAGTTTTAGTTAAGTTTTGTAAACGGTCTCTGCTTTAATTCTATATTTTTCACCAACAAAACATGAAATGCTAAAGTTTAAAGTTTATTTTTTATTATAATAAAAATAATTCTGTTTATAATGTTATGTTGATTGTTGATTTTTATTTTTGAAACATTTTTAAGATGGAAATCTCTTTATTTATTGCAAATATTTTTCGTTTCCATTGATTACCATAAATTTATTTCGACTGAAATCCGCACAAGTGCTTCAATCTCATGGCTCTACTTAGCTCAGACGAAGACTAACCTTCCAAGCATACAGACATTTTCCCCCAAAATTTTGCACGCACTTTACAGCGTTAATCGTGGATGTTGCAGCAAACTAATGTAACTAATGCCAGAATGATAAAAAAATTATACAGCAAATTATTCAAGCATTAATATGAAATGCCAAAGCTGAGATGGATGGTTGGATGGATACCAGGATGGATGATGGTTGATGGCTGATGGTTGATGGCTGACTGGCTGGCAGCTCATATGAAATTTTAATGCCTGGGAACACTTTAATATGACGCTCGTGCGCCTCGTTTTTAATAACACGATGGCACGCAGAATGAAATGTGGAAAAAAGAAATAAGAATAAAAAAAAGCGAGACCAAAATGAGGAGTAAAAATCGCATGACACAAAATGATAAACAAGAATGGAAAAAATAAGGAGATTTATTACGCAGCGGAGGCGTCCAGAAGGGCGAAGGAGGGCGATGGCGGTGGCGGTGGCGATGATGCTGATGATGGACCATAAACAAAAAATGCAAAACAACAACATAAAAAACGAAGCGAACGCAAAATTGTATATACATATGTATGTATATGTAAGTATGTATATATAAAGTAAAATGCCGAGACCAAGACCAAGAACGACCAAACCCGACAACAGCAACAACAACGCGCACCACAAAACCCATCAATCATTTTGAGCGAAAGGGGCAAGCTGTGTAGTCCGTGGTGGGGTTGTGTGGGAGCTGCGAGCAGCCTTAGCGTATTAGAATAATCATCAACGTCACCATCGTCATCATCATTATCATCATCATCGTCATCATGAGCATTATGACCAAAGAGAATGCTTTGTGCCCGCTTCATGATTATTAAATATGGCAAATCCCGAAAGCAGAACAAGGTCCAAAAACTCCAACCAACGCCATAGCCAACGCCAACCGCCAAAGCCAGCTAATCGATTTATTATGCTAACCAAGCGATGCAGCAAAGTATGCGAGAATACTTGGGTATATGTGTGTGTGTGTGTATATATTTGCTGGCTATAGTATTTTCCAGGCACGTCAGGCAAATGAAGCGTGCCCCCGGCTTGAAAGTCTGTGCGAAGTGCGGCAAACGAACTTGGGCGAGAAAGTGGCTTGCTGTCGGTTAGGGCTGGGAGAGATGCGGTGGTGGTGGTGGCGGCGGTGGTTTGTGTAGATAAATAAATAAATTTTTAAAAATAATTTAATTAGCCCTTAAAATGGCAGTCGTCGTCGTAAAAAGGGAGCGACTTTGTTTAGCTGGGGTATGGAAGAGATGTCCGGCTGAAGAGGGCAGTACACCAGTTGTTGGGTTTCATAAGAGCTTCAAATGTTAAAAAAAAGTAAAATTATTGCCATTAATTCCAAATTTATTAAAGGTACAACTTTAAAATGAGATAGAAGTGGCAGAAGATTTAGTGTTTTAAGGTATGTTTCGGAATCAATTTAAAACCATTTAAGAGAGGACTAAATTGTTAGAAACTTGATTAATTAATTTAATCTGAAGCAGAACATTTTTCTGACTAAAGATAACATTAATTTTAAATTTGTCCACAGGTCTACAGCTTCTACTTGAAAAAGTTTCCTGAAAAATGTTCCTGTACAATTGAGTTGTAGATGCAATCGGTTCTTAGCACATTTATATTTATATTTCTCAGAACTCGACAAGTCCACACTTTAAAATTAAGCGAGTTGTGTGGCGACAGCCTCATTGCCCAGCCTCCAAATATCCTGACAACCGATGACTGCTCGTCAGAAATGCTTGAGGCGCGGCAACGTGGCGAGGCGACGGTTGGCCGGACACGTGCCGCTAACTTGGCCAAGCGTGTGCAGCATCATCAACAACGACAACAACAACGACAACATCGACGACGACGACGACGACTATCGCCACGTTGATAGGAAGTACGTTGCCATAGTGGGTTGAGAAGAGTGGGGAGGCATCTAGGCCAGCGGCGATGGCGTTTGCATTGACAGCCGCAAGTGTGAGTGCTTGTGGTCAGCCAGCACTGTGCCGCCCCACCCCGCCCACATCATCCCCCCAGGTTGCTTGCCCATAGCAGGCATTAACATTATCGCCGCCTGCGCAATAACTTTTGACATTAATGACCGACCAGGCGAGCGAAAAAATCTAACAGCTACATGTCCATCATTGGCCATGTTTGTAAATTGCCATTTGTATCTTCTGCTGTCCACACACACACACACACACAGACACATACACAAGCACAGATACATATAGTAGAGGTTGACATTTGCCTGTCAACAAATTTGTAGCTGTATGGATGGGTGTGTGTGTGTATTTGATGCTTTTATCTGTTCTTCGCGGTAGAATGCTTGTCACTCCACAACTTTTCACTTCATCTATGTCGTTTCATCTTCATCAACTTGGCATATCTCGCATCTTCATCTCTCTTTCTCCAATTCGCTCTCTCTTTCTCTCTCTGTTGCTGACTCTCTGTGCTGCATTCCATATCAGCGCATCACGCATCACACATTTTGTCTGTCTAATATGGAGAGTTTAACATAAATTTCCAGGAATAGGCTACAGCTTGGCACGGGTTGGGGGTTGGGGAAAAACCGACAATCGGCGCAGCGCCTAACAACAACGGAACGCCCACATTCTCCAAATGCTCCAAAGTTTGTCTCTGTTATTAATAATCATAATAATCCTGTGCGTCTCACGCTTCACTGGACTTTAGTTCCGGTTTATGTTAATGCATGTTCAAATTTATGCATTCACGCACACAAACACACACACACACACACACAACACACGCACATATAAGCGCACATAAGTGTGTCTTTCTAATGTGTGTGTGTGTTTGTGATTGTATGGGTGTGGTTCTAAATGGTTATAGATTCATGTTGCTCTGCACGTGAGCTTCATGTTTAATTTAAAATATTCCCTCTACTCACACATATTTCTGTTGTTGCCTAAAATCGATTGCTGATGATTTCTTAAGTCTAGCACGTAATTTAAATGAGCTTGCATGTGAAAGAAACTTGAATCCAAGAAATTTGTTGTTGTTTTGAATATAACTTTTTTCAGCTATTGTAATTATTTATTTTCAATTACAACATCATGCTGAGATATCAGCCCTGCTGTAATAGAAATGCTTCTTAAATCAAGATTCAACTTCCTATTTTAAACATTTGAGACTAATTTCAATAATATTTTCTTCTTAAAATGCGATTAATAGTATTGTTATAAGATAGTTGAACAGTCTCGATTGGGCTTTTTTTAAGCACATTTAAGTAGAGAAATTGGAAGTTATTAGTTACTGTTTATACATAAATTCTGTTGAATGGTTTACCTTTTCAGATTTGTAAGTATGGATTACTATATAGTTATTGTTTTAATAAACCTATTTACTTAAACAACTCTTCTGCATTCTTCAAGATTTAAGAACTTTAAGACCACTTTAGCCGACTCGCCACTCCAATTGAACAACTGACTGCCCTTAGTCACAGCTGAATGACACTTCACATGCATAAGCTGTGCATAAAAAGGACTCGCCAAGCTATCCACACAAAGCGCTGCAGTGAATAAAAAAGTCTTCTCCTCACATGTTTATAGAATAAATCAACGCTTCACAATTCCCAACTAAACTTAATAGCTTTCATTGGCCTTAGCAAATAGCAGTTAAGAGCAGTGGCAGTGGCAGGGGCAGTGGAAAGGGGCAGGGGCAGGGGCAAGGGGACAGAGGCATTGGTGGTATACAAAACAGTAGCCGAAAAGTGCGCACATTCTATAGAGAACTGACAACTGACCGGGCCGGGGATGGATCCGCTCCAGATGCTGCGATGGGAGGGTCACTGAACAAATGGCCAATGCAAATAGTGAAAATTCAATGAAGCTTAGCGCTCGTCTGCACAGTCTACATAAACGACTAAACTTGCGCTACTAATTGGGCGTGTGACTTGCTGGCGGCTGCGAGAGGGGGTTGCCCAGGTCGAGGGGTGCTGGGGGTGGCTCCTACTCTCTACGTGCATCAATGAACCGTAAAGCTATTTCGTCATTTAACGTTAAAAGCAATGGCATACAAAGGCGCTGCCGAAAAGAAAAAACGCGAGCAGCGCTCAGCAAGCGCGACTAAAGTGAAAAAACTAATTTGCGCTGCTTCAAAAGCAAACACAGGCCCCACCGATGTGTGCGTGGATGTGTGTGTGTGTGGGTGTGTATATGTGTGTGTGTGGGGTTGGGGCTAGAGGACATAGGGGGCTGGCCAAAGAAAAACATACACGTACATATTTTGGCCAACGTTATCAAAAGAAGAAAAAAAAACTAAGTAACAAAAGTGATGGCCAAAGAGCAACGAAACTGAAATACTCTTTTAAGAAAACCAAATTTCTACAAGTGTATTTTGAATTTATGTTTATTTATTAATAGATTAAAAAATAACCAGCCTGAAGGCCCTCGTTGCTCTGGCTATACATATACCTTTATATATATCATATTTTGTGATTCAAGATTAATTCTAAGTTACAAATGTTCAAATAAATAAAATAATTATATACATTTTTATTTATATTTTGAACTGCCAATTTTAACTTTTAACTAAAAGAGAATGTTTGGAAAAAGTTTTAAAATGTCCAAACTAAAGAGCCACTGCACGCTTCAGATTTGAGCCTATTTTGATAAAATGGAATTAAATAGGTAGTATCGAAAGCAGTTTTAAAATTGCCTGCTCAACTAATTTATTTATTTATTATTTAGTCAATTAATTAATACATTTTCTTCTTTCTTATCAGGCAGCGCTTTTTTAACTGTTTTGATAAATAATTATTAGAATTATTGTTAAGAAAAGAACGCGTTCCAACAATTTGTATATTCCGAAAAAATTAAAAAATAACATTAGATTAAAATGATTATCGTACTAAAATCGGCATAAAAAGCGGTTTTACGGCAAATAAAATATTTTTTCTAATGACTGAATGTATTTCTAGTTGGGCTGGAAAATTGTTATTGTTGTAAAGAAAAAGGAAAATGATTAAATAAATATTTTGTAAGCTTGTTAAAACTGAAATAAGAGCCAGTTTATACAAAAAGTGTGTGGATTAGACTTAGATTGCAAATTGGATAATACAAGTAAAGCCGAAATGTCTGTTCACAATTTCAAATTATTTCATGCAATTATTTGAAATAATGCAATAGTTTAACTAATTAGTCTACTTTTGAGAATAACACGAATAAATGAAAATCAAGACAATAGTTCAGGTTCTATTATAAATAAAGATCATTTTGTGAATTAAAAAGCATTAGAACAATAGAAAAAAAGAGTTTGTTTAATTTAAATGTAACTGGAGCTCAGAGGTTAATTATTCGACTTAGTGTTTTAGTTTTGATATTCCTTGGAGTCTAATGTAGTAGATGGACTTTAATGGACACCATTTTTGAAAGAGTGTTAAAAGAAGCAGCAAGAAAATGGGATGCTAACCGAAAAAGTTTTTCATTTATGGCCAAAAAGGAGCTGAACCGAGTGGAGGAGAGTAGAGGTGAAAGGCACCTAACAGGCGGTCCTGCTGCTACCAATATGTTGACGACGCGTTCTGTTTGGCATGTCAATATTGCATAAGAGGCACCGGCAGTAGCAGCGGCAGCGGCAGCAGCACCACTAGCACCACAGGCGGTGCAGTGGGTGGCCACTCTGGCTGAGGACGGTTCTTGGGGCCCTGGTCTGTAGTTAACGCGCAGCTTTACTTTTATGCTGCCTGGGCGTTCGTTTCACATGAACCGATGTCAATCAAAAATTCCCATAACCAATGCAGCGCATGGTCGAGTGCTGGCCCCTTGTAAATACATACCGTAGTACATATACTATGTACATATGTATGTATGTATATATGAGTGTGTGTGTGTGTGGTCTTACTCGCATACAAGGCTGCGTGTGTGTGTGTGTGTGGTGTGCTTCTGTTTGCTTTATGAAAGCTTTTGGCACATGTGGCGCATAAAAAATGCGACGAGAGCAAGCAACTGATGTGAGTCTCCATCTCCATCAGCTTGTAGTCGTCGCAACGTCCTCGCACCTTCCATCCCATGAATGGCCACACATGGCGCAACGCTCTTGGAAGAAACATGCGCTGAAAAGGATTTCGCTTGGCGTCTTTCACTGGCCCTGGCCACATGCTACTCGTACACTACACACACACACTCCATACACACGTCTTTGCAATATTAAATTGCCAAAAAATCAATTAGGAACATGTCAAGTTGCGGAAAAGCTGTTTTTGAAAATCGGTGTCAGCAGCAAATTTAATTTCCAAGCCCTCACCTTCCTTGTCGCCCCTTCGTGCCTTGGCACCTTAGTGCTTCTGACGCCTGGACAATGGAGAAATGGTAAGCTGTTGGGTTAGCTTGGTTCTAGTTCGTAGAACAGCACAAATTGAAGTTGTGCCACCATCTTCGGCACAGTATTTTAATGGGAAATAGAAATAAATAAATGGGAATTACAACTTGAAAAAAAAATGTAAGAAATTTTCAACATACGCAAATAATAACACACAGTCCCGGAATCATATTATCTTTGAAGAAATCATGCAGCAACATTTGAACACTTCTTTAATTAAACAATTGTTCCAAAACTTTAGTTTATTTATGGTGGATGCAAGCCCTGACCTTCGGTAATATCAGTCAACAGTTGTCTATTCTGAGAGACAAGAAATAAATAAGAATAAGTATAAATAAAAAGCTTAAAATAGGAACCGGCTGTTATCGAAAATATTAATTGATTGCTTATGAATGCAAAAGCTTATTTATATTATAATTGTATGTGTAATCAGAAGTTTTATATTTCGCTTCATCAAAAATCTTTCGTTTTGCGAAATTAAAAACTGCATATACCAAAATTTTAAAGAATCTCTTTTCTTGTGAATTAGACTTTGCTTAGAACTTGCACTTTAAATAATTTCATTTCCTTCGAGTTTATTAAAGTATGTAACACCCCACACACTGCCATTGGTAGCGGCATTAAATCCTTTATGGCTATCCATACCAGTTGGCAATAACTCAGTTCGCATCCATAAGTAAACGACTACTTAGAAATCCATTAGACAGGCGGCAAGGCCAACAAATAGTGCGTGAACTGTAACGAAATTATAACATAATTTTTCACTTGCACGCAATTCCATATTTTACGATTTAAAGATACACGTCCATCCACAGCCAGTGCGTGCCTGCCTTCGTTAGCCGCACAGACAAATGGATCCACTGAACTCTTACTAATGCATGGTTAGACAAATTTATGGGTGATTAAAAGCGTCAGATAACACGCAACCGTAGACGAAATCAATAAAATATCTGTAGTGTCCTTTGATCATACCATATAGTAGAACATACATATATTTTTAGAAATATGTATGCACACATTTGAACTTTTGGGCGACCCAGAAAAGTATGCAACAAAATGATGGCATATTAATAACAGTTGAGTTCAAAAATGCTAACGACTTTTGAGCTTACATTTGGTAGCACTTTTGTTTGTCAGAGAGAAGAGAATTGGAGAAAATGTTGCCATATAAATAGAGGAAGTCAAATATGTGGATGTGGTGGATACATTTGTGTTTGCTTTACAGTTGAAGCTACTTTTGCACTCAGACCCGGTGTGTGCCTTTAGTCATTGACTTTTATGTTATGTTGTAACTGCAGTTGTTGTTGCTGCTACTGCTGCTGCTGCTGTAGTTGTAGTTGTAGTTTTTGTTGCTCGTGTATACTTCCTGTTTGCGCTGTCTGCTGGCAAAAGTAAAGTAAGTGCACTGGACACGCTGGCTTCCTGTTGAAATCATTTCAAATTGCAAACGTGCCTGTGTACTAAAAAAAGAAGCCACCCACGCACATCAACATGAACAACAAACACGTACAGTGAAGGTTTCCTATAATATACTTTTCCTAGTAGTTTTGCGCTTGCGGAATTCCAAGTTAGAGGAGTTAAAAAACAATATCAGAACCAGCACCAATAATCAAGGAACCAGTATTATAAACCATTTTGGTATAGGCGACAGAAAAGGATGAAAAATAAAGTAAGATTTAAAAAAAGAATCAGTAGCGGGACAGTAAGCAAACATATTATTCCAAACCAGTACACAAATCGGAGCCTGTAATGGAACATGAAGCAGCACATTTGTCGAATTATCTTTGTTTTAAAACCAATATTGCAACAGAAGAACATATTTCCCTGATTAGCCACAATAAATTGTAATAATTTCTTTTAAAATAACATAAATATTATTGTTATTTAACATTTGACAGAAATCAGAAAAGTGAAAATAGAATGGTTATGAATTCATCGAAACGAAGTTGCACTGTGCCTGCACTGCATACTTGCGAACACACACACACACAGACTGTAGAGGTATGTATTCGTATGTTAAGCTGTTTGTCTATGGCATTGCATACCGATGTGACATTTGCATGCGCCCGAAAGTATGCAACAGCCGTGTGCAGTGCATAAAGCTTGAGCTGGTCAAGCTTAAGGACTCTGACGGACTCGGACTCTCGCACTCCCCTCCACTCTGCTCCTGGAAGTTGTTCGCCCAGGATGGGCATACGGAATTAAAAAACAAAAATTTAACACAGCATACTCGTAATAGTTAGGCAATAAGCGCAAACAGGAAGGGCCGGAGCCATGGCCAGAGGCTAACAACTTCTAAATGGCAGCAGTTTAGTTAGTTATGGGACGCAGAGTCTGTTTTATTTTTGTGTATTTTGGTTACGCTTCGGTTTTAATTTGGCCCAGCACACGCACACAAACCTACATACGAGTATAAACAAATACAAATGTGTATGTATGTATGTAAGTATTTATGCAGGAATATGTGTTTGTACCTTCGAGATATGTGCTTGTTTGTGTTGGCTTCATTTTTTGGTTTATTGCTTGGCTGCGCACGATGGTCACTACTTCGGTTACTCTGCTGTGGCAACATGACAGAATATGTGATATGAACTGGAATATGGGGTGAAAGGGAACCACAACAACAACAACAAGAACAACAAAGCTCTGCGGTTCATGGGCCAACGATTGTCGATGTGTAGCTGAAATGTTTGATGTTTCCTTAAATTAATTTCAAAGCCAGTCAGTGTTAAACGAATGGACGGAATGTACAGAAAACAGCAGCCTAAGAAGATTATATTTATGATAAATTCTAAATAATTTAGCCGAGTATTTGTAATGGATTTATGGAAATTTTCCTTTTTGACTTTACAAATAAATCAAAAAAGGACAAACAGTTTTTTAAAAACTCTTGCTTTAAATGTTTTTAAGGTTTATTTAACTAAGTTAAATAATAAAAGGCAGATGACAGTTCAATTAAATTTAGAAAATGAGATTAATATATTATTTAAATGCACTTTGGAAGAGACATTGAGAATTTAAATTGATTTTCGGTGAATTTGATTAAATACATTTATTTACATATGTATTTACGTAATTGACGTTCACCCTGCGGTTTCTGCTTCAAATAATATTGGTCTTCAGAGATTATAAATATTTTCATTTAAAAATAACACTTTTTGCCATTAAAATTACCTGATTCCTGAATTTCAAGCAACCTATTTAATCAAAACAAATCTATATTATTATTATAATTAAAGGAAATACTTTGTGAATATCTGTTTAGTGTTTAAATGCTTATGCAACTTGCTAGAAATCAGACAACTACGCGCTATACACTTCCAATACAGCCTCTAAAAATTCCCAATCATGAACCTCTATGCTCATTCAGCTGCAGCTGCCTACCTTGACCCATTGCCGATACCAAACAGAAACTCCTGGCCAATAAATCAGCGCCAGCTCGCTGACATCTTTCTATAAATAATAATAATAATAATGAACTCTCAGCTATTACAAAAACTTGAATGAATTGCAACACGTGTTGGGTTCTTCAGCCCCTTCATCGGATCATTGAGCAAAGCGAGCGATCCAAGACAAAGCAGTGCACGCAACGATCGCGAAAGATGTGAAGACAATGTAAGACTGTTGGCCATTGTTGCCAACAGTTATCAAAAGATGAATGTGGCTGTTGCTATGGAAGCTATTCTATAGCAGTTTACTTATAATGGCATTTGAAGAGTCTGTATTTTTCATAGAAAATATGGTTTTTGATATTGAGCACGCGGCATGGCGCTCGAAAGGTGTTTGCTGGTCTGCGCATGCGCGACAGCATTTGCGGCAACAGCTGCCACCAGGGGTGGGTTGTGTGTACTCGTATATTGATTTTAATGAATTATTCTGGTGGTATACTCGTATTGAGTGGATTGGCGCTGACTAAATGGGCACATCTAGCATTTTGGAGTACAGTTGTGCCTGCTCAAGATAGTTGGGCTTACTAATCAGACCTGGTTCAATTCGTAGACTTGGATTTATGCCAATAGGTGACAGCCAATCAGCTAACTGACTGGCACTGCTCTGATTTAGGCCAGAGAGTGTCTAATCCTGCAGCAAGAGCTCATCCCGCTGTAGCAGTTTCTCGTTTAATTCGAGCTAAGCCTCGAGTTGCGCACCGAATTTGAGTTGTACGCACATACTCGTATATTTTTGCTCTGAAATCAGAAAAATTTCATTTAACAACAAAAACAAAAAACGAGACCGCTTAGCAACCCTCTGTCAAAGGGACCGTGAGTCCTGAGGACGAGGCCAGGTGTGCCCTTGTGCCGGTGCGCAATCAGCTTTGTAGGCGATTTGTGAGGATTAAAATGACGCACTACCTATGCATAGGCGTTGTGAAGAGTGTGAGTGTGAGGGAGAAGGAGGGAGCGAGGGAGCAAGAGAGAGGGACAGCTGCCTACCTGCTGGCTGACAGGCAGCCTGCTTTGGAGGAGGATCAATTTGCTGACTAAATACGCATGGAAAGGTGTATCCGTAAAATCTTTCAGATACACAGCACGATTGGGATAAATCTTTCATTTTTTGCGTTTCAATGCGCACTTTGAGCACCGCCGCAAAAATCATCTGAAATTAGAAAATTGAAAAGAAAGGTACAACTACGACGAGTACTCAAACCATACACAAATTTCATGCTTCCTGGTAATTGGCAAACAACTGAACTGAACGACTGAGCGAGCAAGAAGCAGAAGTAGCTCACTGCTCACTCAAACAAGTTACGGCCTGTTTTGCCAGGTGGCTTTCAATCTGTATCTTGAGCTGCGATATTCGTAGGCATTTATAAGGGGTAGTTTTTATTTTTGGGGATACACACATTTGAATTTCGCCATAATTTGTACGACGCAATTGCGGCCGGTTCTGTGCGCAAGCCCATCGAGCTCGATTAAGGCAACAACTGCGCCACAGCCAGAGCGACTACCTTATCCAAGACGCCTGTAAGTCTGCGCAACCAAAAACCGATTAAGATACTCGCTCGACAAGACACTCAACGACCATTGCTGCATTACAACACATCATCGATCATTGTCAAAGCGACTCGCTGACTGACTGAATGACTGACTGAGTGCCTGTGCCTAGACGACTGCACTCAGGTGTGCAAGCACACACACACACACACACACACGCACACTCACATTCCTACACAGATACTTGTCATGTTATTGCGCCTCTGGGACTTTTCGAGCAATTGCGCAATCCCCTCAGGCCCGACTTCTATTTGTTGGCGGATTTCTGATTTTTTTGTACGAGTATTTTAGAATCGTGCGTCTATAGCCCTGAGCTGACTTCTGCATTTGCGTTGACTTTGCTGTTGACTCGAAGCAATAGTCTTGTCTATAGAAATGCTGCGGGCAAAATGGTTTTGATTCAGGTCCTCAGCGCGATCAATTATAGTTCATCGAAGCTGTGAGAAAAGTCAATATTGCAGCAATAATATGGTTTATATATATAGTATGTACACATTGAGGAGTATACTTTGTGATTAGAACGTTTAACGAAATATTTAAACACAAATGTAAAACAACTTCCTTCCAAATGTCTAATGTCAAATCATAGCTTTGTAAATGTTTCAAACCCAACATTTTATCTTTCGTCATTTATTTTAATATGTTTAGAGATTAATTAATTAATGGAAAACTTACTAATACCCTACATTTTCTAATAGGCATTTTTTAATTAGTGGCTTAAATTATTCATAACCATTTAAATTGGATCAAGTACGCTTTAAATATTATATTTAACTGGCAAGTTTTTATGGAAAATCTTTGAAACCGATAATAAGTTATATTTGCAACAAATGATGTGAAAATAGATTTGTTCAGTTATTAAGATAGGCACATTTGTTTATCTCTTTCCTATAAAAATGTTGATACCTTTGTTTACATTTTCCTAATTAATAATAGTACATATTGTGCCTTTTATGCGAACGAACAGATACATTACCTCTTCACGGTCCTTCCCACATTTTTTTTGGCAATTAAGAAGCCATATTTTGTACGAAGTTTTATGTTATCCCTAAACGTGTCAGTAATCTAAATATATATTTTGTTTACCTGTTATTAAACACTAAGTTACAGATCATTTGAGGTGTAATTATTTAATGCAGCACACAGAGTTTTCATTCTCAGCAAAGGTATGTAAAGTTGGGTGAAGAATTCTTATATGAGTTTTATAATAATAAGTTTTAAGTAAAATGACTTTATCAGCTGCAATAAAATACATAAACCAATCAGACGCCACACCATGTAAGACACGATTGGTAGATCTTCAAACATTCAATTATATAAATTCCAAATTCATTCGACAGCTTCCTATTTCTCGAGAATAAAAATAAAAAATACTGTTGGTGGTCTGCAGAGGTTCTTTACAACTCCCCTGTCATTAATTCGAGTCAGACTACGCGTAAGCCATAAAAAATTTAATTACTTTTATATATTCGTACATATGTATGTAGGAACCACTGTGTGTCCCGTTCAAACACTAAATCAACGCTAATCCTTTGTATGTGACCAGCGAGCAGGACAGCAGCAGGACCCTCACTTTTTTTTAAGGTATAAATCAAAGTTGGCATAAAATTTCACACCTTGCCTGGTTTTATGATTTTACACTTAATTTACTGTCTTGATATGATGATGAAGAAGAAGCAGCATTTATTTGTGCCTTGCAATAAAGAAATCAGTAAAAATGATAATTCAGTGAGCTGAGACTGCATCCCGATATATCTATACATATATGTAGCATGTATATGTAATGTATTTTATGGCATTTTTATGTTGCATTCGATTTGCCAGCAATTCCTTTTGTGAAACAAGCAGCTGCTGTCAGGTTTTTCATCAACGTCACCAGCTCCGGCACCTCTCACTCTTTTCCTTGATGTGCTCCTTTCGGCACTTCATATTAAAGTCCCTGGAATTTCAAATTTGTGCGTGCACGCAACGAAGTTTTTTATTGAATTTTTGTTTGGCTGACTGGCTGGCTGGCTGGCTGGCAGGAGAGCTGGCAAGACCCGCCAGACAAGGTGACGCCAAGCAACCCCAATCATAAAATGCCGCGCCTGGCAACCGAACAGAAGCAATACCAGCACAGGAGACTGGAGACAGGAGACAGGAGCAGGGAAGGAGCAGAAGCAAAGGTAGCAATGGTAGCAGCTACAGTAGCAAGGGTCAGCACCTATGCTTGTCTGTCGAATGGGCTGGACGGGCTACCCCAGACCGCTCGTAAAAAAACTACACAAGATTTATGGTCGTCGAGGACGATGCGCATTTTGGAGCGAGTGATAATTTACGACCCAGAAGCGCAGAGCACAGCACAGCCAAGAAAGTATTTAAAGTTACACGTGTATGTATGTATGCATGTATGTATATGTGTGTGCAGTTCTACAGATGTGCATAGCTACAGAAAAGACAATTTCAACTAAGGAAGCATCGACATGCAATTAATTTAATTTCGGCAAAGAGTTTTCTTTTCCAGTTCCTAACAAAAGTCGATGTTTGGTAAAATTCACTCGACAAATCGCTTACAAATATTCATTAAAATAAAAAGAATCCTTTTCAAAACTAAAGCTTCACTTTATTTAATATTAATCTGAAATTATTCTCTCTAATCTTGATAATAGTTCTTTCACTTGATGGTCTCAATGAAACGGTAATCGTTTATATGTATTTACACATTCTGCGCTTAAATAAGCTACTTATTTCTTATAGAGCTTTAGCAATCGGCATGTTTCCTCTTAGACCGCTCGCTCTTTTATAGGAATAAATAATAATTAAATAATTAACTCTATAGAGGTACCATAGCAACTAGAAACTACCTTACGAAATGATTTATTTCAACTATTTAGGTCCGCTTTCTTTAATTAAGTAAGTTTTTCAATTTGTTAAATGAATTTATTTTATTCATTTATTAATCGTTTTGCCAATACTTTTTAATACTAATTGAATTACTTGGAGCTATTGCTTTTCTAAGATTGTATTTGAATGTCTTATAAATGTATGTCTTTCTTTTTGATCGATATTACGAATGATGGAAGTCAGGCATTGCCAGTTATCCAATTTTCAACATTCATAGGAAAATGAAAATACTTCGCAACATTGACGGACTGAATTGAATTTTATATATTCTAAAATAAAAAGCTATTATTTTTCTCCTGGTAGTTTTGGAGCGAACTAAAAGTGAATTAAGACTCTGTATTTTCAGGCTTAGCTTAAATTAAATTGTAGAAGAATCGACAGTAATTCTAGGGAATGTTCCAATTTTAAATCGCTCCTGCAAAAGAGGAATTGTGCTCGATATGTTCGCTTATCGATTAATTATTTAAAAAGTTAAATTTATTAACAAGTGGTATGTGTAAGAGAATTAAAAAGAAAAATGTCCCACATAGCACTGAATGATGTTGCACATTAAAAAAGTAGAATTACTTTGAAACATATTTATTTCATCAGCATTTCACGGGCACTTTTATTATAATTCGAAGAAGAAATGATCGATTTAGAGCGGCGCAATCATTAGGTGCCATAAATCACGCCCACCTGCACGCACACGCCCACCAAACACGCCGGGTAGCTACTTCACTTGAAATTTCAGTGCCTCAAGACTTTTCACTATTCGTGAAATGCCCGTCCGCCCGCCTGTCTGTCGATGCGTGTGAAAATGAATTGCACTTCTGTTTGTGCAATTCGCTCGAAGTGCAAAAATCGATAGACAATAGGGAACCAGGGTCGCGTCGGGTACAACGTACAATGGGTTCGTTACCTTTTTTATTTCATTTCATTTTTCTCAAGTACCGCACACATTCGTTCACCGGCAGCGGCAGCAACAACGGTACCGGCACTGGCGCATTGTTGTATTTTCCTAACTGTTCCAGGCACTTGTAGCTTCCCGTTTACTTGTAGAGCCCGACAATGAGATAGCGAATTGAAAACAAGCACAATAATAACAACAACAACAACTTGCTATACATACATATATAGGATAATAATATATAGCAATGAAAAATGCAACCAACAGGTATTTATTGTATTTGCTCAAGCAGAATATATCCTGCGGCTTGGCTTGACGCATTGTCAATGGTCCTGCGAGCTGATTCAGGCCGCTGTGGGATAGGCATGCTAAAAGGGATAGGGTGTGATGTGGGTCGCTCAGACCTATTTGAACTATCCTGCATTTTGGTGGGAAAATTTCGCAATGTCTTTTATATATTGTCTGACTATGTGGGATGGCATGACACATAAATCATGAGGTCATATATACTTGTATATATAATATAGACTTTTACGTTAAAACCACGAAGAAAATGTTACTTAAGATATATCAATAGCTAGCAGAAGATTTAAATTTGAAGCTGTAATTAATTGTTTAAAAAAATGGTTTTAATAAGGTTTGGTTTGCCGATATATGGAAGCAAATTATAAAAAAGAAACTGTAAATCAGGCATTTGTTTAACAGAAATGGAAGCATATTGCAAGTTTTGCCTCCCAAGGGCTCGAACTTTATAGAAGTACAAATTTTTGGCATACTTCTAAAAAATAATAATTTAAGCCTGAAAATAAACATTCAGAAGAGGTTTTCGAACAAAAGTCGGTTTTACATATACTTGTAAAGTAGCAGTAAATAATTTATAGCGAAATTAAGCTGAAGAGATTTTCAAATACATACAAATTTTATTTTTATTTATTTTGCGTATTTGCGAATTTTGCATGCATCAGAACTTTTTAATTACTTTGTATTTATTTTAAATAAATGTATTGAACTATAACCTTGAATTCATATTTCAAAAATACTTGTCAGCCTTAAATGTTGGCAAACAATGCTGTTCAATGATTCCCAGGGAATAAACGATTTAAGGCGTACATGTTTTTCAAAATAATTTGAATTAAAAAAAGTTAATTAATTTATCTAGTTCTTAGCTAAATCTGCAGTGTCTTCTGTGTCTATTTCGCTGGATTTACAAACTTCACCAATGCCCAAGTATTCTTGCCATCTGCTGAGCTTAGGCAGGTGAATGTGTAGCCAAGTGGATGCCACTTCAGAAAATGTCTAATTGCAATAACTTAAACTCCAAATAAGCACTTAATTTACCAGGCAAGTGCCGCGGCGGTCTGCACGGCGGCCACTTAACTACGCCATAAATCAGAAGCAAAACATACAAGTATATATACATGCTATATACGAGCACTCGCATATATGTGGATATGAAAACACATGGGGCGCCATATTTGCGACATGAGCAGAAGAAATTAAAATAAAAATCTAAACACTAGACAGAGCCGCTCAAGAACAGCATAGGCCAGATCTGGGAAGAGCAGAGCAGGACGGGATGGTACGGTTTTGGATGGCAATGGCAACCACAACGATGACGTCCAAGGCAATGCCAGCGCCATTGCCAGCGACGATGATGAGGATGGTGATGGCGACGGCGACGGAAGCGACACAGACAGACAAACAATAAGCGACAGAAGCACTGATTACTTGAGCGTTGCACAACAACAACGCGGCATCTGCCGCACCGGCTCCAACCGCCCCCACCCGCCTCCAACCAAGCCATCAGCCACCAGTTCCTCCTGCTGTAGCTGACATTTGAGCCACCGCCACGTTTGGTTACATTTAAGACGGGTTGGGTGGCTGAGACTGCCTCTGCCGCTGACAACGAGAATGGCAACAACAACAACAGCAGCAGCAACAGCAGCAGCAGCAGCAACATCGGCTTGTAAGGTGCATGTGCCTTGAGTGGAGAATGCAGAAGAACTTAAGTAAAATAACTCATGTGCAAAAAATAGAATGCAACGGGCACATGGCAAGTAGGAGTGTGAACAGCGAAGAGGTAGATGGTGTACTAGAGGGGCACACAAATGTGTGATGTAAGCGTAAAGCTTAGAGATGAGAGTTCGCATGAACTGAGAAATCAAAGATATTCAACGATGCTGCATTATCAATCACTCTCTATTTGAGGTGCAACACAATTTAAGGACACCTACGATTGTTGCTACTCCTCAATATTTCAGGTAGCCTCTAGGTTATAAGTGCAATCAAATGTTATGTGTTTCCGCTGCTGGTCTACAAAAAATGAGGTTTCCAACCATAACATTGAAGTCACAGGGATTGGAATATACATACATATATATTGTTTCCCTTTAAATTTGTAAAATAAACTCACAAGGTTCGCCATAATTACTTAGATTTTATAAGCAGGCATAAGTTATTAAATTATTTAAAAAAAAAGAAATAAACTAAGTAATTAAAATGAACATTTGTATTCTTGATTTGATATATATTTGCCGATATAAATTAAATATTTAATAAACAATAAATATGACCAATATGCTAGTAGATTGCAATTTCTTTTCCTATCTTCCCCCAAATCCAGTTATGATTAGTATTATTTAGTTTAATTTCAGGACTATCAATAAAAAAGGTGAAGAACTAAAAATAAATAATTTAAGTAGAAAAAAACGTATATTTAAAAAATGTAAAAATAAATTTTAAAAAAGTAACATTCTTTTTACTTTATATTAAAGAAAGGACCAAAATTTATAAGCCAATCTAGTCTATGTGTCGATTTACAGCCGTGTGTTGAGATTGAAAATGTTTAGCTTGGTGCAATTGTAATCTATTGTAATGATATATCGAGATCACGTCGCAAAAAGGAAATGTTCATCACTGCCAGCACCTGACTAACAATTTATAGTTTTGGAAAAGAGTTTTGTCTTCTTTATACCTTATTAAGCTGAGCCTTCCACATTGCTGTCTCAGTTGGCGAGATTATTTTGCATAGACATCTTCCCCATCAATATATCGAATTTTTACCCAAAATTACCCAATGCTTATACTAAAAAGGGTAAAAAATCAATTTCCCTCCAGTACTACGCCCATAAACTGCAGTAGGTGTTCAAGATAGTTCACTGTCGTGTGTATTTTAGGTATATATCTTATGGTTCAAGTTTTAAATGTTCTGAAATGTTGTCACGTGCCCATCACTAGCCTAGTTATGCCCTTGCTTAGTTTTAACAGCTATATAGCATTGGCTAGGGCCGTTGCACTTGGTTTGCTGGTTGGTTGACTGGATGGCTGACTGACTGGCTGGCTGACTGGTTGGCTGGTTAGAAGTTTGTGTCTGGCCACAGTTTGAAAGTCACTGCAGGAGCCAACCTCATATTTACACATTTACTCAACCAAAGTGCTTAGCTTACTTATGGCGTTGTTGGTGTCATGGGGGAGGGGGTTTGGGGGGCATTATAGCGTACTCGATGCTGTTGCCAGCCTAGGCATTACGTCTCATCCCATTTCCAGTCTGAGCTACCTACCTATGGCAAAGTGCACTTGGCATCGGCCTCCTTGAAGCTGGGGGCGCAAAGTTGGCTGCCATATCTTGCAATTTGTTTGTTTGTTTGTTTGTTTTTTGTTCTGCCGTAGATTGCTTTTAAATTACTTTGACTTGCAGGCGTTGGCAATGAATTTTTTATATCTAGACGTTTGCATTTGTTTCTGATTGATTTTTTTGCATACCATTTATCTCTCGTTTTCTCTCTGTGTCGCTTTTTTTCAGCCATTCTTTGTTACTTTGCGGAATGAAATTGCTTGGAAAATGCACAAAGTAATTGGGAGTTGTGTTTGGCAGAATATTGTTTATGTTGGAAAAACATTTGCTGAAGAGTCCATTAAAAGAGCAAAGATGCAGAATGATTTTCATAGAAAAACAAAATATTATCTAACCAAAGTACATTGTTCATGAATAATTTCTAAATAAAGAGTAAATCTGGCACAAGTCTAGGGAAAGACATATTTTTCTTATAATAAGATGTAATTTAAATAGTTAATCGTCAAGTTTATTTAACAAATTTAATGATTGTCCGATGGATAGTTTTAAATAAAATCATTTCTGCTAATACAACAAAATATTTTCAATCGACAATCCATATCTAACAAGAGTGTAGGTTGTCGTCACTTAATTCTTCCAGCAACCAAGAAAGAAGTCAAATATAGAGAAGAAACATATTAGACTCCGCTTGCCACATTTTGATCTACAGATGAAACGGATAAAGAAGTTGATTGGAACTGCACCATTTTGTTTTAAATTCTGATTAATTAAGTCGAGAAGCGAGCTGAAGAAAAGCTCTTCCGTTCCTGTCTTTTCTTGCAGTTTCAAAAGTTGTTTTGATTTAGATATTGGATTTAATTGAAATTTTTTTAAATAAACTGTCATTTATATTGCAATTTAGTAAAACAATATCAATATTATTAAGATTATAAATCAATTTATCTATTGTGTTTTCCCTGCAAAACAGAAATGCGAAGCCTATAAATAATTTTATCTGTAAACAATCAATCAATCAATCAATCAACAGCTATAGCAACAAACCGAATTTATTTGAAATATAACTAAATAGTTGCCTTTAACTGCACGTTAATCGTTTACTAAATTTTGAACCTAATTGGTGCTACAACATATCGTTGCTTGGTGCTTCAATATGGCTTGGCTTGGATCAGCCCTAATCTAGACTACTGCTTCTCGTATCGTGTAGGCATTTGTTATTTAGGCAATCAAATTAACTTGGCAAAATACCCCTCCCCCAAACCAACACACACACGCACACACACATAGAGCAGCACACATTTAATCCACACAAATCGGTTCAAAAACTGCTTTAGTCAAGCAGAAAATTAGCGCATTGCGCTGGCAATTAGATGAGTAACCATGAGTCAAGATATACTCGCATATACTAAGTAGTATATCGAAATGTGCCAGCCAATCCCATTTAGGAGAAGTAAAAAAAAAGAGAAATAAATATCGTTGCTCCAACGACTTCAACGACCGCAAACAAAACAAGTGCAAAGCTCAGCAAATTTGCGGACTCTGCACAGTTGAACTTTTGTGGTATTGGTATTGGAATTGGTATTGGTACTGGGTATTGGGTATGGATTAGTGGTGTCAATTGCCAGAGTATGGCACTGCCAGTGGCCATTTTTTGGTAATTTACGCCCCAAGTAATTTCGAGAGTTTGCAAACTGAATGCAAATGCTGATGTTGCACTTCCTTTCACACAACTGTGGCTGCTAATGCTGGTGCAGCAAATTGAAAATAGCTCCTACAAGATGAGCTGAACATATACATTCTACTTGTATATATACATACATTAGTATATACATGTATGTACTTGTGTGTGTGCGTGGGTATTTTATTTTTATGTATTTGTCTTGCAACTTAATTGAATGAAATGGCCAAAGCGAGCACAACAACTTGGACGGCAAGTGCAACAATTTCAGCTGCTCCGGCTTTTTATTTTAGAGAAGACATTTCGTTTCATTGCCCCACACCGCCATGAACGTGAACGTGGACGACAACGACAAATTGGCAGCCATATTAATAACATGTACGTGTCGAGTTAAGGGAGGGGCGAGGCAGAGGCTGCAGCTGAAGCTGAAGCTGTGACTGGGATCCGGGGTCTGGGGCTATCCATATTGTTCGTTGCTGGCCGACACGGGCAAGGGCGAGGGCAGGGGTGGGGGCAGGGGCAGAGGCGGGGGCACAGGCACAGGCACGTTTATTGTTCGCATTTTCTGTTACTCGTAAGAGCATTTCAATAGCTCCAAGACGATGACGGCGACATCGTCGGACTGCTTATTACTTGTATTTGGTCCGCTGTCGCCCAAACGCCTAACGTCGAACGTTGAACGCCACATGCCATGCCATGCCACACGGTCAGCAGGTTCTTTGTTCGGTGGATGTGCGTGCGCGTATCTGTGAAGTAGTTTCTGTCGCTTTTTCTATATTTACGATAAGTACAATGGAAATAAAATGAAATTGCGCGCGACAAAATGTTAATCTATAAGCTATGTGGAACACATTTGAAGATTCAAACATTTTCTAAATCTTTTGTACGTTTCGATCAAAAAAATAATAAATAGAAAAGAACTGAAAGTAGAAACTGCTTCTGAAATGGAGTCAGGAAATGAAAAAACAGACAAACTTACAAAAAATTCAGCTCTATAAACGCATTGAATAGCTTTCTTGAGGAAAGTCAACTCTCACAAGATATTCTTCTAACATCTGTAAACCCCAAGAAAAGAGTATAGGCATTTCAAAGCCTTTACAAATATATTTATTAATAGCTGTAAAATAAATAAATATTGATATCACAAAGTTAACTTAACTTTAAATCTTCCCGCAATTACTTATATATGTACTTTTTATTGCCATAATTTTAGACAGTTTTATAGGGATTAGCATTTCTGCAAACTGCATCGCATAGATTAAATATATGTATGTACTCATCTTACTCTATTATTCCGCTAATAATCGCCAACGACTAACATATACATTGCTTTGATCAACTTTGCAGCCGATATTATTCGTCTGAGAGTCGGCGAAACACAAAACTGATTCCACAAGTGCTTTGGCCTTTTTAACTTTTGCTTATCAGTATCAATAATATTAAGAGCTACTACTAAGAAGAGCATCGCTAATTTCTTATCACAAACCGGGGAGGCATATTTGAAAACAGCAATAACTCTGTTCTCCTGGCTTATCACGAACCATAATTAATGTTAATTTTCAAAACTAAAATGCCGATTAGCAGTATAAATTTATTTATGTTTATAGTTAAGGGTCAATAGTGTTAAGGACTTTCATATAAATAAAATATTGGTATTACAATAGTTATAATAAAGCACACCAGTGGCATTCACGCTTGTTAAAAATTTAAACACAGCCTGTGCTTTTTAATTTTTAATATTATTTTCGAAACAACGGAGAATTAAGATAAGTTTCGTCTACCTATGGGCTAGCAACTCAAACTTTATAGGCTCTTTTCCTAATCATTTCTGATATTGAGGCTTTGAGAGAAACAGTCCGCTGTATATAGCTTGATCGAATTGACTCTGAATACTCTGACAAATCTAGAAACTCTAGCAATAGTTCCATCAGATGGAGCAAAAGGGGATATGAAATAGGGAGCATTGATTTGATTGAAATCAATAGGTTTTAGCAGCTGCAAAATATGTTATACTTCAAAAATAAAGGCCCAATAAAGTAGCCTTCAGGATAGTATGGTATAGTTTGAAAGACAATGCAACATTAATTTGAATATCTTATCAGAGACTAAGGGCCTAATCTGTCACTTGTTAGTCTCTTCTTCTCACCTCGCTGGCATTGTGCGTCTAACTTGGTGTTTGATAAATCTTTGCAGCTGTACAACAACAATGGCCAAGTAAACGTGTTAGTTCCACCATGATTCGTCTCATAATTTATGTTCCCCAATCACTGGCCATTTAAAATGCGCGAACCGGCGCTGTGTTTGACGCGTTTTGGTGCGTGCCCCTCGGCGTGAAGTCGGCAAATTACGAATATAAATTAATTTCACATACAGAATGAGTCGGAATTGAGGATTTCGCTGTGCTCATTTATTATTGCCGTTAAGAATTCATGTTTCTGTGCTTTTGCTTTTGTTTTTTCTTCTCGATCCACAAATTGTTTTAGTTCTGCTAAATGAAGTCATAAGCGAAATTATTAATTTATACGCGCATATGTCAACTTTAATAAATGCACGACTAATTTATTAAATAGAAACAGAAAAACCCCATATATCTGTTGGGCGCAAAATAGCGTTCACAGTCTCCTCCCCTCCTCGGCTCTACTCTCCGAAGCTACTATTTACGATCAACTCCATTTTTTGCATTTTTAATCGTTCACGCATGCCAAGTTATGCCAACTGGGCATTGGCAAGAGAAAGAAGTTCAAATAAAATGCCTAAATTATGGGCCGAAAGTCTTAACTGTATGCATTGTAAATTACGAAGTGTGCTGCCATTCGAAAAGAAGAGATGTGTGATTGTGATTTTGATTTTGATTGTGGTTATGAATGTGAAGGCGATTGTGTCTTAATGTAGATATTTTGTCGATAGTGCGCCCCTCCATTTGCATATCAAATGGCTCTAATCTGTTTAGCGTGGCATATTTGACGGTTCGATACATTCAGATGCGAGCTCAAGCACCACGCTCACAAATAATTATGTCTGATTGAGTTTTGCGTTTTGAGCAGGTTAAGCACTATTATTTATTTCTGATTTTATCGATTGCATTGATGCTGCCAGAGTCAAAAGGCAGCTAGGTCTCGGGTAGATCGCTTTTTCGTTTCACTTTTCAAATCGAAAATATTCGCAAAAATTTCAACATGCAATTATTTACCAGCAAAGTGTATATTATTTATTTAACATGTGAAAATAAAACCTTGATTAGAGTTGTTATGAAAGGGATTATATGTAGAGTGATGTTACACACTTCTTGTTATTACTGATTTATTTTCATCAATGAATTGATACTAACGCCAGAAAAAAATGATCGGATATATTAAAAGATGCTAATCTAAGCTATGCAAATAACATATATATAGATAGAAAGATAGATAGAAAGATAGATAGAAAGATAGATAGAAAAATAGTTAGATAGATTTAGAGATAGCTTTATAGATAGATTTATGGATGGATTAATGGGTAGAAAGATAAAAGATCGCTCAAGCCATGTGCCTTTGCCTGACAATGGCGATATTTAAGGAATTATATTTCTGTTTATATATATATATATATATAAAACTATGTCTATCTATCTATGTTTTCGCAACCACCTATTTATAGACCCCTTACACTATCTGTATATTCATATATCTATCTAATTTTATAAACAACTATCTCTATATTTATTCTCTACCTGTCTTTATTTCTTTACTGCATCTCTGCTACGCATTCGAGTCATTTATATTTCCTTTATAAGTATTTTTAAAGCCCTACCTTTGCAAAAAGCAAATACGAGTATGCTGCGCAAAAATTATTAGCTTCATGTATTGCCGAAAGCCCATAACCAGTTCCTATCTACAAAAACAATACTTGAGATTGGCGCAGAGCCAGCGCCACGTTTGGCCGGCCATTAAAAACTCATCATCGACCAACTGGAATGAACATCGCTGAGGCACACAGGCAAAGACAACTACCGGAGCGGCAACGAGGCAGGGTCGTCGCGTCTCTGCCAGCAGCGTCGAGGGAGTGTCCAAAACATGCGTCGTTGTTGTTGTCGATGTTGTTGTTGTTGTCGTCGTGGTTTGCTCCTCAAACTTTCAAACGCTTCAGTGCACAGCCTTTGCTTTTATTTATGAGTATATCTTGCTTTTCAATATGCCTTTGCCTTTGCCTTTGCCATTGCCTTGAGCTGCGCCATTTTCTGCGTCGCGTCGTATGCGACTAATTTTATTAAAATTTCGTTGAACCCCTCCTAACGATTACGTAGACGCCCACAAAATTTACAAAATATTTAAAACCAAACTTCCGCCAAACTGATTTCAGGCGCATTGTCATTCAAATGTCCTTGTTGTCGGGATTTTAAAAATTCCCGTCCTCAAATCGGAGCGCGCAGGTTTCTCACGAACGCTCCTCGTAATTACAGCTTGCTGTAAGAACTACGCAGAAGTTGAGAGCCGCTCATCGGTATCGCTGGGTACGCATCTGAGCGTCTTGTGATCCTTCGCTTGCGGCTTCTGTTTCTGTGGATCTAATTGCAAATGCCCAACAACAACAACAACAGCAACATTTTTTTTTTTTGCTTGCCTTGCCTTGCCAGCGACTGCAATTAAAATGGAACCACGAGCAAGCAGCCAGCCAGCCATCCATCCAACCAACCAACCAGTCAGCCAGTCTCATATAGAGTTTTGGGCTGCCGGAAAAATCTACTCAAATTACAGCCTCAGCCAGCACCGACTTAGTCTCAGTCGCATTCTGGGCTACTCTTGTTGTTATTGCTGCTGTTGTTGTTGTTGTTGTACCCCCGTTCGTGATCTTGTCGAGGGTTTTGCCTTGCAAAATACTTGGAAATCAAATTTGCTTGCCAGCTGCGTCTTTAGCTTGTCATCATCATCTCCCATTTTTTGCGCAGTGTACGTGTACTTTAAAATTGTTTCTGCTAAATTAGACGAAGGGCCGCACAATTTTTGCATTTGCCGCTGCCTTTGATTGATCAGTATCCCTATATTTAGGGTAGTTTAGCAATTGTAATTTGCTAGGGATTTGAATTTCTCATCGCCATATACAATTACAGGCAGGAGCCTGGAACAAGTCCGGATAGCTTGTGGGCCTGCAGTTTAATGTTACATTTAATGGGCGGCTTAGGCTGCGTAATTTTTGTGTCTTCATTGGAGACGGTTTACCGTTTTGGATTGTGATGTGGAAAGCGATATCGTCGGGCGATACAGGTGGTCCCGGCTTCGATGGCATTTGATTACAAGTTCTGTTAAGACAAAAGAAAAATTAGGCTGCATGTGGCCGACTGTTGATTCGTTAATGGTGCCCAAAATCAATCCCAATTGAAGAGGGTGCGTCATAGCTTACAATTCCATCAACAGTTGAACATTTCAAACCACACCGTGAGCTCACTGATGGAGTTAGTGATGTACTGATCGCTGATAGTTACTCTGAATAATTAGAATTGTAGAAAAATTAACTTAGAAATTTAATTTTAATAACCAACTATTTTCTAGCAACATACAAATACTAGAATATTTTTATGGAAAGCATTGCAATAGTTGATTCATAAAATATAATTACATTATAAACCAATGAAAAATACATTATTGCTTCTGAATTATTTAATGAAAATTTTCTATACAAATGTAATTATAATTCCAATACTTCTGGTTTCATTTATTCGGCAGGCAAATATTTTGTTTGGTTTGCAAAATAGGCTTGGTTCTTCAAATAAGTTGCCCATCGTAATTGACTTTTTAAAATCGAGTTTTAATTTGAGGAAAGATCCCAGAGGTTGTTTATATTTTAAATGAGATGAAATCTCTCTTAATTTGAAAGAGCTTTCACAGAAATTGTGGCTTGCATTTGTTTTGTTAAAAATATTGACAATGTTTAAAATTTAATTGTTAAACATATATATTTCCACATGAGTGCTGGATATATACTTATACCTAGAACAACATATATGATAGAATACGTATAAAAACAAGATTCATTTGCATTTTCTAATCAAGATATGCAGTTCAGAGCTTACAGATTTTCATAATTGTGCGATTTCAAGCTCAAATGGCACCATATTTCCGCGCTATATTCGCTAGATAGCGCAAAATAATCACTTACTTATAAAATATATATTATAAAACAATTTAAAAAGTTCCAAAGCTTATCATCACTTTACAGCTGAACAACTACTTTCATTTGAATTAAGAAACTTCGCCTAATCCATTTATCTTAAATTTTCAGTTTCGTTTATTTCTTTGAAATCCTGCTCTCATGGCATAATTTTCATCGTTTCCTCCACCCCAGACCCAATTAAAAATTGCGCTTTCCACTTTGTTGGCAATTATATATAATTTCAATTAGGCCGCAGCAATTGTGAGCTTTCCTTTAATATTATAATTTGCGGCAGTCCGGTCCGTTGTGGTCCTGTCTGGTCCGGTCCGGTCCAGCTAAATAAATCCGAGGACTGCAAACCAACTGACCTTAAATCATTTAATCGCCAACAGCGCCTATGGGCAAAGAACTATGCCAAATGATGTTCGGGCAACCACATTAAATATTTCTTAATTTCAAACTTTATGCCAACTGTTTGTAGATTTTAATCTTTCAAAAACTCAAACATGGCACGGACACAACGACTCGATGACCATCCAAGACACCCAGCCGGACGAGTGTCCAGCTCTAGCAGCACTGGCCAGCAGCAAACGACTTGTGTGCGAGCGAGAGGCCACCAAGGAGAGAGCAGTACCACACAACTAAGCACAAACAAAAAAACTTGCAGTGACACTTGTTAGACGAGCTGACAGCTGGACGCAATGCAAGGCAAATCTACAACTGCGAACCAATGCAGATGTTGTCATAGTCGTCCCCGTCGTTGTCCTTCAGATGCTGCAGCGACGGAGACGGTGACGACGACGCCAACGAGGCCAACGATGCATAGTGGTTCGAGGACAAAGCTTTTACGCTAAAATTCAAAAAGGGTGGAAGTTTTTTGCACGTTCGGTTAAGGGATGTCTGAGATTGTTGGGAAGAAAGCGTAGTAGACTCACATAAATTTCTTATAGGAAAGGAAAAGAAGTATTTATGAAGGCTTTTTGTTTTTTTTTTTCCTTAGATTTTTGGGAAGAATCTGTAGTAGACCCATAAATTCATAATAGGAAAGGATAAGCAGTACTTATTTATAAAGTTTTTTTTTGTTTCATCTATAAATAAAGGAGAGAATCTGCAAAAAGTGTTAGACCTTCCAGCAGTAACATATTTTCATAGAAAAGTCGATTACTAACTAAAGGCGCATCTAATTGGTAACAAAGAGTTCGAAAAACATATCTTATTGGAGTCGAATTGTCGTAAGCCTTGGTTCTTTCTTCAGGAATAAAAATATATGCAATTAAATTCAAATCTATTCCTTCAAAACTTAAATTTATTTACAATATTCACAAAAAATGTTAGTACAATATTCCTTTTGAGAAACTATTGTTAATGTTAAGCAAAATTAACAAGTTTTTTTTACAATAATTTAATAATTTAATTGAAGCAATAAATATTTTAAAAACATTGTTGTAAACAATGAAACGAGCAAACATAATAAACTGGTGTCTAAATTATTCTCTTATCTAGAAAAAAGTAAAATCATTGCTTGATTGCTTTTATATTACTTTGAAATAATCCCACATGGCTGTGTCTGATTTTTAATTGAAGCCTGGAAATATGTTTTAAATGATAAACAACGCGGTGCTATTAAAAAAATGCAATCCAAATAACAAAATGGTAATGGACTGCTAGAAGCTGGAGTCAAGAACTACTCTTAAATAACTAGCCAAAAATTAAAATTATATTATAAATTTTAAAGGCCTCTATAACGCACTTAAATAAGTAAAGCTAAATAGTACAAATATTGCTGTATGAAGAACAAATGAAGTGCGGTTCGAACTGTTTTCAGAAACTCAACAATATAATAAAACTTTAAAATATCGTAGATATAGTAATAATAATTCGCTTTTCTTATGATTTATATACTCCTCCTATTCCTGTTGAAGAATCTTAAAATATACACTGCTTTCAACTCAAGTTTATTGATTGCCAAATTAATAGTGTCTGACTCACTGTGCGACGGCTTTTCGGGCCCTACAGCTGCCGACCGACGCTGGACAATGGCAGCAACAACTTTTGCAAGTAAAATGACTTTGACAGACGCCATAACTTGGACTGGCGTAACGCCTTAACCCAGGGGCACGCACACACAAACACACAGACAGAGAGACACACACACACTCAACTGCACATATATATATATACATATAGTATAGCTGGCGACTAGCTTCAAGTAATGAGGACAAAGTTTTGCATTCGTAATGTGCTTGCTGCTGTTTCTAGCGCTGCAATTCTCACAATTCTCGACAGTGACGACGACGACGACGACGACGGCAATACAACTCCGGTAACTCCGACTCCGACTGCTGCCATAGCTGCTCGATGATGATGATGACAATTGTGATGATGATGATGATGACTATGACGATGGTGGTCAGGCGTGGTGCAATTTGCAAACTTCATTTATTCACGCCTCGAGCGCTCGAGTGTGTCGTCAACTGGCAACTCAGTGCACTCGGAGACTCAGACTCTTAGGCCCTTATCTGGCCGTTCTTGCCGCCTCTGTTTGTTGTTTGCCAGCGAGTTTTGCGAAGTTTCGACGCTTTCGACAGGCAGCAGCCATAGAACAAACTCCTTGCCGATTTGTCACTTGCTTGGTTGAGCGCTCTTTGTTGTTCCCGCTAAATGTTTAATGGCCGTTGTTGTGCGAAGAACGAAACTTGCCGAGAATTACGTGGCAGGATGCCAATGATTGCTAGTGTGGCAAAGTTCATTTGCAACTCGAAGCTGCTGACTAGCGAAGCAGTGCAGCAATCGCTAGCATGCTAAATAATGCAGCTCTTCTGCATTCATCAACATTTATTCTGATCTAAATAAACATAAAGCCCATAAAGAAAATGCATGGCAGCTTACTTTTTCGGTTCGGAAAGCCTTCCAATGCCAATTTTTAAAATGCACTGTTAAGACTCGGAATATTTAGGTGTTCAATAACAATCGTTAAATTGGTTTGATTCTTATTTCTCGATTCATATAATAACTATTTTTAAATTGTAATTGAAAGTATTATTGTTGAAATGCAATTGACAGTCGTCAAAATAATAAATAATAATAATAATAAATAATATTTCTTTATACACAAAATGTAGAGTTTTCTGCAAATTCAATAAAGCCTCTGACTCATACGAAGGAATATTTTGCATCAGAGTTATACTAGTCTGCATTTTTGTTCGATTTATTTTACAAAATAAACAAGCATTTCAAAAGATCAAACTTCTGATAAAGTCTATTCGATTTACACCTAACCAATTTTTAAAGCAGGATGTAAAGCAAGGGAAGGCTTAATGCTTAATTCAATGTGTTGTTAGCTCCTTGAGAACGAAAAGGTATTGATCTAATATAATAATAATATAATAATAATGTTGCCAGATGAATTCATATATAATGCAGTCAAATTATTTATAACTAACGTTCGTGTACAATCGAATTCAATATAAACAATATAATAATAGACGAATCTGCTTCCGAAGTCTTTTTATGATATTTCAACAGAAAATTTAAGTTTAAGACCTCAGCTTAAAATAATTCTAAGAGTAAGGATACAGAAGTCGAACGATATATCAGGCGCATTATATTTTTGAAACAACACAAATCTTCCAAATTAGAAACCTTTTTATAGCAAAGCATTATACCCACAAAGAGCTTCCTTTTTTACCAATGGGTTTTTTTTTTAATTTATTCTATTCTACTTGTTAAATTTACATTTTATAAAAACGTTTTTGTAATGCATTTTAAGTTGTTCGTTTTGTACGTAATCTAAAATAATTAAATGAACTAGTATTTTATAAGAGATTTTAATGAATTTGATCTGATAATCTGTGTATGCTTATGTTAAAAATGTTAAAAGGTATTCACGTTTCGAAAATCTGTTAAATTTATTACCCAACCCATTCGCACGTTTGATGGCCAAAATAATGAATCATAGACTTTTTTTCAAAATCCATTTCCCGCCAGTGCATTTTCCATTCGAATGAGAAATGAAGCATGAAAATAAAAAGCCCACATACTTGCGAGTATATGCTCGTAGTTTGTAAGCTGATCCCTCCACAGACTCACTCATCTGTCAAGCGAGTCAGCTTTTAAGTGGCAATTGCTCATTTAATAAAACTAATCAGCGCTGCAAAACAACAACAACAGCAATAACGGACACATAACAACTGCATGCAAGCGTGTAAGTACGAGTACTTATATATATGTATATTTATTCATACGATACGAGCATATGCGAAGCTTGTGACAATCGCCATTTCCATTTACTTCGCCAGCGGATATAACCAATTGAACGAGACGTTGACTGCAAAAGCTGCGTCTCAGTAATTTATAGCATCATTATCAACAACTACAACAACAACAATAGCAACAAGAACAACATCTGGGGACAGTAGTGATTGGTCTCCGTTGCTCTCATTGGCGCTGGCGCGCCTTCACACAAATTGCAGCCATTTAATTCAATTTAAATAAATTTAAAATGTGACCAACTAGTTGCGCGCATTTCGAGGCACGGCCGACCAGCGTCTTGATTTGATTGTCTCAATTGACTTTGCCTTTCCTTAAACGACGATGATGATGATTTGAATGATGGATGGATGGATGCACTCGAATAGTCTAAAGCTGAGAAAGTCTGTGCGAATTTTCGTTATGTAATTGATTACTTTTTCTAAATGCCAAACTAAAAATAAACTTGCTATATGGACACACAAATGGACAATGAATTCGTTTTGAACACCCAAACATAAGGTAAACCATTCAAGAATATCAATTTTGTAAACTATACTGCAAAAACTGTCTGTACACACTCTTAATTATTAATCATAAATGGAGAATGCATTCATTTTTAACACTCAAGCAATGGTGTTTCTTGATGTTAAGAAAACGCTTAAAGAATTTAAAGAGTTTTTAAATAGAGAGCCATACTGCAAAAAATAGAAAAATTTATTTATGCTGGAATGTTGATTAAGCAAGTCTTTTTAAAAGCCAGGCTGTCCTTTAAATCTATTTAAAATAGCAACTCGAAACCGACTTCAAATCAGGTCGAAACCATCATGACTGAAGCGTGATTAACAAATATCTATGTTATCATATAACATAATAATTATCCATAAAGATTAAAGATTTATAAAATTAAAAAAAGTAAAATTATTAATTGTATTCAATGAAGCTATTTAGAACTATTTGCCCCATTTAGTCAGTGCGGAAACCTGCCTTAAAATGAAGTAAAAGGAAAGTATGAGATTCTAACGTATTAAAATATATAACAAATGGAAAGTCAAGAATTGAACTGTCTAACTGTAAGAAGATTTAATAGGTGTATTCTATTCTCGATCCCCCGGATAGATAATCAAAAAGTATATACCTACATCAGCCTGACATAGAAAATAAGTAAAATATGATAGTTGGTTTCACTGGAAACTCTCTATTCCTGTTCATTTTAAATAAAGCTACATAAATTTACACTTTGTCTTAAGACAGATTGTAAATAAATAAATAATAAAAAAAAAGAATTGAACTGAACAGGTCTATGAACGAATCGTACTTTCGAATGTTCATTTATCCACCAAGTGTTGAGTAAAGCAGAGTTCAGAAACACATTTAAATACTAATGTTATCACTAAATAAGTGTTGGCCTTATCTGAACACATCTTGTTGAAATGGCTTTGATAAACACTAAGAAATTCTCTTTTTCGTATTGTAAGGCCCTTCAATCCCTATTCGATCCCAAATCGTCTAACATAGAAATGGTAATCCGACACCTCAATACCAGCAATACCCTTAACACCACTTAACGCCGCTTAACATAACTTGTGCATACATATAAGCTATAGTTTAATTGTAGCTTAAGGTTTCGTAGAAATACATATCTAAATTATTGTTCGCCTGCACATTTCATGCATAATATGTCTAGCTCTGTCCATATAATTCACATATAGTCTCGCCTATTTACTATTAGTTTTGAAACAATTAATTCGGTGGCAGTGTGTCTGTTTAGTGATGTTTGGGTTTTGAGTTTGCTGCCCGCAACACTTGTTGTTCTTGTAGACTTTTATTCATGCGGCATTTACACCTAGCATTGTTTATTTTATATATACTTGTATAAAAGTGCTTATGCTATTGTTGTGATCGCCGATAATGATTATGTTGTTTGCATTCATTGTATTCATTTCGGCTTGGCAGTGTTATACTTGTTTGTTCACTTTTTCTTGTTGTTGTTGTTGTTGCACGGGTTGTGTTGCGAAAAAGTTCAATGACACATAAATAATACACACAATGTACAATGCACAACAACTACAACCACAGCCACAGAGAATGGAGATTCAGATTCTCTTTTGCCGGCTCTGTGCTGACAGTCTGGCCGGCCGCTTGTGCCCGTGCCTGTGCCATTGTTTAGTGTTCGTCAACGTCTCTGATAAACACGCCCCGGAGACGTCTACAAAATACTCCTTTGTGTTGCACACGTTGCAAGAAAAGGAGAGAGAAACAGGCAGAGAGAGAGAGAGAGCAATCACATTCAATATAATTGAGAGCGCCACACATTTTGATACATTTTTTCTGCATCTTTCACTTTTTAACTCTGTTTCTGTATGCAAAATGTGGGGCAGTCTAAGTCCCAGAGAGCTTTATTTCTCTCTATGCCATTGCTGACCAAAAGTTAACTGATTGTGTTCAAAATCGATGAGGAACCCTGCCTTTTCTTTAACAAACTATGTGCTTAGTTGTACTTTGCTTAGAAGTTTTTTGTACTTACAAATTGCTTTCAGTTTTAAATGAGAATGCATATTTCTAATGTGTTATAAATATAAATGAAATATGTGTATACCTTTGTTTTCAATATTATTTTTAAGTAATATTTTCCCACATTTCCTGCCTATGTTTGAAATTGACTTTAATAATTGTTGCCTTCATTCTGTTCCAAAGTTTGAAGGGGCAGCAAGAAGAAAAAAAAAACTAATGTCATTTATTGTTTCTGCCACTTGTCGAGAACTTTCACTTTCAATGGCCGCAGTCAACAATCAGAATACACACATCTACACAGACATGCATACGCATGCATACATACATACAAGTTCTGACTGCCACACGCCGCTCGCTCATCAGCACGTCGCCATCAACAACATTCAACATCATCAACATTTCTATTGCCAGCGTTAGAACTTCGCGCTTATCATCATCGTCTAATCACACAGAGACATGCTGACACACACACACACACGCACACTCATATATGTGCGAGTAAATACACAAAGCATTTGCACTACTTCTGTGTTTGTGTGTGTGTGTGTGTAGACACAGTTGGCTCCTCGCACGTCTCTGGCAAATGCTGAGCATTTATTTGTTTGTTGTTGTTGTTGGCTGGTTGGTTGGTTGGTTTTGTGTGTCTATCGGTATGTGTGTGAGTATACATATGAGTGTGTGTGTGTCTGTGTGGTTGTGTCTCCCCATTGCATTTTCAAAAGCTAGCATCAACCTGTTGCATGCAACAAAACTCTCGACTGAACTTCGCCATGCAATGCAATTTTCAACAACGTCATCATCAGCAGCAGCAGCAGCAACAACAACAAGAACAATAACCAAATAGGCAGCTCAGCAGCCAGTCAGTCAGCCAACAACAACAACAACGAGCAGCTGCCATGCCACGCCATGCCGCATATAATACATTCAACAAACAATTGAAATTTCGTATACAATTGCGAATTGAATGAGGAAATGAATGTGTAAAATGAATAAGTCTGAATAGCGTCTGTGTGTGTCTGTATGCGGCTACTTGTGTGTGTGTGTGTGTGTGTGTGTTTGTGTGTCTGTATCTGTGCATCAGCTTATGAGTTGTGTTAGTGACTGACTCTGTGTGTATTCGGGTTTGTCTACAAGTGTCGAGACGGGTCGTATACGTACTTTTTCTTTATTACTTTTTTTTTGCTTTTTGTTCTATAAAAACGTTGCGCACATTTGCCTTTTTGTTTAATACACACACACACACACCCATTTGTTTGTAAATACAACAGTTACCAAGAATTGGCAAAACGTTTAGAGAGCACAAAGGTCTGTCTATTCAAATGCCATAGAAAGGGAAAGTGTTCAGAGCTAGAGATTGATATTTCGCAGTTTAAACACAAGGCATGATTTTTGCAACATTGCCCAAAAAAGTATGCAATAGAAGTAGAGTGTACTTCCTTAGCAGCACGGCTTAGGTTCAAAAGGATTGAATAATTAATGTATACAATTTTTTGAATAAATAACTTGCGCATCAAATTTTTTGAAATATTAATTCAACCATTTAAAGCAATATTCATTTGTGATTCCATGTTTCTCAGTCAAACAGAAAATGTTTTTTGGCAAACAAGTTGGTTAATCAGTGCAATTTCCTATAATTTGTCTTAATGCATGTATATTATTGTATGAGTATACATTTCACTTAAGAAGTTAGAGTTCTTTTGGCCGAGAACATAACATACTTACAAGCGAGTAAACATAAGACTAATGCGGCTGCTTTTCAACTACATATGAAGTATTTTAGAAATATTTGTAGAATTGTTTATTTGATAACATATTATAAATGTTTTGTCTAAATACTAAATATTAATATTATATTAAATACTATGCTAATTGTACTAGTATTGTTTGTGGTATTGGTTTGTTATTGTTAGCATAAGGGTTTTATATCAGCTTCTAGCAGCACTTTGTAATAAACTGATCCATCCTCTCCGACTTATTATTCTAAACTTATATAACTTACTAACTATTGTTGGTGGAGAATATATTATCGTACGCCACTTCCCTTTTGAATATTAAACGAAGACACATGCGGAGACACACAAGTAATACGCGCTTTTTTCGAATATTGAGAGGAAATACTGTAATAATACAATAATATTGGATAAAGCGAAAGGTATCGAGCACAAATACTCCGAACCACTGCCCCCTTTTATATATTAGGCATTAACTTATGCAATTGCTACTAAATATCTTTATATTTTTGTGTTTGAAAATATTTTTACTTTTAAGTCTGTATTAACATCAAACCGATTATTTCTAAAGAACATTTGAATTTAAGTTCTTAATTTGTTTAAATTAGAACTAAATAGGAAATAGGTTTTTAAGAACTAACCAATCGCTTTTCTTTCTTAGATGCAATGTTTTTAACAGTCTTAAAAACATTTATCGTTCAAATTAAAACGTTCTTTCCCATTCTGCAATAAAGCAATGGGTTTAATAACCTATGTCGACAAAATAAAAAATACTTGTAAAATATTTGGTTGATAAAAAATAGCCTTCTGTTTTAGAAATCTTTTCTGAACTGTTTTTGGTTCCGTTTAAGTTAAATTAAAGTGCAGACAATAAATATATTCTAAATTCTAAATGCTAAACAGCTCAGGTGTAATCTTGATTTTTGAACCTTGCTCTGTCGATTTCCAAAAATCCAACTTGTTGAAATATACATCGGTGTATGGATGTGTGTGTGTGTGTAGAAGGGAGTTGGCATATTAGATCGCGAGCGAACAATAAAGAGGTGTGTGTGGCTCTGAATATGTGCAAATATTGTTTGTTTTTTTCATTCAACATTTTTTGTTTGCCATTTACCTTTTGTGGCTGCTGTTGTAGTAGTTATTGTTGTTGTTGTTGTGGCTCTTGTTGCCTTTTGCTATTGTCGTTGCGTTTTTATTTCTTTTATTATGTACGAATGTTTGTTTGTAATGTTTTTCTTTTTTATTTAGCTGGTGTGCCATTGTGTTTGTGTGTGTGTGTTTGTATTTTTATTTTGTGCGAACAATTAAAACTCTTTACAATGACCTTGACTTTGTTTTTTTTTCTGTTTCTGTGTTTTTTTTTTGTGTATGTGAGCTTCCTTTTCATTCACACGCGCCGAGCACACTCAAACGTCAAACATAAAATACAAATATAAACAACAACAACAACAGCAGCAACAAAGGCAGCAACTACACCAGCTGAGCCGTCTGAGTGTCTCCTCAGTCTGAAAAGTCTGAGTCTGGTCTGGTTTTGGTTTTGGTTTTATTTTATTTTTTATTATTATTATTTTTCTTTTTTTGACTGAATGGCGAGCGCTTTTGAAGAGCCAGCAGAGGCAGCAAGTCAGCCCACCCAAAAAAAAAAAAAGCAAAGAATCAATGGCTGCAAATACAGCAGCAACAACAACGACAACAACAACAATAATAGCAGCAACAACATACAATAATAATACAACGACAATACAGCAACAATGAGGAAGAACAAGAGCAGCCACCAGGCAGTACATTGATGATAATGAACAAGAGTTACTGCCTCTGTGAATTGTATTTGGAATTGTACAATAGCTGTGTTGTTTTTTTTTTTGTGTGTGTGTTTCTTCTTCTTCTTATACTACTACTTCTCTCTGGTGCGGCTTTTATTTGCCTTTTCAGGCCAACTCTGTGTTTGCGGTTAAGATTTGAGCTTGTTGTAGGTCAGTTCTGGTACAGTACAGGTTTCCTTTGTTTTGCATCTCGTTGTCGATGTTCTGTTCTGTCCTGTTCAACTCGGCTCTGTTCTTTTCCTTATTTTGTCAAATCATTTGCAATTGGCCATAAATTGTGCTTAGTGTGTCAGAAGCTGGGTCAGAATTCTCAGAACAATGTTAAAGAGTTTTCATGTTCAAATAAAAGTGAGGCGAAAAAGCTATATTTCAGAAGTGCCTCTAGGCCATTAATATAAACTGTTTTCATATTTGAAATCCACATTCACTTTCTAACAGCATATTCTACAACAATTCTTAAACAGAAAACATGTTATCCCAATACATAGAAGGCAAAGCAAAGGAATCCTTATATTTTAACTTTCAGAACTTTCGTCTGGCTAGCTTAGTCTGAATGATAAGAATCTGCTTTTAATTGTGTTTTATCTTTCCAAACAGCATTTACGCAACTCAAAACGTATCATTATAAAAATAAAACTAATTTAAAAAAATATGTTGGATCATTTTTGTATGATAATTTTTTCTTTAAAGTTCATTTCAATATAGGGGTCCTAACTGCAAAACTAAAACCATAACAAAAATATCACCATTATTCTAAAAGGTGTGAAATAAAAATGAAATCGAAATAATAAAATAAAAATAGTAAAAAGTTGTTAATTAAATATGTTGAAAATATGTATTAAACTCCCATCCCTCGCCCCCGTCTCAAGACTAAGAAACTAAACCCCTTAAGCATTTATTTTCGTCGAATAAACTTTCATTTAATGCCACATTTTCGGCTTACTAAGAATTAGAAAAGATTCAATTGAATCTAATTTCCTTTGCAAACTAATATTTTAAAATGTTTGTTAAAGAAATTCTTTGTAGCTACTTCTTTTTCTGAATGTGGAGATAACTACAATTATTATTTGTTCAATATCTTAACTCATACATAGTTTCAAATTAATATGAGATTAAGCTTTAAGATATATTTTAACGAAACCTTATTAATAAAATCTTCAAAAGTGTGTAATTCTAACTCTTAAGACTTGTAGTTTACTTGCAATACTGCAATACCCACAAATATTTCATTAAAATAAATCTTTATCTTTATTTAATTCTTTATTGTAAAAGTATTTCATAGTTGAAATTTGAAATGAATTCCTCAGCTTTTAACATGTGTTTCCAAAGTAGTAAGAATTTGATGAATACACAAAGGTATACATTTTCAAATTATAGTACGCATTGGCTCCAATTACTGAGCCCCTTTTGGTTTAGAATCACTGCTTTACTCACTTCTGGAAACCCTTCAAGTGAGACCTTAGCAACTCGGCTCAGCGGCTTGCATTACCACTACCCTGAGTCAGAGACAGAGGCGTAATGCAGCGTCGAATCACTTTGCACTAATTAAACCCGAAAAGATCGGTGGGGGGAAGCAAAAAGCCTGTGCGAGAAACCAAATTACTCATACGTGCCTGTGTGTGTGTGTGTGTGTGTGTGTGCGACACTTGAATGAGAACGTCGCCCAAAAACCGCCTTTGCCATAAAACAATGTGCTGGCGATGCCAAAAGCGGCGTCAGGCAAGGACCTTCATGTTGGCAAGTGAATGTGTGTGTGTGTGTGTGGGTGTGCAACACTAGCTAAAAGTGCCAACCACGTCAAAGTGGGGGCATATGCAATTTTTTCGCTTCTCTTCAAATGCATACGCGCATACACTGGGAGAAAAAACTGACTGCAGCCAAGGCTAATAATTGTTCAATTGTTCAATAATTGTTTACTTTTGAAAAACGCCCCGTAGACCTTTAAAAGTATCATTAATTTGAATTATAATAGTGATTATATTTTAATGAAAAAGCAAAAAAGTTCTTTCTACGCTATGTATTTAAATGGTATTCGTATAAAGTTAACGTCTGCCTGAACCTTTTCATAGTCAATCATTTTTTCCAACCTCCACGATTGCAATTAATTTTAAAATGTGTCTCCTCTTTTCTCTAGGTGCATACACACACTCACACACACACACACACACACACACACACACGCACATCTGCAATGCACTTGGCAGCACTTGCTTAATAAATTTTCCAACTACTGTTGCCTGTCTTGGCTGACTGCCTCACTGTTATTTTTTTCTCGCTGCAGTTGCTGCTGCTTCTTCTTCTTCTTCTTCGTCATCTCCGCGGCTGGTGCTGTGCTACCTTGGCAAACCCATTAGGTTAATAAGAAAAAAATAATAATAAAGTGGAAAAAAGGCGAGCAAAACCCAAACTATGCGCGTGAGACGCGTTGCCGCTAACGGTAAATACGCCACAAACACTGCGGCGACGTCGTCGTAGTCGTCATCGTCGCCGCCGCCGTTGCCGCCACGTTGCGCTCCAATACCATTCCGGCGTCGGCCATATTTAAAGCATAGCGCAAAATTCCGCCAGAGTCGTACGTTCCTCGGCTGTCGACAGTCGGCTTTAGGCGGTGTGAAGTGTGGCAACAGCGCTTGCCATAAAACGACAGCGAGCCACGGCAACGACGACATTTTTATGGCAAGTCAAAGCATTGCAGTTGCCGTTCAACAGATCGATATGCGGCGAGAACAGGCCCGCTATATATATCGACACGCGTTTTACGCTTTTTTGATTGGCGTTGAGCGCTGCGCAAAATCCAACCCAAGCAGCACAAACACACACAAACGCACACAGGCTCACACATTTATTTGATTTATTAGCGAACAGACGAGACAACTTTGCCAGCACACAGCACTCGCGTTATCTCTGTTCAGCATTACAAGAGCTCGCACAGTGTGCTCGCTCTCGCGCATGTGTGTCGAATGCGAGCCAAACTGGTTTGCAAATGCCGCCACACTCACACGAACACACGGCCAGAGCCAGTTTTACCAGCCACCCTCTCTCTCTCAGCGCACGACCGATATACTTACACGCACACACACACACACACAAGCACCCTGCTCTGTGTCACGCGTTGAGCTCAGCTTGCTTGCGGCTGCTGTGTAAGTCAGTCTCTCATTCGTCTCCTGCATTCGCTGTTGTCAGCACACGCGCACGCAACGTCGCAGCAGCAGTAGTAGCGTTCGTTAGTTCGATTCGTTCGTACGTTCGTTCGTCAGTTCGTCAATTCGTCAAGCGTATTTCGTCGTGCAGAGCAGAGCAGCGCAGCACAGCACAGCACCTCGAACAGGTTTCGAAGCTGTCGTCTGTTTTCAGAAAGGTGCTCTATTCCGTGTAGTGTGGAGGTATTTTTTCCGTATCTCGCTGCTGCGCGCTGATTTTTGCCAAAGCTGCAAAAAGCAAAAATAAAATAAAAATACACAGCTGCCACAAAATTTTAATTACGCACGGCACACACACACACACATACCATACAAGTCTATACATTAATTGTCGCGTCGTGTCTACAAAAATTTTTAACGGCCAAACCAACCAGCACAACAAAAATTTTCAAGTGTTTTTCGGCATTGTGCGGTGTTTGTTTAATATTTCAACAAAAACAACAACAACAACAAGCTAAGCACAAAAATATATAAATTAGTGACAGTGAAAACGTAAAAAGCTGTTCCGACAAGAGATAAGTGACAAGAAATAACGAAATATAGCAATGATGCAGTTTTGAAAAACAATCAAAAAAGCCAAAATAGAAAATTCAGTGCAACATGGTTTCCAAAAAATGTTCAAAGAATTATAGCAAATAAACGACACAGTCTAGTGTACAAGTAGTAGCTTCAGTAATTAAACAAATTGATGCTGCAACCGGAACTTCGAAAGTGTATCGACAAGAACTTGAGCGTTAACTGGAAAGCCAACTAGAACCCTCAAGAAGTATCGACGACCAATAGACGCATCTACAAAGCCTTTTGCGAAGCTATCTGCAATAAATACAAAGCTTGTAGACGTATCTGCGGCAAAAGTAAAGTATCCGCGACCAACAACAAGTTGTAGAAGTTTTTGCGACCACAAAACGTAATTAAAACAGCTGAATAAAGTATCTGCGACCAAAAAAGCGCAAAGCAATTCAAAAAGAAACTACGAGCTTTTAGAAGCAACCGCATCAAGCATTTTTTCGGCTATTTATAAGATATCTACAACCATCTGAAGCACTCAAAAGACATCTGCAGCTATCGGAAATCGTAGCCCCATGACCTAATAGGTCGCTACCACAGCTCTGGTGGGATCTACACACGAAAGTGTTCAACTACTTCATGATTGGGCAGCTAACAGGAAAGCTGTGCTAAATTTTAATTCGCAATTGTTCAAATACAAGAAGAAGCACGATGCTGACCATGGAATCGGACATGAAAGGCAGCCTTTTGCATGCCACGATGCCGCCGCATCATGCGAGCGCCGCTCTCCACGGCCATGCCGCCTCGCCCTACTCCCTGGGCCCGCTGATGAACCTCGGCCAGTCCCATCTGACCCATTCGCAGCTGAGCCACCACAATCATCACCATCATCATCACATGAGCGCCCACATAGCGGCCAGCCAGAGTCCCAATGGCCTGAATGGCGGCGGCAGCAATCCTCTGAGCTCGTTGCAGACGAGCATGGCCAACACGCTTAATGGCACACAGCAGAGCAGTCAGCAGCATGGCAGCTCGCCGCTGCACAGCTCCAGCGAACTGAGCCCCACACAGTCCAGCATCGGCTCCCACCACATGACCTCGCCAGTCAGCCATCAGCAGCAGCAACAGCAACAGCATCCTTCGCAGCAGCAACATCCTCAGCAGCAGCAACAGCATCCCACGCACATGGGCGCCGGCTCAGCTCTGAGCAGCATGACCAGCAACAACAATAACAACAACAGCGCCACAGCCAACAAGAATCAGCAGCATGCGGATCGGGTGAAGCGACCGATGAATGCCTTCATGGTCTGGTCGCGTGGACAGCGTCGCAAAATGGCCTCAGATAATCCAAAGATGCACAACTCCGAGATATCGAAGCGGTTAGGCGCGCAATGGAAGGACCTATCCGAGGCCGAGAAGCGCCCCTTCATCGATGAGGCCAAGCGTCTGCGCGCCGTCCACATGAAGGAGCATCCTGACTACAAGTACCGGCCCCGTCGCAAAACCAAAACCCTCACCAAGACCAAGGAGAAGTATCCGCTGGGCGTGGGCGGTCTCATGCAGACGCAGGGCGGTGTGCCCGGCGGCCCGGAACCCGGCACACCCACACGCGGTGGAGCAGGCGGTGGCTCCCAGGGTGGCCAGGGCTTGAACAGCTCAGCCGCAGCTGCGGCGGCCGCAGCAGCAGCCGCTGCCCAACAAGCCGTCAATCGCGACATCTACCAGATGAATGCCCCCAATGGTTACATGCCCAACGGCTATATGATGCATCCCACGGATGCCAGTGCGGCGGCCGCCTACCAGACGCAACACAGTGCCTACATGGGTAATCATTATGCGCAGCGCTACGACATGGGCCACATGTATAACATGAATGCGGCAGCGGCCGCCGGAGCGGGCGGCTACGGCATGTACGGCACAGTGACCGGTGGCCAAACCTCGCCCTACGGCAGCAGTCTGCAGCAACCCGGCTCCCCGTACAGCAGCTCCCTGCAACAGCAGCCGGGCTCGCCCTACAGCACGGGTCTCAGCGCCGCCAACAATCCGCACCAAACTGCCGGCTCTCAAGTCTCCTGCCAAAGTCACAGTCCCAGCGATTCGAGCATTAAGTCCGAACCCGTCTCGCCCAGTCCGAGCGCCATAGCGCTCAACAACAACAATAACAACAACAATCACATCATGAAGCGCGAATATGCCACGGCAGCGGCAGCCGCCGCCGCAGCAGCAACAGCTGGCGGCACGGAACTGAATCATTTGATGAACATGTACCACATACCCGAGACCCTGCACGCCGAGCAACGCCATCTGCTGCACTATCAAGCGAGCTCGCCGGAGCTGCAGCAGCAGCAACAGCAGCACGTGTTGCAGCAACAACAGCAGCACCAGCAGCAGCAACAGCACCAGCAGCAACACCAGCAGCAGCAGCAACATCTGCAGCAGCAATCGCTGCGTGCCATGGCGCCTCTGGCCCATATGTGAGAAATGGCCAGCGCCTATGGAGTGGGTGTGGAGGCTAGAGCCGCCACTGAGCTGGTAGATAGCGCGCCCAGCTCGCCACCGCCAAGCACCGTCGCTGCTGTTGCCAGCGCTTACTTGGATGCCAGCTATCAGCAGCAGGTGACGCAGACCCAGTCCCAGCTGAATGGACGACCTAGTCCGACGGCATCGGGTTCATCGGGCGGTCGCTCCTCAACGCATTCCATGCCCACTGCCGCGCATTCACCCGCCTTGGCCGTAGCGGCTGCCGCCGCCGCCGCTGCTGCCGCCTATCAGCTGAACTCCTCGTCCTCGAACTCCTCCAGCTGTGCGGCGGCCACTGCGGCGAATGTGTTTGTGGGTCGCTTTGGTGTGGAGCCAGTGGCGACGATTAGCAGCAGTAGCAACAGCAGCATGCTGGACATGCAGCAGCAACAGCAGCAGCAGCAGCAGCAACAACAACAGCAACAACAGCAGCAGCTGCAACTGGAGGAGCAACAACTCTACCAGCAGCAGCAGCAGCAGCTGCATGCGCCGCCTTTTTCGCAACATCACTACCACCATGCGCATCTCAATCTCAATCACCACATCAATCATCCACATCACCACACACACCCACATCTGCCGCACAGCACACACACCCATCCGCACCAGCAACATCATCAGCATCCACTGGAGCATCAGCACGAGGTGGCCAGCGCAGGACTGTTGGATATATCCACATTGTAAATTATTGAATATATTGCAAATACACACACTCTAAACTACATTTAAATAATATTATAAACAACAATACAACATTAATGAAGTAAAAACAATTTAGTTGAACACACACACACACACACACACACACACAGAGCAGCAACATTTTAGCTTTAGTTTTTAAACAACATGAAGGGAAATGAATAATTTTAAATGCAACAGCAGCATTGTAGCACGTGTAATTAAACAAAACGAAACAAAAACAAAACAGATATTGAATAATAATTTTTAATTAAGCATACGCACTGTTGCCACACAAGCCGCATAGCCAAGCAGAAGAACTTAATTGTAAAAGTTTGCAAAAATTCTTACTCCATACTTCCCATGCATTCCATACTCTATGATGGTTTTCAACAACTTTCCATTTAACGTCTTCATTTTCGGGACATTTTTTTACATTAATTAAACAAATAAAAACAAAAGACAATTGTGTGATACAAAGAATGAAATGAAAATTGTTGCAAAACCAAACTAAACTAAACTAAATGCGTTTTACGAGTAACTTCGAAATGTTATTTACAAAACGTTTTCTGCACTTCCAGCTACATTTGTTTAAACACACATAACCTTTAGGCATTTTTATTCAATTATTTTCTACCTTACGCTGTACAAATATTGAGGGAAATAAACTGTGCGTTGACAAAAGCGAAACAAACAAAAACAAAAAAATATTTAAAAAGGAAAGAAATTAAAAAAAAAAAACAACACATTCTATTTTATAGATTCTCTTATGCATTAAGTAATTATAATTATTATCTATTATATAAACAATTTAATTATTAATTATGCTTACGAATACAACAACAGAAAGTAATTGTAATATACAAATTATTATTATTAAATGCAGAAAACAAAAAGTAAAACAAAAAACTGAAATCTACCACATAATACAACAACAACAACAAAAATGTTAGTAAACCTAAAGAAAATTTAGTAAAAGCAAGAAAAACATGCCCAGGCCCAGACGAAGCCTGAAAAACATGAACACAACAAACAAAACCAAGAAAAATCCGAAAAAAAACAAATAAAAGAAAAATCTTTACAAAAAATATGCAAAGACACATTGAATTTATTTTCCATTTATTTCTCATTTTTTCTTTTCCTTTTTTAGCAATATTTTAGCCAAGGTGAAAAAATGCCGACGCTGGAAAATTTCCGTCGGCAAAACGTTTTGGCAGCTATTTCTTAAAAGGGAATGAAATTTATTACTTATGGGTAATACTTTTTGATAGCTGGTGCTGGAAATGTTACGAAAATAATGGCAATAGAAATATTTCGGCACTCAGCGAAGTTTTCCATCAATACGTTAATGCTTTTAGTTTGCTTGTTTTAAAGGAAATCTCACTGAATGAGTCTTAATAGATAAATAAGCCATAACATAAAGTACATACAGATGCAGATTTTAACTGCAGCAGAAAACTCTTCATAGCCACATTACTCAAATGATTTAATTGTTGAAATGTAAAGAACAGAACAGCAATAGAAATGTTTAGTAGCTTACTTTAATAAATTTCCCTTTTGTGCCAAATCCACATAAATAATTGACTTAAATCGCTTCTAAGCTGCATTCTGTGCTTACATTTGTAAGTTTTTTCAATTAATTACAAAATTCCTAAAATAAATTGCGACATTTCTTCGTAAAAGCCGAGAATTTGTTAATCTGAAAATTTGACGCTGGATTTTTATTTAAGAATAGTTAGAATTTACATGACTGTTTTATTTTTCATTCCGAATTTGAATTTCAACAAAAGCCCGATCGACCACAAATGTGTTCATATTAAAGCTTTGTTCTCAAGGTTCGTTGTGCACAAAATATATATTTTCATATCATAAATATCGCTCATAAAAGTGGCAATGCAGGTTGATATTATAGATTTATGATGCTTTTTATTGTCCTCATTTAGTTCCGCCAGAATTTGGCGAGGTTTCATATACAAGCAATGCGCAACAGATAGTCTCTCTTTCAGATAAATATGGGGTATACCAGAGAACTGGTCGCCATTTTCAAGTAATAAACTGAACCAAGAACAAGTTGTAGGTGATAAAGTTTTAAATAACTGCCATCATACTTAAAAATCATGAAATTGCCATAGAATTTAATTAAAGCCATTAACAAATCGTTTGAATAAATATATACTATATATGTATATGTACGAATCACTCGAATATATGTATAGCACTGAGCTAAGCGTTTTAGGCACGTGAAGAAAAGTGGGAACAACTTTTATGTAGAATACATTTGGTTTAAACACTTTCTGTACAATATTATTGAAAAGAGGCATTGACTTAAGCTACGGTCCGACAGGCAAATAATTTGCATGCAACTTGATTAATTGTTGAATGTCAGTATATCAGGAATACAATGTCCTTTCAAATAAAACTAATAATAATTCCATGGGAGCGTATCATTTTCTGCTTAAACTTCTTTATGATTTCCTTTTTTAAGCCTTAATTGCAGAGTAACCAAAACTTTAACTAACTTTGTTATTTTATTTTTATTAAGATTTTAAAATTAGAACGATTTTCAAATAGTTTCCTGAAAGGCAAGCTTCTCTTAAATATAAACTGAAATCAAAACCCATTTCTCAGATTATTTTATCATGTTAAAAGGTCTTTAACTAAACAAAAATCATGAATTAACTATTAATAGTGTAGGGTATGATTACTGAAGTCAAAAATACTCTGAGCTTTGTTATCAAAAATTAGACACATCTTCCAGCTGTAGTGGGGAAATGTTGGTTTACATTTCCTTCTATTTGGCTCTTATTAATAGTTTTTAGAACACACTCGGCAAGAGTACGATTCGATGCTCTATAATCTATAAAGATATTCTGCCATTGATATACGAATTGTATATTCCCCCACCATAAGCAACTGTATTCTATCTAATAATCAGAATCTAAAATCTCCAACATTCTGAGTTAGGATCTCAAGAAGTATGCTTCTTTTTTCAACTATTTGTATAGATAATTGTATTTTATCACTCCACCAATATATCCAACTGTAGAGGAATTCTTTATTTTATGCCATTCCTAAAATTTCCCACTTAATGCATTGAAATGTTGCAGATTAATATTCTTAATTCTTTTACTTTTCCTTTTACGACAATTATTTGATCTGTCTTTCATTTCTATTTAAATATAATTCTATATAAATTCTAGTTATAATTCGTACACCGTTTTCATTCATAAACTCCGTAGCTAGTGGCTCCAATTTCTCAAATCGTTAGAGCAATTTATTGCCATCACATCTGTAGGATGCACTAATATTAAGGTTTTATAACTGCATATTGTTCATAATTAGTTGTAGCTGTTTCATGACCGGATAGAGTAACTTTGTAGCTGACACTGTAGATCCGATGCCGCACTAATAGCTATAATTTGTGATCACTTAAATGTGCACAATATCGTGCTAGGTTGTATAATCGGAAAACTAATGCTATGGCAGACTAAATAAAGCCTAAAGGGGGTTCGGTTGTGTCTTAGGACACGCGACTCCCATACCACAAGGTCTCTATTCTTTTTGTCCAAAAAGGCCTTTTTTCTTCAGATTTCTACACAATGCAAGGCAAAAGTCCCGTCAGACTCAATTTGAAGAAGCGTTGGATAGTCTTTTGAGGAGAATTCCATCACGAAATCACGATATAGTAAGCCTGGAGTAGCAAAATGAATTGTAGACTCTCTTTTCAAAGCCCCATAAGAATTTAAATCGGCAACTATTCGCATTCATGGCAGCTCATTCCACAATTTCATTAACGAAGGAACAATATCCATTTATTGCTGCATATACCTGTACATATGTTTTACCATAATTCCATTTCCAAAATTTTATAGACAAACAATCAAAAGAACTAATTGAGTCAGAACTGGAGGCAACACTTGAGTAAAAGCTTGATGGCAGGCCTTCTTTATAGCAAGGAAAGGAATAATATATATTTGAATATAGAACTCTTTATATATAACATTGTATACAATTAAAGATCGCCTGAGCATTAGGGTTAAATATTATTTAACAGATGACATTCATTTGCTTACACTGAAACATTGCCTGGCATAATTGTTATAAATATAAAGGTTTTTGAATGAATTAACGTTACACAATCCGTGCACGTCGTGCTCAAACTTGTTCAGACATTAATTTGATTGTATTTGTGCATTTTTTATGTCTTGCTCATTCGCCATCTTTTCAACTCAGTCGGCTTCAGTCCAAGTGGTATTAACAAATGGGCCTAAATTCGCAAAAGGGTATAACAGATTTGTGCCAAATCAATCCATAATATACATTTTTTATTGCTAATATATGCTGACAACGTAGCAAACGTCATAACAACAAAGGCACAGTCTCCTATTTCATACAGAAATCATATGAGAAGCGCATAAAAAATGTTAACATATATTATTAATGGAAATTGCAGATTCCGAGCAGCAACTCAACAAAAACAATTTTCTGAAAAAAGCTGAAAGATATTCAACAAAAACTGGCGGGAGATTAAAAACATTAAAAAATATATACATGCCATACGAGTATACTCGTATATATACATAGTTATATATTTTTAATGTCGATGCTGGCAAGTCGTGTGGCGTTGAAAAATGTGTGGCAAAAGCAACAACAAATCCAATCCATACAGTTTTTGTCACTCTGCCACATCTGATTAGTATAATTTCCATAAATGCCATTTTTCGAGCGCAAAAATCATTGATGAACGTACGTGTCTATTAATATATTTATAAATGCATATATTGCAGCAATTCAATTAAAATTTTTCCAATTTTCACTTTTTTGTAGCTTTTAGTCAATTAGCGCACAGATTGTAATTAAAACTGAGTTTACTTCTCGCTGGCTGACTTCAGTTATGCCCTACTCCTGAAGGGCATGCTTGTTTTGTTGCCTTGTATGTAACATATAGAAACAGTGTATACTTAAACCTCTAATCGTCTATATGTTTGGCATGACGTATATATAAGTATAAAAGTTTGTTCTGACTGACTAAAAATTTGATTTGGGGAAATTTAATATTTAATATTTGTATACAAAAATTGAATTTTTCATGCATTTTTCTATTAACAACTTGGAATACAAAAAAGTAAAAGGATATTTGGAGCTTATATATATAAGTTCTTGATCTTTTGGCCGTTATTTTCCGTACGATATTGGTTTAATATTTATTTAAATAAAAATATTTTAGAAAATTCGTAATATTCCTAAAAACAATAAGTGGATTATTTACTGAATTCAATATATTGTTCAAAGTTATTTGATTCCGTAATCCGCTATTGTTTGCAGTAATATATTTCTAAAAAATAGTATTCTATAGCATTATAAAGTAATACCAATGTCGTTGAAGAAATGTAAAAGATATGTATATTTAGATTTTCTCATGAAAATTATAAACAAATGCTTAAATAATGTAGTTTCTTTATTTTACTTACTACCTTTCCAAATATTTATTTATTATATTGTTGGATATTCTGGCTATTTTGCTTAAAAGGTATTATTTAAATAAACTACTTTCTTTTAAACAAATAAAAGATTTAACTTTCAAAATTGTGAATAGATTCCATTATAGCTTCTAGAGTACAGATTGGCTTCTTTAGAGCTAATGATGAATAGAGTATGTCAGAGTCGGGTGTTGACATTTATCGCCTTTTCAGTTCAAGTTGATTAAAAATTAGCTTTGTCTGTGGCTCCTATGCGTTCATTTGGTTCCTTTTGTTTTAGGCAGTTTCATTTCTATGCACAAAATAGTTCATGTTGCCTCATTAAAATATTGTTAAAAAACGCATTAAAAAAAAACGAAGAAAAAAAGTCGTAAACAAAATTTGCATTTGTCGCAATTTTGCATTTTCATAAGTTTTTTTCTACACGTTTTAGTTTTTTATTTTTTGACGAGCATTGTTGTGTTTCTCGTCACTCGCGTGTTTTGAAATTGGAGATATGCGAGATACATATATTATTCGAAACATTTTTTTGTTAATGATATACTTCAATGTGTTAGATGGGGCCTGCTATTTGTACGCTGCAATGCGCAGTGGCAGAGGCTATGTAGATACAACTGCACAGATACAGATACGGATACAAATCTACAAAGCTGTCGTTCATTCGTTCGTGCGTTCGTTCGTTCGTTTCACATGCAAATTGTCAAAGTGTCGTGTGTTTGTTTGTTTGTTTGTCCGTCCATCTGTTCGACTGTGTGTGTTGCTCGTCAGTCTGCCATTAGGTATGATATTTGATTTAGATTTATTTATACTGCCCAGCTCTGTTTCTAATTAGCTTACTAGCTCGCCATTTATTGCAATCAGTGAGAAAATTAACGGAAATCGGCGATGCGCACGTCATTTTGTTTATATAAACATTGTATTTTGTTCGATTTGGACAAAGTTAGTTGCTGTCGCACTTAGCCATATTTCAGTTGAGCTTTGGCTTTTTATTTCCTTTTAGACAGACAGGTGCTTCATTTTGCCGGCGATGAGTCAGTTGTCAGCTTGCAGGCATTGCTGACGATCGTGAGAGTTTCGTTATGCGCTTCGAAATGTTTCGTTTTCGTATTCGATTCGACTTCGGATTTGATTTGCTTGGGCAATTAAGTAAGCCATCAAGGCAATTAGGTTTTTAAAGCGCCAAGCATATTAGTCGCTCCTTAATTGAAATTAATGGGCCAAATGGTATTGAAAATGTTAATTAATATGCGCCAATATCTGGACTTTGGGCAGTTTTGATTTGGAAATTACCATTTTTTATCGTGCATCATAAAAACTGGGTTGTGGGAATAACTGAATATTGAATAGAAAATAGCGGTATAGGGAGATGGACGTACCGAAGGAGGGTAAAAGCAGTGAGCTGTGCCCAACCCCCCAGAACTGGAAAATATTTCTTCGCCTATGATTATTATATTGTTTTCAATTTGAAAGCTGCTTGCTGCATTATAACAAACGTTTCATCATACTGTGGAAATATTTCGAGCTTTTTAGTAAATAAAGGTGTAAGGATTGGATCAGCAATGAGGTATTTGAAAACGATATATTCCTATAAAGCACACATCGATACATAGTAGAGGTGAGGCATTTAAATGGAGTCTAACGTGTTTCTACGCTATATAACTGTGTACCCAATTTGTTAGTTCACTTAGTTGTAGTAGCAATCATCAGCTGCCGGACCCAGACCCAGACCCGCATAGTCACAGTCGAACGCTCTGATCAGCACCCTAGGCCATCCACATGCGATATCAATGACAAATCAGGGCGTGACTAATCGTCTAATTGCAAGCAAACCGCAATCACAGCAGCCCAAAAAATAAAGCGGCACAGCAGCCCCCGGACTCGATAAAAATGCAAAAATATCATTAAGTAGACGGTGATTAGCATGGCAGGAAAATGCATTTCAGGGGCAGCAGCAGATTGCGCATTTCATGCAGGCCTCGAGCACCAACTATCGAGCACTGCGATTGAATTACACTCTTGAGGCCAGCTCTATGCGGGTGATATGAGAATGGACAGAGTCGTTGAATGTTGAATACTCGGAATCGAAAGAGGAAGTATTATGCAGATAGATTGGAACTTTAGGAGCAACGGCAACGGCAACAGGTTGCTGCTCACTCGGAGAGTGAGCGAGAGAGAGAGAGAGAGAGTGAGAGTCCTAAGCCAGCGCTAGATTTTATTGGTGATTATGATAATGCACACACGCTCTATTGTTTTAGAAGCTGCCCACTGCCCATATGCGCATAGTACTCGTATATCCGCTACCTGTATCCCTTATTTTGTCCTCGCCATTTACTCGTATTGTGTTTGCATTATGCGTGCGCTTTATTGTTCCTATTTTTCCAGCCTTTTATTGCCTGAGCTGAGCGTCCGTTTTGGATTTGGCGCGTCCAGAGCCTGTTCGCGTTGGCAGAGGCGTGGATTTTAGAGGTTCATTATCGCTGCCTACCTGTCTGCCCAGTCCAATGCCGTGTCTTTGGGTTTTTCCCAATCGACTTTGCAGGTGCAGTTGCCCGCCATGGCTTAGCCCTCGGACTTGGGCACGGGCCCGGGTTCAGGTTCGGGCTCGGTCGCCAGGCTGTCTGTCTAACACAATTTGCATGCCCAGAGCCATAAATCATAAGCCCTTTGGTCATCGATCAATCCAACGCGGCCGTAGCTATAAATTCTTACGCATGCCATATATCCATCAAAATTGTACTTGTAGTTGCTGCCGATGTTGTTGTTGTTGTTGTTACTGGTGGTGGTGTTTTTTTATTTTGTTTTTCAGACCACTCTGGAATTGAATTGAAATAAATTTCAATTTGAGCTGACAACAGTTTAAAAGTGTCGCTGTCGTTTTGGTCTGCCCCTGCACAGCTAATTGGATTTTTGTCAACTAATCCGATTTGTTTATGTTATGCATTGCATTTCATTGACATTTGTATACCCTAGTGACGAGTTAAATAGCTATAATGTGAAATTTGTAACACATCAGAAACCTAAGAGTAATATCTTCTTTTCAAAACTCTTGAGGTTTCTGCAATAGAGACAGATTATAAATCAAAACTAACGATAACTGCTATGGAGAGTATAAATGAGGCATCAGCTTTATTTCGATACTGCTCATTCTGATTCTGCTATAAGTGTCTGCAAATAAATTGATATCAAAGCAGAATAAGATTATTGAATAAAATTAATTGAACACGCTTACATGAACATGAACGATATTGCACATTATATTCCACTATTTCTATACAAATATTTATTTTGCAATTGTTTAAGCCTTTAAATATATTGATATTACAAAATTATTGATACTTTATAACAAGCTATCAATACCTTTTCGATGATACTATGTGTATTAAGAAGGAATTAAGGCATTTTTGTGGAACGAAATGTTTATTTTCAGTTACATAGCAATGCTTTTGAAAAGTTACTAATACTTTTCTAATTTCTATCAGCAAAATTCTATCATTCTATCTATTCGATCATCATCACCATTTTTGTTAATTATGTACTTCATATGGGTGGCATAGAAAAAAAAGTTAGGGCACTTAATCTTCGTTTTGGTCAAGTTGTCTATTCTCTTGTTTCAAAATTTTGATTTACCATTTTGGGCTCTAGGGCACAGCGTAAAGTATTCCAAACAAGTATCTGTGTAAGCGTAATACATTTCAGATTGGTTACAGTTTTAGGCTTATGACATAGACACAAACACAGATATACACTTACAAATACATATGTACATATATAGAGATTGAAGCTTTTGCTGGCACTGTCTGAGCCAGTAACCTAGTTTTGAAATACTTCACTATTTATACACATAGTTTTCGAGTGGCGTCTAACCTTTTTAAAGGGCAACATATTTTCATGCGTTGATGCAGAATTTTGAGCTAATGCTCCACCCATACACACACACATAGAAACACTCTCAAACACAATCACTCCCATGTGCTTCAATATGCATATAATGCCATTTGTTTGCAAACTTTTGCCATTGTTAAAGTTTAATTAGTTGTTGAGCATTCGTCGTTCGTTCACTCGCTCGCTCAGTCGCCCAGTCGCTCAGTCGACGCCGCTGGCCTCAGCCTCAGCCCCAGCCCCAGTTTTAGTTCGCTCACTCATACTTACACACACACACACATACGTGAAACTCGCTCTTTCTCATTCGTCGCTTGCGTTTTCTACTCAGTTGTCGTTATCGCCATCGTCGCTGTTGTTGTTGCTGTTTTGGTGCTTTGAAGGCGCCGCCGCAGGGCTTTTGTTTTGATAATTGAAGGGTGCACACACACACAGACACACGCATAAGCATGTGTGATTTATAGAAAGAGAGAGTGTGCGTATTGTGAGAGAGCGGGTGGTGTGTGTGTTTGTTGTGATAGGAACACAAAGTGTTTTAAGCTGATTCTAACAATGCTTTAATTTTTCCAACGAACGTCTGGCATTTTCATATCTAATTAGAGAATAATTTTTGCAAAAAATTTGATTATTTTTGGAAGTAATTAACTTACAAAAATTAACGAAATAAATTAACGCTTAAGCAGATGGACAGCGAAATCTGAAATGTCTAGCTTTTACTTATAAAGAAATCTGTCAACCTCTTAAAGCTTAGTAATATGTGTATTTATGAAGCAAACAACATCAGTCATTAAACCCTGTCCCTGAATGTTTAAAAAGGTATATTAGGTTTGTGCAAAGTGGAGTAAATATAGTATGTATATTTTTAATCAACATATGGCGACACAAATCTATGTAGACATGTCCGTCTATCCACCTGGATTTCGAACACGTCTGAGCCCATTTTTATTAAATTTGTCATAAATGCAGACTCTTGTAGTCGCTTGGCAATACAAATATATTTTCTTTTTTTCATATACAATATGTACATATTCCTTCCTTCCAAATACAAAATGCTGAACGCTAGTACTTCCAATCGAAGGTACTTATTTGGTTTTCATTGTTATTAATAAAATTAAACTAGAAATTAAACTATGAAATTAAACAAATATAGTATGCCCCATCTTAGACCACACTTTGTACGATTATTTATATAGGAAAATCGAGAAACTTTGATACTTTCATTCTTAAAAAGATCATTACAAGTATTTACAAAAGTCGTCCTAGAGCTGTTTAATATTTCTGAAAGTTTTATGTATGTATTGCTGAACAACTCTTTTTGGATGTTTATTACAGGAAAATAATAAATTGCTTTCCATTTCCAACACAAGACATCAAGAGACATCAATATTCACGGAAACTGATTAATTTTCTTTCGAAATAGCTGAAGATGGAAGTAAATGGAAATCCTACGAGTACAAATCATTTTTCAGCACACTTTCCTTTCATAATAACTATACAATTTGTTAACACGATGCATATTAAGCTTTCAGCTGGAGCCAAGCTGTTGGCCACGGCCACCCACTCTCGACTTATGCTGCCAACAGGTACGAGTACAACAGTAAAACAAGAACAACAACAGCAACAACAACAGCGCAAAACAAAGCACTTGTGTCACTTAATTAAGTCGTCGCTTTATTGTCGTCAGCGTCGCAGCACTTGTTGTTGCCCTTCTTGTTGTTGCTGTTGTCGCTCAAGTTAATTACTCAGGTATAAGGCTGCGCTGGGCTTGTGGGCTGCGAGCTGCTAGCTGCTTTGCCGGCACCTGTAAAAGCAATCTCTGGCGCTCGGGTGCTTTGGTCTCGACCCATTTGGATGAGGACGATGACGATGACGGGTTGGCTGGCACTATTTGCTGGCTTTCTGTCCTTCTGTCCCCCTGACTTTCGGGCTGTCAAGTGAGCAGAACAATTCTTCTTCTTCTACTACTTTTGCCACGGCTGCACTTTGGCGCATTTGTTGATTCGCGCACTTCAACAGCATCCATCAGCCCAGCCAAACAGAGTCGAAGTAAAAGTCAGAGGCCAGATTTAGCAACCAAGCTACATACACTCAACAAAAAGATTTGGCAAATTTCCGATAAAAAGAAAAACAAATTTCAATTTCAATTGAATTACTTTTAATTGTCGTTAATTGATTAATTGATAGTTTTCAGAATGATGAAATGAAAAGGTGAAAAACTATTTCATACCGATGTCAAATCAATGGCAGTTGGAGAGAAAAAGTTCTTTAAACAAAAGCAACACGCAGAAATCTTTATTCTTAAACCTATTTGGATGCATCAGCAAACTATATATTAAATTGTCACTCAATTCTATACATATAACAAAATATGATAATATCAAAAATGTATATGTATATTAAATATATTATTTCAGTATCTTTCCGATATACATATATCTAAAGTGACCTTCTGTCAATAATTGACTTAATAATATAAAAACTAATAAATTGTCTGGCATGCACAAATAAAGGTAAAAAGATTTCTATGTAGATTCTGCATTTCACCATCCTTTGCATAGTTTTTTTTCGAGTGTTGTGGATGGCAGAGAGGAGTCAGTCAGTCAGTCGGTGAGTCAGTCATCGGGCACATGGCGCTCCTCGCTACTTGCTGCTCTTATCTTAATGAGTTTTTATGCATCTAATTAAATAAATTGCACACTCTTAGCAGTTAGCAGTTGGCTGTTGAGGAGCAACGTCATGACAACTACTTGTAGTATGAACAGGGCAGGAGCACAAATGCTGCCTCTCAATTTTTCGGGCAGGCAGCTTTAAAGTGCTCGAGTTGCCGCCCACTTGCCCCACCCACAAAAAAAACTATAAGTATGTGTGTGGATTTGTGTGTGTGTGCACCAATTCAACAAAATTCAATTTTAATTACAATTTTTTCTCATGTGCTTGTTTTTCAAATCGATTTTATCAAGCATTTTTTCGCAATTTGTTTCATACATACATACAGCTATGTACACATGTATGTATGTATGTGTACAGACTATATATTATTTTGTGTATATTTATATATATGTATAGACTATATATTTTAATCAACCGCGCCCAGACACAAACGCTTAACGAAATTTGAGCTGCTTTTATTTTCATGTTGCCCCCCAAACAGTTTGTTGCTCTTTATAAAGCAGCCACAGATTGTTTTTTCGTACGTGTGCTCCACCTATGTATTTTATTTACTTGCCGTTCCCCCTTCCCCCCTTGCATTTTCAATTTTTCGCTTGCAAATTGGAAAAGTTCAAACATACGTTCACACAAAGTAAGCCGCCGTTGACCAGGTTCGACCGAACCAGACCCGAACAGACCATCAGACCATATGCATGAATGCAAAAGCTACAGATAAATTGCAGATGCGACCTGATGCGATTCAGGCCGATCCATAGTCGAATAAAAATAATTATTCGTCGATAGCCATTTAAACAAATAATTTAAATATGTATACTAACCAAATAATTATAATTTTAATCTTCTAAAAAACTCATTTTTTGAGTAATCTTACAGTGCAGAAATCGTACAAATGTAGTACCATTAGTACCCGACATGAAAACACAAATAATTGGTAAAAGAATATCGTACAGAAATTTCTACAGAAATTGAGAAATTTTCCCAGCAATGTTCAATCGATATCGATCCAGGAACTAGCAACTTATTGATTAAGGAATTATAAACGTGTTTCGAAGAAATACTTGTACAATTTTATTTCTAACTAAACGCGGACATTTTTGGCGAAAATTCGGTTTTTTAATATGCTATCAATTGAAATACAAAAATATGGTTAAATTAAGCGCAGTAATATTTTTATGCAAAATATTAGTAATACATTTTTATGTTAAGTTTATAATTTTATTTATAAACGCACTAAGTTTTCTGTATAATTAAATTCGTATTTTCTATAAAGGGAACATCAGGAAAGACGTTAGACTGATATGCTCCTTAAAAATGAAATCTTTTTGAAGACATGTAACAATATTCATGTCCGGTTTATAGTCTAGTCTCTTTAAGAACTTTACAGCATTTTTTGTATAAATTTATGGTCGAAATAGCCATAAGAAAAATTAATACTGTCGATGCCTGAGCGAAACTCTATTCCGAAAAAATTACTATTAAAAGGAGATAAAAGATGTTGATTTGTAATATTTTGGTATTTGGTCTGCAACCTTAAGATGCTTTGTGAAAAAAGACTTCTAGATGATCAGTAGGTGGTAAAGGAGAATTGTTTATAAGTACATATATTATCCAAATGATATGCACATTTGCCCATTGTGCGAATGGCTGCCTGAAAATTGGTTGTTGTTGCGGGGCGCATTTACATACGCACATTCACACACAGCTACTTATTCTGAACATTTTGCCATGTCCGTGTCCATCCAGCAGAGCGACGTCATTTGGACTGAAATGACAAGCCCAACTGGCTACCCGGCCGACCGACTGACTGACTGGCTCGCTGGCTGGCTGACTAAAGTACAGATGGACGAAATGACGTTATATGCTGCCGCCGTCCTCGTCAACATGTGGTGCCTAGGATAGGGCGTTAAGCTTTTTGCATTTACATATAAAAATGAGCGTGTGTGTGTGTGTGTTATTTTGTCTGTGTATGTCTGAACTGATTGATTGATTATTTGTTCCGCATCATTCACCTGGAAAATTCAACTGAAGTGGCAACTTTAATTAATTTGCTTACTCGCATAGTACATGGCCCAGACTGAAGAGTGTCGAGTCGCCCATATGGCTATATGGCGGTGATTATGGTCCGACCAGCATTTGCGAGTCGATACAAGCGTTGTATATACAAAGCACAAATAAACTACATACATAAGCTTGCAAATTAATTGGTTTATACATATAGTATGTACATATGTATTATATATAGTATATACAAGTACTCGTACGGACTGTGAATTTGCGTTTTTGCATCGCTACGCACGCGTGAAATGGGGCTGGGCCCCAAATTTAATTATGGTGGCTTAAACATATAATTTTAATTTGAAATTGGGTTTTAATTTACGTGGCATACGTAACGTAGCATCATTAGATAAATGGGAAAGTAATTTGCCACGCAAACTTGGGCTTAGAGTTGTCGAAGGGAGATGAAAGGGGCCAGCATAGCAATTAAATATATGTATATATTCAAAAACCGACAATAAATGATATGCCTTGCAAGCAAGTCCTTTTCAAAAAAAAAAAAATGGAAATGAAAACAACTTTATATCGTGTTAATATAAATAGAAACTGATTATATGCATATCTAATATGTGTATCTAATAAGGTAGTTTTTATATATCTTACCTTATCATACTTATTTTAATCAAAAGATATTTGAAATAAAATAGTCGGTTTATTTTATAAGCTATACTTTGAAGTTCATTTTTCTTTCAAGTTCATTTTTCTAAAATATTCGGGTATCGTGTTATCCCTTTTAAGAGCAATACAGCCCTGAATAATTAAGATACATATGAGTCATTGGCATTAATTAATGTAAATATGATCGAAGATACTGTATAGGCTGGTCAACTCCATTCGAAGATTAAAAGATTAAAAGGCAATAAGGAAGAACAATGGAAAATTGTTCCACTTATGAGGTAGTCCTCTTATTAAATGAATTATTATTATTTTTAAAGAAAAATTACTTCTTGGCCCAGCGCAGACTGTGTAGAAAGTAATGAATAGAATAGAAGCGCTATTGAAATCTGGACCATGAACCTTGAAAAGACGTGCAGACCTCTATCTACGTGAATTTAAATAATTCACTCGTCAGTTAGCTACTAACTTCGAATGTTCAAGAAAACATTTAGATACATCGAATATGCGACAAGATGCGACATTTCGAATAATCAAATGAAAATCAACATGTGATCTCCAAACAACTCAATCAAAGGCCTATGATTATGACTTGCCTTGACTCACTAAACTTTTTGATCAGACATAAATAATAATAATGTTCGGCACTCAGAGCCAAACAAAGAAACTAGAGATCAGCGACAAGAGACTACAGACTAGAGAGCCCCCGGTGTTTAAATTGTGTCCCCACACATTGGCAGACAATCGGGGCTCATATATTAGAATTGTATGTAAGTTCGAGCGATGGTAAACAAATCTACAAATCAAAATAACTGTTTTCACACATCTAGGCCTATAAAACAAAAACCAGAAACTCTACGCACAATAGAATGTTTTAAATGGCAAGCAGGGGAGCGAAACAATACCGAGTAACAACAACAAACAAAAAACTTGATCAAACAATAAAAATATAACAAATTAAGTCTAATAATTTAGCGTGCGCCAAAATACCGTTCGGACCCGGGACTCAAGCCGAAGACAACAATGCTTGATTTGTTTATGACAAAACCGGCAGAGACGGCAGAGCTGATACCGTTTTGTTTCCATAACGCCGCATGGCATCGACTAGTTAAGATTTTATGGCATTTTAAACGTTGAATTTATCATTTATAAGAAATATATTTTCTCAACTTTCTTTGCCGCAGCATTTCACCAATGAGCCAACAAGCCATTGAGCCACTTTATCAGCATTTCTGTTGACAAACGAAATGTGGCTAATAGAGTTGGTTGCAACTTAAATTCCAATACCAACCCAAAATCAACTTAACTGAACTGAACTGAAATGAAAAGCATGGGAAAACGCATGCATTTCATTAATTGAACGCAACGAATCGCTTCGATGCGCCGTCCTCATCTACTGGCAACGATTTTCGTTTGAAATCTCTGTGGAAAATATAGCTATCGAAGAGCAGTGGCGTAGGAGTCCAACGATTTGCAGATCATGCATATATATTAATTCTATTTTCTATCTAAAAACAAAAAGGAAAAACTAATACAAGTTGAACTATGACTTCTTCAGAATAGCTGCGCAATAAAAGTTATTTCCAGACAAAAGATTTAAAATAGTTTAAACAAGAGAGAACGCTACAGTCGAGCAAGCCCGACAGTGTAATACCCTGTACCCAGGTAAACTTCCGTCACTGAGTTATATGCGCCCATAGCAGCAGCAAAAAGAGGAAGAAGAAGAGCGAACTTGTTGCTGCAGTTTGGGGGGGTTGTACTGGCGAGGATTTGTTTTGCTAATAACTTTTCTTAGAATTGACCGAATTGAATAAAATTATATATACAACAGTAGACAATTATATATTAATTATGTGTGCAAAGTTTGGTTTAGGTAGCATTTGAAATGTGGACGCTATTGACGAAATTCTGTAGCGGGGGAAGAGGGGGAAAATTAAAAAAAAAACATAAACTCGTCCTTACTCGGACCTAGGAGAATCTGGATGCCAACTTTGGTTATTCTAGCTTTTATAGTTTCTGAGATCCTCGCGTTCATCCAGACGGACGGACAGACGGACGGACATGTCTAGATCGATTTCTCTCGTCATGCTGATCAAGAATATATATACTTTATGGGGTCGGAGATGCTTCCTTCTGTATGTTACATACTTTGCACAAACCTAATATACCCTTTTTACCCTACGGGTACAGGGTATAATAATAAAGACACTCAAAATACTGAAATTATTTCTATGAACTCAAACATATCCATACTCTTAATATTATGACATATTTATTGACATAATTGCCACCTCCAATGACTCATCTATTGAGAACCTTTGGTGGTGGAAGTTTTATGAAAATTCCACACAAAGTGGCGAAAATTGGGATTCGATTTCATGATAAGATATCCTGAAAACGGAAACGATATTACTTTTATATTTTCACTACATACATTATTTATATGTTTAAGAAAAAATGATTCCTATGGCGAAAAAGTGTATACACTGATTGCTTTTTCCATGATTATGGCTAAGTTAGTTTCGTAGCTTTCGTAGTTGAAGAAATATATGAAAAAATGGATTTAAGATCAGATGTAAGCCTTTGATAATCGCTTTAGAAAATATGTTTTAAGTGGAAATACCTTTTTTAGTTTTTATATAGGGTTTCAGCGGCTCAAAGCATTTATTCCAAACATTTTTTAAAGATTATCTTATATATGTCAGCCCTGTCTTAGAAATCCATCGCTTTAAACAATTCTGACGTTGAAGGGACAACCAAATTAGCAAGATTAGGAATTTGGCTTAAATAAAACATTCTTTTGGCAATGTTACTTTAATATAATGTGCCCCTGAATATTTATGTTTTAAAATGTTATAATTTCATTAATTAATTTACATTCTAACTCTTCAACTTCTTTGTGTGCTATGCTAAATGCCTGCAAAGTTTGAAATTCATTTCAAATTCGATGTTACAATGCCAACATGCGTCTTGGTTTTTAAAAAATGCAATTATGGGGCCATTCGCCCTACATGCAAATCGAGTATGATTATGAGATTATTGGGCTGCTATGATCAGCCTGCTCTGATAAACAAATTAAGAATCAACGCCTAACGCGAGATCCAATAAATTTGCATATCATATTGCGTCACAGAAGCTTTTCACTCAAGTTTGGCGGCAACACATCTAGGTTGTCTCTGTCTTGAGCTGAGCTGAACTGGAGCTGCAAAAATGTGCCACCTTAGAGCAGTTTTACACTCAGGGAAAAAGGTGATACCAAATATGCTTGAAGGCTAGCCACGTTTTACGAAGTATTATTTGGCATTCTTTGCACTTGGGGTTTCTTTATATAGTATCTACTTACATACATACACACTTTTAAAATTAAGATGAAAACAAACATAAACGAACATTTTCAAGAGAGTTTTAGTGGTTGTTGGAAAGAAATAGAAAATATTACAATTTGCTTTGGCTGTCTGAATATTTTAATGTAGGAATATTTAAATGTATGTGCCAAATAATATCAGTATTTGTCTGTATTATCAAAATACACGAACAACAAATAGTTGCTTGGAATGTTGATAGAGAAAATGTGAATCAAAAATCCATACCTAAGTGATTTACATATTAATTAGTATAAGTGGATTCTTTATATAGGATTTTGTGTTTGAAGCAAGTATTACGCACCTATCCAACTATTCCTATTCGTATTTGGTTTTGCAACAAAAATAGTTGAATTTGTTCCTAAGGTTACATTCATATACATACGTTTATCGTTACAGTGTATTATTTAAGTGGCAACACGAGCTAGAGCTGTGTATCAATTAATAAACTCCAAATGGCGTATTTATATTAGCGGCAGCCCCTTCAAAAAAAATCTGGCCAAATGGACTCTAACAGCAGCTGCCACATCGAGCGAATTGCGTGTGTCAACAAAAACCGCAGAGTGCAGCATAATGAGGCAAATGGCGGGAGGGCAATGGGCTGGGGGTGGGTGTGAGGCAGAGCTATTGCGCAACTGTCAAGCTCGAATCTGAACAGGAGGAACAGGACCGTGGGTCTGCGTCTGGGTTCCGGTCTAGATCTGGCTTGCTGCTGCAGTTTTGATTGACATGTCGTCTCGGCCGTCGTCAACGTTCGCGTCAGCATCGTTGACTTGCATGTCAATTAAAACTAGCGACGCGTCGCAGACTAAGGGCTGTGACTGTTCCTGAGCTAGTTCCAAGGCAGCGTAGCATATTTTGAATTTTAGTTCCAATAAAGATTTGATGAAGAAAGGCAGATAGATATTAGCCCACAAATTTCTTAATTAAAAATTAATACTAACTAATGATTTTTTGTAAAAGAAATGTTTCATTTTAAATTTTTTAAATTGCTTAGAATGTTTCTATATGTTTCTCCTATGTTTTGGATCAGTTTTAAGTCTTACGATGGTTAACTGTAACTAATAATTTTGTACCACAAAGAATACGTTTTTTTCATAAAAATTAATGAATAATGATGTTGCCTTTAAGTTCCACAATAAATCATTAAAAAATAAAATATATATATTCGAAATTTTATATTTGATTTTGTATTCCTGGCTTCCGTCAGTTCATCAAAATGAACCACATTAGTGGTACATAGCTGCACATCAACTAGTTCAACGAATCGCATTAGAGAGCACAGCTCTGGTGGGTATGTCTCTGGGACTAGTGGAAGGCGGAGGTAGTTGGCTTTCTGGGCACAGGCGTGCTCAGTTTAATAGGCTCAAAGTGGAATTTAATTTTATTTGATTTCATTTGATTTGATTGCTGCATGCGCGAGAGCGCGCGCGCACAGCATGTGGCCACAGAGAGCTGGGAAAGAGGGTGGCAATGGTATGTGATGGGTATATGGGATCGTGCGACCCTTTTGCCGGGACTTGTGAAGCATCTGCTTGTGACTTGAGCTCTCAAGTTACGCGGCAGGATTACAACGTGTTTTGCGGTGCAATGCCGGCAGCAGCTGCTGCTCCAGACAGTAATGCGCATTATTAGCGCTAGACTGGTGGCCACTGGGCCCGAATCTAAGCAAACTCAACTCAACTCAACAAACCCAAACGTCAGCCCGGGGATTCTGGCAACAGCAACCCAATCAAAGCATATAACACTCTCACCTCTCAGCCTGGCAACCTGACCGGATTCCCACGCCTGTTGCTGTTGCTGCCTTGCTTCAGCTTGAGAATTTATTGCAGCGCTTCTGCTTTTCATCCCAAGTTTGCACCCGCGGCGACGCGCTGCTCCCGTTTGATAAATTGGGTGCCAAATTTTGCGCAACGCTTGTGAAAAGTTAAACGTTTCATTATGAATTTGGCGTGGACACGCAACACCAACACCAGCGCCATAACCAACGCACATTCAGGCTAAGTCAGTCGGGCCAACTCAGAGCCAGTCCATTACTTTATGAGGCCAATTAATTGTCCACAGCCGTGGGAGTATTTACATGTCGTTGGCATGTAAACACTTTGACAGTTGAGGTGTAATGCATAGAAGTTCGTGTCTTGGCGCTATGTGAATTATGGATCGGACAGTCTGGGCCCAAGGCGACATTGCTGTCTGCACGCTAACAACAACCACATTAACAACAACAACGAAAGCAGCCGCAGCAGCATCAGCAGCACCAACAGCAAGAACAGCAACGAAATTATATTTAAAAACACATAACTCAAGAGATTATCATTAAAAACTGTGGGCGCAGACCCAAGCGAGAGTAAAACTCCAACGTCTCCGACTGATCCGATGCACAGTAGTTCGGTGGCAAACAGTTTTAAGCAGTTTTTAAATCTGTAGATAGATAATGGATACAATGAAGGGGTTCTAGCAGCATAGCAGAAAGAATTCTTATGTAATAATCGACTATATTGTGTTTCCTTTGTAAACAGGTTCTGATATCGGACATGTATCCTTTCATAAGTCGTTTCAATATTTTTAAAATAATCAAAGTTGTTAATTATTGTTTAAAATAATTATTGTTATTTTAATTTTTGTTTAAAATAATTATTGTTATTTTAATTATTGTTCAAAATAATTATTGTTATTTTAATTATTGTTTAAAATAATTATTGATATTTTAATAATGGTTTAAAATAATTATTGTTATTTTAATTAATTATTATAAATAAGTAAATAAATAATTATTGTTATTTTAATTATTGTTTAAAATAATTATTGTTATTTTAATTAATTCATGTAAAATTAATTATTGTGGTTTAGGTAGTTTTAATACTATTTTTGCTTTTAAAATTGAAATCTTGCTATTCCTAATATTTTTCCCATTTTGTTTCCAAATATTAATAATTAATATTATGTTTAGTAATATTTTGTTTGACTTGCATCGTTTCGATTTAAATTAAATACTTTGATAAATATGCCTCAAAGTGGCACAGCTACCAGAAATGTAAATTATTATTCAGAATAATTTTTAATTTTATATTAAATTTTATACAGTTTCTCTCCGATCTCAGCCCACTGTGCCACACCTCGAACTGTCGCGCTCCGTCTTCTTTTTCTAAATGCGAGCGCGCGTGCGCAAAGCTCAAACGGAAGTCGTTAGGCGTCGCAGATAAGGCGCAAATGTGTTAAGGAACTGCCCATGGGCATGTTTTTTCGTTCTCGTTCTCGCTGTTGCTTCGGTTTTGGGTATATACGAATTTTTTTTCGTGTTGGACCCATTCGAGGATTATGTGCTACACGCAGGACAATGAATGAAATGTGCGCGATGACAATAAATTGGCGTAGCATTTAAATAAGCAGCAGCACCTAAGGGTTATGTATTATACTCTATACGAGAATGTATATATAAGTCTATGTGGTTTGCTGCGGTTTCGCTTCCAAATGTGTCTGTCGGCAGCGACAACGGCAGCAGCTCGTTTAGCCCTGGCTATGGTGTGAAGTTGCTAATGCGTTTTTAAAGAAACATTTCCACTGAATTATGGCAGGGAGGAAGAAGAGATACAGATACTCGCACAAAGAGCTTAAGCTACGAAAATCGCTTACTAGAGGGCAGCTAGTTTTTGATATTAAGTGGAGTTCAAGAAGTGAAATGTCAATGGATCTATTGAAATAGAAATATTTTATGATTATTTTTAGTTTCGATTGAAATGCTGCTGTGGAGTCTTAAATTAAAGCCCAATTATTTCCTTGCTTAAGACTGCATTGCGTTCTTATGACTTATTTCTACAAGTTTGTAATTAAATATGTATTTATAAAGAGACGTAAAACGATAGTCAATGCATGTTGAGATTGAAGAACATACTCAAGTTTTTGAACTTTTGATCTCAAGTCAGACAGTTTTAGTGCTACGTTTTAATTGCAAGTATTTCAAGAAGATGTGCTCATTAAATGGAATTTAAGTGAAATAAGGAGCTATATTTTATCAAGTAGAATGAATGTTGTTACACTTTTGTTCTAATAATATTCATATGTTATTCATCATTTGGTGTTTGTTAATTGGAAAGGCATCTGACAATAAGTCGAACAGGCAGACATAAATGAATTACACATTTGAAAGAGTGTCTGGGTAGTTAATTGCGATATAAGCAGGGAGCACCACAACTTGTATAACAGAAGAGTATTAAAACAAAGCTTTTTGTGGAAATATATGTAAGTAGAGATATGCAGTGGAAGATATTTAGAGAACTCCGATTGCATATTTTAAGAATGTAACTTACAAGTAAGAAGTTAACACTCATTTGCAATTAAATAACAAGACATCTCTCTTCTTTTGTGTAACAACAAAACACTAGTTATTTATGGCATTGCTACTTAAACAACTGTTATTTATCGTCACATCCAACAACACACACTGTGTACGCCTTATTTTTCTTTCACCTCACTGCCAGAGAGACCTTTCATCACAGCAGTCACTCCTTTGAACTTGGCAAGTGACACCTGCCAACGAAGCCAGCCCACAGTCAGGTTGCAGACACACACTGCGTATGAGCAATGCGCTTGTCAACAACTGTAGCAGCATTCATGCATTCAACTCTTCAATAGCCCACTTGAAAATTAGTTGCAAATTACCTACTTAAGTTTGTTGTTCGTCTGTTTGTCTGTTTGTGCGAGACGGAGGCAGAGGCGGCTCCGATGGCGTGTCATGTGACAGTTGCAGACACAGAGACACACAGACCCAGACTCAGGCGGAGACAGCGCGCCGAACATGTGCCCCATTGTTGCCTTTTCCAGCTGCCACGCCCACCTGCCAACGTTTTGGGGCAAAACCTTGTCTTATGCACTTGCACTTATGCAAGCGCTCAGCAGTTGCCAACAACCTGTTATCAAACACAATCAACAAGTGCAATTAGCAGTTCTGGACAATGCGCCCGCGCACACACATGCCCATATAAACAAATTGTTAAACAAACAGACAGACAGACAGACAGACAGGCAGGCAGACAGACAAACAATTGCACATGCAATCCTAACTGCAATTGCAACCACAACTACAACGAGCTCATCGAAGCGTTGCAGATGCAACAGACAACGTCTTGAGACGACGGCGACCACAAAAGATGCAACTCTGAATTCTATTCGGAATCGGGGCACTCCTTTTGTCTCCGATGCCAACACACACACACACACACACACACACACATGCTCACTATCAATAAATGCGATAATGGTACGTGGCCAACGTCTTTAGCATTATTATAAAGCTATGGTGAAAAGGTCGCTGCTCGCATCGATGGCAATACACAGACATAGGTAGGGGCATGAAAGGCAGCCAAGTCGTTCATATTTCTTTGAATGGAACCGAAACATTGAAACAAAATTGTCAATTGCTCGACGTGCGTGTCTGTTTCAGGTAAGATGTCCACAACTAGTGGCCATGCAAATCGTTGCGCAAAATAATGAAAGGAATATGCAACACGAGGAGGAGGGCTATATAATACTATAACTGAACTGAAGCATAAATGTCTTGTGCAGAATCAATGCGCGTTATGACCAAAGTGTTGACTAACAACACACAACAATCAGCAATGAAACGCATTTTAGAAATAGAATTCATGCGCACTATCAAGAAAATACCTAAATGAAATAAAGTAAGAGCACAATATTAATACATTTACACTTAGTAGGCAACATTTTTGGTCAGATTATAAATAATAATAATATTAATAATACGAACCAAATACACTTTAAATTTATGTATAATTAAAATGTATCTAATATAAATAGGTTAAGTACTTGAATTTTAATAATATCTAAGGAAATTTAATTAATGTGACTAGTGCATTAATTTATAAGAATCATTCTTGTAGCACTAGGAATAAATAAATAAATAAATAAATAAATAAACGTGACTTTAGAAATGTACTAAAGGGGAGCTTTAAAGAGATAGTCAAGCTATGAAATGTTTGAAATAAGTAAATCAGGACTAATATTGGACTAAAATAGGACATTAAACAACAACTACTAGACCAACCTGTAAGAAACAACAACCTGCAACATCTCATACATAAATTATTAAATAACTCTTAGGATTCTGCTTTAAATTAGACATTGATTATTTTGTCAATTCAAAGGATCCGAACGAAGAACTTTTGAAAAACTATGCAAGCATATTTCCAACAGAGAGATGGGGATAATAATCAGTAGTTTTTAGTTCAGTACCATCGATTTTTAGATTTATTGATGTCAAGCCATAAAATCTGCTGCCTATATGTTTGGAAATATTTCAGTTTGGTAGTCCGAAAGCAAAACATATTCTTGTACAGTGTATGGAAGGTTTCCGGGTAGATCGAAGAAATTTTGTACAAAATTCCTAATAATATTTAATAAACTTTGCAACCATGCACTTTATTTATTAATGATGGATCATAAACTCTGATAAATATTGTAAAAATGTGTGGAAAAAGGTACCAACAAAACATTTCTACATAATTTGAGGAAATTATTATAATAGATATACTAGCATATACTTTTACTATATAGTACATTGTTTTAAATTAAAAAAACTCAAATTTCGTAGAAACAACATTAAATTAACTTTCTAAAACAAATACTAGAAATATCAAAAGTGGATACTTTGAATTGTAGTCGATTATGATGTAGTCCAAGCATGCATATAGAGAGGCTTATTAGCTTTGTATATAAATCTCTATATGTTTCTGTGCGAATATTTCTGCAATCCAGTTGTTTTCTCATTCGTAAAATCGCATTATTTTGCACTCCAAATTCACTTGCCCTTGAAGCCTTCCAATTGAACTCTTGTAGCATCCCCCAAAGTTTTTCCCCTGACCTTTCCGTCAATGCAACGCCCCCGAAGCAGCGCAGCCACCCATCCACGAGCAGCATCAACACACACCCCGATTGTGAAATATATTTTTCGCACATCTTTGCGCTTTTACGAGCGACTAATCAAATTTCCAAAAACGTATAAAATTAAATAAAAATTTCACGCAGCTTCCCAGCACAGAGACGTTCTGTGCGTGATTTCCGGCCGCTGTCGTCGCCATGTACGCGCCATTAAATAATTTCCGCCCTGGCGCGCCCCGGCTCAGTCCCCTCCCCCCATCCCCTCACCCAACCCAGCCAGCACCAACGACTTCCCCCATAATCGTGAATCCGGCTAGAGTGCGGCGGCCATGATGAGTGCGCCATGCGCAGAGAGTCACGCGCCATCGAATGCATTTCACAAATTAAAATTAACTAGAAATATTGCCACAAGTCTAAAGCCAAATCGAAGCCAAACTGGAAATTAAGAAACTCTTAGCGCCGATTTCACTCTGACTTCGATCTGCGCATCTGTTGTCCATTATGCATAGTTGGTGCTCAGAAATGTGACCATTAAAATGTTGCCGCCGCATTCGATTCAACATAATTAGGGTATATAGCGGTACTTATTATTTGTGTTAACGGTTTCGCAGCGGCATCAGATCAGAGGCCCATCCAAGCACTCTGACGGTAGCTCTAGCTTCGATCACTCGATCAACGCCACCGCCAACCGCCAACCACCAACCGCCAACCACCAACTGCCAAGCACGATGCCGAGCTGCCAAAAACTCGCCTGTCAACATGTGTTTGGGTTTGGGGCCGCGCTCATCGCATATAATATAAATAGAAAATAAACATCATTCGCTTCGTTGCTTAAATTATTTAAAATTATGCACAACACTTAAAAATCAACGCGCTTATTTATTTTCAGCTTTTTTTCATCTGCGTCGTCTTCATCGCCGATCGATGGATCTCAGTTTGACAACAAACGCCAAAACTGGTTTGGAATTCAGCTGATACGAAAATTTCGAAAATGTTGCCGTTGTTGGAAACTGAATGCTCATAAATAGTTTTGGGTCGTCTGATTAGTTGGCCGTTTGATTAGCAGTGACTGTTGCAATACGCGTTTGCTACATTTGGGGAAATTTCGATTTCGGGTTGCATTTGTGAAGGAAAGTGAAAATGAAAAGGCCCAGAACGGTAAACGTTTATATTTGTCGTAGGTCTGCAGAGTAAAAAGCTGAAAACTGACCTGTGATAACAAATTCGGAAGAGAAAACTGAAAGGGAAATGAACGAAGAAGCATTCCCCAAGCAAAATCAAATGTAAAACCAGTTACTACACAGGGAATAATATAATTTAGAAAAAGTATTGAATGGCATATATAGAATGTGTAGAGCTTTAGAATCCAACTAAGATAAAGTATTCTGAAGGCTAGCGTTTACCTTAACAAGCTAGATTCTACTTTGATAACTATCTAAAGCGTAATATTATGCTAAGCCTTGGATGATTGATTTCATAGTCATGGGAACAAGTCCTATTCAAGGATGGTTGATGGAAATTAAACCATTTTAGTAGTTGACCTTTGTAGCTTTGCATAATACGAAATATTTAAACGATTTGCAACAGTTGCGTTGTGTTACAGAAATATGTAAGATATTTAATTGGGCTTAAAATAAAGGGTAATCTTATGTCATAATTTTGGAAAAGTGCTGGATTTATTTCAACTTTGAAAATATGTTGTGTGCTTACATAGCTAAGATATAGCTGTCGGTTACACGATGGCTAAAGCAACTTCCAATCCCACTCCAAGCACAATCTTTAGACTGTTCTTAGCCCAAGTCTTTGTATTTATTTTATTTTTCTGTTAGGTATTTTTTGTTGTTTGCAATTTAATACTGGCAGGCAATAAGATCCAGGCCTATCAATTAAACAAAACTACAATAAATAAAACAAAATATTTCAAGTAGTTAAAGCCATTTAGGAATTTTATTTTATTGTGTAAAACAAATAAATTGTTTAAAAGTTCGTAAATTGTAACAAATATGTATGCCAAATGACAATTTTATTTGACTAGAACTTAAAAAAGTGAAAATCTACTAAACCAAGCCCATTCCAGATTAAAATACTTGAGAAACAAATTTAGTTTCTATACACATTATTTTCCTGCATGCGTAACTATATTTAGAAAAGGACTTATCTGTGCCCCTACATTCCAATAGCCACGCCACTTTTAATGGAAATGTTGTCAGTACTTATCACACAGCATAGTTTTCCCAACCGCACAGAATTTTCTGAAGAAAAAGCGACAGGCAGTCTGTAGGCGACATCAGAGGCCTCAGCCAACCCACAATCTTATCGCACCGATGGAACTATCGATAGCCAAGTCCAGCAACAACAACAAACGCACCGCAAAAAACAAGGCACACATACGGTAGTTAAGTTCAATGGTAATGATTATTCATGCACACAACGTCGAAGACGTCGACGACGACGACGACGCATTGTCTCATAATTCAAATACCGCAAAAAACAGTTACGATAAGAATCAGAATCGTAAAATGGTACGTAAAAATGTGAGTGCATTGCTTTACAGTTCAAGCCCTACACAGAGGCTGTGGCTGCGGCTGAGCCTTAGACTGATGCTGAATCCTGAGTCCTGACTATGACAAAGGCAAAAACCAACTGTAGTTCTCAGAACTGAACTGCGACGCAAACAGTTGCAGAGCGGCAACGACAACGACAACCCAACCCTCTAAATACTCAGCAACCCTCCGCTCCGCCGCTCTGCAACTCCTACGCCGCGCTGCCTGTTACATCCTGTGTGCAAAGGTGGCAAAAACTGGATGCTACCTGCGAGTCGGCAGCAAAAAAAAGTAAAATAAAATTGTCCCTTACCGTGTGTGTGGGTAAAGATTTATTATGCTATACATTTCATGAATGTGTGTAGGGGTCGCCGTAGATTTGTGAGTGTGTGTGTGTGTGTGTGTGTCTGAGGGTTTCCCTAGAAAACTGCTACAAGCAACGACAACAACAACAACAACAACTGCAGCAATCACAAAAGGTGTGCAGCATCATAATGGCTGACAAAAAGTCGGCCTTAGCCTTTAATAGCACAGAGTTTAACGGCCAACACAAATACCAAAACCAACACGAACACGAATACGAACACCTACACCTACACCAACACCAGCACCAGCAGCGGGCCAACTGCCGACTTACTCTGTACTCTGTACACTGTACTCCACACTTGCACGAACGCCAACAAAATGGCGTCACTTCAGTGGGGCTTCCTGTCCACATACTCGTATATAGTAGTGTGCACGAGTATGCGTGTAGTTGTGTGCTGGCAAAAAAGTGAAACTATTTGGCGTTGTTGTGTTTGGTTAAGCGTTCCAGCTTCTGCCACTTGTGCGTAATCCGCTGTACATTTTTTGCATACCTTAAAAAAAGAAGAAGAAGAATATGGATATGGATATGGAACATTGGCCATGTTGTAGTTGGCAAGGCATTTTTGACATTGAAGCTAGACGGGCTGCATATTTAAATATTGCTCGTTGCTGTTGGGTTGGACTTTGGCTTTCCGAGCTCTTTTAGAACTTTAAAGCATATTTTGAAAATGTCGAAATTGTGCAACATTAACACTTTGTAACAATTTCCAGATCAATTTATTGTCGCTAGGAATAAATAATAATATTATATTATATTATTAATATTCTTAAAAACACTTGTTTTCCTCCTATATTATTCTTTTTAGTCATTTCATTTGATATGTTTGTTTTTCATTTTCTTTCAATTTTTATTGCATTATTTTAAATTCATTTTAGATAATTGTTTTTTTTATTTCTGTACCCTTAATTTCTTATAATAATATTATATTATATTAGTTATATTATATTATTAATATTCTTAAAAACACTTGTTTTCCTCCTATACATATTATTCTTTTTAGTCATTTCATTTTTAACTGATTATTGTACCATATGCTGTGCATCGGAACATAGCTGGATGGTGAGGTAAAATTCTTCCAACTTGTTACTTGATAAGTGTTCTTTGTATTGTTTTCCTGACATCACTAGCAGGGCAAGTAAATTAAATAAAAATATAACATTCAATTATCAAAACCCATACATAACAGAAGTTTTTTGAATATATCTTAGAATTGCTTATATCCGAGTGCATTCTATAATATTTGTATTTTGTATTACCCATGCTTCTCTCACAATAACGTATCTTTGAATCCACTGGAAAGCAACTATCGCTTTCAAGAAGAAAAAAATTTGATTTTTACGAACATACTTGTATGTACAACATATATACCTCATGTTGTTTTTATAAGTAGCTTAAATTTCACTGAAAGTTGCCATGGACATCATTTGCCTTGAAAAAAGAAAAAGTTCGCTAGGACGCCGGGATCTGTCTAGCTCGTTTTCTTTTATGGGATTTGTAACTCAAATTATGCGTTTCAGTACAGCATCAGCAACAGGACACAAACGAAACCAAAAATTTAAATGCCAATTAACATAACAAAAAGCGGTTAAGGCATATGAAACGCTGTCAGCCATATGCGCACGTTCATCATATTATCAGGCCCGCGGGCCTTAAATGCAGACTCAGGTGTCGTCTCATGTGTAGGCGAGATAATTTGGCTCGTAGGTTGTGTTTTTATGAGCGCTCCCATAGCCGCCGGCGGCCAGTTGAGAGCGGCATCGGGAATGGGAATGGGAACGGGAATGGGAACCGGTACTGGGAATGTACAAAACTGAGGCAGTAGTCGAGGAAGTTGCCACCCGTTGTCTGTCATGTGCAGCAGCAGAAGCAGCAGAAGCAGCAGCAGCATTGATGTAGATTATGTTGGACAGCAGCCAAGCACCCAAGCAGCCAAGCAGCCGAGCAGCCAGGCAGTCCGCCTGATGGACGGGACGACAGATGACGGACGAATTGTTGGTCGTTTTGTTGGTTGACTACACGGTGAGTCTCCGAGCCTGAGCCTGAGTCTGAGGCTGTGTGGGCGCATAAATTTTTTAACAGTTGATATGAAATATGAAATCGTGATAATGTACGCTGATGTGTTTTTTTTCTTCGAAAGAGTGTGAGAAATTGTGTATACTTTTGACGTTTGGAGCTGGCGGGGCTTGAATGAGTCATTTCATTATTTTAAAATGGCTTCCATGAAAGCAAACTTTGAAGTGTTCACCTGCGAGGGGGTTGCAAATAAATGTGCCTTACTTTAAAAGGTCTTTAAAATAACGAGGCTTAGAAAGATCAATATATACAATACTATATGTCCAGTCTTAGGCCTTTCTCTATTTAGCAGAAAAATCGTAAGACATGGCAAACAGAATTAAATAAATTGAGATACGAGTACTTATGTATCCACCAACATAACATTATCCGACCTTTAATCGATCATCAAATTAGAAGAAAAGAACTAAACGAATCTATACCGGGCACTAAAAAATCTTGTATTTACTATCTTTTAGACTATATGAATAAAGAATTTATGAATAAATGATGGTAATAAATAAAAAACATATCAATACAATTTACATATTTGCAGGAAAGGCTCAATATAAAATTTAATTCAAAAATAAATTTAAGCCACAGCTAAAGCTTATTTTAGACATCCAATGAAATGATTTTGAATTACTTACTCCTTTTATAAAATAAAAAAAAGAAAAGGTTGCAAATTTTAAATCCATTGATGGTAGAGTCTGTTAACAGAAGAAGCCGGTCTATTGTAGTGTATTCACATACCACCAATATCTACTTTTGTACGGTTTCTATCAGTGTTGTCTTTAAAGATTTGAAGTCTCTTTAGCAGCAATTCTGAGTAAAGTTATTGTTTTAAAATATTTTCTCCCCTGCCACCAGACTTTATTAAAACACCTATGTCTAATCTCTAAAACCTTAACGGATTTTTGCCTCCATAAGGGGATAAAAGAAAGCCAAATGTCGTAAATATTTTATAAGCTCCTCTCTAATTCGAGGGCGTGTAATCTCATTAATTAAGCTCATAACCAATGATGGGCTAAGTCTGCTGTCTTCACATCAATACTATAGATATATACATATGCATGGCAAATGTTAATATTTATGCATAACTCCGCTCGCTATCCCCCCTCCCCTCGACAAGCCTAAATAAAATCAGCGCTAAAAATTAAAATTTGAATTTTGTAAAATAAACAAACTATAAACTTTGAAACCAAAAATCTGTCAAAATGTTTATTCATAGCCTGAAAATTTATGTATTTTTTGTAGCACTTGAATCCTCACCCATACATACTTGTATTCACATATACATACATACATGGTATGTGTGTAGATCTGTGAATCATAATGTTGGGGTTGATGCGGGGCGTAACATCAGATGCTAATGCAAAAATAAAGGATACGCTGGCTGTTTTGGGTAATCAATTTAGCTGCCGTGACGTCATCATGACGAATTCCCACTTTTTGTGATTTTCAATTTTCTTTTGAGCTGCGACGCTCAGTTTTCAACGCCATTTTTGCCATGTCAATGCGTCGGACGTATGTACGAGCATGTATGTATATATATATGTATATATTTTTGTGTGTGTGTCGGTATGGATGGATGGAAAGGACAGACGTTTATACATGAGGCCTACAACATTCAATTCGTTACGTTTGTTATACATTTTTACTCCACTCCTCTGTCAGTCCCCCTCTCTGTTAATGTGTGTCTGTGTGTTGAAGTGGTAGAGGTAAGTGCTCTATGTTGTTGTTGTTGAATTTTGGACCGAGCCGGATCGAGCCGTGGCTGAGCTGGGCTGGGACTCTGGCGGTGATGCTGACGGTAACGGTGACTATGTTTTTATGACGGCGGCGTAACAAAATTCTTATGAATATTAATTGGCTCGATGTGCACATGCGAGTGTGTGTATGTATGTATGTTTGTTGGTTGGGTAGGAGGACGCTGTGTCTGTCCCTGTCCCTGTGTGGAATACTTCACAGTAGTTAGTTAGAAGGTTATTGCATTAAACTAATTTTAAGTGACAATGTGCGGCGACAACAGAGGCAAGAATAGGAAAGTGGAAACAAGCCTCAATAAATGTATTTATATCTAAACAATATTCAGAAGATACTGATCTATTTAAATTAGGATACGAAGGCCAAAATATGTCCATAAATAGAAACAAATTAATATTAAAGCCGCATAATGAACCAAAAGTGTGAGAGACTTCATTATGTCGAGCATTTATTGGGTATTTATCGCTCGAAAAACTTTAATACCTTTGCGATTCTCTTTCAGCGTTTTCTTCTCCTTCGTAATTTATTATTTTTTTATAAGTTAAACTTCTGATCTGATCTAGAGAGATCATATTTGTAATCATAATCATAAAAATATTATGTTATTATTTATTAGTAAGCAAATTAAAGAGAGCAATAGAAAAAGCACAGAAATATTAGGTTACTTAAGTATTACCAAACGTTTGGTCGTCAGTTGTTAATTCTATGAGCTGGCTTAGCTCTACTTTTATTTGCTCAAGTCCGTAATAGATCTTTAATGAGTAGTATGATCGATCACTCACCACCTCAATTTTCAGTTGTTTATATTTGTCCCCACAGCCAACATTCCATTCCTCCAAAAATTTGTGCTTATCAACTACACACTCAACCACACCTTCGAACACTTAACACCTAGGAAAACAAGCGCTACTGCAACTCTCCGGCCGCCTATCCAAACACTTGACAACTCATGTAGTAGACACACTTCGAGTACCCATATTACTTCTGTTTGTTTAAGGTCACACAAAACAAACCCCCGACCTGAGAACCTGGCAACCCGAGAATGAGGAGTTCGAACTCCGATGCCACGGGACAACGTCAGGCGCATAAAATGCAAATAGACCATAAAACTGGAAAATAGTCGTCGCTGGCCGTGCGAAGGTGTCAAGTGTTCTGTGAAAAGAAAGCAAAGGCTACACGAAACGTCACTTGCACTTGACAATTGTTGACACTTGGCCAAGACACTAAAAAAATACATTCATACATACATAGGTATATAGCCGGGCCCGAGTCTGGCTCCGGGTCAGGGGCAAAGCAAACAAGGCACATTAAAAAAATAACTAATACATATGTATGTGTACATATACAAAAATTTATAGTAGTAAGCAAAGAGTGCTGGAAATTGTATGTGTGGGCGTAGGAAGGGAGCGCAATGAACTAGCTATGTAGTTTCCTTTTATGCATAAATCGCTTTAATTGGCAATGCTCATTAAGGGATAATGTGTATCTAGGAGTTTGCATTTGCGTTTGCCAGCGCAGGAGTCGCTTAGTCAATGGTTTGGTTGCCAGCTAATTAGGCGCACACGCGCCACAAGTCTTTCAAGCCGATTTCGTTTTCCATTTTGGTAACTTGATACAAATTACATAAGCAATACACAACCATGTACCATACATACCTATGTATGTAGAAAGACAGTCAGTGAAACATTTGATTGTGGCAAGCCACTAAGTGCCAAGCAGTTGCCTGGTTACCTATGGGTATGGTAGAGAGGGGGAGAACTGAATGGGTTACTCATACTCCGTACACCAAGAGAAACTTTGAAAAACGAAAAAAATTAAGGCTATAAAATCAATACTTTTCAAATATGTATATAAAATGTAAGTCTTCTTGAGATAAACTTTATTGGTATGGATTTACGGAGAATAGTCTTCAAGAAAAGCTTAAAGCTTAGATTTTAGAAGTGTTTGTTTACACAAAGAATTCATTTCAATACCGACAAAATAAATATTAATATTAATACTTGATATTTGCACAAGAACTGCCCTTAGGAAATTCCGTAAAACTCCGCCTGTTTAAGGTCTGGGAAGAGATCAGGACAGTCCACTTAATCATTTTCAAATAATAATATCTTTAACAGCTTGGGAGAGACAATGAATCTGAATAAAAACTTAGGAAGATGCATCAATTTATTATGAGGGTGGTTTCTAGGTTTTTCTACTTTTCTTTAAGCCTGATAGAATAAAGTCATACACTTTATTTGTTTTAATTTTAATATCAATATCGATCTGAATATTTACAACTTAATTAAACAAATGAAATGACGCCAAGTCAAAATTTCCGGTATAGCACAAAATTGTTTGGAATAAGAATCGTTTAACCCAAAAAATTTGGAATATTTATTTTTAGCAGCATTATTTTTAAGCATCATTCTGATTCCAAAATCACAATTTTAAAATTGTTTTAAAAGTTGCAATTTGTAATATGGAACGCACATTTTCAGACTTTAGAGTATTTTCCATACATGTTCTCTCAGTGTAACTTTGTCTATATTTATTTGAGGGTCTAGTTCGTATGCGTTTTCAAGCATAAAAGTGGATATTGGCCAATTAAACGGATTTTTTGGCACATAATGTTGATGGCCACAGATCGATGTGTGTAAAGGGGACGTGGGAGGAAGGGGATGAGATAGAGAGCAAGATTAGGAGTGAGAGTGAGACAGGCTATAGGCATATGTGACGCAATGCTTGCAGTTTAAAATACGCCAAGTTGCTGTCGTTGTTGTTGCTGTTGTTGTTGTCGTTGCCGTCGTCAGCGGCTACAGCATCGACATCGTCGGCCACAGGCTTCGAGTGTTGTGGTCCACTTGAAATTATGCCGTGTAGCCGCTTGAGTGCGCACAGCCGCCAATAACCACGCACGCACCACTCATCGAGCGACCACAAACAACCCTCGAGCGTAACAACCACTACAATAACAGCAACAACAGCAACGAGCAGCGCTGCTGACTGCTTAGGGAGGGGTTCGGTGGCACAACTTTCAATCAAAGCTGACGCTCGTCCATGCCCTAGTATTTTGCGATCTTTCTTTCTACTTCGCTAAACGGACCCCGGCAAATTATTGTCGAGTTTCAGATAAAACTCCGGTTCCGTCTGTCATTGGGTCCGGTCCGACACGCATTGCAAAAATTGCCAGCAATTAAATATTCCATTTCGGCATTTTTCTATTTCGTTTTTTCTTTTTATTTTGTATTTGTGTTTTTTTCATGGGCATTGTTGGCATAATTATGGGCTTAGCGCAAATTAAATTGGCAAGTGATTTAGAAAAATAAATAGGTATACATATTGTTTGAATAGAGTTCTATGTTTTTCACACAAGGATTTCCATTGTGTGCTCCTCTAAAGGCCAATGAGGCGTATTAAATTTGGTCAAATGTGCTAAACGCTCACAAGTATGTGCACATTTTTTCTTAAGTTGTTGATGGAAATTTTTGATTGTACATTAGAAGCAGTAAGCAGATCCGAAACATCCTGGGCCATAGTAAATATTACTATATTTAAGTAACTAATTTATTTTAGTATTCAAAAATGATGATATCAACAATATTAACATTGCAGTATGTATATACATATTTATATATTTATTTCACATTGAAACTTTTTGAAAGAACTTCTAAACCTCCATGTATAAGAAATATAAAATATATAAACTGTTAAAGATTCATAGATATAATATTTATACGAAGAATCTATCATATACTGGTAGTGGAGACAAAAGAAATTGCGAAAATTCATTCGTTAGTTTAAACTGTGCCTGAAATTTGAATCATTATTGATATGATTGACTAATTGACCATAATAATGTGCTATTATATTGTCTAATAGACTCCAATTAGGGCGCAGATTAGCTAAAATTAAATAATATAATTATAATATGTATTCCCAGCTGCTTTTAATTCAAATGCAATTAAGTAATTGTAAATTAAATAAATTGCTGTTTATTGACTCATTTTTTCCAGCAGTGGGGCAATGGATAAGTTTGGAAAGTTTTGATAGATCAGGGCAGCAAAATAAGCCGACAACGACAGTAAGATTGTTGTTTCGCTGCAGAGTTGGTTTATGAACCTATCATAAAGTATCCCAGTATTCAAGTTCTAACAAGAAACTACTGTCATTTGTGGGGATCATTTGGGTCAGCAAATAAAATATGTTGTTAGTCCCTGCTCGGAAGGCAGCATTCCACTTTATATTCTTTTCTTTTTGATTATTTTAAAATTGTGATGTTTAAAATGTATTCTTCATTTAAGTAGCTTGCTTCCATAAATTTTAATAGCTAAGCTTATACATATCTGTTATGCAACAAAAATCATTGCCACTAAGCCATTTGACAGCTCATCCAAATGCCAAACCAATTCGTTTACTCATTTATGACTTCCCCCAAAAAGATCAAGCCTATATATACGAATATATGGTGTACATAATATATACTCGTATATATGTTTAACAAACAGCCCGTATGCATTTCTGGCATGTCATTGAGAACTGAGACAACGACCACAGTATTGGATCGTCTGCAACGATGCCGACTCGGACTCGGACTCCGCCGCCGCCAACACACACACACACAGCTGCTAATGATGGTGCTGCCAGTTTGTCTGCCGCTCTGCTTCCTACTACCTGCAACAAAAATATTTATCGGCGACGCTGTTGTTGTTGCCAGCCGAGCGATCGTTCGGCCGACTTATGAAAAATTTACTTTCGTTACAAGGCGAGGCGCACATTAAGCGAGGACGTCATGAAGTCTGTGCCGGTCAGCCAGTCAGCCAGTCAGTCAGTCGGCGAGCGGTACCGGTACCAGTACTGGTACCCCAATGCCTTAATGCACAGCATGTGGGCTGCGAGCTCGAAAAATGCATCCACACATACATACAGACATACATACTATATGAGTTACTTTTATAATTTTTATGGCCTGGTCAGGTATTTTTTGGCCGCGTGCAGTGAATGAGCCTGCGTATGCGTGCATCGTAAACTCCTGATGAACCTCATAAATAATATTTCGATTTTTATGTCTTGTGTTGTTTCACACTTCACACACTCACATACACGTACATATAGTACACACACACATGCAGGCTGCGCCACGATCCATAAAACCCATGTCAAAAAGTTAGTGCAGGGTGGCTGTTGTCTCTTGTTGCCCGGCCACTACTACTTTTGAATAAGTCAATGAAAATATTGGATTTTTCGTTCTTTTCTTAAAGGCGTTGCACACGGGCACTGCCTACTTAACATTTTGAAACAATTTTCCAAATGTCACCCATCGGGGCTCAGTAATTTAGGGCCCTGCGCCACCCCGTGGAGTCTTAGCTGCCATACGACTGGACACCAGTTTAACATATTTATTTGATTTTTTACCTTGAGCTAGAGATCAAAGTGTTGCGTTTTTCGTTTGACTTCAGCTGCTTTTTTAGTTTATACCTCGCATTTATGAACAATTAGTTGAAGTTTTTAAATCTCAATCAAATATGAATAGGTTGACGGTACAAATACTTATCTCCAATTAAAGAAAAAACACACAAAACACTTGCCACTAATTTTACTTTCGATGCAGTCGACACAGTTATAAAATTTGAATTCTGTAAGGCATTAAAGGCACTTACAAATATACTATACAGGATATACTAGTGTTGTCGATTAAAATTTCTCAAAAGTCCAGCAATTGAGTTAGTCTTTTTAAATTTGTATGAGGCATGGGGTAAAACTTGGATAAGTTAATTCGAAATAATAGGAAATTAAACGATTCGTCGGAGCCATGTCTACTTGATAACTTGTTTCCCATTCGAAAACTACTAAAGTATTCTTATTTACTGCAATCATATATTTTCAAGTCTTTTATTTTTCTGCTTTAAAACGCTTACACCTTTATGTTACTCGTAATTTATTCAAAAAATTGAATGTTGACCAATAACTGATGAAATTATTATTAATTATAAGAAACAAAGTATATATTTGAGTACAACAAAATGAAGTAAAGAACTTTATGCAATCTTGTTTGCTTCTTATATTCAGTTTCAACTTTAACATCAGCCTTTAACTTATCCGCTTCTATGAGAAGAAGTATTGAAATCAGTTTTACCAAATGGGCTCTAGTTCATTGATTTCGTCTGCTTTAACATTAGGAAACCACAAATGTGTAATCATCACTTAAAACCTCCAATTAGGGGCTTCTATGGTTGAGCATCAATATACATACGTATTTATCAAAATTGGCTTCTATAAAATTAGTACCGTTATGTCTAATACATGCGCAGTGCTCGCAACAAAATCGAGTTCAAGGCAATATCGAAGTCATCGCACCTCATAAAAATCGGCCATAAAAGCAGGCAACATAAAAAAATATAAAAGCTCAAGTCACAAAAGTGCCATAAAAAGCAATATATTTTAATATTAGGAAATCGAAGCCGAGTTCGAGCCAGAGATACAATCAGAGGGGCGGAGATAGACCACCAAGACGGATCTGTCAAGAGACAAACAATCGAATTTATTCTAAGTAGCTGGTTCGTTTCCAACTTATCGTCCAGCTACTACTGACTCGGAATTGGTGATAGAACACGAGTATATACTTATGTAAGTATACGTGCTTTCAAAAACAAATTACAAGCTGAGAGAAACAGTTTCTGTGGCTGCAACATTTTACGATCGATAATGTCACATAATTCAACGATTAAAGTACCACATTCGAGATGAGCAGTGATGGGTTTTTATTTGGGCTTAGGTTTATGATGAAATCAAATGAATTGTGCTTTTTGGTGGCGATCGTAAAATGTTGGTAAGGTCCAGTCGTTGACTTAAGTGAGTTGACTAAGCTTGTCTGCGACATTAGTCGACCGATCTCCGAAGTCTTCAAGCAGGTGCGAAATGGTTTAGAGTTTAGAAAACCTGCTCTCCATTTGTTGTATTTTTGCTGATAGTATGATTTTACGACTCCTCAGGGCAGTGCCATTTGTTTCTATTAGTGGTGTTTGGAGTCAACTCCAGTTTTTAACGATCACACGCCTGCCACACAACTAACAAATCGTTTAGCGCTTGGCCAACCCCCTCTATAGGTCTGTCGACTCCATGCGATTGCCTATAATTATGCAAATCTAACTCGAGATATTTCTTTTGCTAGGAATTTGAGTGCGCTCGTAAAAAATCAATAAAATTCCTCAAAGGTTTTATGCTGAGTGACATAAAGCAAATGGAGAAACAGAAACTGGTTGAAATCATTTTTTAAAGTAAAGGAGATACAAAATCAATAGTTGGTAGAAAAATTCCTCGCATGAACACCTGTATGAATAAAAATGTTATGCGGCGTTGATAGAAAAGGTTGAGCATCAAATTAAATGAGGTAGAAATAATCATTGATAAAATGATTGCCAGTGCTCATAAAAAAATTCGCTTATCTCTATTCGAGACCCAAACAATGCATGGATATTAAAAACTAATATGTTTTAAAGCTCCATATAAGCAATATAATACAATACATTCGGGCCATAAAACAACGCCACACACAAAAGCCTGCATACAAGTAGCCGGTTGCCATTTGAATCGGTTCTTCTGTTTTATGTCTTCTCTATTATGATCTATTAGTGAGCATTAGCCGATAAGACGACGCGACGTTGGCGGCATGTGCTTTAGGGTTTCTTTTCTTTTGGGAGGTCCACACAGATGGCGTATCATGTCTAGTGTAGAGCACGTTTTGCGGGTTAATAGTGTCTCTTAATTGGTTTTCGATTGAAGTTTTAAAAGTTTTGGTAATTAAATTGATTCTTAAAATATGCCGCCCAATTTTAGAAATAGTTTGAAGATGAATGTTATTTTCTGATGAAATTTGTTTGGTTTGGGAACTTTTAGAGTTGGAAAGCGTATTTCATCTGATCAGATAAAACCATTTACGATGAACATTTCAGTGTAATAATCAACAGTTCAAACTATGTATAAACATCTAGCCTATCAGAAAAAGATATTGGATGTAATTATATTTGAGTCTAATAAACAATGCTGGCTTAGTTTTTCGCCTAAAAACTACGTCCTTTTAATAGCATTCCGTTTCCAAAAAAAGAAAAATTTGTAGAATTCATATTTTCGTTAAACTTTGATGGAAGTAATCTGTATGAATAATATCATTTGGTATTATACTACTATAACTATTACTGCTACTACGACTACTACTAATTTTTACTACTACTACTACTAGTTACTACTTCTACAATTTACACTACATACTTTGTTTTCTGTTGACCTTATAGCGTATGTTATATTTATTTTGATTTTAACCTTCGATTGTGCCAAGCCAATAAAATTTAATTAATTAGCAGGCTACGTCGATCAATTAATTTCCACAAAGCAATATCTGGTTTTGAGTACCTTGATTTTTATATTTGAATTCCGAATCTTTGCACAGCTACTAAAGCTTACAACTTCCAAGAAACCTTTATTTTGAAGATCAAATTATACAAATTATCCGTTTATTTCCAGGATCCTTTGCATTACGAAGGGTAACGACGCCTTAACGTCTGGCTCGTTTCGTGGCACCTCGCACACCTTGACTAGTTCGAATAATTTTAGCATATGGTCAGGTCGGACACAGCTTCGTCTTCCCCGGTCCATCCCGTCCTTCGACAAACCCATGCCGTTCCCAGCGGCTGCCAGTTGCCGCCTGCATCTGCGGCGAAGGTCGCACACAGTTTGAGGCAAGTTGTCCGGGCATGTGACATCCGATTTAGCAAATTTTTAGTAGACAACTAGACGCCCCGTTTTAAATATTAGCAAAACAGTTGTCGGCACAGTTGGCTGCAGTTTCGATGCGCAGCATGTGGGTTTGTTCGTCGCTGTTGACGTCGACGACGGCGACGAAGTCGACATTCGACCGCTGCCGCGTAGTTGCAGGTGTGTTAACAATTTTTTTCCAGACTTTTGAGCAGCGTCATGTTGTCTGCTGAATTGGGTTGGGTTGGGTCCGCTTGATTTTGTGAAAGTCATGGTCATGGCTCTCGGCCTCTAATGATGCTTGTAACGAAACGTCATTAGTTTTGCACAGCGCGGCATTTGATGTGTGCCGCGGATTTGAAGGGTTGTTGGTTTCGACAGCAGAAAGGGGGCAGGATATGATTTCAAGGCTGTGGTGGAATGTGCGCAGAATCATTCCACCATTACGAGTATGCCATGAATTGATGGTAGATTGACAAGTTGTGAAAGAAATCTCTTAAAAAATGTCTACAAACTTAGAAAAAGGTGGACTATAATTCATTTTATTAATTACTTGCACAAAAGTAACATTTTTAACCTGACTTTTCAAGGATTTCTGACAGTAAACTATCAAGAGAACGAATGCTGCAAGACTATCAGAGGACAACAAATAATAGCACAGATTTTCAAATTGAATAATTTTGAATCAAATGCTTACAGAGTACTTTGAAGTTGGAAAGTTATTTATTAAAAAAATTACGACTACACGATAAAAAGAACTATTTTGTCAGTAGTTTGTGGTTACACCCCACATCGAATTCAAGCCTAAGAAGCCTCAACAATTCCAGGTCTGATTCCAGATCCTTCTGAAGTTAAAAACTAAAAGAGTATTAGTCTAGCAATGAGGCCAACAAAACATCATTGAATTATATGCTTGAAGACATAAAACATTCGTATAGAAGCCCCATTGATTGCATTTACATTTTGTGAAATCTGTTTATTCTGAATGTTTTACTTTAACCTTTTGGTTAACAGCTAGGAATATATAGAATTGAATGTCAAACTAAAGATTCCATTAATAATAATACGACAAAGCTTTACAAAACATGAAATTAAGTCCACTCTTTTAATACAAATAAGACCATAAATTAAAAAAAAAAAATAGACCTAAGTATGTATTTCAAGAAAGCGTCATTAACATTATTTCATATGCTAAATTATTGTGCCATTAGCTTTGAGTTACTTTTTATTGCAAATTTTTGAACCTTAACTTGACCTTATCATAACGGAACTCCCAAGGCACCATATTATTTGTTTTACGGTACGTTCTCTGAGCTCAAAGGTGCTGTAATAAATAAATCAGCATTGTTTTTATCTGCTGTTATTGTCTTCGTAGACACCAGGTTGTTGTTAGTTCAAAACTGTCTCCGATATGCGTTGGGCGACTATTTCTAGACCATTCCCCCATTGCCAGTTGGCTGTCAACTGACAACTTCATAAGTAAAATTTATGGGCTGCTCTTTAACAAAACAAAAGTGTGAAGAAATCGAAACGTCGAACGCGCAGAGACCTGTCGCAGAGAACGTTGGAACCTGTATGGGGATTAAGATTTTAAACAAACTTTATTGTAGGTCCATTGTCTGCTGTCCAACGGCGTTCCATCAACAATCATAATTTGGCAATAATTAACTAAACATTAAATTAAAATGAAAATGAAAGAAAGACGGCGACGCATAGCTGCTGAGCTCAATAAAAATATTGAATTATGCTTCATAAACAACATGAACTACAATGAGACCATTCTAGGGCCACTTATCGTCCATTCATGATATTTGCAGACATTCTTTGATAAAAATATCCCCGAGACAGAATTCTAGTTTCGTTCATTCACTTGGGCCCATAATTTATGTTAAGTAGTGCGAAAGCCGTAAAATTTGGTTCGTGTTTTTCAGCCTACGTGACATTTTGATGCATACTCGTATAGTCGTAAGCCGCCAAAATAAGTTTCAAAATTTGAGTGTTGCATAAAATGTGGTGTTTGATTTTGTCGTTTGTCGGGAATCATTAGCGTAAAGTGTTGATTTTGCATAAATTTTGAGCTGCATGATAATTTAGTATTTCAACTCATTTGCCAAGCCAGTTAGTTGGCTGTCGCTCTGAGACTTTGCCTCTATGTATATACAAACATACTATACTTATGTACGATTTTTGATGTTTCTGTTTAGGGTTTTACTTAATTTTTTATGTTTATTGCAGCATTTATTTAATTTTGTAGCGTTTGGTTTGCATTTTTTGCGTGGGCTTTTAGATCGAACTGTTTTAGTCACACACTAGTAGCTTCAAATTTGATTTGTTATGCCTCGCTGACGTAGTGTCTTTTTTTAAACGAGACAGAATTTTTACGACAATGGTGAGCGCCACCAAAACATTCAAAACTGTAGGCCCTGTTGCTCCAGTTTCGTGCACGGGCTATTATACTTGTATTAATGAATTCTATTAGTAATTATAACAGGAATTTGATTTTCGTTCCACAAAATATACGCCATTATAATTAGCATTTGGAGGAAATGTGAGACGCCTGTTGCTGAAGCCAGACTAGAGCTGAATTGGTTTAGGCAGTTGATGTTTAGTGCAAACATTTGTTCTCCCAGGCTTTAAATTATTAAACCTTTATTATTACAATGACTTTTTCTACAAAGACTTGTTCTACAAAGCCTTGCATACATATAGATCATCAGTTCTATTCCTGGTCAATTGCAACTGAGATGTCATTTACTCCACATTTTTTTGCGAACTGGACTGAAAAATGATTACTTTCGTTATATTTCTTATTTCCCTGTTTACACACGCTTCAGATTTCTATGCCTGTATGAGCTGAGCGGCATAGCATCTTTAGTTGGACAGCTTTGGCACTTTTCAAATCACAGCTTAGCCTTTAAAATGCTTCTGGAAAATAGATGAAGCGTTAACAGTTTTTCTTCTTACTTTAAGAATTGCAGCCAAATAGCGAAGGAAAAACGTAAAGCAGATTTTTCCATATTTTTGTTGTTGTTGCTTATCGATTTATTATAAAACTATGGTAAATGTGCGACCCACCCATGAGTCCGCCCCTCACTCCTCCAGCAACAACAACAACTTCTACACCTCCTCCTACTTTTCTCAGAGTATTGTTGTTGTTGCTACTGCCGGGCTGCTGACACATCAAACGTCGATAGCAAACCAACAGCGTACAGCACATGCCACAAGCCAACAAACCTTGCCACGCCCACGCCCCAGCAACTAACAACAACAACAACAACATCAGCAACAAAATGTTGAATGTGTTGGCAATATAAAATTTTTTATACATATGGCAGGGTGTTGTTGCTGGGCGTGTGTGAGTATATGTGCATGTGTGTGTGTGTGTGTATGTGTGTGTCTGTTGAAGCATTGAAAAAAGTAAAGAACTTCGACAGACGGAAACAGGAAACCGGAAGTCCATCTTGCTCACAGTGTCGACAACAGCGGCAGCGACAGTGGCAGTGGCAGATATTTTTGCGAGTTGAGATTTTTCAGCTGGACCAAATCGCCTGTGGGACATCAGCCATATACTATACGCATATATCATAAATATGTGGCTGTGTGTGTGTGTGCAGAAATCGCAGACGCAACTCCAATAATCATTATCAACGCTCGCCTCAAAAACATCATCATCATCATTATTTCGTTGCTCATCAGCGGCGCTATCAGGCAGCCGCAAGCATATAGCCGAGCATCAGGGACTGCGGAAACAGATAACGCACGGACATATGCTGAACGACGCGACGGCCTGGACAGGGGGACGGGTGTAGGCGAACGTGGCAGGCATGCAGCGGACGTTGTTGCCACATAACATTTAATGTTGATAGTGGACTGCGTGGCAGAGTTGTGTCACTTCGCCCATTTCGCTGTTTTACAGCGCTAGTGATTTGCTTCGAGCTAGTTCAGCTAGTTCCATCGGTAATTGAAAGCTAACACCACGAAGTGCCTGGATAAATCAGCATATCCATGACAGTATAAATATGCTTTCAATCCCTAAGTTAATTGAAAAATAATAAATAATACCACAATGTAAGGCAATATTAACAAAACTTTAAAACCAAAGATATAAAACAGGAACAGATATTACAATCATAATAACAGTATTCTTGATGTTCTTCTTCTCATTCCAATTCTTCTTTTAATTCATTTTCTTATTCTTTTCTTGGTTATATTGTCTGAATTGTTAAATTAGCTCGTTTTTATAAAATGAGAAATTAAAAGTTAATGCCAGAAATATAATTCTTGCATTAATTTCAGTGTTTCTCTTCAAACTTTATAATTAATAAATAGAATCTTAATATTAATTTTACAATATCGAAGAAGATATTACCTTCTAAAAGCAACTTTGTTTGTCATAATTTTGCATTACCGGGCAAATAAATTAAACAAGAAATGTAGAAAATCTTTTAAACTGGTTCCATTGCTAGACCAACACAGCTCAATTGAAACCTGATGGAAGAAGAGTGGCGCGCAGATTCCTGCCAAGACACGAGGACAATTTTTTCTTCTGGACTCGGCCGTGCCGCTTCAAATTGAAATCAATGGCGCGCAAGCTTATGTTACATTACTGCACGGCGAATGCGTCGCTCTAATGTAGCATGCATCGGCACACGGCTGGCTCATGGCATATGGATGGGCATGTGGGTGGGTGGAAAGGGGCAACACAATTCTTAGCTGCGGGTGCCAATGCCAACTAACAGCGACAACATGGACAACATGTCCTGCCGGCGACAAATGATGCGAAAAAAATGCCTGCCAGCCACCCGCTTGCCTTGATGATGATGACGAAGACGTCGATGGGCCGCATAAAAAATGCGTAAAAATGTTTCAACAAATTTTTAAAGAACAAATATGATATGGTCGAAATTTTGCAGTGAAAAAGAATGTGTGGAATGTTCAAATATTGCAGGCGTTAACATTCCCCACAACTTACTATTTTGGAACCAATGAATAAATATGAAGGTAGTATAAAGTGAACACTTGCATTTGAGTTTAAACCATAATATCTTTTTTCTAAATCTATAAATAAATTCAGAAATAAAGTCTTTCCTTTGGACTTTGAAACATAGTTTAAATTTCTTGCCCAAATAAATTGATACTACAAGTATGAAAGTATTCAACGATTACCTGGAAAAATTAATTAAAAAACCTATATGTAGTTAACATTAATTGATGTAAATTATTATCATTAAAAGCTGTTGTATTCAGAAAAAAACGTTATACGAAGAACAGCAAGAAATCTAGCGGACGAAGTCTAGCAACATAAATTAGAAAGGCCACTAAATTATTAAGCAACTAAGAATGTTACAGTCGAGCTAACAATTTCAAATTAAACTAAGAAAATGATTCAGATGATGAACATAAGTTCCATATAAAAGTTTCTCTTTATAAGACATGTATAGTCATTTAGAACAGATTAAAGTTATATCTACTAGTTCAGCTAGTTTGGGGTTTCTTTTTAACAAATTTTTACTTTTTTATATCAATTATATGCATTTTCGCCTGTATTTCTGAGCCGAGACAATCAAAGTTTCAAGGAATTGTTAGTATAACATTTTCTTACTTGTAAGACCATACACACATAAATCTGCACTTTGTCTAGCCGCTGACGTCAAATCCTTGCTGTCGCAGTTCGGTTAACATATCGAATGTAAACAGGCACTTCTCAAAGCCTCAAAGCACACATGTCGAACAAAAAGTGTCTGTCAAAACAAATATGAGCGCACAAAACTCTATGCCCCCGACCCCGTCATCGAGATTGTGGCCGAGACCGAGACTGCTACGAATGTCAACAAAATGTCAAAGGTTGCGCCTTGTGCCACCCTCGCTAATTGGTTAATGTAAACAACAACTAGCACGCACAAACACACAACCACAGGGCTTGCAGCAAACTGTTTCAAATTTCAAGTGTTGTTGCGACACAGAAAACAACGCAAACACAATAACAACAACAACAACAACAAGAACAAGAGCATGAAAAAATAAACAGACGGCGAGCGACACACACACACACACACTCAAACACACACAAAACAAATACTTCAATTAATAAACAGACACGCGTCCAACTACACACATCAATAAAAACTGCCAGCCAGGGCCGCACAGCCCAGCACGGCAGAGCATAGAACAGCTTTGAGCTGTAATCGAACACCAATGAAAGGCGTCGTCGATGACAGGAGCAACCATAGCGCCTGCTCCTGCTCCTGCTCCCGGTCTTGGCCCTGCTGCTGGTCCTGGTCCTGGTCCGGGTCATTCGTATTTGCGGCGTAACTAAAACCGACAAGTACTCAAAAGTACTCGAAGACACGTCGGACACACAAGAGTGACGACGACTGAAGGCTTTTAAGCAACACGTGTGTGAGTGGATAATACCAAGTGTGTGTGTATGTGTGTGATAGTAAGTGTGTGGGTGTATCAGATTGATTATCTGTCTGGACTACAGCTATAACGATTATGCTTGGACTAGTTAAAAGGGACAACTCACATTCCAATTGTGGGATCCTTATCAGTATTATATTCTATTTAGTTTGACAATTCTTTTAAACATTTGTTTGGAGTTCTTTTTCCAAGTCCTACATACTTGAGATAGTGCCAAATTAGAATTTTTGATTACTAATAATTACCCCTTGAAATTCTCCATATGTTTAAAAACAAATCGTTTCATTTTTTCAAATCTTGTCTTTTGTTCTAATAAGCAGCATTGACTATCGAAGCATGGACAGCTTCGCCCAATTGAATAATTACTTGAAACAGAGATAAGTATCATAATAATAAGTATCAGTCAAATGTTTTATTCGGACATTATATTTACGCTATATGTGTTTATGTTATTGTATAGCATTTTGTGGCCATAAAAAATAATTTAAAGTAAACATTTTCAATACAACACTCAGAAGGTTCGCTTTTTATACTACTTTCTTAAAATTAAATTCAAACTACTTTTTAAAATTACAAATATTCAATTAAGTTCGACATTTTTGAATGTATTAAACATTTCTTTTCAGATTTTTAATTACCAAACTATTGGTTTGTTTGTTGTATTGAAAAGTGGAGTTAAAAAGTGCAGTATTTGCTCATTATTCTTTTATTTTAGTGAAGAAAACATAACTGAAGCGCGCACTTTGCTGTCATTCCATCAAGCTCTATAAGATGTACGGTATTTGCAACCGGCTTAGTTATAGTTAGTAATTCTTAGAGCAACCAAAGATTATTCTATAAAGTATAATTATTCCCATGTTATGTCACTAAATTATTTTTATTAATAAACAACAAATATGAAAATATTGCATTAAATTAAAAAAAATTAATTCCCAGAATAATGCAATGGTATCTGGAACTAGTTCCCTATAACACATATATAAAGTGTATTCAAGGTTGGTCTGCACGTGCTTTAAGCTGCCGGTCAGTTGGGTGTCAGCGCAGCTTTGGCCTTGAACCGCTCAAACGCTGAGGCAGGCTCACATGCCTCAGCCATAAATCATCAATATGCCATCACCCACCACAACCACATCAAACCACACCCAGATATTTATAAATTTCTATTGGCTAGATGATTTGGCATATTTAATAAACGGAGCTCGCGGCGCTCATTAAAAACATTTCGGTTCAAATGCTTGGGTCTTTAAATGGTCATGACAGGGCGCAAAATATTTGTCATATGCGAGTAAGCCAGAGGCGTCGCGGCCCTAAACTTAGCACAGGATGCGTCTCCCCACCCAGCCCAGCTCTCTGGGCCATAAAATTACCATCCAAAGTGCTGCATCATCGAGCGATGTGCGCGGCGTCTAACTGCCTGGCTCGTTAATGTCCTTCCTGCCAGTGTCTCCCTCAGTATGTGTGTGTGTATGTGTGTGTTCGATTGTGGTGTGAGTCTGTGACTAATGTGCACACCTGAAACGTTGCAGGATGCACACAGGTGCGTAGTCGAGCCCTTGGGCAAACAGCGGGCGGCAGTCCGTTTGCCAACTCGCACATTAACTTTGCTGCCTTTGGAACGCCAGACTGTCTGCTATTTTGTATTTTGTGATTTTTTTCACTCTCTAGCCAGGTGATCGATACTCGGCGATTAATCAGGGAACGACAACGACAACTTTGTCACTGCTCTTGACTCTCGACGCCATGCGGCGACAAAGGTGTGAAAAATTTTACGATTTTCTCGCCCGGTTTCAAATGAAATTGCACCCAGGGGGCTGCACAGCGAGCTCGAATGCTGAAATGCTGAAATGCTGATCGTGTTGGGTGTCCTGTGTACTGGAACTGCAACTGTTGTGGGAAAGTGCCAACAATTTGTACAGAGACAAGGGGTATGTCGAAGTGACACATTTAATATTTTCAATAAAATCCGAACCTAAAATGGAGGCAAACTCCATTAGTGTTTGAAACTAGTTCTGTGCTGCTTTCTTAAAACTATAATTGTTGGATTCCAGAGTCACTTTCTCACTCCCTTTTCCCACAAGCCCATATATTAAGTAAATTTTTTCATTTTAATAAAAATAGGGATATAAAATAGTTCCATGATTCGAATTCAACAAGGACATTTGTCCAGAAGTCAGAAAGTAAGTTCCTTATCTTCCATAACCAATAGCTCACAAAGGCTTAGTGGTTCGCAGCAATGCTTTAGAAAATTTATGATTTTAATATAAAACAGACACATTTAATTAATATTCGCCAAAATCCCGATTTATCCAGCTGCCAAATCGACCTTTAAATATTAGTTTGCAGTCATTTAAGGACTTCACATATAAAATGCAATTAAAATGAAAAATTTTGATGCATGTGTTGGCTGTCCTGTGTCCTGCATCCTGTGTCCACCATTTAATAATTATAAACAGGCGACGGGCGTTATGGGCGAGCAGGGTTGCTGATGTTGTTGATTTAAAGCGCCGGACAGTTGACATAAGGGACAGGGAACAGTGGACAGTGGACAGGGGAGAGGGCAGAGGACAGAGGACTGACGGCAGAGGGGAGCAGAAATGGTGGCAGCAACATCGGCAATGGCGGTCCAGCGGCCATTGGCAAGTGACAGATGCTGTCAGCCACAAAATACATAAACAAATACAGACACACATTTATTAATGCGAGGGTGTATTTGAGTGTGTATGCAGCAGCCGGCAGGCTTTGGCGAATGCATATCGCACACACACACACACACGCACAGAAGTATGGAGACACATACACGGCCGAGCAAATGCTCATTAATTATGTAGGTATTAATATTGGACCATATACATAAATACACACACTCACACAGACAAACATAAGTTTATATTGCTGTACACACACATGGACAAATATACAAACAAGCACGGGCATAAATTTTAAGCAAACATAATTTATTACCCACATACACACACACACACACACACATTTGTTGTTTTTGCTGCTGTTGGCGCTCCATGTTTGTTTATTTAAGCGCTCGAAACGCGCATGGAGGAGAGAAAAAAATGCAGCACATCACATATTTATAAATAAATACGGCCAGTATGTGCGGGAGTGTGTGTGTGTTGGGGTCAGCGCACTTATGGCGTGTACTGTAGAATTCAAATAGGAGAGTAACGAGCGCCATTTTTATTTTGCTGCCAGAGGTCGCCATTTTTATGGGAATTGAGAAGAAAATCAGCACGGAGTGGGAAAAATGCCAGCATTTTAAATGAATTGCATAAATGAAATACAAGTTTATTCTATTCTTAATTGGAAAAACTATTCTTCAACAGAAATGGGCAAATCAATAGTGAACATTTCAAATATATGTATATTAGAAACAAATTGAAAGTTAGAGTTTGCTAAAAAAAAACGGTTTTTCCAAAAACTCTATACCGACTGAAAGGCAAAAACTGTACAATTATAGGCTCCTCCTAAACTGCCTGCATATATCCTGCATATATAACTATTTTCGTTTTCTATTTAATGAGCTGGAAACGTTCTGTGCACTCTAGAGCGGAAAGAAAGTAGTTCCAAAAACACGTTTACACTTATTTCTGGCATCTGCAGATAGCTATTATTCTTAGACAATTTTTATTTATATTCTGCATAAATATTAAGTATTATAAACGGGTCAAGTGCCAGCAGTTTAGCTTAGGTTTTATTAATAATATTTTGTAAAACCATTTACATCTGCTGCTCTTTATTAAACGTTTATTCAAACAGTATGTGCATTTTAAAAACTATTCAAAATTGAATTTATTAATGTAATAAGCAAAAAAAATTTACAATTATTGCTTCTATCGAAATAAACCAATTCAACCCCATTGTGATCAACATATTCATGATAAAATTTAATAAATTCATTTAATAAACCACTCAAGTCAATTTGCTGAAGCCACAAAAAAATTGTCATTGCAATTTAATTAAATTTCTAGCCAATGCACATCCATATGAAGTGGAATGGAATGGAATGGAATAAGTGAAAAATGTTGTCATAATCCAGGACAACTGCGGCACCCTTTCCCTACTGGTACCTTGACAATTATAGTACACACACACTCAAACACACATAAATCGGTAGATAGTGGTGTGAGTTAATCAGCTTCCACTTCCACTTATTTGTAATGTGCGTCTGCGGTGCCTGTGACCTACGCCTCTGCTTTGTGTCAACAGCTAGCGCCTAAGCGGCACACATACAAGCATACATGATACAGATAGATAGATGTTTATATATATACATATATACCATATCACATCATACCATGTTTGAAAAGACAACTCGCGCTCAATCAGCAGCAAGGCATCATCACACAAGGCACAAAGGAAATGAAAGCGGCAGCAGAGTAATCGAATAATCCGCGTATTCATTGCACACACACACATACACAGACACATTCACACAGCGAAGATATAAATCCGCACATGTTGTCCAAAAGGAGTTGTTGAAAGACACAACGCCACAAGATATAAAGATACAGATACTCACTTAAGCGGCAGATACAATTGATTGATGCACAGAGAGCTGTTGTCGCCTTTCGGCTCTGAGTTGCAGTTCCCGCTGCTGCAGCATCAAAAGGAAAGTTGCATTGAAAAAGGATTTCGAATTGCGTGTGCTGGCAAAAATAAAAATAAAAAGAATTTGTGAAATGAAAACGCGGCCTAAAGTGAAGCGAGTGTCTTGTTTTGGCGGGGGACACAATAAGCGAATATGTATGTCCCAATGAATGCGTATCGGAGTCGCAGCAATTCAATCACACGGCTTATGCTCAGATAATAAAACTTGATCAATGAGCGGCGGCAATATGGCCATGTCCTCAAGTTATAAGCAGCTCGAGGTATTAGCAATTTTAACGCCCCAATCCTTATCCGCTTAGCTGGTAAAGGCTCGCTCTCGATGGCAGAGTTCAAAGCAATTACGGATAACATTTCGCCTCGTTACATAATTATATAGACATACACCTACATAGAAGCAGCGTTCATGCTCGTATATGGCCTTATATAGTAGTACATACAGACATATATGCTTCACACATGTTGGCAGCGTTGCAAAAAATATTCGACAAAAAACATCAGCAGGAAAATCAAATTAAAATATAAAATTTTAATGACCACAGGCCGTGGAAGTCGATGTGGCACAGTGGGTCCCATTGCGATTCTAACTGCCAAAAACGTCAACGACATAGGCTATGGTTACATAGCCGCATAAATTTGTCAAACCTATTCGATGTGTACCCTTTAAATTTCTCATTCTACAAATTTGATACAATTGCGGGTGATTTTTTTTTTTGGTTGTCAAGTTTTCTTTTATTTATTTAGAAGTTTTGTTGTAATGGTTGTTTTTCAATAAGCATCCATGTTTAATGACATTAGATTATATGTGTAAAACTGAACAATCAATTAATTGCAACATTATGCAATGCACAGAATCAAATTATTAAATAAAATAAATTTTAGGCGTTCCAATTGATCAGCTTAATAAAATGTTTGTTTTAAATAGATTATTCGAGTAAAAAAGATATCTTATATTTCATTTACCTTAAGACGATGTGGCAACAAATTAAACATTTAATTGGATTAAGCATTTAATTGAAACATTTTTAAGGGCAAGGGAGAGATATTCAGGACTCATATGCGCTTCTGTATATTAGAAATGAAATCATTTCTTACTTACTTCTGGATTGAAATTCCCAAAATAGTAATAGTTTTCTTTTGTCCTCATTTAAAAATTAAATATATTTTTATTAATCATTATGTATTTCCCCAAATTTTGCAAAAATTTTAAGCTTATATGTTTGATTTATCAGATCAATCACACCAACTTATTGTTTATAACATTTATATACTTTTGTGTGTATGTAAATAAGTATTTATTTATTTATTTACCATCAGCACCACTGTACTATATAGGGCCCGATTAAAATTTTACGTATGTATGCGTGTATATACGTGTGTACGTGTATGTTGCTTTTGTTCTAGGCCGCCATTTCGCCAATATTTGCGCGGTTCGCTGGCTTGGTCGCTGGGTTGGTTCAATCAGTGATATGACATAATGCGTTTTGCGTCACGTTACATTGCATAACGTTATGCGTGCGTGTGTTTTTGTGTGTGTATGTGTGCGTGTGTGTTGCGTTATTCATTAAAAAAGTTAATTTTTGCCATCCGCTGCATTGGCGCTCGCTCGTCCGTTTTGCTCCTGATTGTACCCTGATTATGGCCAGCCAAAGGATGTGGGACCTCATTGGACCAAACAAGCGACTGATGGTTCGTAATGATTACGACCATGTCACGGCACACTTGGGAAGCATAATTTAATTGCAAAGCAACTGCCACAAATTTTACATTTTTAAAGTCATTTCATGTTCGTACATAAGCCGTGAGATTAATTATTTAATGAGGCAAATATTGAGTTCATAATCCACCTGTCCATTGTACCTTTTAACATATTCAGAAAACGTAAAGGTACATGACTTTTAACAACTCTTGACATCTACAATTGGGGTCTCTGCAAACTTTTCATTGTACATTCGCTATTGTCATAAGAATACACAGGATTATTTAGACGCCTTTTATAACTCATTTTCTTTAACTTATATTTTGCATTTAATGGCTACTTCAGCGTAGAATTAAAATGATTTCCAATTGTAGTTTCTTAGCAGTTTCCTTAATTTATTTTCATTAAATATTGTTTAATTAGAATCTGTTGTCGTTAATATGAAGAAAATCTGTCATTACTGATAGAAAAGATGAGACGACAGTCTATTTTCTAGAGAGTCTACAGTTGTGAATACTTGTCAGTTTGCGTCTGAGACACAAATAATTTCCATAAAGAAAAGTAAAAATAAATACCAACACAGAAATATATTATTTATCTCACCCTCACTTTTTTAAGATAAAGGTTATATTTTCATTCTACGCGTTTCGTCAAGAAAGGAACATTCATGAAAAATCATAATAGAACTTTAGAATTATGTATAGTTTTTCTTCAATTTTCTTTATTTACAAAACACAAGTAACACTTCTGCATTTCCATCTCCACCTACCATCAATCTCAATATCAGCATTCAAGACCCGCACTCTTTTTCATTTTAAAGCGTAACCTTCGTTTGACCTTACCATAATTCCATCGTCTTCCTTAATTACATCAAATCATTGGCATGCCCTCGAATGGCATTCCGCATGCCCTCAAAAATGCGTTTACACACCTTTTGGGCTACCATAAAAATATTTTAATTAAATTTCACATCTATGGCCGCGATATCCTTTTGATGCACACACACATACATACAAAAGCACACAGACAGACACAAATACTATACACCTTCATGATGCCTGTAAGGTTGACCGGAACACTAGCATAAAGCACAGCCCATTAATCATTCAAATTACCCATACATCATCATTACCCGCAAACGATGACCGGGCACCGCGCTGTCTACAATGCGCGCCGGAGGAGAGGGGAGAGGAGGGACAAAAAATCTGGGCGAGAAGACAAAAAGGAAATTTTTGTGAAATTATTCAATGAGGGCGGTCTCAATTAGTTTTAGGCGTTTCACTGACGCACTTAAAAACAGGTAAGTATAGGTGAAATTTCGCTGTTACCTGTCTGCTGCCTGGCCACGTGGAAGGTCTTAGACATTATGGCGGCGTCTATCGATGTGGGCTCTCAAACTTTCTACGAATTGCACTAAGCTGGTAAAGAGCCGTGTTGGCCTAGGCCTAGGCCTAGGCCGGGTGCTTATCGCTTTCTCAACAGACATTCGGGCTACGCTCTGGGCTTTAGCTAAAGCCGTCAAATGTCTTAGCAAGGCTAAGCAACAACTACCGACTTACACTGCTCAAAACAACAGGATTGGAACTCTCCGGTGGGAGAGTAATAAATTCCAAAGGACCTCTGCACAGTAAAAAACACTTCAAGAAACTAATTTGTCTACAAATGCGACCCAAAAGGTTTCATAACGTAACCTACAAACAAGGTCGAATAACTATATTTCTTGTTGTCGATTTGTACAGCAAGTAATGTGGAATCCAATTCATCTGATTGGCAATCTATATTTAAAGTAGAGCTGCCTTAACATATATATTTGTTTTAGTTTTTAGAGTAAAAATCTTTTACCAAATACAATGCTTGCCTTTTAAAAAGGTATGTTGGCCACACATGAATGTCCTGTCATAAAAATAAGATAAACAGGACTGCAAACTTATAAAGATATGTATGTAGAGCTTTAGCTTAAGTGACAGATGTAGCTTTATTTATATATTTTCAACCAAGAAACCAATTCCAGCTAGCCTGTGTGGAGACTACATATTGCTGCACAAGAGTCAGCCAAACCTTGGTTGTAGGAAAGACAGTTTCAATTTAACTACCACTTGTCTTCTGAATTCAAGTACAAAGTATGTATTTTTGATTTTCCCCAAGTGAGGAAGCTTTAAAAGTTCTTTATTATATTTATTTATTTAGTTATTTATATAAGGACACAGCGTGTTATTTACTGTTTTCACTTAGATATGTCATTATCATAAGATAGAAATTTGCAGATTTCCTACAGTATCTATTTGCTTATATTTTTTTGTTGCTTCAATTCTATACCTAAAAGTGTAGCTGTTGAATTTTTTTCGCTGCAATACCTTTCTTAAGCCGCACATAATTCAAAATCAACCCAATGCTGTCATCCAGAACTGTTATGCAAATTTCTCTCGGGACTTGCCACACCTTTCCGTTGTCTTTTTTTTTGACGCTTTAACTATTGGTAGAGTGTGCATCCCATTAACACATTATGAGGCGCGGAAATGCAACAACTCAAGTGTTTCAATGTTGTAATTCCATATGGTGATGTGCATTTATCCCTTTGCGGTGCTTCTGGGCGCTCTACTGAGTTCGGTGTTAAAGAGCGTTAACTAACCGCAACGAATGATCAAATATCGAAAATCAATTCCGTAACCATTGTCAACCATAATTAAAATCCGCAACGAGCACGAGGGATGGACGGACGGACGCCCGCTGAGGTGGTGTCGCATTAAAGAGGATGTCACCGCAACCAAATGGGTCGTCCTCGTCTTGCATTTGCGGTTGACGCTGGTAAATTCTCTCACGAGTGCCACTCTACGACTCGCATACGTACTCGTATAACTACATACACATACTCATACATATATGGGTGATAAGGATACAAATTGGAAACACATTTAAATGTCTACTAAAGACTGCCGACCAGACCCAACCAAGCAGGCCGAGCCAGCCCAGTCAGCCAAGTCGCAAGGGGCGGCATCGTGCGACTGACGCGGGGTGAGGACTCGCAACTGAGGACGACTGCAACCGCAGCTTCCGAAACCTATTTGGGTTAGTTTTGAGTCGAGTTTTGTGTTACAATTGCGACTTCAGTTTCAATGTCAACTGTAAAAATTTCTCAAGCGTAACAAGAAAGAAGTTACATGACTTCAACGGAAGTAGAGGACGGGCGATTGCATTGCCTGGAGGGTCGTACGAGTATTTGGGTTCGTGTTCCAAAATGCCGCATTTGGCTGGGTGGTTCGGTTAGGTTTGTGCCCTGGTCTAGTCAACTTCTTTGCCAACTTGATTTTAATTAGTGCATTAATACTGCGCCGACAAATTTGTGGTAATTTAATATTTGAGCAGACAGCGACACACAGTAGAGCAGACCTTTCATCCTTAGTTTTAACAGTTCGTTGCAAGTCCGGTTTGTCCGCTGCCTGCTGCCTCCTGCCAGTCTTAACTCGATTATGGACCGAGCCCCCGAAGTGCTGAAGTCAAAATGCACATTTGGTCTGCATTTCGGGCAACCCTTTTGTTTCATAATTAGTCTGTTGAGTTATTGGCAAAACTAGTTATTTGTTGGACCACCCGTGGATTTTCTATAACCAGATTATGCTTGTTTAGACCTCTAAGTAGTTCTTGCAAGGGCAAAAAGTGACTGAGCAGGCAACAGCACTGCCCAATGGGGTTATACTAGCCCTTGTAAGACGATGCCCTGCCAAGCCAAATAGGGCCCGAATCAAGTCTCATCCAAGGGGTTAACTGTCACTTACACTTTAAATGTAACTTATCTCACTTGAGACGGGCGAGTTTATAGACTCGTCCAGCGGCCCGACTTTTATAATAATTTAACAATTAATAACAATTTTGGGAGAAGACTTACGTACCCTTTATCACATCATATGGAGTGCTTCAGGAGGAATAAGTTCATAATCCAGTTAATATGAAGTCAATTTCCAACTCGTCAGTCCTTAAAAAATGAAGAGAGTTTTTAAGATACTTCAGCAGTTTTAAAATATTATAAAACGTAAGAAAGACAATTTTTTTTTTATTGCAAGCATTAGAAATCTAATCTAATGTTTTTTTCAAAGTTCAAAGGATATTTTGTGATGGTAATTCAGCATTTCATGGCTGAAAGACTCTTTTTATAATTTTAAATAAAAGGGGTATATAGTGATAAGAATGTTTTTTAAACTATCGTCATGCAATTTAATTCATAAAAATAACAAAATAATTCATAATTTAACAATTAATAACAATTTTGGGAGAAGACTTACGTACCCTTTATCACATCATATGGAGTGCTTCAGGAGGAATAAGTTCATAATCCAGTTAATATGAAGTCAATTTCCAACTCGTCAGTCCTTAAAAAATGAAGAGAGTTTTTAAGATACTTCAGCAGTTTTAAAATATTATAAAACGTAAGAAAGACAATTTTTTTTTTATTGCAAGCATTAGAAATCTAATCTAATGTTTTTTTCAAAGTTCAAAGGATATTTTGTGATGGTAATTCAGCATTTCATGGCTGAAAGACTCTTTTTATAATTTTAAATAAAAGGGGTATATAGTGATAAGAATGTTTTTTAAACTATCGTCATGCAATTTAATTCATAAACTGTTAAGTGATATTAATCAATCGATTAGAAGTAGAGGCAGTCAGGGATACAGAGGGATTTTCTACTGGTATGATATAGATACAGTTATTATTCAGATTTCAAATTCTGCATCGACCTTCCCCGATTTCTTATCATATATACTGGACTCCTTAATATCTATACCTAAAACAGAGATTCTTCGTCTAAACCAGTTCATTAATTGTATAACTGGTATAGACCGATAGGTCTAATATGTTTTCAATTAAAACAAAATCGACTGATTTACCTTAGACGCAGAAGAAAAAGAATTAATTTACAAGCCCAAGGATACTCTCGGCTAATTCATTACAAATTCAAAATATATCTGTGCGTTAATTGGCGCGCTTGTTTGTTGCTGTTGCCGAAAATCGTGTTTATACTTCCCCCCTCTGGCCAATACAAATGTTATTGTTGCATCTTGTTGAGAGGTTGAAATTTATTTTAGCCTCAGGTGTCTGGGCCTCTGCAATTGCCAACATGCGGCAATTTTGCTGTTGCTACTGTTGTTGTTGCTTTTATTGTTGTAGTTATTTTCATGCCTGCAACTGCTGCGTCAATACTTGCTGGCTGGCTGGCTGGCTGGCTTACGGGTTTGTCAATATTTTTGTTGCAACCGTTGGGCAGAGGGGAAGGAAAACGAAGACGAAGACGGTAGCGTATAAGCAAACAAACATGTTTAAAATAACAAATTAGCATAGACGAGCCGTCGGCTGCTTTAGGCAGGGACAGCACTAAGAAAACAAAACAATACCAACGACAACAACAACAACAGCAGCAACTGCCCTTGGTTGATGGGAGGGGGGTGTGAGGGTAAAAATTAAGTTGGCAATTGGCATTTGGAGAAGAAGGGGACGAACACTCGACTACCAATTTGGTACACTCACTCGTCGTTTAAGCGATGCCAAAAGTCGTCGTCGTTGTCGCTGTCGATGCTTCAAAGCTCCATCAATCACTCAATACACTTACACACCAACACACACTCACACCTGCATAGAGTTATGCCTTCAAAATGGCGCATTGGTGTTAATGATGCCGACTTTGAAATTTTGCCGCGCCTACAACGAAGCCAAGGCTGTGACGACGAGTGTGCAAAAAAATAAATTAAATAAAGCAGGCAAGTGTCGTTTTTAGGTTTTCGTCATCACCATCGTCAACACCATTGGCATCGGCATCCGACATTCGACATCCACGACCACATTCGCATTCGTCATTTGGCAAACAAATAAAGCCAGCGACTCGTCACTGACAGTTACATTTTTGCAAATTTATTTTTCTTTTTTTCTTGCTTCCCCCACCTTTGAATGATGTGCGAACAAGTTGTAATTATTTCGCATTAAGCACACACCGAACAGGACAGGAGAAGACAGGACGTTGCTGTCGTTGTCGCTGTAAGTGATGATATGCTGATGATTGGCCCTGGCCCTCGGCCCGTGTTGAAAAGCGCGCGAGCGAGCGAGCGAGCCTGCGAACGAACGCATTGTGGCAGTTTGTCAACAACACTGAAAAGCTGCCGTCAAGTTCTTCTGGTTACTTTTGGCGGCTTCACTGCTCTCAAGATGGTCTGAGTAATGTGCGGATTTGAATGCCTTGCGGTGCCGATTCAAGTTAATGATGAATGCCTTGAGTTGCAAATAAATAATGAACACACCATAATATAATGATCAACTTACAATTCGAGGTCAAGTCTATAAGGGAAAAAGGCAAAAATACAGATCAGTTGTACACTCGTGAGCCATTCATATTGGCGTTGATTCATCAAAGAATCCACACATACTTGTATATCCTCAATAGAGTTAATTTGGCAAAGAATGAGTTTTCTATAGATGAGTGCTGTGCTCCATATTTTTCATAAGAAACTTCAGCGATATCTTAACAATATCGAATATCTGCCCAGCAATTACATTAGGAGTGTACCTTTTTAGGAACAAATGGTTTTCAGCTCTCTTTTTTTAGGAAAACAAATAATTGGATAGTATCAAATTTACTGCCTATATAGAGTTAGAGTTATTAGGAGTGTATACGTGTCTGAAAGGTTATTACATATGCTCCTCTTATCTTGTTATGTGTTTATTTTAAAGTATTCTTTCTTTATAGGAATTTTTCAGTGATATTTTTCATTTTAAAGATAGCTTAAAGGCATTGGGATATTATTGATGTATATTTTTCAATTATCGTGTCGCACTGCTCAATTAGAAAGATTATTTTTTAATTTTTAAAGATCCCACTACTAGCACCTAAACATCTACCAGTTATTAGTAAAGTAATAATTATTTAGAATACGTTTTTTCTTCCCTTTTCAATTAAAAATCTAAGCCTTTTTGGGTTTTTTCAGTAAAAAAAAACCTCTATTAAAAAGTGATGGTTTATCTTTCAGGTTTGGTTTTAACATACATTGTTTTACCCCTCCTAGACTGATTATACTTCATTGCTTTTTATTAAATGTTGCATGTGGATTGTTCTTGTCGCTCATTCCATCACCTCCACCCTCCAAGCTTTATCAAGCACAAATCTGTATGAAAATATGCTGCCACATTTCGTTGCATTTAATTAAGCAAATGCCTTTGCACGCCTGTTGCAAGCAGCACCCAACTTTCCCACGTTGTTGCGCATGCGGCAGCAACCCCGCAACAGTTGCGCCTACCCCCGCCGACAGGCATCAAAGTCGTTAGCATTAATGCTAAAGGTAAAGGTAAAAGGCATGCGAGTATATATGCCTCCCGCCCGATCTACGACACTTCCGCATTTTGTCACCGGAAAGGTAAATCACAAAAAATGTGCCGTTGACCAAAAGCATTGCTGGCGCCTTTGACACGCAACAAGCGGAATTTGTACCTACGTTTGGCTTTCTAACATCATTTTCTTCATTTGGGGGTGAAAATGCCAGAAAATAGCACAGCTTTTTCGTGACCAAGTTTTCCGCGCAAGCATTTTCCAACCCCCGATATGGGCGAGCAACCACCGCTACCAGTCGCGACCGTTTATGATTTTTAATTGCATTCGATATGCGCTTTTGGGAAAATTCCCACGATTTTTGTGCCTGATTTTTCCAAGGTAACTGGCTGGCTGCGCTCTAGATGTGGCGATAAAGCTGCTGCGCCTGCCGCTTATGGTCAGTGGGGTGGTGCTGGCGGTGCTGGCGGTGGTGGTGGTGGTAGTCGCCGGCGGCCTTCATCATAATAGTCGCCTTCATCTTCGTCTTCGTCATAATCATTGCAATGGCATTTGATTGTTTTCGCGCTAAGTCCACAATTGACCACGGCGTTGGCAAAGGGGTTGGGGGAAGGGGTGGTTGCTGGCGCGCACTCAAGACAAAAACCCTAAATAGCTGCACATGCACACACACACACACTCATACACACACAGACACTCACTCACTTGGATATGCAGATAATAGATAGATAGATTCCTATGCGTATTCTGAGATTTGTGTGATTCATAACGAGTTTTTTTCCTCTGGTTTTACCTTTTTCGGACCTTAAGTGGATCGCGCAGGCGCTGTTTTTAATGGCCGGGCATTGTTGCAAGAATCGCATCCTTTGTTTATCGCAGCTGCTGCTTTGTTTGTCTTGGACAGCGGCGTTCACGGCTCCTGCTCCTATTAATCCTGTTTCCAGAAGTAGCAGCAACTTCAGTTACGGCCAACAGCTTAGCGCTAGAGTCCGAGTGGGGTAAGAGATACTTTATGTAAATTTCATAACCATTATAGTCTCTCTTTTTAATCCAGTTTAAATCGAGCCGTGGTGTCCCATTTAATGTGGCAGGGCAATTGTCAAGTAGGTCAGCGCAGCGAATTGCTTAATAGGTAGGGGAAGAATATGAGAAGGAATACAGGACACTTGGAAGTTGAAAAATAAGAAATTGGGAACTTTGAACCCATGATTGTAAAGCCAACGATGAGTAATTACGTTATTGTAGAAGAGAAAATATTATTATTTCGGTGCATAACATTTTTATACGTTTACCAAATATTTAATCAGTCGACATATTTTTTTCGCTCTCCACATAAAGTTGCGTTAATAAAATACATAAAATCTAGGAAGCTAAAAAAAATTTAACAAAGTAAGAATAGCAAATTCTTCTACATTTTGAATAAGAAAAGTTGGAAGACGTCGAATTCCCAATTTGTATATTATGTTCGATACATATTTCGGTTACTGTCGGTTTATAGAACTACCAGTTCTTACAACAGCTTATAGATAAGTAGTATATTATCATTGATTTAAACCAAATATAATAAATTACTCGTATTTTTTAGCGTAAGCCCACCTAGGAAATCATTTTAATTGAAAGCAGCTCTATAAACTCTATAAACATTTAAAGCATATGGATGAGAAAAAAGAAAACAAGACTGTAGGAAATATTTTGCAATATTTGAACAGCTTGGGCAGGCAAAAAATGCTTAAGCCAGATGTGGAACTGAAATAATACCCTAAATGTGTTTATTTAAGAAATAAAGTAAAGAATATGACTAACAGTTGGCATGGGAAATGTCTGTTTTAAAAAGAATACATTTTCGATCGTAGTTAAAGAAAAGCAGGAAGACAACTGCTGTAATTTTGTAGATTTAATTAATTTCATCTGCCGAAAGGCATTATAAAAGAAGCCCTGATATGGATACAATACCTACGAAAATTCATTTGTTTGATGGCACTAAATTAATCAAAATTAAAAATTAAAACATTTAAAAAAGGTTATATACGATTATTTAAAAAGAAATATAAGTAGATATTGAATAAGAAAGAAAAACTATAACGTCGTGTGTATAGTATTACATGAGGGTCTATTTGGTTGCGATTCATTATGAAGCTGCTACGAAACAAATTCCCAGTATACAAGTACATTCTGGTATATATGTATATATATTGACACAATTATTGTTTATTTTGCGGGTCTTTTGAAATGGAAACGCCTACTGCTATTGACTAATTATTGTAAACAAGGGAACTAGCTGTTTATATCATTACTCAGTTATTTATTTTATTGAAGCATTTATTGCACGATATTCGTAAATATTTCGAATTTATTGTCAAAAAACTTTTATATTTATAAAAACAAAAGGATAACAACTTTTTGTGATTTATGTTCAAATCGGTTGATAACAATGGCAGACGAAATTCAAAATAAAAATTCCAATGCAAGATGATTCGCAATATCGATGTGCCCTTTCAGGATGAATACTTTTCGCACACCACCAGAAAAACATATCTGATCACTACCGTCCTTATAATGCTCACCATGCTTCAGTGGTATCTTATAATGGCCTTCATAACCATTAATATGACCGCTTACAGCACAATATTGCTGATGGCGGCGTTCTTCTCGCTGACCATCTTTAATGCGCTGCCCTCGCTCCGGAGGAATTATCCCTACAATTATAGCTATATGATCTTTATTGTAGAGATGATGGTCACAGGCATTGGTGCACTGACTTATGGCGAGGGTATCATGGCAATCGGCCTGCTGTCATTGGTGGTACTCTTTGCTTGGTTCTGTCTGGTTCTTGTTGGGGCCATTATCGTACAACATATCTCAATCAATATGCAATGCTTCATCACAACCATTTTCCTCAACTTCATGGTCATAGTGGTGCTACTGTATATGATTTTAGTTTATAATTTGCCTTACGTTTTGCATTTTGTGCGTCTCAATATTTGTTATACGGTTGTGGCGATGACCGTTTATCAATCGATGCTCATACATGAGGAAAATTCACCGACTTATAGAGACGATGCTATCCTAACGGCTCTCCTCCTCTATGTGGACTTCACATCGCTATTTATCATCAGCTTGACGTATATACAGGAATATAGGAGTCTTGGACGGCGACATTCATATATATAATTAAAATTGTATGTAATATACGAGATTGTATCGAATAAAGTGCGCTCACCCATTTATTACGATAGGGCCAACATTCGTTCGTGCAGGAGCATGTAGCCAAAGAAAAGCAGCGTGCTGAGAAACAAATATTCATTCTTGGGTACATCGAACTGCCGATTGTGTATTATGGTGGCCGTATACATGATCAATACGACGGCAAAGAGTGCAAAAAAGTTTCGCACCATCGTGTAAACCGAACTTGATTGAACCGAAAAGCCGTTGATGAAAAACACAATTATCATGATGTTGGCACCGGCCACAAGTAAACTCAACACAAGATCACCCGGCACCAATGGCATGGGAAAGTAGGCACCCCAGAAGATGCATAATGTGACCAGGGCCACTACAATAATGCTTGCATAGGAATTCACAAGCAGGCTTTTCGTCATCTGCTGCTCTTTTCCTATATACATGGTCGAGCTCTCGATTATAATCGCACTGATTATGATATTGATGGGAAACTTGCGTCCAAAGTTTGTCCAGGCCAGCATAGATATGCCAAAGAACGTTCCCACAACCCAAATACCATATCGTAAACCTGTCGCATCCTTGCCCAAATCCACAAAAAAACCAATCACCAGCCACTGGGCCAGAGCGATCAAGGCGAAGAGTGTGGCCAGTGCATAGATTCGAACCCCGTAGTTTATACTCATATCGGGTGGAATGCCGTAAACCTCTGGGTTCGAACGAGTCATTTAAATTTTTCTTTACCCGTCTCTCGAAGATTGAATTTGACAAGTAAAGCAACTCAATTTAATAACACAACATACATATACACTTTGCGGGGAAAAGATGTGTAATTATTTAGTTAAGCGTAAAGGATCATTAACATGATAAATAAAAAATGGCACAAAATAATCACTTACATCCATTCTATGGTTTCCATCTCTTCCTTCTAGACTTAATTTCTCGCTTTAATTCCTAACATCAATTATTGGAAACACTTCAAGGCAAAAAAACTGGAGTTTTAAATGGAAATTAGGGTTTTTCTGGTATTAAATCGGTTTAATATTCAATGTTCTTGCATTGTGCATATAAATATGAATTAAAACAATACAAGTCACAATAAAATGAATGTAGACGGCCAGAGCGGTGCCCAGCATGTCTTCCAGTGGCACATAGTCCAGACGACCGTGGATGAGCTGAGCGTGAAAGGGTATGATAACTAATAACAAGATCATAATCAGGCCAGCTATCCAATAACTGAAATCAGGCGCTTTTGTTGCCAGCGATATAATGGTCAAAACAGTGAGCGCTATAAAGATTACAAACATTATTATTCCCGTGAAGATTATTCCAGGCAGAACCTGCTGCGGACAAGTCGCCCCAAAGAGATGCAACGTAGCCACCACTATGATCGTGACGAGGAAAGCTATGCCCAATACGACGGGTGGCACTCCAAACATCGCATAGGCTCCGGCCAGAGTCACGAAAAAGACTACACTGAGAATAAGGATCCAGTTGCACGGAAAGGTGGCGCGTATAACTGGAAAGCAGTTTTGGATGACCAGCAGAACTAGCACCAGAAAAGTCCATATTACCGGATTCACCGGAATACATTTTTTGATGTCAAATCGCGCCGCCGCAACTATTAACCATTGCGAAGTAGATATGGCAATAAAGACGGCTGCAAATAAATAGACTTGACGAACAAAATACGGGACCACATCGGGATCAACAGCAATCGGTTCAACGTCATCAGCGTTTCTGGGGCGACCTCGACGCATCTCGTGTGAAGCCAGGCTAATACATAATAATTTACACATTCAAACTTATGTATTTGACACTTGAAGACAAGCAGCTAAGATGCTCGTTTGCGAACTGGGCTTAAGGTTCTGGAACGCAAGATACTGTTGGAGACACTTCCAGCTAAACACTAATGAAAATAACAAATACATATATCTTTCCTGCCACTATCCTGTTCTTTCTCGCCTAAGAAGCATCTGCATAAGTCATTAGGACATCCAAAAGTCTTTTATTATTATATTATTTATTGATTTGCACTCATACTATACAGCATATTAGAGAGGTGCTTTTACAAAACCTCTTCCATATTTGTATATATATGTATATAGATGATACATATCAACAATATAACAAACCGAATGTAAACATTCAAGGCAAGTCCGACAGCGTCATCGAGGCGAACAAAGTCGAGGCGGCCATGAATAATCTGAGCATCAAATGGTATGAAAATAATTGACATTATTAAAAAAACGATAGCTAGTGCTAGGGTATACACGTTATCATGTGTAACGAAAGCCAATGTGATTAAAATTATCAGCACTATCAGCCCCAAACATGCAGTGATCGCTACAATTTTAATGCCGGGCAACATTTGTTGGGGACAACTGGCGCCACAGCAATGAAGGGTAATCATCAGAATGGCGGCGATAATTATGCCCACGCCCAATACCAGGATTGGTATGAAGCCCATGATATACGCACCAGCCAGTGTCAGGAGGAAAACTATAATGATAGCAAATATCCAATTGCACGGAAAGGTGACGCGAATACGCGGAAAGCATGTAAGTATGCACAACAAATTGAATGCGACGAAAGCCCAAATCGCCGGATGTACAGGAATGGAATCGTACACATGTATCTTAAAGCCCGAAGTGATCAGCCATTGCGAGCAGGTGACGGTGATAAAGCAGATGGCATATGCATAGACTTGGGAAATTAATATCCGAAGCAGATCGGCGTCGACGACGACGACCACCACTTCGTCATTTCTTTGGTGTCCTGCATTCATCTCGCCTGTTGTTTATTACTTAAAATTTCCAACAAAACTTTACAATTTGATCCAAAGTCGGTGACGCTTGAAGCTAAGTGGCATTTCGTTATCGTAAAACTGAATTTTGAAAATTCAAATATGACTTTTCCAGTAATTCTTAATAGGTCTTTGGCTTGACCACAATCAGATTCTCTTTTCTGATGTGAGAATATATTGCCAGTAGTAGTAGAAGGCACAAGACATATAGGTTCCAATTGCAAGGATAGCAGAAAGCAGAACAAAATACGGGACCACATCGGGATCAACAGCAATCGGTACATCATTATCATTAGCTTGTTTCGGGCGACCTCTATGCATCTCGTGTAAAGCCTGGCTAATACATAATAATTTACACATTGAAACACATTTGACAATTGAAGCTAAGCTACTAAGATTCTCATACATGTGCCAGAGAACAAATAGATTTGCTGGTCGCGAACTGGCCTGAAGATTCTGGAACCGCAACGAGATGAACTTTTACAGATAGAGCTAGAGATTCAAGACACATCCAGTTACTCGCTAATGAATAACAAAATGTCTTTAATTAAAAATCATGGAGCTCTTATGCTTTAAAGGACAACCAAAAGACTTATATTATGTAATTATGCGGCATAAATGTTTCTATAGATACTAAGCGCATAGCTTACAGCCTCATTTATAGAATTTTACTGTTTAGTCCAATTCAACATTTATTAGTTCAAAAGGACCATGCACCACATACAAAAATATATAGGTTATGCTACTATACAGTACAACAAACCGAATGTGAACATCCAAGGCGAGGCCAACAGCGTCATCAAGGCGGACAGATTCTAGGCGGCCATGAATAATCTGAGCATCATATGGTATGAAAATAATTGACGATATTAATAAAACGATAAATATGGCTAGAACATACACATTATCGTCTGTAATGGCCATTAATATGACCATAATTACAAGCACTATCAGCCCCAAACATGCAGTGAACGCTACAATTATTATGCCGGGCAACATTTTTTTGGGAAATCTGGCGCCACAGCATTGAAGTGTAATCATCAGTACGGCGGCGATAATTATGCCCACGCCCATTTCCAGGATTGGTATAAAGCCCATGATATACACACCGACCAGTGTCACGAGCAAAACAATAATGATAGCAAATATCCAATTCCACGGAGTTCTGTAGCGAATATACGGGATACACATAAATATGACCAAGAAAACGAATGCGACTGTTATATAAGCCATCGGATGTACGGGAATCAAAGAAAACATGTTTATCTTAACTCCCGAAGTGATCAGCCATAGCACGCAGCTGATGATGATGAAACCGGTGCCATATGCATAGACTTGAGATATAAATTTCCGAAGCAGATCGGGGTCCATGACTACGACTACCACTTCGTCATTCCTTTGTTGTCCTGCATTCATCTAGCCTGTCGTTTATAACTTTAAATTTCCAACAAAACTTTATAATTTGATAAAATGTGTGTGACGCTTGAATCTAAGCGGCATTTCATTACCGTAAAACTAACTTTGATAGGACTTTGACTTGTTCGCAATAAGAGTCGTAGCTTTATTTCAGATTCTCTTTTCTGATATGAGAATATCTTGCTAACGAAATTAAATGATATATAATGTTTTTATAGAAAAAGTGCAGAACCTTTATGCTTTCCGCTGGTCTTTCAAAGCCCGAATGTGAATTGTCAGTTCCAGAAGGTCCGCTTCTCAGTTAAAGAACCTTGAAACCAGTTCAATGAATTCCATATTGCTGACACCTTTGTCAGGAGCGGTTTACAGTTTCTTTTCTCTTAGATCGGCCGGCACTTCATAGTTATTTTTGAGGTAAAGTAAACATAGATATAACAAAAGCTGCCAAATAACATCATAAACGTAACATATATATACAACGAGTAGTAACTACTGGTGGCAAGATGCACAAATTTTAGCCGGCCGTGAATTTCCTGAGCCTGAAGGGGAACGACGCAAATAACCGCAGTCATCAAAGATATAGCCACACCAAGGGTGTATACTGGTTCTCTAGTTGTGAGTGACATTATTCCTAAAGCTAATAGTGCCATAACACACACACACACCAAGCCCCCTGTTAAGAAAGCGCTGGGAAGCACCTTCTTCGGGCAGGTGGCAGCACAACTGTGCAGAACAGCAATCAGTAGGACCGTGAGAAGTATTAGCATTTCCAAAACAGCGGGTGGCACGAGATACATCATATAGGCTCCAGCCAGTGTCGTAAAAGAGACCAAAATTACCAGAATTAGCCAATTGCAGGGGTGCCATGTGTGCGGACAGCAGTTAAGCATGGGTAGCAGCAACAGTTCCCCGACTATCCATACCACCGGATTAACGCAAACCACTCGGTTCATATCAAACTTAACTGTAGATACAACGAGCAAAATCGAACAAGTGAAGAAAAGAATGATGGTAGCAATTAAGTATACTTTGCGAATAAAATGCCTGAGCACTTTTGTGTCCACATTGGCGACAATCGCAACTTCTCCAGCGTTTTCTTCATGATCTTGTGGCATCTCATTGTAGTTTATTGAATGCTTTTATATTGTTTTACACTTGTGACACTATATTCTTTTTTACGTTCAGCTCTCTAAGTGAAAAATCGTAGATGCTGGAGGTCACCAAGCTTGACTAAAAGGAGAACAAGTTTTTTAGTCACCCCACTCAATTGATTCCGGCATGAGTCGATCCTAATACAATTCTTAGATCTTTAGTAGAGTTGCCGAGAAATGTGGAAGATGATGATCGTATATAAAAGAACCGAGTACAAGTGATAGCTTGCCAGTACAGGGGAGCTAAGGCGAGGATCGTTTAGTGATCATTCAAGCTCCTACGATCGATCTATCGACCATCACAGAACAACTAAAGACAAGATTATTCCTTCGGTGCAGTCAAATATAACTTGCTTTCGGCATACATACGTCTTAAAATGTAAGGACTCTGTTTCACCTTTGCTTTAAGTTTAAGTAGATAGTGCCATTTTAGTAGCAGTGGCCCATTTTTATTTCATTAAAACATATTGCAGAACAAGAGAACCGGCCAAAAAGAGCACAATAAAGTCCAAATGCATTTCCAAGGAATATATTAAGGCGCTCCGAAATGGCAATATTTGCCAACGTCCGTGCATGGCCTCCGCGTGATAGGGCACCAATATAATGGTCATTATTATGATGGGCAAGAAGAACAATAAGAGGAAATTTGGGTGATCAGTGAGTAGTACAATCACAAACAGCACAGCACCCACGACTAGCATCAAAAATGAGGTGCAAATCGAACACGTCTCCTCGGGCACATAGGGTCGCGGTGCAAAGACGCCACAGATGTGCAGGAAGGCCATTAGCACTGTAGTGACCAACAGCAGAAGCCCGAATTCCATAGTGGACATGTTTTGAATAAAATACATCATGGCCATGGTGGCGCACTCGATGATGACGAACAGCAGCAGCCAGTTGACGGGAAATGTGTAGCGAGTCCTTGGAAAACAGTTGAGCATAGATAAAGCCACTAATATGAACACCACCCATATGAAAATGGGCAGGGGCTGCTTGATGCGTATCCAGCGGAAGACCAGGCATTGCACAAGGGTAACTGCTAAGAGGCCCAATGTTAGGCTATAGACTTTGGCCACAAAGGCTTTATGCAACAGCGCTATTTGACGGTTCTCTTCTGTACGGTTTTCCCCTTGACTCGCCCGACTTGGCGAGGCCTCTGACATGCCTATCTGCACTTCAGTTTATCTATCTTAAACTTTTAAACTTTTGTGACGTTTAGAGCGAAGCTGGGGTCCTAGTACTTGTATATATACTATACTATTCTCATTCATGTCCACGACCATAGATAGTAATAATAACAATAAATCATTTATGCATTTAGTTCCTTAAACTGCATTATATTTTGTATCAAATTATGGCTTATTGTGAACAGTAAAACAAAGTGTACACCAATGGTAACTGCGCAAAACACATTGTCCTTGAAGATCACTTCAAAGCGCCTACCGTGGACCACCTGCGCGTGATAAAGCGATGAGATCATTACCACCACAAGCAATACACCATTGAAGCCAAGCTCATACCTTCGATCACGTGTTAGAAAGTACATGATGAGGCAAGCGATGGCAACTGCCATTAAGGCGCCTAGCGCTATGAAAATGACAATTTCGTTTGGCAAAATATTCTTTGGTAACCAAGCACCCAATAAATAGCAGAGCATAAGAAGTGTCAATGCTATAACAATCGCGAGAGCAACATATCTTATGTCGTAATCGGGCAGAACAAAGATTGTGCCCAGTGCCAGACATTCGACCAACAGTACAGCCAATATATAATTAAGTACAAAGATCCGACGCACCCCGGCAAAGAGGTTAAATATGATAAGTAATACAAAACCTACTGCCAATAATACGAATCCAGCAATAGTCATGTACTTATCTCGTTCCTTTAAAAGAAACACAATGGACAGCAATTGGACGGTGGTTATGAAAATCAGTAGGCCGGCAAACAAGTAGACGCGATTTATGAAGCGCACAGTTTTATCTTCGGGCTGTTCGGAGAACTCCTCTGGGTCAGCACTGAAGCGCACAAAGGGCGGTTGGGCGCGTGGTGGCAGCTGCGATGGGGGGCGACCCCGACGCAGGCGTTCTTGGAGTACGTCATCTGGAGTCGGTTGCACTTGGGACTTATACGCAGGATAGTACTGTGCAGTTTCATAAAGCATTCTGAACTCTTTACTACAGGTGACCTTTAATTTTGACAGAAATATCGTAGAAACACAATAACATTTAATAACCTAAGTGAAGATAACCGAGTCCCCGGAGAGCTGAATGGCGAGCTGGTCTGCTACCGCCTCTAAATAGAATAGGAGAAAGCTGATTAATAAGAAAGTCTTCATTCCTCTGTCCAGGGTCAAGCAGTCTTTGATCCCCAGGTGACTTAATATAGTGAATAGCCCAGAATGCAACAAATTAAAAATAAATGATTATTACTGTAATAATATTTATTTAAAACCAATAGTAATGACGGCCTGTAGTCATGCATTTGAAAAACTTTCCGATGTAATAATAGTTAATCGATATGGCTACAATAACAACAAAGACACAAAAGTCAAAATGTATAAGTTGTCCATGGGGCAGGAAGTAATCAATGCAGATGGGGCCACTTTTCCCATGCAACTTTTGCGTATTATGGTTGGTGTAAAGAAAAGCAACCAGCATTGCCAAAGGTATCATTCCGTGGAGGGTAGACACCCACAAAAATTCACCCAGGACCTGCAGTATTAGACAAGCAATTACCAGAACTATCATTATGGAATACGAGACCCATATTGTTCGAAACAGTTGAAAGCTGCAAAAGGCGCTGATGCAGGTGGTCAGGCAAAACAATAACATGGCAAGGGTATAAATACAAACGATAACTGCAAGTGGTAGGACCCGTATTAAATTATAGGGCATTATTATGATGCACTGGGTAGTAAGTGTGAAAAGCATCCATTTTGTCGCCTTGGAGTAGCGTCCGTATGGTACAAGATGGATGATCAGCATACAAATCAATATAAAGACCATCTCAACAGAACACGGTATAGGAATTCTGTGCTTAAGAAAAGCCCACATTAATGTCCATTCCAGCAGCGTTACCAATATGATAGTGATCCCAAATGCATAGACGCGAAGCAAAAATGACCGTATCAGTACGTTATCCTGCACCTCCGTCTCTTGCCCCTCACTCTCTGTATAGTAATTCGCTTTCGGTGGGGTTGGGGTTATGTTTAACATTTTTTCTCACAAAATATATAAAATGACTTGTGAAGCAAAGTAAATAATCTCTACAAATATTGTGAAACCATACAAAGAACCTATGTGAGGAAGAGAAGATCGGAGATATGTTAGCTAAGTCTGAGACAACACTTTAAACATCATCTCGGACGTTTTACACAATGTTGTATCAACCATGTTATTATAATGCAGCTCAAATATTTACAGTTTTATTAAGACCTGTCAGCCATTTAAATGCTCAAAATAGGATTAGTTAACAGATTTAATCCAAAGATGGTTGCTGTTCTATCAAGTACTCACCAATTTAAAATATTGTTTTGTCTGTTTAAAGAAACTTTGCAATTTTCATAAAATAAATACTCTGAGCTACAATTAGTTACAAAACATTTATATCTTTCAAAGATAAATATATTATTTGCAATATCTTTTATCCTTTGTGGATCGATTACATTTAAAACTTGTATATGCGAGATTATAAATAGACATATAAAGTCCGAATGAAGAGTTAACAGACAGTGGACCGTCTCCCCAGTTGGCACCAGGGACAGCCGTCCATGTATGTACTGGACATGATAATGCACTGCGATCAATAGGCCCAGCAATAGTGGCACAAGATATAGGAAATAATATAATAATACTGTCGTCAAATGGTGCACCATGAGGCATACAATGCTGGACACAACACAAGCAACCCACACATTTCTCAGTATTTTCAAATTGGGCAACAGTTTCTTGGGTAACCAAGATCCCGATACAATACCGAGCACGAATAAAGCTAATGATATTCCAATAGCCACTGAGACGTGTCTTACTTCCATCCAGGGAAGGGCAGCAGGCACTCCAATTGCGAACGTTTCGAGCACAATCACAGCTAAAATTAAGTTCTTCCGCGAGGCCTGACGTAATTGTGTGTTGCAGTCTATTAAGCAAACAAATTCAATGCCCAGTGCGAAAATAATAAATCCTGCCAAGGTTATGTACGCGTTTCGAAATGATATTAGAGCCGCTATGAGAAGCCATTGAAAAATTGTGATGACGATGAAGATGAAGACGAGCAAATAGACGCTTCGTAGAAACCTTCCTATCTCCTTTGGAGTCTGGTTTGATGGATCGTTCTGTGGCGCGAAATGGAAGAATACAGGTGGCCTTGATGGTTGATCTGGCCAACGTATCGTCTCTGGGCCCAGTTGCAATTGATGCTCATTAGCACCAAATATGTTCTGGGCAGCATTCTCAGCCATGTCAGTTAAGTTTTAATTTTGACAATATATGCATAGCTAATATTATATAGAAGTCTGGGGAAAAATATTGCACAATATTGCAGAATCAATGGAGAACGCCTAAGCCTTGGCATTTTTATATCATAATAATAATAGAAGTGAGAGCCTTATTTATATATCGAGGCTATTGCATACATAACAATGAATTTTCGTAGAAACATGTATCAGCTATTCTTTTATTTTATTTTTCTAAATTTCTTAGAATGTAATGGAATAAACTGTTTTCGGTTTACCTAATCACAACTAGAAATGTTGCAACATAACAATTGTAAATCGATGCCACGATATGCCAATGACAAATTATCCATGAATGCTTATTTTAGTTTTTGAATACTTCATCTATTTATTGAAAAATGTGGTCGGTTGTTTTATGAAACGACTACTATTGCAAATTTAGAAGATATGATACGATAAAAAGAGTATGGCTTTCTCAGTTCTCGTCCATTGTCAGGCCTTCACATTTGTACGAGTATATCACAACCAGTAAATTGGCAGCGGAAAAATCAGCGGAGCGTGAGGAAATCAACAACAACAACAACAACCATGGCAACGACAACGTCAACATAACGGCAGAAACAACAATAACAAAGCGAACAGAAAAATGTTAACTAGCAACGATCAAGGCTAACAAAACAGCCACAAAGGATGCAGCGATAACGAGAATAAGGGGGTTCGCATCCCTACTCCTTTCTCCCCTCGACCATTGTTTGTTGTTATTTAGCCTATCGCTTGAATGGCAACCAAAGGAAAAGAAAAGGATAAGAAAAGTATCTTTGAGTTGCGTGCGCTGCCGCATCTGCGGCCTCGATCACTTTCACATGCCGCATTGTCTAAGAATGACTCAATCAGTTGCCTGCGCTTATCCCTGATCCTGCTAAAGACATGCAAATGCGCTTCCACCCAGCTGACTGACAGTTCGAAGGGAGCCGCGAGGCAGCTGCAGCAGTCAACGCCAACCCCTTCTGCGTTTAAATTGCGTTTTTTCAATCAAATTGTTAACTTTAAATGTTTGTTATTTGGTCATATAATACTCAGTGAATATAACCATTCCGTACTTACAAACTTTCTGGCGCTTAGATGAAATTAATATACACATATGTGTCTATCAGAAATCCTACATGAAACCATCTCATCGTCTCAGTCTACAATTTCTAATTGGTTCGGATTAAAATAGATCGCATAGCAATGACCAACTTAATGGCAGTTTGTCTTACTATGTTAGTATATTTGCGAAGCGTTAATTCGATCTACTTTGATATTTGTAATAGCCAGAACAAAGCTTTGCAGACAGGCAATAGAAAAGCCGAGTTTATTAACAATATCAACGCACTTTTTTGTATTCATTGAGGTTTATTATAAATTCAATTCATTATAAATCCTTATACTTTGCAATAATAGTGCCAAAGTATTCATTGGCAGGCAAGCATTAGAAATCGCTTCTTTAATAAATCAATCAGAACCCTGCGAAACTACTCATCTTAAACCATTTCAATAATTGCCCTTGAGCAATCAAAACTACTCAATACTAGATGCATAGGTCAATGCTCGCTCAGAACCGCTGAATGAGAAAACTGAGAAAAAGTGAAAGCGTGCCGTCAAGTTCTCGACATGCAAGCAAATGCAATGGAGCAGGAGAATGGAAAGCGTTGTGGGTGGGGAAGGTGAGGGGAGCGCGGGCGGTCGGACAAGTGGCTGTCCAGCAGATATGACACACATGCAACTAACGAACGGTAGCTTCAGTTTTGCATGCCCGAGCCAGATGAAACGACAGGCCGCAAAAAGCACAAGTCCGATCCAAAAAGCTCACGGAAGCGTGACGAACAAGCGCACAACGGACGGCCAAAAGGCAGCAGCCACAACCAGGGCCACAACCAAGCAGCCAAATGAGCCAGCGTCAGCCGTGGGTCAGTGGAGAAGGCACAGGTTCCAAATGTATGCTTCAAACATACATACGTGCTGCGAGTACAATTTATAATATTCTATTAGTTCCACGGCCCGACAAGCTAAAACAGGCCCGTCGACTAGAACTGACTAACTGACTGACTGCCTGACTGACTAGCTGGCTGGCTGGCTGGTTGGTGGCTGGCTGGCTGAGCGAAGAGGCAGCGCAGTGCTGCGCAGTTAGCGCAGATAATACATCCGTTTCCGGTTAAGCCCATATTTTTGTGTCATTTAACAGGCAGCGGGAGAGTCAGCAACTGGGCAACTGGGCAAGCCGGAGTGGGAGTGGGGCAGACTGCCGCAGTCGCAGATGCCGAGGCTGCTGCTGGTTAGACAATCGATGCACAGTGGTCCAAAAGTTAAAAACATTGGTCAGCCTAAGACCCAGTCAGCATAAATTCCATTTCGATTGTAAACTTAGAAAAAATAACTGGCTGTTGGGTTGAAAATCAAAACTGAAACTAAGTAATAAGCATTAATTATCCAGTCTGAACATGTGCTATCCACCTCTGGCGCACGGCCAAGATGTCCAAAGATTTTCAGTGCTCATCGGCTTTTTATTACTAACGGCATTCATAAGGAATCTGGTGATCCCTACACGAACATTGAATTGTCAGAACCATTTGTCATATTTTTATGGTACAATTAATTTATAATTTTCTAAATTTGAATTGTCAAGGTATTATTATAAACTTTTATGACTGTTCCCTTATTTTCACAATAATCATAAAAATAAATAAATTAATAAACTCGCCAGAATTTGTTAGTTTTTTCTGCATATACGGGTACAGAAGTATTTTAGCTGCACACTGCTTTTAAGCCACTGTGCGACAAGCGTCACAATGCGACTGACATGCGACTGCAGCTAACGAGCACCAGTGGGGCACGGCATCAAGTGATGCGACAAGTGCAGTTGACGCTGGAGCTGGAGCGGAATCGTCAACGCTTCCGCATATTTCTCATTTCCACAATTAAACATTGCGAGTGTAACGTTATGGAAAATGCCAAGGGTTGTACACCCACACAGACAATGGCACAGGAGTTGAGTTGAATTTTATGCTTCTTACGATAAATCAAACTTGGAGCAATTAATAATGCGCATTTGGCAGTGGGTGGCTTAGATGCAGGGACGGCCAATTTCGGGGTGATATGCGCACAGAGACGGAAGCTCAAATGGAGCTGCACATGGAGCGGGAACTGCAATGCGTTGTAATTATATGCGCCTGAACAGCGAACGGAAGTTGCGTTTGGGCCTTGCATGGTTTCCTCCAGACTAGATTGGTCCAACCATCTCCTATCTGACATTATCTGGCGACAAGGTAAGAGGAGCTTTTTTAGAAGTTGATGGACTGGGTAAGCTGTTAATACGCACGACAGGTGCAGTTGTTCTCATAAGACAAGTTGAATACTGGTTGCATTGCACTTCCTAGTATTACGGGTACTACTTGTACATAAATAAATAACCGAAAAAGTAGCCGAAAGCTGAGTAAATAAGGTGACACATATTGCACTAAACAAAAGGCTCGCCTCATTGTTAAATAAAATATACATATTCACTAGCGTTTTAAACCAAATTAATCAGTCCCTTTTAGCTCTAGACTCCGAATAATATGTATACCCGATATCATTCTAAAAATAAGTAAAACAACTTAGCGTAAATTGAAGAAAGCTACTTCCAAAATCAATGTTCATTTATTCTTAAAAGAAGAAATTATTATAAAATCTTTTCTAGTTTTCGACAGGCGTAGGACTTCTACCTTTAGTACTCGGATTTAAAATTATTCAAGCATTAGTTTTGGAGGTATAAATTGTCGTCGGCCATCATTTACAGCTCATCAATAAACGGATACATACCCCCGTGTTTCTCTCCATGACCCACAACTGCTTTTAATTTGCCTCGTTTCAACACCATTACAAATTTATGAGCTCGCTACACTCTCACACATACATATAAACTATTCCCGTATATAAATGCAAATTTATAGCCACACACCGTTCAACAATTGCGCGATATTTCCATGAAGAGGAAGTTCTACTCAAACCTAGTCGAGCTAGGGCGACGCCAGGCAGCTAACAAAATTTATGCCACTGATGAAAATGTTAAAAAAATATATATATAAATTAGCGAAATTCCGGAAATTGTAACAAATTAACATTAGCACGAATGTAATTAGTAACGGCGCGTTGGGTGGGCCGAGCAGCGAACACCGAGTACATTTATGGAGCTGTACTCATTATAATATTTGAGGTTAATTGCATTACTACAGAAACGTGCGTAATTTAAAGCACTTTAACTATGTTTAGCAAAATACATAATACTAATATTCAAAATACTTAATAAACCTATAACTGAAAAATTGTACATTCAGCCGCGCTTAATACGATTGTACCAGCTGTTTTTTCGAGGGTTTCAACAACACCCAACGAATTCACACCTGCAATTTCAGCAAACTTTCAAACGTACATATAATATTTGTATGTATGTATGTATGTATGTATATCTTTATGTATACATCGGAACACTTGTGTTGACTCACCGCCTATAATTTGAGCGGCATACGAAATGAGTTTTACATAGCGGGGGAGATTTTTCAGCATTGTTTGTGTAGGCCTGTGTGAACGGCAGACAAATTGGATGGCCAGGTGTGAATAAATAGGTATGTTAGGAATTGGGCAAGTTGTCAATCAGTCAGTTAGTCAAAAATATGTTAATGGTGGCAATGAATGCAATATAGTTTTTAAATGATAACGTTAGAGTTATATTTATTTATATGAATGTTCACAATTGAATGGGTCTCTGAGCAATGTGTAACTTCTTCCTTTCTTACAAAAATAAAGCAACTGGTAGACAACACTTTTTTAATGCCTTATTGGCTAAATAAAAAAATTTGAGTTTTTTAATAAAATGAAATGCTGGGCCAGCGAAATATTAGTGGATTTCAATAACTGATTAATAGTCAATATAATAGAAACTCCTTACATTTAAAGCTTCAGATATAATAACCAATTGATGCAGTATATAATTTTAGATTCAATACAAAATTAATACAAATGTAAACTACAAACTTTCTATAATTCTAGAAAGTGCTTTCCAGTAATGCAATGATGTACTTTATACGTTTGTCTTTTTATTTTTTTAATATACATATTGACTAGAATTTTAACATGTAAAATATTTTTATTTTAAGTAAGAATGTGCCGTCTGATTTTAATATTCTAAATCAAAACCATTTTCGTTCAATACCATTTCAATGGCTTTATACAAGCATTTGCCCAAGAACCGTTTCCAACAAAAGGAAACATAGACTACATACATATATTATGGTTAACTTGGAATTATCTTAACATTCTTTAATTGTCAACCAAAAATACTGTGAATGTCCAGTCTGAAATCAAAAAGTGCATCTCATTTGTGCATACAGATACATATATATTTATATAAAACATATCTCATTTTTTTTGAGCTTGCATTTCAGCGCATCAGTCAATGGCCTTTATATGCAACATCGATCAGTTAAAGATTTACGAATTCTTATTGTTAGCAATACTTTCGCTTCGACTGACCCAGTAACGAGCTTTAGGCCGCCCACTCGCTTGAAAAAGCCCCAACTTTAAAAATGGCCTAGACCAGGCAAACCGGCAAACTACATTCTCGTTTGGTGTTACCAGCGTAATGTGTTGACTGTATGCCCAAATATTTCGTGGGTGTTTGAATTTATTAGCATTTACGAATATTTGTATATTGCGCTTTTTTTCAGTTACCACAAATGGCCGTCGACCAGCCGAAAAACTGGCTGGCTGGTTAACTGAATGACTGGCGGCTGTTGGACTCTGGGCATGACATGCTTTGAATTTTTGATTGATTTTTGAGTTATTAATATTTATTTATATTTTGTTGTTGTTTTTTCGTCCCTCTTTATATATTTGTTGTTTTGTTTTTTATGCAACATACACAATTTTATAACTTTGCGAATGTTCAAATAAACACGTTGTATTGCTGCTGTTAATGGCCGCATAAATTGTTGTCTGATATTATTTTTTATCTGTCTGTCTGGCTGTCTTCCCGTCCCCTGGCCATTTGCTTGTCTGTAGTATGTACGTGTACATACGTTTGTTTATTTATCATAACGCATTGTCGTTATTAAGTATTATTATATGCGACTGTGCTCTTATAAAGAAAAAAGAGCGTTGAGCGCACGTGCCACATTTTGTGGTCCCCGATTCCACAGAAAAAAACAGTCAGCGGTTCATATTTTCGGCGGCCGAGCGCCGGGTCCCGCCGCAACGGCCGCTCTAATGCGTGCATTAGTGCCTAAATTACCATTAATGCTCAAATCAAGCCAGAAATCGAGCGCAAAAGGTTAAAAGCAGCAACATCGACGGCCTGCATGTGCCACAATTTGTTGTATTTGTCGTTGTTGTTGTTGCCAACTCTGGCACGTTGCCAACTGAGAAATGCGCAAGGAAGCCAACTCAGTCAACATCCTTTCAGTCGCAGTAGGAATTATTTGAATACACATTACATTGGCGTTTTTCACTTAAATTGTTTGCTTTTAGTACAAACTGCCACACGTGGCTAACGAAAAACTTAAATTGCTATTGAGACGTCATTAAAAGTTATAGCTTTTAGCTGCTATGGGAACGTAAGGAAACATTTGAGGAGGGCAAGCAGTTAAGTTCATTAATACTTATGTTAGCAAGGATCGAACGTGGAGTTCTTAGGCTCTATTGCAAATATGTTATTTCACACTAAGCTATTTACAGAATAATATATTATAGTTATTTGTTTTTATTATAATAAATTCTGCATTGGAACTCTTTAGATAAGATGTCTATGCAAATTTGAAAACGCTGTTTTTGGAATATTGTTTTTCCAGCTTTGGTTTATTTATTTGTGTTAATTTAAAATAAATAAAATTAATTTCAGTCGAAATAATTTTTGTTTCAAATACTATGCAATTGGATATTCTTTATTATCTAAAAGTGGAGTTACTTTTGAAAAAAAAATTGGCGCTAACACTATCCAGGATCATCTTCATCCATTAATGATAAGGAATACATCTATCGGCATATACAGTTATATATCCTTCGCTGAAAATTATATTATTGTTTCTGATGTTTGTTTGCAACACACAGAAGAAAGCATTGTAGACCATCTTCTTAGGCTATTTTAAATACAATTTTTAAAGAAAAAATATGCGTATTTGATTGTTGATATTATTTATGTATATAGTGGCATTAAACTTGGACGAATATGCAGATTGAAAAGGACACTTGACACTACAGAAGATGAACAATTTTTACCTTATAAATAAAAGAATTTTCACAAAATAAATTTGGTATTTCATTATAATTCATGTGCATGCACTGAGGCCGGACTCAGTTCCCAAACACAATTAACCCGCTTCTATTTGGCTTACACCGCCAGCTTACAGTGGCAGTTTTGTAACATAGGTTTGCTCAAGTACAGCCAACATCCATCAATAGTAGCCACTGCCAACAAAGCCCTGACCAGTCGGTAGTCAGAGAGCGGACGTTGCCATGGTTCATTAGAACCTATTAAACCAAACCAAACAAACTACCAACCACCACCAGACGCTGTCCAGCTCGTGCTCGTAGTTCCAGCTACTCATAAAAATTTCGCAGTTCATAAGCGCCAAAAAGGTGAGAGCACACGAGCAGACGAGTATTACAGAAAGAAAAAACAAAAAATCAAACCGAACGAAGCGTTCAAAATCATTTCCTACTAAAAGCCAACCAACGAACGGACATGGCATTGGCGATGGTTGCGGCCCTGTGATGGTGGCTTGGGTCTGGCCCAGGGCATGGGCATGGGTATGGGCATGGGCGGCTCGGCGTCGGAGTTGAGCTCAAAATGCGTGACTGCGACTAATGACCCGCACGTGTTCAGGTTACCACCGACGAGCAACGCCAACAACTACTCCGACTACAACTACGAGCCGAAGCGAGGCGAGGCGACGCGACGCGACGCATCGACTATGTAGCCAGAATTGATTACGATCGCTGGACGCATATTAATTGTGCCAGACCTATGAAAAGGATACTGAAGGATGCGCATCAGCCGCTTGGCAGGGCCTCGGATTTGGAGCGTATGACTGCACGGGGCGAAGATGTTCGTCTTCTCTTAAGTGTTGGCGCAACTGCGTCTGCGCATATTATTAACAACTTAATGGATCGTGGACTAGACTTCTTGCTTTGCTCGTGTTGGGTGCGTGTTTCTGCAGGTAAACAGCGCATTTGTCTGACAGTCGATCGCCACTACGCCACTACGCCACCACACCACACACCAGGCAGCATTGGGGAATGAACAAAAATTTGTCACACTTTTTTCTTTATTTTTTTTTTGGATGCCCCATTGCCACTGTCTCTATGAATTTGTAGTCGTCGTTGTTTCATATTTCTGACTCGTCTGGCTCCTCGTTGACCGACCCTATTGTAGATCTTATCCGTTACGTTGCTGTCCGACCACGTAGCGCGATTTAGAGATATTTCTGTTTTATGATTAAGTGCTGGCCACACCATTGCGAGGTGTACAGAAATGTTAATTAGCACTAATTAAATAATTTATTACCCATATTTTCGATTGAAATTCTAACTCATTAGATATATTGAGTGCCATAATGCATATTTAATGAGCAGAGATGGTACGAATTTTTTTTGATGAGTCGGGCATTGGAAATTTGATTGGATATTAAGGATTATGTTGGCGATGCATTAGCGTTTAATGAGCCACTTCGAATTACTGGCCAGATAGTTTAACCAGGAAATTTTGCACATCTGGAGACATTCTTCCAGGATTAAAAGTATAAGAAGCACTAGATCAATTCTGTGAGAATAAAAAGATAATTATTTTATAATTATAAACCTAGAATATATATCTTCTTTGGTTAACCCAAATTCGAATGGATCGTAGATACAGATGCATTTTAATTACTTCTCATTTTCACTTCAATATCAATTAAACTTTCTATGTACATTAAATACAAATCTATTATTAAAGAGAATTTCGAAGCAGAAAACGTTTAGTTATTTAAAACCATTAATAATAATAATATTTGTGAATGGCTTGGAGAAATTGTTCTTATATATGAGTCCATAAAAACGAACTCATTTAAGCAAAATCTATTTACATTTTAGTTAGGTCTGCTTTCTATAAATAACAAATAGTTGAAAATGGCATTAAAACACTCATCAGCGAATCCTTCCACCCCATTTTTGAGAAAACGCTGTTAGATTTTCAGACTTAGATAATATTCACTAAAACTTTAGCACAACTGAGCTCTTGATGCAACACATTTCTGTACATTCATAACTATTTCAAGGCGTTTAGTCAACTTTTTTTGTATTTAAGACAGCTTATGCCAAGCGCCAGTGTGAAAGCCAACTGACTTTTCTTGACACTGATCTTACTTTGTGTTGAATGTTGCTGAATGTTACATCTTTTGCAACAGCAACAGCATCAGCAACACCAAGTGACCGACCGTACATGCAACAACATGAGTAACTATAAACGCAATTACCTAGACAACAGCAACAACAGCAGCAGCAGGAGCAGCAACAGCAACAACAAAGGCGACTACATGCCACACCAGGCCGCATCGAGGCAGCCCGAGTCGAAGGCGCAGTCGCAGCCGCAGCCGCAAAGCAACTACCAAGTTACTCAAGTTACAATGAAATTTGTCTGAGGCAAGTAAACATTGCCACCGCATGGAGCAAGTTGCGCGGGCGTGCAATGCAAAATGGCGTTCGGTAGCTCAATTGGGGGACCATGGGGTGCAACAATGCCGACAGGAAACCGAGGAAATCGAGTCAGCAAGTCGGAGAGCCAGAGAGTCGGCGAGTTGGCGAGTCGCAGTGCATGATGAGGAATGTGTTAGCCGCACGTCTTTTGCTAATAACCGTCATAAATTTTGCCAGCCAACAAATTGAAATTAAACGACGACGACGGGTAGAACGAGGAACGACTGTGACTCCGACTCCGACTCTGAAGCTAGCTAGAAGGATCAACGCATATAGTCAGGCCGCAGAATGCAATCAGAGCGTGTCGAGAGCTCGAATATACATAGGGTCGTGATTTGGTTTTGGGTTTTCGGTTTTCGGTTTTCGACTCTGATTCTCGTTTCTGCTTGCGATCTGTCCGTGTATGTGGGGGCATGCTTTGGAAGAAATGTGTAACTACTTTGTTGTTGTCATGTAGTTAGCACTTGAAGATTTATCCGCGTGAATTAATTGCGATCTTGTTGTGCAGTGAGTTCGACCGAAAATGAAGATGAAGATGATGCTGCTGCTGCTGCTGTTGTTGTTGTTGCTGTTGTTGCTCTTGCCTTACCACATGTGGCGCATTGCGTGGCCTTTATCAAATTAAACGGTAGCACAGCTGGAGGCAGCAGTGGCAGTGGCAGTGGCAGCAGCGGCAGCAGTTGCTGCTACTTGTTGGCCATATAAAATTATGACAATTATTGTGCGCCATAAATTCAACGTCGGGCAACATCAAGCGCTCGCCAATCCTGCCCTGCACTTTCTGGCATTATTCATTGTCGCAACTTGATCGTAAATCAATGCAATGACAACGATGTGTCATAAGCCGTTGAACTGAGCACTGATCAAAAAACGCACAGTGGTTTAGCATGAAGTTAAATCACTTGTATTCGTGGAAAGGACATCCCAAAACAAGATTGCATATTTAACAAAACTTATTACCTATTCAAAACTACAATAGAAAGGCATTCTAGTTATCATCACTAAGAAGGCTCGAATGTGAAAGTTTATACTTAAGCGCTTATAGTACTTATTTTTCAGGGAAATCCTTATCGAGTTTTAGTTCTTTATCGAACAGAAAAACACCTTTTGAAATGGTAAATAATTTTGTAAATTTTGCTTTAATAGTAAACACTTAAATGCGGTTGTACCATACAACATATACAAAATAATGTATTTAATTATATATGTATTTCACGCCACTGTGCGATGAATCGTTATTAGGCGATTGCCAACCGATCGACACTTATGACATTATCGCACTCGCGTGCTGTTTATGTATGCGCCACCAGGCTATAGACTGCAAATATTTTCACAGTTTGTGGAGCTACGTGGCATTCATCAGAATGCGTCGCAGGCGGCGTTGCCGGCATCGCCGGTATTGTCGGCAACGCGCAGATCAATCAACGCCTTAAAAGCAACTGCAGTTTCTTATTACGACCAAGACGAGCCTGCTCCCTGTTCAGTGCTTGCCCTTGCCTTGTTTTTGCATTTTGGCAAATAATTTTTCGCGCATTTTGCGACGTTTACAAATTGCCGCCATTAATTAGACAAAAAACGCACGCACCAATGTTCGAGACGCGCCAAAGTTGCCTCGTCGTGTAGGCGAGCCCAAAAGTCAGCTACTTGGCTATAAGTCTGACTGGGACTGGGACTGAGACTGAGACAGGGACTGGGGCTGGGATTGAAACTGTGACTTGGAACGGCGACTCTGACTGCACATCACATAATAATCAGCGGGTGGACAGCAACAGGATTGGCATGCACATGATATTAATTACTCCCACTGTCAGTTGCTGTTCGTTGTTGTTGTTGTTGTTGTTGCTGTCGTTCCTAATTAAGTTGTTTGGGTTGTGAGCTGCGCACTCGTCTGATCACTTTATGAGTTATTGAACCGGCCAGCGCCAATCCGACTTGTGCCGATTTTGGTTAACGCGATTACGTGCTGCAATGCACAATGAGCGGAAGTACAGTAAACGCATTGGAACATATCGAAAATACTCTTTATTTTCAGTTGTTTTGCAGTGATACTAGAAATAATTAGGACGTAGTCTCCTTAGTTTCACAAATTAAGATGATGGGAATATCTTTGAATATAACCCCCGTTAGCTTCCAATTTTACCCATTTAGAAATTGGAAGAAAGTGTGAGCTCTAATCTTCAAGAGTATTCAGCATTTTCCTTCCCACTCTATCGGCCTTAGGTTTGCAGAAGTCTCAGCCGCAAACACCACTTAAGAAGCGCCCCCACCCACTAAGTGGCCAACTGCGGTGCGCTGACACTGCACGCCCCAGACGGCCTGGACGCCCTGATCGCTTGACTAAGTTGTCAACCTGCCTGTCAGCCAAAGGCATTTTGGGCTGCATTTGCCAGACGATGTTGTCAGGTTTAATGCCTCAGCCATGAAATGAATATCGCGTGCCGTGGCGAAGCTGCTCACTGAGCCATGCCCAAGCTACCAACAACAACAACAATAACAACAGATGCGCTCTATGTTAGCTGTCAACACAGTTGTTGTAGTGCTAGTTGTTGTTATTTGTTCGTCTGTGTCGTTTGCTCGTATCTAATGCCGAAACGGACGTCGCATAATTAGTGTCTCTAAATAAATCAGTTGCCATCGGCTGACAGGCCAGCAACAATTTGTTATGTGTTGTTGTTGTTCTCTAGCAGGTCTAGCCACGATCGACATCACCATCATCCGAAATGAGGAACAACAACAAAAACAATAGCGAACACATTCCGAGAGGGTCAGCTTTAATTTGTATTTGCCTATATATGTAGATATACCCATTGGTTTGTGCTTTTTATCTCGGGCTGTCGTCACTGACGTGATTTAAGTGCTTTCCCTTGACGATCCCTCCTCCCTTCTTGCTCTCTCACTTCGATTTTATGTCTCAATTCTGTCGGCGTTACTTTTGTTTTCCCGAAGAGTTAATGACAGTGGCTAATGCTGCGTCTGATGCACAATGGCTGCCTTATAACAAATAACCGAACAAAATTCCATGGCCTTAAACATGAAGATGGTGCTGTTGGAAATGTGGTAATAGTTGTGTTCAAACAAAATATGAAACACCGGAAAACCCCAATAAGGCAGGTTCAAGAAAACCGGCGAATGTAGTTTGTTTCCCAATCGGATGAAATAAGTATGCTATATATACATACCTAGTATAACACAATCATCAAGCATTTTTATGGTAATGGCAGAATTTAGAAAAACTTTGAAATTGAATTTGAAAACTTGAATATATATAGTTAGTGCAATGTTTTCATGAAGACAGATATTTTGTATATCAAGCGTTTTTAAATGCAAAGGAGCTTCCAGTTATTTCTCAATGACGAATAATTTACGTTTCATACTTTTGAAATAAATAATCGTAAGTTAATTCTTCCATAGTTAAAGTCAAATATCAAAAATTAATATCTGTTTTACAACTCCAGACATTTTTTTACCACTACTCATTCATTGTACCTCTTTGTTCCATGATTTTATTTAATTTTTACTAATTCCTAATATTTTATGTAATACAAACTGTTTTGTACAATTAAATGAAGAATTTGATTTACATATAATTTCTAAAAATATTTTATTTAAAGAGTAAACTAAGTATAAAACAGATCGGACTAAGTTTTTTGGATTATATATTTATGCCTGCTTAAATCGTATAAACGTTTGTATTTGTCAAACTGTAAACACCGTTTTGTTCAAAACTCATACTAAAAATGCTTATTGATATCTTTATTCAACTAAAGCGTTTGCAAACTTGTTTTTTGTTACTCATTTCGCAACAATTTTTCTTAGCAATATTTTGAAACACTCCCCTCCCATTCATGTCAATAAATATCAGCTAATCCAATTGTCAAACCTAGTGGCCTCAAAATCCATTATTTTGCATCTATTTATTCTTCCTCGATTTGCGTGAATAGCTCAGTAGTGACAAAATAAGAATAAAAGAAATCATTATGTCAGTGTTCTCCTAATTATTGACAGCTTCGACCACCAACCGAGTTCCTCTTTAATTATTCTCAATTCTGAGCTCAGTTTTTTCGTTTTGTTACCATTGTGTGGCGCTTTCTTTTATTCTGTTTGACGCGCTGGTGTTCGATTTCTATTAAGTGCGGTCGCGTGTTGCGCGATTGCCGTGCCGCATTGTTTCGATAAGATAATCTCTTTTTAAAAGCTTGTAAAATGCTCGTGTCTGCCCCTCTTTGTGTTCGCCTGTGTAACCCGTTTTAGTTGCAGCGTGCACCTTAAAGCCGTTGACATAAATATACGCGCATCTCAACACCAGCCATCAAGTGCAACAACAACAACAAAAGCAGCGGCAGCAGGAACTACAACACCAGATCAGTGCCACATTATGTGTGAGTTCAACTGTTATCAATAAGCACATTAATTTGATTAATAACCACCTGCAAATCATTTCCACGCCAAGATATGCACAAAAGACACCCAAAGCCACCAGTCAGAGTTCAGCCATAAAAGGAGAGTGCCACCTCCACCGCCAACCCCAAGTGGCAAGTGTCAGCAACAAATGCTGATGATGACAAAATGTCAATGCCATTACAGCAGCCGTCTTCACATCAAAATCAAACTACATCTAGTTGCCAAAATCGGCACAATCTGCAGCTTTATTAAAATTCGTTGGTAAAATCTTTAAATTTCATTTTGGTTTCTCATAAAATCGCAACACCATAAGCACTTAAATTATTTCCACTTGTGAATATTGTAGACATGATTCCATTTTTTAAATAATACCTATAAGAGCTATTGTACTTGTTTGTGGAAAATGTTTATCATACAAATAGCTCATCTCTCTTTCAAGATTTCATCGAAACCGTACATTTGTTTTCCTCCTTGAACAATGAAAATTATTCTACAGTATTGCTAATTCCTTAAAATTTGTTAAACAAATTAATTGTCATATAAAAGAGATATTTAAAACTATTTAATCATCTGATTTATTTTCCTGAAATAAGACAATTTTATACTTTAAACAACGGATAGATAGTTCGATTATTTAATTTTCCATTGTTCAACTAAAAGAAATCGTATGAATAATATATATCAGACTTGACAGTACATATCTTGTTCATATATTGACTTTAAGACTTTCTTTTTTTTAAGTTCTTTTCACATGAATTGTAAAAAAAGCCCACTGTGCTTGGCAGGCAATTTACGCATCGACATCATCAACTGGTGCGGCTGCTAAGCTCAACCCTTTCACATACTATACATAAATCGCTATCTTTATGGAATTTTTATGGGCAATCTCCTTGCAGGCATGCAACACACAAAACTAATACAGCGCTTCCGATTCGCCAACCCTCGGCGCCACCTTTGTGAAATTGACAGGAAAAATGTGGCAAGGTGCACGCGACATCATTGCGCATCATTATGTGGGCGGGCTGTGGGGGCAATGTGGGGTTAAATGTTGGCAGCTTGGGGTTGTGCTTGCCAAATAAAATTTCCTGCTTATGCTGCTGCTGCTACTGCTGTTGGCAGCGCAATTTGTTTTGATAACCAAAAAATAACCAGAAGATGGCAGCCGACAAAAAAGTGCGCCTAAAAATTGCTTGCCTGGCAATTTACTTCAGCTTTTGGCGCCAGTCCCCAAATTGCCAAAACGCTTTGAGCTGATTTCGATATGATTTCAGGTTAAGACGCTCGCTCGCACAAACTATAAACACAGCGGGGGGCATATGCATACAATCAAAAATATAAATAAATAAATTCAGACCGCATAACGTGTGCAAAATAGCACTTTCAAATACATATTGTATGGCCAAATATACTACACATACGAGTATGTGGTATCTATAAATACAGACCTAGTCTCTTCTTTTCGCATTTACTGGCATTGCCCAAAAAAAGAGAATGTCCATAATGCAAAACTTGGGCAGCGTTTTAATCCGATTTGCATGATTAAATTTTATTAGGCATTTTTTGGACAATGTTATTTTTTGCTTTGATACAAGCTTTGCATCTATAAAAACCGTTATACTTTCAACACATAATTAATAAAATGATTTGCAGAGCGATGCCCAACTTGAATTGTGGAGGCCTGCATGGCCAATTGATTGCAAAACTGATTATATTATGTTGCTTTTTATTTCAATTTTCAGCGGATTTTTTGTGTTGAACCAAAAGCTCAGATTTAGACTTGTTTATAGGCAGAGCCATAGATAACAAAAAAAAGTGAATGCAGTTTAACAAAATTATAATTAACTTTTGCTAAAGAAAAGAAGTTCCGCCTTGCAATATTATTCGTGGGGCATTATTCATGTATAGGAGAACGTCTCACGGAAAATATATAACTCCTGGTTCATCCGCGCTTTAGAATTAAATAAGTATGGATTGTCAACATAAACCAAATTTTACGATACATTACAACTAATAGTTTTAATCCAAGAAAATCTAAGAATAAAGCCAACAACAACAAGGCGGATAATAATTGTATCTCTTATAAGTCGACTCTCGAAGCATTTCAGATTAAATTGAAAATGGAAATTAAACACTTCAATAAACCTTTTAATGCAACAATTTATGGCTACATTTAAAAGTTGATTGAAAAATCAGAGATTCATTGCTCGTAATTGGGTGACCACCCACTGTAATTCCCATTATCCGCAATCCATTTGGACAGCTTATAATTAAGAGAATAATTAAAAAGCAATCTAAAATGCGAACACTCAAAATCGAAATCTTTATGCGAATTTATGTGCAATTTTTCAATACATTTTATGTGTTCTTTTAATTCGAGACGAGCCGCAACCTCACGTCACAAATCTTAAGTTTTGTCATGCAAAGGCAATTTGTTTGTAGATTTCGATTTTCGTTTTTTGTTTTACGTTTTTCGATTTCTCAGCTACGCTTGTTATACATTATTAATATTGAATTCTGTTCAAGTAAACTGCTCTTCGCATGCTGCTTCTATTTAATATTTATTTATACACATGTACGAATTTATAAAATGCAAATCACACATTAACTAATTAATATTAAAACAAGCGCCCGGTCGATTCGACAAACCAGTAGAATTAAACGACAGCAACAGCAACAATAAAATAAAAATAAACAAAATATTTAAACAAATAACAACAACGCATAAAAATTCAATAAACTACCCACACAGACGGCTCCAAAAACAAAAAGAAGCAAACCAGCTGGATGTTGCAATTGGGATTTGGAGGTGTCGGTGCCACCGTAAGATGAACCAACAGGTACTCTTTCCATTCCTACTGCCATCGACATCGCCATCTCCATTAGACTTTGGTGGCTCTATCCATATATGTATGTGGGCATCTATCTTCCCCACCCCTCTCCGGGCTAACTCTTCTTATCAGCTTCCACATGTTCTCTCGCTTTATTTGGATTTTTAGTTCTGTCGAAGCGGCGGCGTGTTAACTAATTTTCATAAAATACCGATCGATTTTAAAGTCGAAAAAAGGTGTGAAGTATTAATAAGACGTCAACGAGAAAATGTTAATTTCGTAAATAAGTTGGTTGTCGCTGAACCTGAACCCGAACCCGAACTCCAAAACGCTTTGTTCACCTTTGGCTTGTTTTGCCTTTTGACTTTTTTTGGTTGCGCCTTGTTTCTTCGTAGCTCCGACTCGAGGCTATATTTATATCGCGTTATTCGAAACACTAACTAGTTAGCGGCACATGGCACTCATTAATGTCTTAAAGCGCTGAAAGCATGAAAAATTGAGGCTACACTTTAGTTATGATTAGTTTTGGGGAGCATCGAATACGTGGAGAATCTTACAAAGTAATTATTCAGTTGATTGATTTATTTCTAACAGATCTAAACACACTTCATATCTGATCTTTCACGGTATTTTCATTCAAACTTGAAACTAGTTTCATGTTCGAACCTAAAAACATTTACTCTTCAGCCCTTTTAAGTAAAATTTTCTTCACTGACGGTTTCTGCATAAGAATATTACAATTTTTAATACAGTTTCGTAGCTGCACCAGGATATTACTTTTTATATTTTTTTTTTCGATGTTGAAGTTGTGACGAGCGCTGTTTAACTTGGTGGTCGAGTCTGAGAACCAAATTCCTAGGATCCAATACAACCCTCATATTGTTTTCAATATTAATTTGTATAAAAAAATTGTCATATTTAAACAACTATTTCACAATGGTTCGTCTTGTTTAATATATTTGCCTTTATAACTGCCTTTATATGTTTATCATAAAAGCTAAAATAAATGCTTGGTGTCAACTTTATTAATTTAATATTTTTTAAAGTTCTCCACAGGCACTTCTCCACAATTGCTGTTAAATGTCAAAACTCTGGAACAAACAATTGTTGCACTTTAAACATCTCAGATGCAGTAGAACTTCGGCTAATTTACATAACTCATTTAACCGGAGACATACAAATGTGAAATCGGTCTGGCTACATACATACATTGATCCTAAACGGAACACATGATATATGTTTTAATTTTGAAAAAATATATTTGTTCTGTCGTCGAGAGTCGCAAGTGTGGCTGAAACTGAACTAACCACATTTCTCATTTGGTGGTGGTGGTGGTGCGTGTTTATTTTCTTCTGCTCCTTCATCTTCTGTTTCTTCTTGGCCCCATCATCAACTTTAACTTGCACTCGATGTCTCACCTTTCGAATGATTTATTAAAGTGTCATTAGTGCACGAATGCTCGAAAAATGAAACGAAACCGAAGCCGAAACCGAAACGGGTCTGCACCAACAACACCAACAACATTAACAGACGACTTGACTTTGAAGTGAGCATCACTTTAAAACCGTGGAGTGCGGTAATGAAGTTACAACAGCATACTCTGAATGGCCGGTAACCCCACCCTACCCCACCCCTCCATCATCATCGCCAGCCACAGCCACAGCCACAAATAGAGGCTCATGTAATGGCCACGTTAAGTAGTTGAAGTTGCATTCGAGTCCGAGTCCGCGTCCGACTCCAACTCCAGCTCCGAGGCCTTGTTCGACTTGGTAATTTAGTTTGAGCAAGCGGACAGACATAGCCTAACTTTGTCACACATGGCTCTATTCTCAACTTCTTCTCCTCATACATATATATTTCTTCTGGCATGCAAAGTGCGCATCTTACCGTTATATGTATGTTCCCTTTGACCCCGTGCCTGGGCTATGGCCTTTCATCGTGACGACGGCCATTGATTTACGAGTATTTTTTCCTCACATTAAAAAGAAAAGTGCTGCGTTTTCATATCGAGGCGAGAAAATTAAGTTGTCGCTTTGACAGCAACTTTGAACATAAAATAAGGGGCGAGACTTTGGTTTGATTTCTATTTCGGTGATCTGATAAAATTACCCATAAAAGTTATTTACGACGAGTGAAGTTCGGCCTAAGATAGGCCCTGTGTCTCTGGCTAATCAGTTTGGTATGAGTTTTGTTTTCTAAATTTATTTTACATTTCTATTTAAGCTCGCTAGTTTACAGCACCTTCTGGCCATCACACCTGTTCTTGTTTGGCAGCTATGACATTTGTAAAGACTTCCATTTAATGGGCCCTTCAACATGCAATGCCCTTTTTTTGGCCATTCACTAAGACACTTTAGAATGTTGTTTTCTAATTTTAAAATCACTCCGTAGGCAAACTCATTAATGATCGTAATTGGATTATGTTAGGCGTTTCCTTTTTATACAGCATCTCCATAAACGATGCCATCAACACAACACTTCAAGAATGTAAATCGTTTTTTTTTTTTCTTATAACTACTCGAGCATTTGTGGAGTAATTTTTAAATTTCAAAATACAAATCATTGTGCCATTACTTTGTTGATAATATGAGATAATATAAGACAATTTCAATTGTAGAAATCTATTACCTATTTGGGTTTAAACTAAACAAAACAAAAACCTATTTAGGCAATTCTAGCTAAGACATTCAAATATTCGCAATTCCTTTTAATTTATTTTCAAGCGTAATGAACTCCTAAATTTCTCCTAAACAAAAAATGTATTACTATTTCCTTAACGAAATTTTACCTTTTTTCATAATTGTTTAATTACAATTTCTCTAACGAAAGTTTATTAATTTGTACCTAAAGTTTATTACGTAATAATCACTCTTCTATACTTCTTGTTTGCAATATTAATACTGGACTTTTTTTCGATTTTGAATAGAAAGTATAGTTTCCGAAACCCGTTTTTGCTTATTAATATCGCTTTTTATCATGCAGTACACACCCAGTTTTTGGCTGACATGTGCATGAGTTATATATATTATATAGTATGTGTGGTTATGACCGTAGCCTTGACCGAGACCCACATTCGAATATTTCGGGGCATGGGCATGGCCACTTCCGTGTGTTTCTTGGACGGGCCAAACCCTCCAAAACACCTGCGTATGTCACGTAGCTGTCAAAATGCGATTCGAATGCAGCACAAGCAACGGCGATATCGGCAGCGATGGCCAATAATATGCCAAAGTTATCGATTTCCCGAAACCGTTTCACGCCACATTCAAAATCCATTTGGGCCGCGTTAGCTTAAGCTTATGATTTAGCATGGAGTCTTAAACGAGTCACCTGCAGTGTGGGGCCCAATCAAATATTCAAATTTCTGAAACTGTCAACGTTCATAACTTCATCTTTGAAATTAATCGATGAACGCCGAGGCGACAGTTAGTGCCTGTGTCTTGCCATATTTTTCGTGCCCAACTTGTTGCTGTCAAAATAGCGCGACCCCAGTCCCAGCCCCCTTCTGCCAAATACCTCATAAATAAATGCTTAGCAGTCGGTCACCGAAAGTGTAGCGCACAAAAACAAATGCCTTTTGAAATTGATACACGCGCCTAAAGCGGCCACCAGGCGGCCAGTCAGCTAGTCAGCCGGCCGGCCGACCGGTCGGGCGGTCGGTCGATCTCCTCCACTGACCCCCAACTGCGTGTGCAATATGTGAGGAAAACCCATTGTCACTTACTGACAGGGGCAGCCGGACCCTTGCCGTACCCGTTGCGGTCCCCATCGCACCATGGAGCGTAAAAAGTGCCATCGTGATAACTTCATAACTTAGCGCATTTGAATAATTTCGTATGCGCATTTCAATTTCGTTGAGTGAGTGAGTAGCATACTTGTAGAGCGGGCGGGTGGGGAAAGGTCGGAGAGCCTCTTACAAAATTTATATATTGACAGCGACTAATGTTCAAAGTTTAGATTTTAGAATGTTCAGCTGAGATATGCTAGAGGCTACTTCTTTCACTCTGGTTGGAATAGCAACAGGAATTTTAGAAATTCACTTAGCTGCAAAAGAATTTTCATAGAGTGGTGGGCCAGCCTTTTCATACACTTTAGTTGGCTTGTTTGTTTAAAAATAAAATAAAGCCACACAATTGATAAGGCATAAAAGTTGCGCATAAAATAAGAACAAAATTATATATATACCAAACAGATATCGAAAATGCAAATGGTAACGAAACGACGTAGACGACAATTTGAATAGGGAAGTGCCCGCAGAACACCAATATCATATATTGCATATCATAATAATAGCTTATAATTTATTTCCGTTTCCATAAAAATACAGATTATCAAGGAATTTAAAAAGTGAATTTAAACAACCTATCAAGCTTCCGCTGCGAAATATATATTTAGAAGTTCGTGTGCCTCTCTCAGAGATTAAATATTATAAACGTTTGTGCCCGGATCCGCAAATATTCAAAATTTATGCGAAATCAACTTAGAAATAATTTAATAATTAAGAAGAAATGTAAGCTATTGACGTAATGCTCAAGATATTGAAAATAATGTTGACATGTATAGTTCTTAATAGTGAGATACCACAGTATTGTGTTTATTCCTTGGGGAAAAATACCATATAAAACAAAAATTGAATGCTTATTTTTACTAACAACAATTTAAGATAAAAATATATTATAATATATGTATAATGTAATTAGTGTCACCCCTGCTTAATAAATAAATGTTAAAGCGATTTTGTAATCGTCAAAAAAGCAATACTTTTTGGATTATACATATCGGACTAACAACAATACTTACGTTAGAGTTAATTACATATAATTCTTAGGTAAAATAATTCCAGGTTTCATTAGATTCAGAATATTACCCAGATATTCAAATTGGTTGGCAACGCAAAGACCTCCCATGCTTGGCCTGAGCCCCACACCACCATGATTTAGGGGTAATGCCCACTTAGCCAGTGTATAACATATGTACATACTATACTATACAAATATGAAAATGTCCAGATAATGTTGCTAATATGCTAATATTACACACACAACAAATTTTGAATAAAACAAAAAGTGTCAGGGAGGCAACGACAAAAGCGCTGATGACTATCAAAGCCTATTTTAATGATCATCATTTTTCTAAACTCGACTCGAAACGATGCGACTCGGTTCGGTTCGTTTCGGTTTGGTTTCATTTATTGAACAAGTTCAGGAAGGTGTGAGTGTGTGTGTTTTTTTGCGCTTAGCCTTTTGTTTGAACCTAGTTGTAAAAAAAAGGCCAAAAACAAGCGACAACAGCAACAAAAGAGCGCACATTAATTACCAACAAAAACTAACAATTTTTTACAACGCATAATTGTCAAGCACAACAAAAATGAACACCAAATATGTATGATTTTTATTGTTGCTAAAACAAAAAACTGTAACGGGTTGTGATGCGCACATTAATAATCATAAATCATAAAAAGAATATGTGCATATAGAAATTACAAATATTAACAATTTTGAGCCCGAGAATGTCCCAATTAGCGAACAGCGGACAGGAATGCACATAAATAAACGTTTAGCGCACACATTTCATTAAAAGCTCCGACTTTTGAAAATGAGAAATATTAGCAAAAATAGTGTGACATTACAAAAAACCGCAATCGCGTTTATTTTTATACAAATAATAAAATAAATAATGTGAGCGGGCAAAAAACGAACCAACAACTTTGAAAAATGGCAGACATTTAATAAATTTGAAGTCTCCATAGATATTTGTTTAGTTCTGCAAAATATTTAGCCTCCATTATAAAGCTTAGCTGCTATCTGTTTAGCAGGAACACACACAGCTCGACAAACTTGTGAATCACACAGTATCGAAAAAAGAGAGATTTGAATACGAATTTTGTCATTTTGAAGACCCGTTCCGAAATGCAGATCGATTGCTTATTAATTTAAGTCGTAGCTTAAAAATGCATAATTATAATATTAAGATAAACCTGTACAATTGAGTTAAGCTTCTTCACTTAATCATTCAGTATTCAAGGTAAGTATAAATCGAGGCTGGATTCTATTCCGGTGTGGTTGCACTTAAGAAACGGAATTAATTTAGGTAAGAAATATACTTATTTTGTAAAAGAACTGTGTGCATCTCTCTTTAGAAACGAAATAAAAGTCCATGGTTTATTTAAGCATCTTGAATTTAAATTTCTTTAATTCAATTCGATTGCCTGTGGTCGAAAGTAATTGTATAATACTATGAATAACCAAGACCTCGATTGCACAGATGTGGTACAATAGAAATACATTAGAAAAGCGTATTAAATTTTTAGTTTCATTCCTTCAAATACATTTAGAAAATAAATAAAGATAAATAGGAGATAAAAATGTAGAAATTTGTCAATGACAAAAAGGAACTTGAACTTTCCAACTCCTAATATAAAGTCAAACCAATTCCAATTCCGATTCGATGCCTTTAATCTGATTTAAATCTATTTTGCAATTTCGAACAAAACAAACTATTATACTTTCAAAAGTATGGTTGCTTGTTTCAACAATCTTTTATATCGACGTTAGCTGCGACTTCACGTTTAGTGAAGCTATTCTGCTAACATAAAAATGGCATTTCATTGCAATTATGGGATTATTTTGCCATTTAGAAAAGCAATTATGTAGCAACAATTTTTATATCTTTGTTTTGGTCACTTATTTCTGATAAATAAACAGTTTAATTGTGTTTACTTTCAAAATGCATTAAGTTGATTTCAAACAAAAAACAAACACACAATATTGTCCAAAGTTTAAAAAGTAAACTGTGGTAAAACCGGAATATGCTCTTTGGACTTGACTATTTTCGAAGTATACCAATCCAATTCTAACTAAACTACCCTGCTATTGTGATTTACAGAAGAGTAACTATTTTTTTTCTTATTTAAATTATAGCCTGCAAGTTGAAGCCACACTCCTTAAGCGCCGAGTTTGCGCATGCGCACAGGCCAAGAGCAACAACAATAACATCTACATCTACATCGACATCGCTGTTGCTGATGTTGATGCCGACTATGCCGCCATTAACGCAAATGACGCTGCAAAATGGCGACCATATTAAGCAAGAGCCGACCAGCCAGCAAACCAGCAAGCTAGCCAGCTAGCCAGTCAGTCTAAGCAAGCGAGAGCAAGTCAAGCGAGCCAGAAAGCCAGCGACCGGGTCTAGCTGACAAGCGCATGTTGATTGGAGCAGCAAGATTGGCAAACGCAGCAGAAATTCCTGCGCTGGCGCACTCGCTCGCTCGTTCGCTCACAACTAACTGACAGTGATGACTGTCAAGAGCAATTAAAGTCAAACTCAAGTCAGCGAGCTTAGATTTTTCACCGCCGTCGCAGCTGTGAGACGCCCAGGCATTCAGCCATCCAGCCATCTAGCCATCCAACCGACCATCCATCCGACCAGCCGTTGAACGGACGTGCATGTCCATGTGCTGTCCATCCAAATGCAGCAGCAATATGAACGGCAGCCGCAGCAGCCGCTGCTCCAACCTACAATTAACATCGGCCAGCCCGCTGACCGGCCAGCAAAAATAAAAAAAACGTCGAGCAACGGCAACGGCAGCACAAAACTTAATTTCTTGAGTTTTCCACTTGAAAAACTATGTAATTTAGCACTTGGCCTCAAGTACTCGTCCATGGGTTGAAAATGTTGGCAACAGCTCAATCAGTAGGTTGGTAGCGGGGCTGAGGCAGAGGCAGCCGCATCCACCCCCGCCAGACAGCTGCGTATAATTTTCTGCGTCTGCGTCTGCGTCTCTCTGTGACATGAAGTGTGCCCAATAATGAGCAATTAACGCCTTACTGCCTGCTTTTTTTCTCTTCTCCCTCTCTCTCCTCCCCCTCTCTCTTGCCCGCGGTGTCAGTCAGTCAGCCTTGCTGTTTAGTCCGAACGGTAGTTTCTTCCATATTTTTCTTTTTAAATATTCCGCGCAGTCGTTGAGACGCCAGCCCCGTAAATGAGATGTTTTTTCAGTCTTTTTCACGGGCTGCGTAGAAAGCAATTTTTGTTTGCGCCTTTTATCTGGCACCGCCAAGTCTTCAACACCTCTCGAGTGGTGTGCGCGCGGCAGAGGAAAAGTAACGTGCTTGTAATAAGAAGTTGGTTAAAAACAGTAATAATAATAAAGAAAATCACCAAATCATCATCATCAGCGGTGGCGGTGGCAGCGGTGGCGGCAGCAGCGACGCGATCACACCAGCATCAAACGATGAATCGATTTACACATCGTTGCTGCCTCGCCTGCCAGTTTATGAATATATATATATATATATATATATATATGTGTGTGTGTGTATGGGTGTGATTCAAGTTAGTGTCAGCGAGGGTGGTTTACAAATTAAGCTGAGCAATTTTTAATGAAACACAGATACATACATACTCTTTCTCTGCTTCATTTTAAAATGTTATAATCTTTATATTAAAATAAAGCTCTCCTAGTTCTTGTTAGGGAATTCATGTAATTAATGGAATTGATTTATGAAATCTGTTTGAAAGAATCCATAAAAAATCATCAGGTAGGGCAGAGAGCCATGGCCAGTTTGGAAATAGTTTGCTGACAAAATTATGAAATTCCACAGTACTTTTCGAAGCCTTCTTTTAAAATTCTACTTCAATAAAGAGGTACAAAATATATATGACGTCTATCCTGCCATGCCCTCAGTTTTTTTCCATAATACGTCAAAGCCCATAAACTTTCTAATATAATTATAAAACTGAGATGTTATTAGGATGTCCCAAAAAAAGTAAGAATAATTTTAATTCCTTAATGACGAAGGAGTAAAAAGAAGAATTCCAATAAATACTCTAAAAGATATTCAATCAAATTAACATTATTTATTTGTTTTATTTTGGTTTTTTCCAATTTATTCTTGGATAACTACAACAATTATTAAATAAATTGTCTCTATATAACAAATGCCGTTGAAAATTGATTCCAGAAGATTTAAAAGCTAAAAACAAATATAAATGTAGGTACGTTTGATAATGTCTAGAAAAGAATACAATGCAAAAATATATCGTTATCCTTTTACACATTCGCAGTACTTCGCTTTCTAAGATATGTATATACGTTCTTGTATTCAGATTCAGAAGTTGGAACTTCTAAAGCAGCCCACTTGAAGAGCAACTGCTAGGCTGATCACCTAACTACTATGTGTGAGTAAATGGCGCACTCTAGCCCCGCACTGACCCCAACTGAGGCAGACGCACATACACACGGATTCATATTCACATCATTTACTCTACGTACATACACATACATACTCGTTCATATGTATGTATGTATCTCAAGCATATGGCAAGTTCGTTGCCTAAGTCTTTCGTATTGCCTTTTGATTTGAATGGACAGTATGCGCGTCTCTTCTCATCAACGGCGGCATCGACGGCGGCTGTGGCATTGATTTGACTTTTATTTACCTTTAACGAAAATTCAAAATGGCATTTTGATGTGCGCCCGACGGCCACGCAAACCAATTCCTCGCACTACCGTTGCCCCAAACGCCACTCGTTGTTGTAATTAAAGCTGAACAACTTCATCTTGATGAGCTGTTAATTAAAGTCGCCATGAACAGAGAGTGGCGGCGAATGGCGAGTAGCAAGCACCAAGCAGCAAGCAGGGAGCAGAGTCTAAGCCGCTTAAGTGAAACACGCGCGTAACGGCTGGCAAAAAAAATTTAGTTGGCAAAACATTTTGGAAAAATTGTTGAAGCTTTTGTATTATTATTATTTTTTATATATTTTTGTTTGGCTAGAGAAAGTGAGTCAAGTTCTGGGATCGCTCTAATTGGCCGCCAACTGACGACTGGCAAGGTCTTTATCATTGTTATCATTGTTGGCCAAATTCTGTGGCCCGCTTAGTGACGCTTTAGCGGCTTTTCGTGCGTGCCAGAATTCTAGTGACACAGTTATTAGCATGATTGGCATGAAATTTGGTACTATGACTGGTTTGGCCATCAAACCACATGCCAAATCTGCCATGGCTCCACATTTCAAGCACATGGCGCAATTTCCAACCACAACAAACAGTGGCAGCCATCAAATCATCATTGCATTGACACTGAGCGCAGCTATAGACCCGCTAGACTTTTAAATCAAAGGCGACCCCTTCCTCTGCAGATCCTTGCACAACGACCAGTGGTGCTGGTGATGGTGGTGTGTGCGGCGTAACCGCAAATTATGAGCAAATGAATTGCCTCGGCATGGCATGCGAAAGATTTTGCGGTTTCAGCCGTTTCTGCTTTTTCTGCCGCTGCTCCTTGGCTCGGGGAGCGTTTAACCGCACGGCTTAATGGTGCGACAACATATTGCAAAATGTGGCCAAGAGCCGGTGACGAGGGCTGGCAAAGTTCATGAGGTCTAATGAAAACTTGGCGCACGTGTAGGTGTGGCTAAATTGATGGCTGACAGTTTTAAAAGCACAAGATCATAGACAGCTAAAGGGTTTAGTAAAAAAAACATAGCTAATTTGGTTTAGCAGTGTCCACTGAAAATAAATTAGAAATATCTATTCCCTAATAGGCATTGAATTTGCACACAAAATATAAAAGTCTAGAGATACGAAAGCAGTTTATTAATCCATCAACATAGAAACAGAAATCTATGTAATTATTGCGAATGAATAATGTTTGGGTAAGAGCCAAGAGAGTGAAGTTGAGCTGCCCAAGGACCGTTTTTCTGTGCTTTGTTAAGGCGCTACAATTTGCTAAAATTTTTAACCTGACTTTCCAAAGTGAGTTATTGGAGGGATTTAACACAGTTCTTAGTATGATATACAAGTAAATTATGTTCAATAACTGCAGGTAATAAGAAAGTGCCAAAATAGTGACTTTGCTTAACTTATTTCTGACACGTAATATGTGAACATATTAAAAACTAAGTTTCTGACGACCAAGACATTCTTTTTTACACCACAGATTAACATTTTTCTACACAGAACATAAAGAACTGCAGCGGCAAACACACAAATTATAAATGTTTTCCCCACATAACATAAGTGATAAGAAAACACTAACAACTTTTAACTAATACCGAGTTGTATGCTTTCCATTTAGCCAACTTTTAGGTGCTAAGAAACCAAAACAAATTTCATATATAAAATTATCATTATAAATGTAAATAAAGAAATAAATATAAATTGAACAATTCTGCCAATTCTACCACTGAAAATAAATCGGACTGATTTAGTTTGGCAATCTCAGAGTCAAGTTGTCAGTAATAAACTGACATCTGCTGCACATTATAAAACCCATTGCCATTCTCCAATTTACTCTTCTGACCTTCAAGTCTCGTCAAGGAAAAGAAAAAGTATGGGCTTCAGTTTTTATTGCCACAAATCCCATAAAATATTTACACACATGCCCACAAAAAAAAGGCGCCAGAGTGACAAAGCTGGCGCGCAAAAAAGTGAAACTGCCACTAATGCTCGAGGATTTAGCGCTAAATTGAATCTGACACTAAAATCAAGTGAAATATCGATGACGGTGAGCGGCTTTGGGGTCATTTGGTGGCATTAGCTTAGCACGGCCCGTCAACAGGAACGCTGAGCCGTTCAAATTACCGCAACGCCGTTTCTGTTTCTGTTTTTTCTCGCCACCTCGTCGAACCCCATAAAACCATAAAAAATGACAAGTGCACGAGAGCTTGGCAACACCACCACCACCAACAACAACAACAACCAAAAAGGGGTGCATAAATTTAACTAAATGTAACACAATTGTTTCAAACCTAGGGTACAAGAGCAAGCAACCCCAAGCCGATGCGAGCAAACGCGAGTTTCAGGGAGAAAGGTGGGGAGGGGGTGACGTCGGGTGGGTGTTCTGATGTCTGCACTTGCCACTATAATTGTGGGTGTGCGGCTCGTTACTGTTACTGTTGTTGTCGCTGTTTTTGTTGCTGTTGCTGTTGCTATTGCAGTTACCCCATGTTTATGGCTTTGACTTTTCATTTGATTTAATTTGCTATGGTTGTGTTGGATTCGGATTCGGATTCGGTGGTTTTTCGAGAGGGTGTGCGCTTGCCAAAATTAACTGTTAACCGTTAGCTTTCGGCACGTTAATCAAAAACAATAAAATCAAATAAAAATTTTCCACGCCTACTTAGTTATATTTATTTATATGTTCAATGTCGTTTGTCATGATTAGATGGCTGTTGTTCGACTACTATATGGATATGGAAAGTAAAGAGGCTTATCTCAAAAAGATTCTCATCCTTTGCAATAACGAAATTTTACAATAAATACTTTAGCAAGAAGCATTTCATACATTTTTAAAATTTCCAACATATTATTATTATTTTAAAGCTAAGTATATATATGAAGTGTTAAATAATCCTTTCATCTCTAACGATATCTAGCATGAAAGAGGCCCGGCTCAATTAGAAGTTGGACTTGTGGTCCAAGCAAGCAACCTGCCCTACAATGCCAGGATGACAGTTTATAAAACCATAATTGTGCCACCTTAAAGACACAGGATTCTAATTTGAATTGAGATACTCCAGAATAAAAACTTAGGGCTTTTTATTGGATGGTACGTTCCCGGTTTTAGTAGCAATTTTGTCTTACCTATCTAATTGAATTCCCTTCTAATGATCTTTAAAACAGTTGAGTTTATCTTAATTTTATTATAAAAACGCTAACGCTCTCCTATTAATTAGTTGCAAAGTGCTTCTTAGAATAAGTAGTTCCACAATGTTATCCAAATGCTACAAGAATGATTCAACAGTGCTACATGTAGTATTTATTCCGACTGCAATAAAAGTGTACTCTCTCGCATTTCGCTTGTCACTTGACTTAATTGCAATTGGCAGAGCAGGGCGTACGAGTGAGTGAAGCAACCTTCCTTTACTGGACGTGCACTCGCACTCTCACTCCCAGTGGCAACTGGGCTATCTAGCCCATCTCTAATGCAGACAGCATAATAATTATGTGCAGCATCTGGGCTGAAGAGCTGAAGACCTGAAGCTTCTCGCCCACAACTCGCACCCACAACCAGCAGAGACGTTGGCTGCCGCCCAACGCTTGGCGTTAGTGACGTGAAATTGAAATTGAATTGAAGAAGAAATATTTTACCGGCACGACGTGCCTGGTATGTTTAATTATTTAGCATGATATTCAAAAAGCACAAAAATCCCGATAGCCGTTTAATAAATACCGAAAATTAGCGGCGCATATACCTACAGTGTCGGATGAGAGAAGAAGCTGAGACTCAGCCAAGACCGAGGCTGAAGTAGACAGCCAGACGTCGACGTCAGCGTGTGAGAGAGAAAGAGAGTAAGCTGAGCATCGCTTATCGGCAGCATTAATCGCTGTAGATTTCCAACACGCGATAAACGGAATGCGCTCCCAAATTGTCGAGAGATTGGGATTGAGAGGCGCATTTAATTGCAGCGCTCATTGCACTTCAGTCCCCGATGTGGGAAATGGGACGGACGGCGGGGCCCTTTGGACCGACATTGATTACGCGCGCAATTAGAGCGGGGCTGGAACTTTGGAATGCAGCAGCAGCAGCCGCATCATCATCACTCACTATTTTTTAACACTTCTTTGTTGTTGTTTTTTTCAAGAGTGTGTTTTTTTTTTGGTTTCGATTGCACTTCGCGCACTCGCTCTAATGTCCGTTCATCAATCAGTTTGGCAGCGGTAACTGAGACTCTGCCATTACCATTACTCGAATATTTCGTGGGCTAGAACTTTTTTCCATGTGGCGTTGTCATACATATATCTCTCTCTCCGACTCCTACTAAAAAATTGAGCAAGGCGTCATTATTTCAACATTTACTTGCCTCATTTATCAGCATTTTTCTTTTGCTTTTGCCGTCGGCTCCAACTCCGCACCGCACCGCACCGCACATGTGTGCCTTTAAATGTTTCGGCTATCGCCCACAATTTCGATTGCCGAGCCAGAGTTGGGCACATAACTCTATTAGGCAGTTGAACCGCAATTCCTCATATATGTATATTATATTCTTGACTGAGATTTGTGTTCAGGTTTTGGGGTTTCTGTAATTTAGACATAAATCTACATTTCACACTCATGTGGTCGGCAATCATGGCTTACGATTTTCAAAGAACTCAATTACTACGATGCAGAGCTCAATTGCTCAGGTACGTTGAGAACTTTGCAAAATGATTGGGTTTTTGTGTTTCAGAAAAGGGTTTTAGTTCTTTGTACACAACGTTTTAAAGGATAGAAACAGCTCTTCATATACGACTACATATTAGACTACAATTAATAGTTTCCTTAACTTTAAACCTTTAAACAAACTAATATACCAGAAGAATGAAATTATTTTAATGTTTTGTAATTATTATTACTTTTTGGATTGATTTGAAGAAGATAAGAATTTATATGATAGCAATAGTTTTATAATCTTTGAAGTGTTTGGATTCTTCATTAAATACCTTTACCTATATTATTCTATATGATTTGATATGCATTTTAGTATTTATTCCAACTGCAATAAAAGCAATAGAAATATGTTTACGTTGGAAAATTCGATTATAATTTAAATAAAAACACTTAAATATAAATTATTAAAAAAAAATCCAGACTGAAGGCGTTGGCAATTAAATCACATTGTAATTCATGATTAGTTATATTCTCTAAGTTAGTTATATTCTCTCGAAGATTTCTCTAACCACATCTGGCTATAAGTTGGCTCGTATACGATCATATATAGCATTGTTGTAATTCAATCTATTTCTAAAACTAATAAAATCTGCTGGGCAGACAATCGAATATTAGAATTGAAGCACAAGCTATATCCAACTGCTCAGCTTTTCCAACTCAGCAGCCACACCATGCCACATGGTAGTTAGCTGAGTGGTTGGCCAACCGTTTAATTAGCGAACAATCGATAGTCAAGAGAGCAAAGCCCACAAGGAATTTCAAAACAAACGACAAATGATCCAAATCTCGCCATCGAAATCGAAAGGCGTATCGAGAGCTTTTAAAGAAAATAAACGAAATCAAATCGAAATGTCAACTTGGAATGCCGCCGAACAATTTGACAAATTTCTGTGTCGGTGGCGGCTAATCAGAGAGCGCGGAAACAAAATATTTATTTACAACAACAATAACAACAACCGAAGCAAACATGATCGATTGCAGTCTCCAACGCTGCAATTGTAAGTTGACACACACACACATAAATATATATATCATACTCGTACACGAGTATATGGTGCGACAAAGGCAGACATTTGAATTGCCAGCAACTACAACAAACTACTATTTGACACTATTTTCTGTGAATGTTGATTAATTAGATTAGTGTGGCAATGGCGATCTGAGGCCTTAACCCACGGCTGGACAGAGATTAGCGCATCTCGAGTGTCGCTGCGTGATTGAGACAGCGCCAAAGAAACATAAATATCACGCGTCGGCACAAAACATTTGATCCACAATGACTAAACATTTCCATAAAAAAATAAAAACTAAATAAAAAAGATGCTGACTCTTTGCGATCACCCGAACACATTTTGGAGTAATTTCAATTTCTTAATTCGTTGCGCTAATCTCGTATTTTTCTCGCGCAGCACTACGATGAGTCCCAACTCCAACTCCAACTCCAGCTCCATGCCCAGCCATTAACGTGACGCTGTTCAGATCCCATCATCAGCGCTGGAACGATCGATCGATCGACCGTTCCTTCGTTTCTCGACCCGGCCAGGCCAGGCCAGGCCAGCCAAATCAGACGAGACGCAACGACGCTGAGTCAGTGCATTTGGGAGCTCCAAGGGCCCAAACGTCACTTTCTGCTGCATCATGCAAATATTTAACTGATTCAATACCCTAGCCACTGGGTATAAGCATTTTATCGACCTATTTGTAGCAAGCGGCTGACAGCAATTTCCGAAGAAGTGTTGCTTAAAATAGAATTCTAATTAGTTGATTGTCGACTTGATGCCTGCAGTTGTACAGTTTTAAAATGTAAATGACAGCAAAAGTACCATTAGCATAATTATGGATATCGGTTATTTTTATCTGATATAAACTATATCGGTTTAGCTTCATATTTTTCGATTCATGGAAAGCTGAATGAAGTTGCACATATATCTTGGTATCTTAGAGATATAAATCTAAAAAGAAGTATTGTGTAACACGACTATAGAGCAAGTCTGGAAATGGATGAGAAAACGCACGTGGCATCCACAGAATTATTACTGAAGCTCGCAACGAATGCATCCACAGGATCCGAAGATCACGAATTCCTACAATTCCGACAAACTAATCTACCAATCTTTCCTCTGCAAGCAACGCTATCAGAATTCAACGCCCTCAATACTGTAAACTACATATTTCTCTAATTCTAATTCATATTAAATGTGAGAACTTATCGTGAGTCTCCCAGGAGGTGAAGAAATACTTGCATTGAAAGAAACATTAAATATTATGCAATCAGAAGTTTCTTCAAGATATTTAAAAGTCATCTCAAATCATCACAATATCGTCCTTGGAGAACTGAATAATATGAAAAATATGAGTTTAATTTTGGAAAATATTGTTAATAGTTGGTTTGCTAATTATTTTCTAAAATAAATAAAATAAACTTAATTGCTTAATCAGAATTCCCCTTAACTTGGGCTTCCCAGTTAAAATGTTATATTAGTAAGTTATAACAAATGCCGAATGTAGTTTTATTTGTATTCTATTTTACAGACAAAGCTAATTTGAAGCTAAGCAGATGAAGCTTGATTTTCCCACTTTGAAGTTAGAATTTTCTACAATTATCTTTAGAAATACTTATCTACACATGAAAGAAAGCTTGTGTTTCAAATACAGAGGTATATAGAGATTCAGTTTTTCAATTAATTACAACGGTTTTAAACTTAACTATTTAGAATGCTGAATAGAGAAAACCATGCAAAAACACCATTTGATAAAGTTTGATGTTTTTTTGTTCCAGTTCCCTAGTTCTTAAAGTCCCCTCTGATTATTTTTGTTAGTTCCAAATAATATCCTAGCCGGTGTAAGTCACGATTTAAATATAAATTTCCAAGTTGATGCTCGATAGGTTGTAAATAATTTTTATAGTTAAAAAAAAAATACAATCAATTGCAGGGTAACTCCTGGTCGAATAGGCTGTAATGTGTGCGTTCTCACTTGTGTTTGTGGTATGACTTACAGATCAGAGTTCACTGGCAGGGCATATTTCTGATTGATACGCAAACACGCGCACTCTTTTGGATCTCTTTGGCGGCATTTGGCAGTTAATAGAAATGTTGTGCCTACAAATGTTTTTGAGTTTGTTGTGCTGCCTTGTGTTGTGTTTTGTTGTTTGTTGTCTCAGATTTGTGGAACTTTCGATTTTTGTGTTTTTCCGGCGGCTGTCTTTCAAAGTCTTGTCTAAGCCCTTCCGATGCCTTGCCACAAAATTTTCGTGCCAACACTTCGATATAAACGCAAGGTTGGGCAAAAAAAAAAACTCAACTTCCTTTAACTTGGCAGCTATTTTGCATAAATGACAAGATACACACGCAACAGTCACACACTCATACACCCACACACGCACACACACACACACACACAACCACCCACCCAACCACACACACACATGCACCACACATAGGGAACGAATTGTCTCGCGCCAAGAAGAAGTACAAGAAAAAGAAAAAGGGCGTTTCAAATGTCTGCCCAACGACGCTGCCGCCCCACATTTGTGGGCGTGTGGGTGGTCTAGGAGGCGTTCTGCCATTTGCTATTGTTGTTCTTATTCTTGTTGCTGCTGTTGCCATTCCTGTTGCTGCTGCTGCTGCAAGTAAAGTTGCGCGCACACGCCGCTTATTTGGCGCTTCCTTTTTATTTTTGCATACATGAATACGTAATTGAATTTTGCGGCTTGTTGTCAATTTTGTTTTTCCTCTTTGCCGAGTCGCTGCCAAGTTGCTGTATTTTGTTGTTATTGTTATTGTTGCGCTTTTCCCGCCGCGTCGTCTACTTTGTTGCCTCGCATCTACTTAATTTAAATATTCTTGTTGCACATGCTTCAAAAATTCCCTTCACATACTTAGTACTTGTTGCTTATTTGCTTGCAATGCGAATGTAGTGCTTTCGCAACTGTGACTGCTGCAACTACTATTTAGTAGTGATGGAAGTGAAGCCAAAACTGTAATCGCTTCCTGTTTAAAGTAAGTTTCAATATCGTCGAAGGATTACAGTTTGCATGTTTAAGCAAAGTATATCGATTTTAATTTGAAAACAAATACACCTGCTTCTCTTTTTTTCGACGGGTTTGAAAAAGACAGAAGCAACTTGAGATTCCAAGGAATGAAAATCCATAATCCTTTAACAGAAATTTGAATCTATTATTCTCAAATAAACAATAACAATTAAAAATGTTTTCAAGGCTCCGATTAGTTTCCAAATCGATCCAATACATTAAAATATGTATAAAATAGTGATGTTTTGAAGACAAACATTTCTAAAGGTTGACAAACCATTAAGATATGCATGGATTCCATTGCTGCCCTTTGAAAAGTCTCTTAATGGAAAAACTAGATCCCTATAATGCTCCTCCTTCTTTCTGACACTCAGGCAGACAGTGCCAGAATCCGTTTCGAACGTATATACTCGTATGTAAATACAATATTTTGGTGTTCTGTTGCCACTTTCCACAACTTTTGCGTCACCTGTCTGTCGAACGCACGTTTTGAAGCTGTCGCTTGGTGCGTTGAAAAATGATTAATTAAGGCATTTGGAAATCATTTGTCATTCTTAATTTATTAATTAATTAGAATTGCCCAACACGTACATTGACACCTGAGTCGGTGTCGGTGTCGCTGTCGGTGTCGTTATGCGAGTCCGAGTCCGAATCCGAGACCCCAAATGTAGAGTCGGGCAGTTGCGAGGCAAGACGGCATTTATTTGAAAACCAGTCGAAGAAAAAGTCGTGTTGTTGTTGTTGTTGTTGTTGTTAATGGTGTTGCTTGTATTGGCGAAGGGCGTGGCTAGTTGGCTAGTTGAGTGCTTAAGTGTGGTCGCTAATATAGTTGTTGTCACTAAATACGCACAAAGGAATTAACATATTTTAGCATGCCATGGAAATCTCAACAGTTAACAACAAAGAAAACGCATCGAAGACGCCACTCGGACGACACTCATGTATCAATTTTCACAACTCATTTGATTTATGTCCGCTGCCGAGGAGGAGGTCGGAATGATTTGTGTCGCGATAATGTGAGCAGCGAGCTCTAAAAAAACGACTTTAAATGCAAATGCAGGTGACGTTGAATGCAAGGAAAGGGCATCGCATAGTTAAAGACGTTAACAACTCAGAGCTCAATGGAAATGGAAACATTTTCTATCTAAAAGAGTAGAAAACATGCATCTGCAGATGAACCAATTAGCTTTTGTTGATAAAAAGAAATCTGACAAGAAAATTGAAAGAGCCATAAAAGTAAAGGGAAGAACGGTATACACTAGAATGCACAAGAATTGAAATAGCAATCGATTCAGAATCTATTTAAGCCACACTAATCTTATATGCTATTAATGTTAAATAAATTATTGAAGGAAATAGCAGCTAACCTGAAAAGCTTCCCAACATCGAAGTAGAGCTTATTCTCAAAAATAAAATTGATTAATCGCTAACATGACAAGCACACTCTTCATCTAGAGTACAATGTTCATGTTGCAATATTCAAATGATAACGTTCGGGTACAATTACGATACAATAAGTAAGTAATTCGTAATATTTAAATATCTTTTGATGGCAAAATACCCAAATATATTCGTATATACAGCACCAAGCCTAGACAAACAAAACATTGTTACAATTTAAGGCTCGCAAAATTCGGTAATTCAGATATTAATTGGCTTGCAGTTCTTCCTATTATTTTAACAATAAACATTTCAGAAAATAAATCTTTAATTATGCAGAAGTTTTTTCCGATTTCCCAGCAACTGTTACAAAAATAGTAGAAGTGGCGTGGTTAGAAAAATCGTGTTTCACTTTCCAGAAAACATAAAAAATAAAATCCTTTTCCCCAGAGATGCTTCTATAGGTCACTACATAATCGAATGCGTACAAATGGACTGGTTGGAATAATGCCAAGTCAAGCAATAAAAAATGCATATCGTCTGGACTTACCCAGTGTTTTTTGTTTTCTTTTTCTTTTGAGAGCTTACTAACTATATTTAATGCAACCGTTAGTATTCTAATTGGTGTACGCAGCGCGTTCCAATTTGAAACAACACTTCCAATTGGCAGAAGTTTTACAAAATGATAAAACATATTTTATTAGCGCCATCTATTTGTCAGTAGTATAACAAATCATCACAGTGACGGCAACGTAAGAGTATGCTTTGTACTTTTATTTTAACAGAAAGTGATTTGTCTCCCAATGCAATTCTTGATAGTTTTTATACCACCATGACTAAGACTATTATGACAACAGTGTTTTATAGATCGTTTGAAATCGATTATAATTATATTTATGTTCCACAATGTGGTCGATATTGAATAAAATATTTCCATCAATCAGTTACAACTAATTAAAAGTAATACGTGCGCCATCTTTTTGTCAATGCTTTGACGTGATAATAGCATAAAAGTATGCTGTGGATTTTTTATTGTACAGACGTTGGTAAGTTTTTTCTTACCTCGTGGTAGAAATTATTTTATCAGAACTTACCTTGATAATAGTGGTGAACTACTAGAGAAGCCAGTGTGCTGCATTATCGTCTAAGCAGTGGCAATAACATTACACTCCACTTGGTTCGTTCGGAATTGAACGTAGCGAACTGCTTCGTGGGTTCAGTTACTACTGTACCGGTAATGAACTGCTTTGTTGTCATATACCCTTCCACTGCAGGCACACTTCTTCGACAGATTCGTTTTAATGAACGTTTTTATTTTGAATGCATTCAAATAAGCTGCAAGGAAGAAAAGGGTATTAAGTTAATGTATTTAATAATTAATAATTTAATGTTATTATATATTTGTAATTAATAAAGTTAATGTTATTTTCTTGTATTTTGCTAATTTAGGCACAATTTTTTTTAGAAAGTTGCAACACAAATATTTAAACTCAGAGTATAATTTTAATTTGCCAATCAAAGTATAATTTTAACTTTTAATAAAAGAATAATTTTAATTTATTTGTCAGCGACTTTGTTTTATTTGTAGCAGACCGTCCCATCTTCCCTAAAGTACAAACTTATTGTTTGTAATTAATTTTTGAAGCAAGAAATCGCATTTGTTCCTATTAACAAATGCAAATACTTCAACAAATAAATAAATACTTGCACTTCATAAAATGGGATTTTATTTGGGAGCAAATGCAAAATTAATAATGACTTACAAGTATTTCTGCTTTCAACAGGTTTATCCCAAGCGCATACATCATTTTGTCAGCCAAACAAAGACGTCAATTGTTAATGCAGACAACTAGTATGTAGTAAATAATCAGTTCATCATTTGCACAAAATTGAAAAGCCGAATTCAATGTCGCTCTACTTTCAAATACAACACAAACAAACACACACACACACGTAGTATAAAAATGAACCACGCAACAGCGTCATAACAACATAATCCCATATTTTATGGATTTAGTCAGAAATCCCCATAAACCTTGACATAATGGCTCATCACAAACAACAGCCAATGACAAAATTAGATCCCAAATAAAACACCTACTGAAGCACTAAAACTTCAAAGCGGGCGCGCACACAACAGTCAGTCCATTGTCATAAAACCGAGACCCATCGCGGGCTCTTCATAAAAATTAGAATTTTAGAGATTCACAATAATTTCTCGCAAATGAAAAGTGTGCATGTGTGTTGAACGCATATGGCACCAGTTTGTCTGCCAACGCGCAGACATGACAACATCCGATGATTGATTAGCGATACATAACGGTTTCCAGACAACATCCACAAAAACTCCAAATTGGATGCTGCGTGTCTTGCCATTTGTGTCGCTTGGCCTGCACCTTTTTTTTCTTGATCGCTTGACGATCGACAGACACAACTCATTGCACATCTCCCGCTCTCCTCAGTCTTCCCTGTTGGCTGTCGACTGTCGACTTTCGTCGCAGGTCCATCAATCATGAACGCCTCCACATCCAATGGAGCACGTACCACATGGTCTGGATCGTCTCTTTTGTGACGTCTGCGACTGTGGCTGCGAGTGCATCTGCATTGTCAGTGTCAGTCTGTCGGAGGTTTTGCGTTCTGAACACTAATGAGCTTTTTGTGTGCGCAGCCTTTAGTGAAAGCCACGCACTGTTCCAAGTAATGGCACATTACGCATACGCCGCATTGCCCCCCACATGACGCACGTATTTGTTAAGGTCAAGCGCACGAAATAATACAGAAACTGTTCAATTTGTTTGCTCACTTCTTTCAGTTTGTTGTGGCCAATTAAAGTGGCTGTTGCCAAGCTCGACTCTAAAGCGCTTTTGGCCAAATTTAATTTATTTGCATCGATTTGTCAAATGCGCTTGTTTAGTTGCCAGTTTTAATATCATTTTTTATGTCAATTGCCTTGTTCTAACCAAATCTGGCAACGCACACAAGAACTCAATAGAAGCGTCCACTTCGCCAATGGAAGAGCGACGCGAGGCAATTACCAAACAGACAGACAAACAGACAGGCAGACAAACAGACAGGCAGACAAACAGACAACTCAGCCAACGCATCTTATATGCCATTTTTCGCTTTTTTTAAGTTTTTTTCTCTCTCGGGCTTCTGCTAAATGTTAGCTAGCGATTTATCAAAATGTTTTCGGTTTCTCATTGGACATGGGCGCGTGACACGAAGTTCACTGCGAAACTTTGTCGCATAAGAGATGCAGGGATGAATTTTTATGAATGTTAAAAGCAGGGTCCTTAAGTGCGCTTCCAACTTAAATAGACTGCACCTAATTCTGTTTTTACACGGTAGATTGGTTCCAGAAACCGTGTAAAAAAGACATTGATCATATGCAAAAATAGGTGATTGGTTCCCTATCTCTAAAGAAATATATATGCAATTTTTAATTTTCAAACTGTGTTCTATCAAAATCCTGTTAAAAAAAGACCGTGTAAAAACAGAATTAGGTGTATTCCCTTTCAAAACACCCGCTCCATTTGAAATCAAATTTCTGCAACATATTTGTACTCATAACTATTTCTTAAGATGCATAAAAACTTTGTTTTGAAAGTAATTACCGAGCTTTATTAGAAGAATGCCATTTATTTATTCATATACATACTTCTACTCGTCTATTAATAACTTCTGGAGCTATCCATTCACGCTCACATCTTTAGCCTTAAATGAGCTATCCGAGTGCTATTTAAAAACAATTGAAGAGTAATCCAACATCACGTTTACAGCGTCTGCTGTATCTGTAAATTGTACTTATCAGCCTCCCCACTTTTTGTGCGGCACTTTAAAACTTAATTTCAAATTTATTACTTAACCTTTAATTTGCGCTTTTAAATACCGCCGCATTGTACTTAAATGTTCAAGAAAAGAGCCGAAGAAGAAGAAAAAACTGCGCCACAATTTACCGTTCACCTTGACCACAAACTCTAGTCTTCGAGTGGCGGCTGTCTAGCCTTTTTGTCTCTTTGTTCGTGCTACCAACAAATATTATTTCGTTATTTAATTGTTTAGTAGTGTGCGAGTGCGAGTGTGTTTGTGGTGAGGGTGCCGCCACTTAAAACCTATTTTTAGTTCAATTTCTCGATTTATTTATACACATGTACTCGTATGCCTTCATCGCAACATGTTTTAATTAAGTTGCCACCGTCGCGACGCCGCTGCGGCTGAAACTTTATTGTCCACAATTGTTAAAAAACTATCATTAACAGACATATAAACGACTGCAATCATTACCAGCTCATAAGTGAATAAATGAGTGTGTTTGCGTTTTCAGCATTGCATAATTAGGCTGAAAGGCACACTCGTAGTCGCCTCGAATCGTTATTGTTTTATTTACAAGGGCTGGGGATTGGATTTTGCAAACTTTGCATACATTGAAAGGAGATTTCCAATTAAAAATGAAGTTTTTATTAATAATGCAAATATAAAGGTTTGACTTTACTTTATTTGTAGATAGACTGGATTGAAAGGCGACTTTCTTAATCACATTTATAAGCAGTTTACAGAAAGGATGCTTGCAGTATTTAAGAAAACCATTGCAGATGGCCAGTCCTTAACGTACTATAAATCCATAAAATGATAATCCAGTTGCCATCTTTCGCTCAATCTTTTAAAGGCGATCAATATTCCAACTAACTAATCGATACAATTATAGACAGAGGAAGAACAACTAACAATCCGATGATGATATTCCACTCATTAGTGTACGTATGCATGTTCAAAATATAACAAACACACAAACGTTTGCAAAAATGATACCAGACGGCCAGTCCGAAAGCAAGAAGATTACGAAAACAAACAAACAAGAGATTAAATGCAATGGAAATTTGGGAAAAGTGCATCATGCATTATGGTTGTGAGATGTGTAGCAAAGCAAGCTTAATACTCGCCCATCGAAGTTATTACACATTTATTTAAACAAATATACCTAAACTTGCACCAACAAGCACCTTTTGGCCGAGCGGTGGAAGGCCATTTGATTTTACTTTCTTTTTCGACCATCTATAGATTTTACTTTTTATTTGATTGTTACTTTTTTAAATGCATTTAATTTTCTCTTCGAAGAGTGTTCCCTAAGCTATAGCGGTCTTAATCTATGCAGTGGCTTTGAAGCTTTAATTTCTATATTAAATCGCTCAGGCAATGTTTCTAGCTAATTAAATACCTCTTATGCATGATCTAACACCTTACCTGCCGGACTAACCAAAAATCCATCAATTCAATACCAAACAGCCGATAGAATTAATCTAGCTGCTGTATAAGAACGTTCCAGCACTGAAGCCAAGCTGCCTTAATTATCTAATAATTAATTAATAATCTTTATGTCTTGCATAATTTTTAAATATTTTATTCAAGTCTTGTGTCTTGTCAAACCTTTAACCATTCTTCGCATTATTTTCATTAATTTAAAACTATGGTTTTTATTGATTTCTTTGTTGTTTTTATATTGCTTTTTGAATCGCTGTGGCGCTTGTGTGTTTCCTCCTTTTTTGTGCAAATCACGCAGCCAGAGACGGTAACACCTCGGGCCTCAGCCTCAGCCTCAACCTCAACCGCAACATCAGCCTCAGCCTGGGCCCAAGCTCTGGCTTTTGCTGGCGACAAGAGGAGAGCCAGCCGCTTTAAAGCACATTTATTTGGATGATTTGACAGTTCTCTAAGGCGATTGACTCGGCCGGAGTCGTAAAGCACACAATCTACTCTCGTACGAGTATGTGCTCGTAAAAAGAATAGTAGAAAAAAATAAAAATAAAAAAATGGCAAGGCATGATGTTATTTAGCCAACATTTTAATTGTTAAAAAATAGTATTAAGCAATAATTGTGATGTGTTGTGCGCGTCAAAACTTCTAACGAGTGCCCACAGCTTGAGCCCAGGAAGTAAAATATTATGGCTGCTAAATAAGTTTTAATTACAAGCGAGGGGGAACCCAACCATACTTTATCCACAACAACAACAACAACGGCCGGCGTTTGCAAAAAGTTCTTAAGCATAATTATCTTATCGGCATGACTTCATTAACGGACTCAAGTGTCGTCACCACATGCCACACCCGTGTCACGCACACGAACCCGTGTGGCAAACCGGACCCACCCGCCATTCTGTGGCGGCAACAGGCATTGGACGTCGCCATCAACTACTTACTACTTGGCACTTAAAGTGATGAATGCCGCCGTTCCGATGCCGTTGCCGATGCCGATGCTGATGCTGATGTCGATGTCGACCCATCGACAAATCCACATCCACATCCACCTATAGGCGATGGACCGAGCGTGCGGCAGCAGCCAAGGGCCTTCAACTTGACACTTTAACGCTCGAGTGTGGCCGGTCACGTTTTGTTAAGTGAACGAAACATTTTATAAAATAAATACACATGCCTGTACGAACAGTACAATGAATGGGTAAAAACGCAATTTAGCGTAGGGATGCGTGCGTGATCAAATGAGATCGAAAGCGAATCATGCTAACGCGATGATGAGACTTGGTTGACTTGACTTGGTAGCTGACTGGCTCAAAAGTTGATTGAGACAGCAAAGCCAAAGGAGAGAGGAAATTAGTGTCAAAAGGAAATTAGTTTTGACTGTTCTTGAGGGCTGTTTGGATTTATTTGTGCTCTTCTAAGGTTTCAAGTGTGCTTGACCGTCTTCGCTTTCCAGAACTCTCAACAGAAAACGCGCATCGTTTCTTTTGAACGTTAATGGCTCTCTTTTGTATTTAAAATTTCAGACTATTTTAATTTTAGTAACTTTGCCTCATATGCTGAAAAACCTGTGGAATGACAATATATTCCAACTTTACTTCACTTTACAACACCAAAGGTATTTTCACGATCACTCACTCATCTCTAACAGAAAGATCTAGTCTGTGTGTGTTTATGTTTTAGCTTTGGCTAGTTTAGGGCTCACAATATTTATTTATTTATTTGTATAATTGTGATCGACAACTTTACAAATAATATGAACATTCTTATCGCTGACAGCTGTGCGAGAGTTGAAACCTATTTCCGTATGGGTTTTCAGCTGTGCGGGTGTCATTTGTTCTTTGTTTTTGTTATGATTATTGTTGAGCTCATGTCATAAATTGCCATGAAATGAATGTTGGCTATGGAGGCCTACGTACTGACATATTATTCTTTATAGTTCTGATCCAAAACGTGCCTTGAATAAGACATGGGAATTAAACTGTCCGACAGTAGCTGTCAGGGGGCAGAAAGATAAGAGAAGGAGTGACAGGAATTGTGAACGACATGACGATGATGGGAATTTTTCATAAAGTTGTAGACAAACAAAATTAAATTAAATATATACAGAAAAATAAATTAAATATATCCTCTTCATATATGTGGCGCGTATTGTTTGTGTAAATTATGGTATTTTAAAAAATTAATAGCAGTAGTAAATACTAATATTCCTACTTTTTAAATAAATATTAATCAATAAAATTATATGCAACATTTGCAATAAAATGGTATAGAATGTGTTCTTTTAAAATTTATTCAAAATTTTTATTCTTTTCCCATGAAATTGTTGGATAATTATAATGGTACAATAATTCCCAAAGGATCTGAAATCACATTTTTAATTATTGTAGCGTTGACGGGCTTGTTTCTGGTTTGGTTTGGAAATCGGACCTAATTAGAATTTACCGTATAACTTCTTTTATATCTCTACAGGATTTTTTATCGATAAAATCATACAAATAAATACTCATAAAAGTTACCTTTAGAGACGTACTATATATTTCAATATGATCTGACAAATGTTACGTTTCATTGCTTGGTCTATAAAATATAGGTTCGACCACCGAATATTGAAAATTGAAACTTTTGGTTTGTGTTAAATAACTATATTAAATAAATGCAACATTATAATTTTCAACGAATTCAAAACCTGTTATTAATGCGTAAATGTTGTTCGTACAAATAATTTTAATTAATATTATACTTTGAAGCTACATTGCAAATATTCAATTTGGTAAGTCAATAGTTCACGAAACTCTTGCAGTCTTACCACACTTTTGTTGCACAATCAAAATACTGCGCCCCAAAATAGAAAGAGAGAGAGAAAAAAGAGGCATGCAACGCATTTTGACATTTGCCAATATATACACAAATCTATGCAAACGCAATCAATCATTAACATCTTTAAAAATTAATTCTCATTTTTATTAGTTGTGCGTTTGATGCAATGCACAATAACAACAAACACAACCACTACAGCAATAGCAATAGCAACAGCCACAGCTACAATTATGGGACGCCAACGCTTTGGCGACTGCTGCCAAATGCTGCCATTATGTCTGCCATATAGAAAATCGGCGTTATATATGCAGCCTGGCACGCATTCAATTAACACAAATGAATGAATAATTAAATATATATATAAGGAAGAAGAAGAGGAAAAAATGAACACGAAAGACTTAAGCGACGAACTTTATGCGAGTATTGAGGGAGCAGCCAGTAAGGCGGGCAGTCAGGCAGGCAGTCATTTAGACAACTTCCCACCAGAAAAGTTAAATTACAAAGCACACACACACACACACACATGTGAGTTGCTTGAAGCTGCTGATGAAATGATGCCATCAACAACAGCAGTCGACAACAAAAACAATGTATACAAAAATCAGAGTTGAGTCGAGATGAGATGAGTTTGGCTTGTCTGTGAGTTCAGTTCAGTTGCGTGGTAGAGCGGAGCGTAGAGGTGTGGCGTATGTGTGTCTGTCTGTGTGTGTGTGTGTGTGTGTGTGTGAGTGTGCGAGCAAAAGTCAGTCAGCAGCGACAATAAAGAAATCTAATAAATGAAGACAGTTGCCGTCTGTGGTGGCTCTTTGGCCCACAGGCGGACAGACATCGAGGCAATTGTTTGAAGCTTGCTGCAATTGTCTGTGTATTATTTCTCAATGAACAGACCAAAATGTTGTGTTGGTGTTGTTGTTGCTTCTGCCGGTGACACAGTCACCGAAACTCATTCATTGAGCTTAATGGCGCATAATTAACTAATGTGGGCAAGCGGGCAAACTTACATCTACTCGTGCTTATATATAGACTACATGCTTATGAATATATGCGAATGTTCAGTTGACACACAATTAGTGGCGCGACCCGTGGCACGAATGAAGTGCGCAATTGCAGCAGCAATTGTCCGCGTTATGCAACATTTAATATAAGCCGCACAGCGCCATCAATTTTGCGCCAAAAAGTTGGCAAAAATATGAAAGATACTCATGTAGTATACAAAATTCACTTTCGGTGAACAAAATTAATAATTAAGCTGCCGTCCACCTGAGTTGACGCCCACAGCCCATTGCCGACTGCCCACTTGGCTCCTATTGTTGGCTTTTGTTTGTAGTATAAAGAGTAATGTTTAATTATGTTAAGTTGCAAAACGTTTGCTCATATTTAAGCTTATTTCATTTCGTTTAGTTTTGAAAAGATTGCATTACACAATTTGGCAATTATGCCTAGGTTAGAGTAATTAGCCTTTGACTATTAGAGAGCTGTGAACGTAAGTGTACGTAAACACTAAAAAGCGATTCGGAATATTCAAACTGCCCATGGAATTAACAAGAGCAACTGCATCTCCTTCTGTCGAGGAATTCATAATTTGTATTCCATGCTCAGATCTTTAATTTCAATCAAGTAATTTATGATTTTTCTTTTCATTTGTTTTCTATTTTAAACTTTAACTACATTTTGCATCAATTTTGCTATGCTTGCTTTGAGAATAACATTCTGCGCTTTTTATTGATTAGAAACAAAGCAATAATATCTTTAAAATTAAAATAAAATGTTTGCCTTTAAGTGAGTGAACATTTATTATAGTATGTATATACATATACTAAGTAAGGCTTTAACATATCTTAATTAATAAACATATTCGTGTGAGTAGACATTTCCTCTGCACCACATTTGGAGACTTCCCCAACAAATATCACCTCTACGAAATCAAAAGCGAAGCGCGTGGCATTCCAATTCAATTCCATTCTTCCTGTCCTTCACAGCGATTGTGCAAAAATAACTTTATTCGTCTTTATTCTCTATCGAAAATGCTTTTATATAGTCAATAATTAAGTGATATGCTTATGTTATCTGAAGCCATTTCCTACACCACAAGCGCACTTCCCTTCATCGAAGAGGAAAATGAGAACTGAAGACATTGTCAACACGCTGTAGATACAAATCTTTGAAAGCAGATGCAAATTCTCGACTGATGCTACCCAATGGCTAACTATCGTCGAATAGTTCAGCCATATAAAGTAAAACTAATTAGCTTCCTGTATGGCGAACACGAAATTGGACAAAACCACTTCTGGGAAAACAATTTAATTATAAATATATAATTAAACAAATGCCAATTTACATAGTTTGTAAATACTCTAGACATTGTTATATTCTGAGCATTTATTTATATAAATAAAGTACTAATAAATCAGTCAAACAAATTTAGACAAGTTTTTCGTAAATGGCGCGCAACTTTATACAAATACATGTTTACATATATAGTATAATGTATAAACAAAATATTGCTCAAGTATAAAAACAATTTACATTAGCCACATGAGTACGCTGAAAATATTTAAAGAGTGTGCGGCGTCTTTTTTTATATTTTTGTATAGGCTGTCAGGCTATACGTCTTTATAAGGCAACTGGACTACTATATGTATGCGAAAATGAATTTGTATTTTGTGGTGGCTTGCATTGTTGTTCTTGTTGTATCGCTGTGTATCGAGCGTCGAAGACCCACGCGTGTTAATTACAAATTGTTTGCTATGGTTTTCAGCTGTGGTTGTTGATGTTGTGGGGCTTTTTCAAGCGCGCAACTTGTGTCACATTTAGGCGCAACGTATTTATCATGTCAGCAATTAATCAATACATTTGTACGAACGCCAGTTTTTTCTGCTTTTTACTTTGCAAGCCGAATACTATTGTTGAAGGTTGTGCAATAAGTTGTAATGCATAATAACTGAGCTGTTTCGAAAGGCATTTGATAACTTAGACTCACATTTTTGGAACAAAGCCAATATTTCAGAACTATTATATCGATACTCTCAAATCAAATAATGAAGCAATGTCTAATTGGTTAGCAAGCATTCGAAGATGTCAATAGATTCTTCAAAACTGTTTAAATAAACACCGCCGCCAGTCTTTGGCTTTTAAAGTTCTTTCCTCACCTTTCGCAGTCAAAACTTCTTATCTAGTAAATGCAGAAAATAATAAATATAAGCAAAAATGCGGTATAAAAAAAACTACATAGTAATTGAATTCCTGTTAAGACAATGCTAAGAATTAATTTAACAAATTTTACTACCTACGGTCCTTCCCATTTGTAAGCCACGCAAAACATTTGCTTCACTTCAATTCAAATATCGACTGACTGCGCAACCCTCGTTATTCTAACACCTTGCAAAGTTCTCATTGCTAAAATTTTTCATTGAAAAACCTGACAGCCTGCATTTGGGCTTTGCACTTCGCAATCACTTGCAACAAGTTCGTCTCAATAAATCAGTTGCTAGACCACAAAAAACGAGCTGCGGAGAGACAATTGACGTTTGTCAATGTTTGGCAAACGAAATTATTGTCTAGTTATAGTGTTGAACAATATAATTGTTATAGCAATAGCAGGCTGTGTTGGCCACATGACAGTTGTTGGCATATAAACGAGCGCATAAATATGCATACCTCACACACATACATACACACACACACACGCACGCACGCACTACAAACATTGTTGCCTCCACAGTGGGCTGTCGTTTTGGCCATAAATATTAGGTGTTAAAATTATGCTTAATGCAGTGGGTAGCTAAGCCGTCAATGCTGTATGAGCGGCGTGTGTGTGTATGGAAGAGAGATATTAAAATATTACAATTACACACATTTTATTGCGCCGAGTTCGTTGCCTAAGTCTTTTGTTTAATTTTAGTTTTTTGCCTCCTTTTTGCCTCTTTTTTCAGATTTTAATAGATTTTTCTAACGCTTTGGCAAACTTCTTCAGCACGTCTACAAAGACTGCCGGCCTTAAGTTATTCCGACAGCCAACTAGTCAGTTATTCAATTAGACGCCAAACATGGTAATGAAAAAAATGAAGCTGAAATTGTTTTGGTTAAATGTGGTTTTCTTGTTTTTAGATACTTGGAAATGGACTAATACAAGAAGCTGAGTTAGTGTAGCAACTTTTTTCAAATATTATGACGAACTCTTAAACAAAGTTGAGTAAGTTTCTACATTAGAGCGAAAGTCGTTACTAGTTTGCACCTAATTCGAATACGTACAGTGTTTTGATAATTGTGTAACAATTCAATTTATATAGCTTGTGTATTTCATAACATTCCCATAACAGCACTTTATTCGAAGAGAACACTTTTTTTTTAAAATTACCTCATCCACATAAGTATGAACGATGCCAAAAGTTGTTGCTAATATTTATGTTACTAATATTTTTACGCCAAATTGATGTCGAAACTATATTATATAGAAACATACTAGTGTATTCAAAAGGGAACAGAAATTTACTAAACATAGCAAATCTTTTCTAATACCAAATGGTAGCATCAGCTGACTATAATATTTATATTAGGGTTTTTTGTTTTATTTTTCAAAATAATAAATGTTTAATGATATTTTTGTGACTTACATGTGAAAAATGGAAAAATTGTATACAACGTTTTATTAATTCCTATACATGTATTTACCTGCTTAATCAATTGAAAACTCTGGATTAGTTCAATATTGCCATCAACACAGTTTCTCTTAAGCTTACAGTTTAAAGTTTTTCACCATTACACTAAAATGGAAAAAGAAATTCTCCCCCATATCTTGCAGCTTAGGATTTATCTGCCACTTTTGTGGGCTTGTCAACATGCGTCTCATGTGATTTCTCAGACGTTTGTATGCAGTTGCAAGTTACAATTATTGCTGTTGTTGTTGTGATTGCATTTTATGTCAGTCCGTCGCCAGACAACGCAAAAATTTGCTACTTGTAGTCGTTGTTGTTGTTGTTGCTGTTGTCTGCTCGGCTTTTTCGCTTGTAAGCCCAAGCAACAAAATCTTTTAGAGCTCAACACGTAATAGCTCTTTAAAAGGTTTAGTTAAGCCCGCCAGTGAGCGCGCGCCCGACTTTTTAACCGACTACTACAGAAATTGGGTCAACGAAGTGTTATGTGTGCAAGCAGCAACTATTTATAAAAACATGTGAGCCAAGTTTGTTGCCTAAGTCTTTTGATTTGGCCTAAGCAGCGTTCGACGTGGCTCCGACTCTATGCCCAGATTTACTTTGATTAGGCGAGAGGGCAAAGTTTAAGCGGTTAAACGTGGCAGAGACTCAAATGCCACAAAATGGCTCAATTTATCAGCGTAAATGCGCCAAAGTCTACTTTAACAAGGCTGCCTTTGACACGCACACACGCTCAACAATTAATTAAATACACATAAATTACATTTTAAGTACAGTTTTTATTGCACACGCCCAGCAAATGGCCAAATATATAAACACATACAGAGCGCGTGCCCAAAAGAAATGCCCACCATTAAAACACACCATTCCAATTATAAATTCAAAGCATATTCTCACCATAAATGTCACATAAATAATTTGAGAAAAAGGGCACGTAGCATAAAATATGTAAATAAGACGCAAATCAATCATAAAAAGCGAGCGACCAAGCCAAAACAGAATAACATGCGGGACAACACATGTCCCAACAGCTGTACACAGCTGCAGGGCGAACAATAAAAAAAGAAAAGAAAAACAAAAGTAAAGTTTGAAAATACACACATTTATACAAAATGCAGGAAAGAAATATGAACACGACTTCCCCATGCCCTTCATATACCCCATTGCGGTTTGAAGTTTTGCTAAAAATTAAGCTTAGTTGTAAGATGTATCAATAAAAATATAATGTGGGGAAGCATCACCTTACTTCAAAGTCAGCAATTGGTAGAAACTGCATTAATTTACTTAAACAATATTTAATGTAGGGAAAAGGCTGAGTTAAATAAAAACCTTCTCTTTACCTCCTCGTGTATTTAGGGGCTTTTAAAACAGACTTGGCGCCCTGACACCGGAAACACAAGCCAATGCACGTCAGTTTGTAACTTTCGGCCAAAAGCCAGGCGTGGCAAAAACGAAAGAGGAGGAGGGAATAGCCAAATAAAAAAACAAATCTAAACATCAACGAGTAATTTTAATTTTCATGTTGCTCGTTTGTTTATTATACACAATCTTTGTTGCGGCTAATTTAGTGCCAAAACGCACGACTGCGCAGCCGCAGCAGCGCCAGATTTGTTTTCAGCAATTAGTCAAGCGTGCAGTCAGCAAACTAGACTCGAACCTCAGGCAGGCACTTGCCACGCTGATAATGCGGCGGCATGGCTCAGTGATAAATCAAAAGCCAAAAAGCAAAAGTTGAGGAAGCGCCAACAGCAACACAGACAATAAAACTATATTTGCTTACACATGTTTGCATCGCACACATATAGTAGTTTTGTTAGCCAAAAAAAACGTGATTTGTGTTTGAGTTTTTATTTGCCGTTTATTGACATTTGGCTACAAAGTACAAAGCGCTCAGCACGTGTGGCAAATGATGAAGAGCTTAAGCGGTTACGCCCTTTTCGGCTGTCATGCATGAAGTTTACGGCTAATGCTATTGACTTCTGCACCGTTTCCAATGCTGCCGTTGGGTACCATCGCACCCAATGCTGGAATTGTTGCCAAGTCAGCAGTGAAGGGCTTTAGGCCATGCAGGAAATGTCAGTGCATAGCTATTAAAGTTTTTTTTTTGGCTATAGGGAAATACAATTCAAAAATAAAATACTATAAAAGCTTACAAATGTTTCCTACACAATTAAATGTATTTGGAATTGGAAGAAATAAAAATAATAAAAAATAAATAATAATAATAATAAATATACTACAATATTATACCGCAGTTCGGTGACCATATTACTTGATTCCCTTATCGCCATACAAGCAATACCTTGTACTTTACACTTCATATTACTATAAAGAAAATGATAATTCAAGAAAGGTCATGGAGATATGTATTTTTCTGTGAAAATTTGGCAAATCAGGAGAGCCATGAGCAAATTTTTTGCCTTCTAATCGTAGCTCCATAGGAGTTATTTATATTTTTAGCAATCCATCAATTCCTCACTTAGTTTACATCGCCTGTCAATCATCAACATTTTCCTGAACTACAGCGATGAATACAGGTCTTCCCCAGATTTTAGATCGTTGGTCGTGAACCTCAGATAAGCGTGTTGGTTTTAGAGCAAAAGGCTGAATTAATGAGATCAGTCGCTAGTCAGTCTGCTAGTCGTTGTATTCCCTTAACATAAGTCTAAACTAAGGATAAGGGTTATCAATATTTGTCAGTGTCCGCCAACAATGGTGGGAACGCTTACTTCCCCGCCTGTCACATCTCATTGGGGCGTAGGTGAAGAGGCAGTTTGAATGATTGCAGCATTATGTATAGAATCATCAGTTAAATTATAGTTCACCTTATATTGCTTTTATAAATGGCTATTTTTACCCCACCCCATTGGAAACCTTCAACCAGACAATCATTTGCCACAAATAAATGAAATGCACTAGCAATTTGTTGCTTGCACTTAACTGAAACACAATCAAGTACGAACAGTGCTCGTAGGTACAACTTTCAAATGCGATTTGTATGAAAATTTGTACATGGAAACAATTGTGAATGTTTTTCAATCGGCGTGACAACCATTTTTTCCTTCTACGATATTTTTTCTTCTATTATTTTTATGTTTTGTTTGGCCATGCTCGAATGGGTGCTGCACCAATAAACGAACTGCCGCTGCCGCACACGTTTTTGAACCCAAAGGGTCAAGTGGCGCGTGTAGCGAAAAGCACGCCAAAGGCACAGATTATGACATGCCAGAGCTTTGCACAACCGCCACTGCAATGGAATGGATGTCTAGATAGACAGTTTTTTGGCTGACAAAGGGTTAACCTGAAGCGGTGTCGTCGTCGTCGTCATCGTCGTCATCTCGCAGTTCGATCTTCACGCCTCAGCGCCACCACAGACCTTAGTCGATAGTTGGCTGCTGTTTCTGCTGCTGAAGCTGCTGCAACTTGCCAGATACTTTGCCTGAACTTGACATGCATTTAAGCTGTGCGTGCACACACATACATACATATATCTCTATATGTATCAATATCTATGTAGGTATGTAGGTACAACTACACCTCGCGCGTCTAGACTTTGGAAATGTAAACTGCATTGGCGCAGCCCACGACAAACATTGACAGCCGCTTTTAGTTTTTTATTATTTGTCTGTTGTTCTAATTAATGGCTTAATTTGTTGTCGACACAAACGAAAATTTGTTCATTGTACATTGGTTGTTTTTTCTATCGTACTTTTTATGCCTTATCATAAATTCAGTATTATGGCCAGAAACAGTTAAAATATGAGCTTTTATTATCCAATCAGTTGCCTTTTTATTATGCATGTGCACATAAAATGCCAAAACAAACAACAGACTTGCACGTTCAGATGCCAAAAATATACATACATATATATTTTTAATAACTTGACCGTGCTGCGCATAATGCCAAAAAATTCATCTCCAAGACTCATCAAGTTGGTTCAATGGCATCGCAAAGATTTCGTTTTTTTTAAACACATGCAAATAACGTGTAAAGTATAAGCTACTAACTGTATTTAATATGTACCTCGTTAACTCTTTACGTTAGCTTACGGATTACGTCAAATTCTTACGCTACTGAGCGCATCAAAGCAATGCGATACAGAGACTGACAAAGAGAGAGCGAGGGAGAGAATAGCGAGAGCTACACAAAACGCCGGTTAGTTAAAAACAAAAAAGCCGGCAAGCACTGATAGACTAAGAGCACTGACAGAGTTGTCGAGTTGCTTGCCGAAAGAGTTGATTACTTGTGTTGTTACCTTAATGCAATGGTTTAGAAAGGCACACAATTTCCATTATATGTGCGCTTATTCGAAGGAAAAACTAAATCTGCCCGCCAGGTCGTTGATAATGAAGTACATACAAGAGATTTATTAATACAAAGCGATAGGTGACATCGATATAACATTACAATGGATAATAAATTGAAATTTATAAAATCTTACAAAGATGAACATCTTCTGATCTACTACAATATATATAAAACTGAAGTTTTAAGTTGTTTTGCTGGCATTGAAGTGGACCACATTTTTAAAAATATACTATAAAAATTAAGTAGCTCCAATAGCATAGAATGTATTATTAAAAAAGTACAAAGACTGCTGAGTAATACTTATTTTTCGATTGTTTAATTGTAAAAAGGATTTAAAAGTAAATTATAAATATTTGCTATAAAACGTTTTAAAAAGCAATCAGTTGATATAAATGTTGACATTAATTGGGCACTAATATCCATATATAAGTGGTTATTTCCAATCATGCATTATCTTCAAAATGTTGTTCAACGAATATTTATAGCATGTTCATTGATTGTTATTAAATAACCCATCCATCATTCAATCAGTGTGTGCACAAAAAGTGGGAATTTATCAACAGACCCACCCATGAGATACTCATATGCCCTGGAGCTACCTTATATATATTTTTATTTTATTATGTACATATGTTCATATACATAATATGAAGTGTTTTAGAAATCTATTTCTAAATTAAGGAATTCAAGAAAATTGTCAATTTTTTCACACTTCTTATAATAATGACTAAAATGTGCAGCTAAGTTCATTGAAGAGCAACTTTATGCTCTTTAGCCATAACTTTATGTTACTCTCTCTCTATTTTGTTGCTCTCTTGCAGCTGCCTTTGCCGTTGCCGTTTTGTGCCTGAAAAGCTGACATCATCGCAGTCGCAGATAGGCAGGCAGACCCAGACGGAGACTGAGACCGAAACGCAGACCAGGCAGGCAGCCAGCCAGCTGTCAGACCGCAGACAGCAGACCGAGTCTACAGCCACAGCGCGGCTTATTTAATGCGCCAGCCAAGCTCGAAACTCTTTTAGTATAGCGTTGGCGTGCGACACAGACGGTTCGGTTGAATACGAGCAAAGCTAAAGTACTTAATAAAAACTTAACAAATCAAAACAAAAACTAGAAAAACACAAAAACGAGTTCGAATTATAAAAACATATATATACATAAATTTATATATACAAAAATATAGAGGAGCAAGCGTTAAACTAGTGCAAAAAAGTAATGAATATTAATAAATACGTAAATATAAAGAAAACTCAAAAACTTAAAACAATTGTGGCCAAGACTCTGTGGCTTGTCTGGTCTGATGTCAGTCTAGCACTTGAACTCGACTCGTGAATTCAAAACCAAGTGAAGCCAAGCGTTGAGTGTGAAACGAATACAAAAACAACAACAGCAATAAACAGCGAATTTAAAACCCACAGTCAAGTGTTTTTTCCTGTGCATATAATCGCAAAGACTAGGCAACAAACGTTTTTTTTAGTTCATAAAACAATTGTAAAGAAAGTGAAAGACAGCAGTTGACAGCGACTTGTTTTAAAAGGGAAAGGTTTGCAGGGTTTCAGTTTTCGAATTTTCTCAAGTGCAACGCATAGAAGTTTTTTTCAACAGCTGTTCGCCCACTTGATACAAAAAAATATGTCATTTCAATGATTTTATATATTTTCAATCATGTTTTCTTCAATGCTTTTGCTTCGCTTTGCTTTGCCTTGCTTTAGCTGCTGACTACGCATTTTTTTGCATCTGTTATATGTCATTAATATATAAAAACCACGCGTCTGATTCGTTGCCATTGATTCATATTGAATATTAGTACTGTGTGTGAGTGTGTGGTGGTGAGTGCGCGCGTGTGTGTCTGTCTGTCTGTTTGTTTGTTTGCCATTCGTGTGTTAAAAAGCGAAATATAAATACAAACGACACACACACACACAAACAGCAACAACAACAACCAAATATCGGCGCTGAAAAAAGCGGCCAAGCGACATTGATGCCAATCGCCAGTGCATTTGGTTTTTTGGCTTATATTGGCATGCAACAAAAAGTCGAATAAGAAAACAAAAACGAGCTTAAAACGCCTTCAGTGAGCTGGGCTGTGAGGCATACTAAAGAGAGATATCAGCTGTCATCCAGGTAGGTGCAATTGTGATATTTTAAGGCTATGATTTATATATCTATTCTTGTTTCAAACATATTATAATAAATTGCGAGCTTTTTGCCAAATTGTTAAGGCATGTCTGTGCCTTGCTTTTGGTATTTGGCAGCCCAAGCAGATAAAAATGTCTGGCAACCAACATTATACAGGAAACTGTTGAATAAATTATGTTCTAACTTGCTGTATTTGAAAGGCAGCTATCCAGAAAACTGGAAAAATAATAATATTCACCATAGAAAACAAAATCAAATGCCAATTATTCATAATATTTTAAGATGCATATCGACAAACAAAACGGAGAAAAATTCTCTAAGCTTAATATAAAATATTTTGTATAATTTGTATATACTTGTATATGTATCTGTGTAGCTTTGGAGAAATATTGAACTAATGGTAATGCATCACAAATTGCCAGACTAATAACTAAATAAAATAAATTGAAGAGATAAATTATTTTAAATGCTTTGATTATAAAGAGATTTATGAGGGACAATTTTAGAAATAGAGAAATATTAAATGATGTTAACATAGGAAGAAAAAAGTAAATACTTGTAGCTTAAATGTAGTAGGAAAATAAATAAAATTCGATTCGAATGGAGAGCTGTATTCCATTTTTGAAAGTAAGTCAAATTTTCAATCATTCTAGGTTCTTTGTTGAACAACAATTTGACACAAATATAAGTTATAAATGCGATTCTTCAGAAACAAACTCGGGGGCCAGTCATATACATAAGTATTTAACAAACCTTCTATCAACATTTACAATTTGTGAAGTTTTGGCTCAAAATAACCAAAAGCTTCATGCAATCTACTTACTCTCACATGCTCTTGTACGATTTTATGCAACTACTTCTACTACTTGGGTCTTCCACCAGTTGATGACTTCTTCAGTTACCCCTTTTTAAATTACTATGGTAGTTTCATTCAGGTATTAGCTTGCCAATTATAATGCTACAACTCAATGCTCCGCTCATATTACTTCATTCTCTTCATTCTTGGCTAGTTTTAGATCCGCCTTCGCTCTTGGCATTCTTCATATGCCGTTTACTCGTATCTGCCTCAAGTTTTTCTGCGCTCCATTTAAAATGAAATCACTTTGAGAAAAAAAGTTTCATTTCTTTATAGCCTCTGCGGTTTGATGTTATTTTTTTACTATGTTAAATCATGAGAATGCCGCCAACCAACCAGCCAGCATTATGTTCTTATAAAATAAACTAAGTATGCATTTCCCATTGTGTGGCTTTTAAAAAAACTCTTTCTAAAAACCCCCCAGTTATTCAAAATTTTTTATTATTCAAAAAAGAAAATGTAAGAAATTGTATTAATTAATGAGCAGCAAAAAGAATTGCTTTCTGAAAATATTTTACCTTAGCTTACGGCTGAGTCTGTTTCTTGTTTATTATACTAATTTTGATGCAATATTATGGCCATAGTCGTAAAAATAAAGTTAATTTATGGCCACATTAGGTGGTAAGTAGATTAATCATTGATGCTCAGCTTTTGTATTAGCAGCTCGTTAGGCTATGAAATATTTAGAGCAATTTTTTTAAACTCTAATTGCAGTGCATTCAACTCGAAGAATTTATAGTTCTTTACTTCAACAAGACATGAGCGCAAGAGGTTTTAATTTCAACATTTGTCTGTCCGGTCATGTAAGAAATTCTTTTTCACCCGACAACTAATTTCAGATAAAGCGTAGCTTGTTGCTCATTTGTCCATTCTACACACTCGGACACACACACATTCCTATAAAACAAAAGACTAAGACAACGAACTTGATTATTTTATTTCTATATGTATGAATGCATGTATAGCCACCACCATGAATCATTAAAAAACACTTTTCACAATTAAAGTTCAATGATTCTAGCCTGTTTGCATGATTTCACATTTTATGCGAATTTTTTTCCCGCTGCCGCCGTCAACAATTAGTCATCACTTTGTTAGTATTCTGTATACGCGACGTGGGTCAGGCCATATGCAGATAGTTGTAGTTGTTCCTCATAACTTTTTTGCTGCTGCTTCTGCTGCTTTTGTTGTTTTCTTCTATTAAATGGAGCCTTAACTTGTATAGCTTGTTAGGCTTAATCTTCTTTTTGCTTTTTTATAATAATTTGTCGGCAGCAGACAAAAGTGTGGGCAGTCCAAAAATTTAGAAAGCTTTAGCAAACATGTCACAAATGTATACGGACAAGCATAAATATGTCAAGATATGACATCTTTTTGTATATGGGTTGAGGTCAAGCTGTGGTCTACAAAGAACAACCATTCAGCATCTGAAATCGTAACTGCTACCGAACATTTAACATATTTGTATGGCTATCGTAATCTTAAAAATTAAAACCGAATTCAGCCCTTTTTATAAATATAAATTAGTAATTCAATTTTATAGAGCCCCATTTTTATGTAATATGTTTACAAATACATAGTAGTTTAAACATATAATTAAATTTTTCTGTAATTTCACTGTTTAATAGACGTCCCTTTCGCTTTTCAAGAAATTATGCCTGTAATGTATTGATTGTTCATTTGGAAACGTACTGCCGATAGACAAGCTGGCAAGAACGAAAACTATCGCAAACAAAGAAGGCAATTATATGTTGATAATTTATAAAGGTTTACTTTTTAATAGCAATAAATTGGTCGTACCTTTGCCTAAGCAAGACATTACATCACTTTTTCTTCTGGTGATATCAAGTGCAGGCCCAGCTATCGAGCATCAACTGAAATGCCACATAAAACTTGTGGGGTACATTAACGCACATAACCATTAGCAAAAAGGTGTTGGCCCCAATTGTCACCTCCAAAGATATCAGCCAGACAGACACATAGCGATGAAAATGTGAGTTGGCTGACAAAAAAAAATATAGGTGTGGAATTCTAGAGCCGTACCCTCAGTCAGCCTCAACCTCAGCCCCAGCATATTGCATTACCTTGTCAGCTAATTTTTATTGCTTTTGTATGTAAGCCGCACGCGCCTTCTGCTGCCAATTTATCGGGCCAAAGACAATGCGCTGAATGTCAGGACCGGCAACAGACGCGTTGACATTAAGCACATTTCAACACCCCGACAAAGAATTTTTATCAAACTGAGCGAGACAATTTTTTGTGGCCAACACGTGCATTGTGCTTTATTTGTCACTCCGGCTATTTTGTATGCCTGACACTTTATTTTTAACACCAAGCTGCCAACGAAACGTGCCCTAAAAGGTCTAATGGGCCACAGAGTTTTTGCGAAATTCATCAATTGATAAATTTGTTTATGCAAATTTTATGGTGCCTTTGACATGAGTGCATTTTGTGTATTTTAAATAAATATGAAATAAAATGGAATATTATTTCGTTGACATTGTGCTATGCATTGTTTGTCAGGGCTTTAAAAAGAGCGCTCACTTAATAACAACAACAATAACCACAACTACCAAAATGAATGGTTCAAATGAAATCCGACATACTCCAACGTTTCAAAGTCATAATTATTAGCTTTGCCTTTATATGGCTGCACATTGCTAAGCAAAAACAAAAGCAGAAAAAACAATTTGCTGGCATAACACACATAAAATTAAAAATTCTTTATAAATTGTTTCTAGCTGCGTTTCGCATAAAAATTCCAATGAACTTTGGCAGATGTCAGACAATTTGCAATTTGTTTGCATTAGGATTTACGAAAAAACAATAAAGAAAACATCTATGATGTTAATTGGGGGTTTGAAGTTGAAACCGGAGCTATGCAAATTGCTCAGATTGGGCACATTATAGAGTTCATAGAAATGTATGACGTGGTCCAATGTTCTCACCTCATAATGCAGAAACTGAAGGCTAAACTCTACATTATAGTTTAAGCACTTAAGCTATAGAAACAGCAGAGTAATGTAATGTTTTAATGTAAAATAAATTTTAAAGGCATCCTAACCTTTAGGCAGCTAACAAAAAGCGCTGTTTTTATGTATGAAGTATAAAATAAATCTAATAGTTTGTGTTATTCGGAAGGCCAATGCATATGTTTGTTCCTTTTTACAAAAACTTGACTATGAAAAGAACTTTTATTTTAAATCTTTAGAGCTTAAATCAATTTCAGTCCAAGCCAAGCTTAAACACATTTCTTTAGATTGCTTTTTGGCCATTTCCGTAGCCATTTAAGCTTTTTTCTTTTAAGTACTAGGCCGACAAAGCTGTCATTAAAGTTTTTCTTTTCGCGGTCATTTGAGCAGTAATTTTTTTTATTTATCACCCAACTCAATTACACCATCACTTCCTTTGCACGTGTGTCAGTTTTGTGTCTTAAGTGCTTCGTTCTGTACGCCTAATTACTTCTGTGACTTTTATTATATATGCTGTCACAGTTTGTGTCTTAAGTCTTTTGTTTCTTTTTCTTTTCGGAAATTACCTTCTGTCCATAGCTATGTGTAGCCTTTAGTTATTTTTTTCATCATGCTTAATTAAACCATAAACACCTCAAAACACGCTACCATATTTAACATCGCCACCCATATGACAAACGACCCACACAATCATTTTTGTATTTTGATTTTTCATTTTTCAATGCGCTCGACAAGACAATGCCAAATCAAAGACCAAAAACTGCAGCGGCTACACCTCCACAACTCAGCACTTGAAACTAAATCCAAAAACAAAAACAAAAAACAAAACAAAAAACACAGAAGTAAATACCAATCCTAAATTGTTCACCATACAAAGAGTCGACATATTTTTCTCGGTTTTGTGGTGGGCTTGCGTTTAGGTTAATCAATTTAAATTACCTTCAATTAGGCTTTTTGTTCATTTGGCAGCAACCAAAAATATAAGTAAATATTGTGAAATAACTAACAGTTACATCTACATATATGCATATATGCGTATATATTCATGGGACCTATAGCAGATGCATAAATGATAAAGTTGAATTGCTTGAAACTTTTAACAATTTGCTGCATTGTGTGCGCTGTCTGATATCGTCTAGCCATACCTACGACTAAGCGACTTCATTTCAAACAGTTGCAATATTTAACTCGCTGCTTATATAAACAAAATGGAAATTTATGCCATATTGCCCGTAATTTGTACACACAAACTCCACAGCTGGCCAGATAGTGGATATACTTGTAGTCATGCCCGCATATGTAGTATCTTAGTGATAGAGTTGCCAAAGCTGCGCCACACACAGCGTGCGGCTTGTAATTAAAATTTTATAGCTTCATTCGATATGCATCGTAGACATTGTGGCATGGTAAGCTTGTGTGCAATGCGTTGTTGTAGCTATTGCTTGTGTTGTTGTTGTTGTTATTGTCGAAGTTGTGCTTGTGGGTGTTGCCTCTTTGGGTTATAAAATGCAAATTGAGTCTTGAGTCATAAAAATAAAATGTAAGCGAATTGTATGCCAGCCATCAGCGGACAATAACATAGTGTTTAATGGCAAATACAAATTCCTAGTTCATATCGTGACATTATTGCCAATGCTGGCGGATGATCTGATTATCAGCTGTACATTTTTATAATCTCAAATAAAATAGGCAATAAAAAAATGCCCTTTTTAAGGCATATCAGATCAGTTCTTGTTTCAATCTGACACTATATTTTTACGTTTATTGTAAGTAGCATTGAATCAGCACCGAGGGCATAAATTCAAATTAAGGTGCGATGATACATTTACAAGCAAATAAGAATATTTGTTGACCTTCCATTTAAATTATGTAGTCTCATAATATAAAAGGAAAGTATATCTTTCATGCTCTGGTTTAAAACCTCTGCATCAATACGTACAACTCATATTCAAAATATTCAGCAAATTGAAAATAAATTGCAATTAAAACTCTTCCACCCATAAAACAACACAATTATGTAAATCTACCCACAGCTTAAGCTGATTTGCAAGCCTCATTACTTCACCTATACTCATTATAGAGACACTTATCTTTCCAAATCCCCCGGCACATACTCAACGACACGGTTGAGACGCAAGTAATACCATCAATGTCTCTAGCTGTCCCATGCAAAACAAAATACTTAAGACACAAACTGACCAATGGCGCAAGTTAAGTCCACCATGCACTTAATTAAAATTTTCCATCCTCTGCAACTAACCCAATACAATTGTCCACAGTGAAAGTTGCAATGCGGCTCAATTGCAATCGTTGACTGTCGTCTAAATATCAAAACGTCACACATCAGATGTCGCGCGATTTAAATGAGCTATCCAATCAGCACCCCGAACGACGAACCGCCAAAAACATGTCATTGAACTGGCCAGGCGAAATAAATCAAAGCCGCTTAGCAAACAAAAACGAAAAAAGAAATTAGATAAAACACATTATAGTTATAGTTTATAGTCGCAGTCACACAAATCAGCGACGTGCTACACACAAATCGTCTTACAGTTGACAGAGAAAAAAATGAAATTGATGACAACAAGCAATGGCAAATGGCAATTATCGAGCTGGCTTGCAAACAAAAACTGTCAAAAGCAGCAAGAAATAAAAGCTGAAACTAAAAACGCCAGCGAAAATATGTTTATTGACGTCATGCCATGAAATTAAGCAAACCGGCAAGCAAAATATAAAACAAAATAGAAAAACACATCAAGCCATAATGTGTAGCTTGACCGGCCGGCGCATTCGCTTTGTGCCTTTTTATCTGTTAGCCAACACCCGCTGTGCCAGTCGCTTGCCAATTGTAATAATTGCAAACAATTACAACGACAATGAGCAACGGAAAAAAAATCATGATGTGGCTTTCGGCTTAGGCCCATTGTCTTGTCTGGTCGCATTTGAGACACTTTAGCGAAATATTTGCAACGCTCAGTCAGAGGTTAAAATCTGAACAAACTTGTATGTTTGCACCCACAACAGATATGGGCGTGAGTCAGGCACAAAAAGCTCAAAGATTTTGATAATAAAAATATAGTTTCGAAACATATCGAAGAGAATAATGTGTAATGAATGAATGGGTTTATTAAAAAGATGTGATATTTTGATTACAAAAATGTATCGAAATATAGAAAATACAGGAACTTATTAAAATGCAGTCAAGTGGAGCGAAATAAAATGAATAAAATAATATACAATACAAGTATGAAGACAATAAATTGAAGATATTCTGCCAGTTTAAAGATATCTATTAGCTTTTACAGAAAGTGTTGTCTGTGACTATTACGTAATGTCTAAATGAAATTTAGATATACTTGTATTTTATGTTAGTGCAGTTAAATTTTTTCAGTGTTCAATTACTGGATATTCATATAATGTATATGAATACATTATATATTCATATTCACTAAAAATCTTGGGAAATATTTCTTTCTATGCCAGTAGAGCTTGATTGAAAGTATAATTTCAATAAATAAGAGAACAATAAAATGTAATTCTGGAATTTAACTGAATATGTATATTTATATGCTATTCGAATTCTTGTTTGGAAAATACAAATTTAAATTAAAGATTTCCTAAAACAAAATTAAAAGAATGTCGCACTTAGTAATTGTTCAAGCTCGACATATTATTGAGGATTATGTGGTTCTTATAGATTAATAATTGCTTCTGAATTGTATTCACTATTGAATTGCATGCCTTATTCAAATATAGTAAAGGCAGCAACTCCTACTTTAACTGTTTTGGGATATATTACATTATTTAATTCGATGTCAAAGAAACGTATATTTTAAGATGCAGATGGTCTTCATATTATATATCAGGGTGACAATCCAATAACGAAGGCAGTATTCCATAATTAAATAATATTCCATAGTAAATATTAGCATGCGTGAGTCACGACATGCACATCTCAAATGCTTGTTCATAACTGTGTCCAATGCAACTGCCACGAAGCACCAGCTATGTATATATATATATATATGTGAAAGTCAGCTCGAAAGCTGTTCCTGGGACTCAACTAGCTCCCTACACCAATTTGTGCATAAATTATGCTTAAGCTGTACAAAGTTCTCTCGGCATTTTGAGCTTTTTTTTGGAAGTCACCTCCGAGCCAATTACCAGCATGAAGGTCTTTGACTGCGCAATCTTAACAACGACAAAAACAACAACACTACCAAAAACTAAACAACAAATTTCTGCTACATTTTTGTTTCAGTCTTTGCTCTTCTCGTTATGGTTGTTGTTGTAGTTGTTGTTATTTTTTTATGACTTGTCTTTCATGCCTTTAATTTGTTTCGTTGTTTTTTTAAGTTAGTTAGTTAGCTTTGAGCCCTAGCGCGCAATTATCTGTGCATTGTTGTTGTAGCTGTATTGTCTTGTAGTATTTTTTTATAGTGCTGCCACGGCGCTTTTGCATTTCACGCTCTTGACTTGATTGGCTTGCAAAACGTTTCTGTGGCAATGAAAATTGCTATGCGATGTGCAAGCGTTTGATTATAAGTTGTCCGGTGGTTTTTGGGACAGCAAAATGTAAATTTATTTTACGAAAATTCAACTAATTTTTTTTACTCGCATATACTGTTACAAAATAGATTTATTATCTCTATTTAAGAAAAAAAAATGTTGAAATCCGAAATTGGAAATTAGTCTGTAGGGCGAACTATATTAAGTAGATACAAAGAAATCCCGAGATGCTGCCTTATGCACGGGTTATTTTAAATTTTTTCTTTTTCAAACTTGTAAACTAATGAAATGAAATCCATTAAGCTTCAGAAAATTCTTCTTTTTTTTTACTTACAACAATTCACTTGCACTTTCAATCAACTAATAGATATTCAATAAACATCTACGGCAGCAAAAACCATACACAATGGCACAATTTTCCAATTAACTGCAACCGCAAATTGCAATTAACTTTTAACACGATTTCTAAAAGAAAACGCACGGTAACAACGACAACTTGGACATGGACATGGACATGAACGTCTCTGTCGATGTCCACGAATTACCTGGTAACCCAGTTATTCAATTTGTTAAACAATTGTTTAATTAAATGCCATGCCAACCAACAATTATTTCGTCTACTTTTGACGTTCATATTGGACGTTGGATGTTCATTAAACTTTTCAGTTTACTGACAGCCTCAAAATTGAACTGCTACTTGAAAAAATATGGCTCCTTATATTGTTATACACATGCACTGGTCTGCATTAATTAATATGCTGCTAATCATTTATTTTTGTAGCTCGACTGATGATTAATTAGGCATTAAATGCTAAAAACAAAATCGTAATTAGGAAATTGCATGTCGCACGCGCAAAAATTTTGGAAAGTGAGGGGAAGCTGAGGTAATAGTTAAATCATATAAATAAATACAAAAAGGCAATTTATATTTGAAGAGCAGTTAATATATTGAAGCACCAAAAACTGGACTGATTTAAATAAGGCAATAATTAGGATAACATTTATTCATGGCAACTACTACTTGTATAATATTGTTTCTTTTATTAGCAAACTTCACAATTTTGAAACCAATCATTTCCAACAAAATTTAAATAAAATACTAAAGATCATATTAATAACCAATAACATATTGTCGTACATTGTATTTCTTTAATAAACATTCAAGCTACAACTCAATAATAACTCACTTAAAAGCCATTAAGCTTGACCTTAACCATATGAAGCAATTTTCAATCCACCCAAAAAGTCTAGGGCAAAAAAAAAATTACCCTGTGCGTTTTGCCAGTAATTTCACATGCGGCTGCTGAAATAATAACAAATTATATTCAATACTTCGATTTTAAATAGGCGCCCCCGCTGCTCGCCAAATAATTTGTTGTTGACTGGCACAAAAGTTCAAGTTTAAATTTAATAGTGCGGGCAAACAATTTCATTAGCTTTGAAAATGTACCAACAAATAGCGAATTATATGGTAAACATTATAAGTATAGAAATATGCAAATTACAGACACGAAAAGCTTGACCTAGAATTATTCGCCGAAAGTGCCAAAAACTATTTTCAGTCTATACATTGAGGTGTGAAAATTAGGTGAGGAAGTAAATAATTTTAATAGACTTGTCTAAAGGCGTGCGTCGCGACGGCTGTTGCCACGACCTTCAACATTAATTGACTCTATGACTTTATGTTGAAGTACATCGAGTTGAGACATATTTATGACTTGTTAAGTCTTGTTACGAACAAGTTCAATGCAGGCTGACAGCCCCGCCATATTATTAGCCAGCTAATTTTCGGGTTTGGCTCACACTGCTGGCTGCACATGGGAAAATTTGAGACCCATTTGCTTTCATAAGCTGCAGTTTGCTGCCAATTGGCATTGGTTACTTAATAGTCATTTGCCAGAGCTGGCAGCCAACCAAAATGCGGAACTACATTATGAGCGTTGTTTGCCTGATTGCGGTTGCACCACTTAGCCAACAAGCTACAAATGTATCTTTGAAACAATAAAAATAATTTCCTTCAGCTCTCTTTGTTGGCTTGGCAGCTGTCGACATTTTCATTCTGTGTCGACTGTGCTCGCTTTCACTTTTCCACTCGCTATTCACTTTTCCTAACAACTTATTTGTATTGATTATTGCCCATTGACTTGTCTCTATGTGTGCAGCGTGTGATTTTGGCCCACTCTGTGTTATGATTTCCATGGTTCGACCAGAAAGTGTAGCCAGTTGAAATGAAAAGTTTTCGCTTTGCCATTTGTCATAATTATTTCATTTTCAAGCCAACAGACAGTCGTCATTAAAAATATCATTAAAACATATTTGGCATCACTTTGGTTCACATTTTTATGGGTGCTACGACTGCTCCAGTTCGTGTGTTTTTATGTTTTAAGGTGAAAGATGTGATGCGGCACTGATCTGTGTGACTTATGAGTTCGTGGTAATAAGTGAACTCTAGCGAAAGTTGCTACCAACCTGCCTGTTCGCAGTTGCTTAGAAGGGGACTTATACTCGTTCATTAATTCACCACAAAATGAATTCGAAATTATGTTGAAATATAAGAAATTACATGAATTACCTTTCCTATATAATCATTTCTTACACAATTCTGATGTAGGCATATTTAATTTGTTTTTCTTATTTATGTTTATTGTGTAAAGCCGCACGATTCTTTCATCCACGTATTGTAAAGATGCAAGCTAACAATAATAACAAATACAAATACCTTCTCAAACTTACCAAGTACCTAGTATATGTGTTTGTCGGAGAGAAAAATGTAATTTAAAGGAGGGATAGAAACAAGGAACGTGAAGGCTGAGTGCTAGAAAGTAAACATATTAGGAATCTGTTGGAAAATTGTCGAAAATTAGAAGTAATAAGAATGTCAAGTTTATTATATTTATGGTAGAGAATTTAATTTAATTTTGAACAGTTTTTCACATTGATGATAAGACATGCCATACAATTTTCTTTTATTAAGGCTTAAGAAACAATTACTTGCCGGTATTAATTAAGTTGAAATGTCTTTTTTCGTTTGAGGTAACAACACAATAAATGAACTGTCAATATTCTGGTTAACGATGCCTTGATACCGGAGTTGTGCAATGCTGCTGATCATAATCCTTTGACTTCTTTAATAATCTTTAAACTACAAAACTTAACGAATTTTGTTCCGTTTCTTCATATTAGCACATTTCTTGTCCCATACTAAATATTTTACTAATCGCAGTTATGTTCCCAACCATCTATTCTTTTCTCCACTTGCGTAGGGTTCTTAATTTCTTTAGAAAACTATAACTTGGAAGAAATTAAGTTATACAATATGCGATACAATTCCATCATACTCCATGACTCGTATGCTGCAAAAAGTTCAAGACTCAACTTCCTCAGCTCTAGTAGCCCATGTGGCCTGCCCTCAACTCAACTATCAAACGAGGCTGCATGACTAAGCAGTCAGTTCACTAATACCCAAAACATATCCCCAAGCAACATACAGCGTGTTAATCAGCAATTTAGAATATTTTTCTAGCCTGGACAGGCCAAACGGCAAAGAGACTCTAAACCAACAGACAACAACAGCGCCCTGTCTATTTCCTGTTCAAAAACATTTGTTGGCACAGCTGTTGCTGCTGTTGATGCTGTTGTTGTTATTGTTATTGTTAGTGTTGCAGTTGTTGGCATTGCATTTATCATGTAACTCACACAAAGCCCTTAGCAGCCGCGGCAGGCCTCTTGCATTGATTTCCTTTCTGCTATCTTGACAGCATTAACTTTGGGGCTGCACAAACGTAGCTGGGAAGTTGAGGCAACGCGACTGGCAACACTTCGACAGAGACAAACGAAATAAATGCGCGATCGGGCGATAAACTATTTTTAAAGACAGCTTACAAAACAAAAAAAAAACAAGACCGAAACATAAATAAATAAATACAAAAAGGAAGCGAGGCAACTGCAACAAAGTAGCAAGAAAAACACCTCGAAATCATTTCTCAGCGAGTGTACTGCGCGAGCAATAGAGAGGCAGTGTGTATCAGAGCGAGAGAGCACATGAGACAAAGCTAACAAGCTGCAGCACTTAAATTGCCTCGAACCCTTTGCCTGTCGCCTGTTTGTTTAACAGGCCTCCTTGGCTTGACTTTAAAAGGAGCCACAACCACTAAACGTGCAGCTTATTTCCTGCTGGTGCTGCAACAAAAAAGCAGAAGACGCAGAGGAAGAAAATTCTAAGCAGCAGCTGCTCGCCAAGTCCATGTAGCCTGCAACAACACTGCACAAAATTTCATATAGACACAGCACAGTTTATAAACTTTTCCATTTTTTAAATGTGACATTCATACTATGATAGAGAATGGTTAGGTTGGGTTGAAATGGCTGAAACGATCGTTCTCGCCCACATACTTCAGTCTGAAGATGGCGATTGAAATATAATGGGATGATTGAACTACTTTTTGCTTGTTGTCTTGGGTGCAAAAGCTTTTCTGCTGGCTGCAGCATCCGGACTCAGCTAAATAATCCCTAGTGCCCCGGATGCACCGTTTACAACTAGACTATTTTTGAAGGCCCCTAGCCTGCCTGGTCATTGGCACCGGTTGCACACTTCCCTAATTTAGCCCGATCCCCAGTCCATGATCATTGTCAGACAACGTGACTTTGGGAGAGTTCGATTGAAGTCGGTGAGTGAAAAAACTTCCCATTGGTTTTGTTCAGTGTAGCTGCATCCTTTTGTCTTCAGTTGCTGTTGAATCGCTCTTGGTTCTTGAGCAGCTTGTTAGCCGTTGCAACGTCTGCCATTTCGAGTTTGTCGTTGTACATTGTAGTACGTATTGACCATTTTTAGCTTTTTAAGTACTTTGGTCATTGTTAAGTACTTTTGCGTGTCAGGCGCTGGCCACGTTCGTTCGACAGTCGGCCAAGTTAGCCGCATGTTATTCTCCCTTTGGGGGCGCACATGTTCTTAGTAGTTATTTATGGGCAAAGTGTCAGTGCTAATCAAATAGTAGAATCTATTTGGCATTTGGCTGCCACTGTCAATTGTTGGGTATTATACACACATACTATACTTGTACTATATAGCATGGAGCATTGTCTTCAGAACCCACAACGCACAAAGGTCATAGAACCATAGCTGGTGCCGACTGCAACCACAAAAAACCCACTTACAACCTTTTGGATCAAAGCGACTTTTGAATCCCACATAAAGATACAAATCTTAACAGTTCCACGAAGACAACCAACTCTTTGGTATGTTTTTGGACATTCGCATGTTGAACCAGTTCGCATATGATTTTCCTAAGCATTGTTGGAAAAGCCATAAAAATGCATTTTTACGAGCAACGTGTGTACAATATAGAATAAGTGGCCACTTTTGCGCAAATGACGCAACATTAAAGTCAGAGTAGTTTTATTTTGTTGATCTTTTGTTGATGTGCGCACACACGTGCGCAAATTTGTCGCCGAAACGCCCACACGCCTAGGCTTACCATGGGGCCATAAGCTATGCCATTAAATCTTTCTCAAATAAAAGGAAAAAAAAGAGAAAACAGAACGCGTTTGGTAACTCGAGCTTAAGCTCCGTTCATTGACTGACATTCATCAGAAGCAACTGCTTAACCTAACCTTACTCAATCGCAGATGAAAGACACTGATGGGAACTGGATAGCGTTGGCAGGGAATTGGCAAACAAGTTCTACGGGTCAACGCCATGAAACAACAGCAAACTGACAATCGATATGTAAATTAGTCACAGACAAAGGTAGGCAGTGCTTAGCAAAAGATGCGAAAAATATTGCACACATACATACATACGAGTATAGTATTTTGCATGGGTTTTGTTAATGAAATATTATGCTGTAATCAAATATTAAAATCGGTTCTAATGGGCTTGTTTAGCGTATTGCCCCATAAAAACCATATACCTATTAATGGGGCCAATCAGTAGTCAATTGATGAATAGATAACACTTGAGAAATCATTATGTTTATATGGGATTTAAATTTAAAGTTTAATTGAATGAAATTTAATAAAATATCATTCACCCATCACAATCATCGCAATTTAAAGAAACCAGAATTCTATTTACACAAAACTCTTTCCACGGAAATGCCCAATTTATTTTATAAGATAAATAGATTCAACAATCAAATTCTTAAATGCTTGAGCCCTTTACCAAATTTCTATTCAACTGAATTTGTCTTCAAGTAGCCATATATTATTCTTAGATTGTCTGGCAACTTTTCATTCTCGAATTTACTCCAAAATATTTTTTTCACCTGCATGAAACTTGAAACTTGTCCAATATGTCTCTTGTCATTTCTCATTCTTTCATCCCGTCAACTAATTAACTAAGCAACAACAGCCTTTGACCCACCTCCTACAATGTTGGCATGTAAATTGAAGAATTGGCAACACAAATATCTCACTTCAGTGTCATTACTAAGCCAAACATAGCCATCTATACACATCAATTTATGTCCATTCGCTTATCTATCTTAATCTAAGAATTTCCATCACAGCAGCATTTTGTTAATTTCGCGTTTGGCTTTTATGCAAATGTTCGTTTCCATTTTGGTATGCAAATTTCATTTGCAACCTTTTTTTGTGCATAGTTGCTTCTTTTCTTTCTGCCAATTAGAGGTAAACAAATGACTTAAGCGACAAACATGCACGCATACAATTATCAAGGCAAATCGCCAATCAAATACAAAAGCAAAAGTACAACAGCACAAATCAATCAAAAAACTACCAAATTATTATGCAAATCGCCAATTTCATTTCTTGTTGCAGAGACGTGTTGCTAATGAGCGTGTGCCAAAAGGCTTAAGTGAAAAAAGTAAAAGTGTTAAAATGATAAATATTGTGTAAAATATGTTGCTGAAAGTGTAGCCTCACACACACACACACACACACACACACACACACACACACACACACACATACACAGCGATGCATGTCGCATGACATGACAAGCCGCAAGCAGCATAAAATCTTTATTAAATAAAAAATATAAAACACAGCAGCGAGCAGATAAATCAGCTCATATTTCACTTTCAAAAACAGACAGGCCCCAAAAAGTTTTGGGCCACACAGCCGCAGACAATCTTCGGGTTCGAATTCAGTTTGACTTGGCTTGGGCTCTGCCTTCCTGCACTTCCCATGTAGGCGTCGCATGTAATTAACTTTTAGCCCTGCGGCAAAACCGAACCAAGTAGAGCCGCCAAAACCCAGCGAGGGTCGCCCCGGTGGCTCTGCGGTTGGCGGCTTTTTGGCTTTTTGGCTTGTCGGTGACTGTCGCCGATCGTTGGCGTTCGTCATGTGGCCACATTTTTCCTGTTGTCTTTTTGCTTTCGTTACGCTTCATTTAATATGCAGTTCCTGATATTTTTTATTTTTCATTTTATTTGTATTTTTGCGGCCATTTATTTGGTCTCTTTTTGTGGGCCGGCTGCTGTCGCTTTGCGTTGCCAAACGGCTCATTTATTTTGTCACATATGTATATACATATATATATTTATGTATCTCTATATGTACGCGATTATGTGTGGGGGCTCACAAAAGCAAAAGCACAGGCAAATCGGAAAAAATGTAACGTTTTTTCGTCTTGATTTTGGGCGTCTGATAAGCGCCATTTGTTTATTTTATTTATTGGTCTGCTAACTTTTGGCAGTTACGTTGAGTTAAACTCTTAACATATATACATACAAATGCGGCCATTATACTGCCAGACAAAATTAATGGCAATATGTCAAAGAATACGTTGGGAATACAAGTCAATTTTCTAAGCTAGTAGTATTGAAAGGTACCTTTTTTAAATTCCATTGCTTTACGATGGCAAAGACAATCAGATGGTGAGATATAAATGAATACATGAATTGGTATTTATTCAACAGAAATGTTTTGGGACATGGTGGAATACATTGAACAATTTTGTTTCATATACTCTGAAAAGTGTTAGGTAATATTGGAATGAATTAAGTGAATGAATAGATAGTAATAAGTTGGCAGAAATATAATTGTTTGGAAAAGTGTTAGAAATTAATTGGCAGATATTGGAACACATGGAAATAAGGCAATATATAAATACAGATATTATTTATTGGAATACAGAGAAGTATGAAAATATTATATATAGAATGTTTGAAATACATATAAGAATTTATCACAATTAAACAACAATTTCAATCAGTTTTGAGTTATGGAAATGATATAATAAACTGTCAATTTATAAACATTAATAATAAATAAAAATCTCTTGGAAAGATCATTAAGGTCGCATGAATTGCGGTGCTGAGACTTATTAGAATTTGATAAGCAAATTGAATAAATTTAATTCCTTATTGTATCTTTCATGCCTTGAAACAATTTCAAATGCTAATTACATCGCTTTCCATTGACGGACACTATGAAAAATATGTTGCGCATCAGATCAAGTCAGTAGTTGATATACAAATGAATTTAATTTACTTCCTAATTATCTATTTAATGGATTACAACAATTTCCCTTTTCATGGCCATCCAAATCAGCAGAACTTTCATCGCCCACTTCCCAAAGAATGCAAGCCCCAAATTATGACTAGAAACCGTCACCAACTGAGTGACATTCCTTGCCCCCAAACAACTTTCACCTACGCTTCAGTTGCTGTGAGAAATTCAACTCAGACTCCATTTTATGACACATTCTACCAGTTGCCGCTTTGTTTTTCCGCTCGCGATTGTCAACGCCACAAAGTACGCCAAACAAAGGCCATAATAGACAGTAATAACAACAACGTCTCAATCAAAAGCAAAACAGCAAAAAAGTACCAACACTGGGACCTTGTAATTATATGCATGGGTAACATGAAAGTCGTTTGTCCGCACGACAGCCTGTCTTATTGAAGAAAGTAAAAGATTTGTCTGCCATTTGCAATGACAATAAAAATAAAAGCAAATTTCACACATTATTCAACTGTTCTAAGTAGCTCTTGTGGGTCTATTTATGTGGATATATATCTATATACGTACTATATATATATACATATGTGTATGTGTGAGTACAACAAATGAAAGTGTGGCATCTGTAAGTGGAGTACACGAAAGTACTCGTGCACATAGGTGAGCACGATTTACTTGTTTTGTTCGTGTTCGGTTGGGTGGGGGACGTTTCTCTAAACGTTTTCTTGCCAAAATTGGCAAAAGTTAAGTGCCACTTGATGGACAACTGGCAGCGAAAGAAAAATAGCATGCTTTTCTTTATTGTTGTTATCATGGAAAGTGGTACACAATGGAACGGCGATCTAGTTGGGCAGCGACCGTTTAAGGAATGCGCACAATGCCAGAATCGTGGCAATGAAATAGCAATTGTAATGGCTCACAGAACAGTCGAATTAAATATCAATCGAAAATTATGTCAACGATATACAAATCAACAGATATCACTATATACTATATTCTTCATTTGTTTTTATTTAAAAAAATGTATAAGAATCATTTCTAATAGTTACAGAAACATTCGTTTCGCAGATTATTGTCCAGTTTTCTGTCCTAATTTTTCTGGGTGATAGCCTATGTGATCTGTATTTTTTTAATACCTCCTAAATGCCTCCACATTTTAACTAATTAATAGCATAAGTTGGATCTTTCTAGCTTTAAAATTGATTAGAATTTCATATAAATCTTGTTTAATTATCATTCGTTTTCAAATTACCACAATATATGCAGTCTAAAGCAAAGCTTCCCGCTACAGCTCTCGTTCTTGAAGATTAGCAACCACCTAAGCCAGCAGACACTGTTTTGAACTTACCTTATTGCAGTTCCACTTAATCAATAATTTTATGCAGCAGTAGCTGTTTTAGCCTATTAGCTATGCTAATTGACAACAGCCTCAATCTTATCGCGTATATAAATTGGTTAACAAGTTTTTGCTGTTTGCCATACTCGTATATTGTACAATTCATGTCGATTGTGGATGCCACTGTCAACATTTTGTTGTCTTAGCCACCGCCATATGTTCAGCCATAATCTTATCGGAAAACAAACTAAACCAAACGTCAAGTTCAGAAAAACAAATAAACCCATATACTTACTCGTACATGAGTACGTCACTGAGTACGTCATTGAACTTGACTTTGAAGGCGTACCAACTACGGGTATAGCTAGGAGTACGGCTACATACGGGTATCTTCACATCGTGTTTAGTTTAGAGCTAGAGCACATGCATATTACTTGAGTTATGACACTTGATGTCAGTTTTAAATGCATTGAAATGCGTTGTTAACCGCAGGCGAGGCAAACAGATGCGCCGTATGACCAACTGACAAGTAAAAACAGCAAACAGATATAAGGCCGAAAACCTGTTATTAAAGTGTAACGACTGAGCATGATGATGGTCATCATAATTGTGGCTGCGCTGCGTCTTGAGAGCGTAGCTAAAGGCTAAAATTAAATTCATTTCGTAGCTGGTCGAGCAAGAAGTTTAAGACAAAACAAAAATATTTAGCAGCTGACTGTTTTGTGTGTGTAGGCGCGACAGTCTTATGTCTCGCATCTGTATGTTAATTGAACAAACGCGCTATGTAAATCGAGGGCATATACTATATAGTATACATACTCATATATATTATAAATTCAATCTCTAAGTAACTGTGCTTGTGACGAAATTCCCCGACCACCAAATGAGTCAGAAGAAATAAAAAGCATTTCACAACTTTCATGTGCTCATTTGTAAATAATGAAAAAATTCTTACAGCAAGTTCGTTGCCTAAGTCTTTTGTTTTGTTTTCTTTGTCGGGGTGCTTTTAAGCATCTTAACTGCATTGCAGAGAACTTGTTAAAGTTTGAAGTGTTAACAAAGCGTCATGACTTGTTCAAAATTACGTATGCCGTTGGCTTTTTGTTAAAAACAAGGCAAAAATTACACAACTTAACGGTTAATTTAATTTTGCGCAATTTTTTATTTTTCGTCGTTTTATGAAACAACCAACCAGCCAACGAGCTCGTCAAAGGCACTTTTGGATTGTATTTTCAAGCTGGACAGTCTGCCTTTGTCAATCAGGCACATTTTTTTTTTGGCATATATTTTTTTGACAGTTTGAACTTTTGGCTCGTTTGCGCTGGTCTTATTTCTTATTATTTTCTGTGCTGTCGTTTTCTTTGTCGTCGAAAATGCTGAATTTTAATTTGTTTTCATTTTGCTGCGGTGCATGCGGAAATAATCAACAGCAACGGCTCCACTATGACAATGAAACGGTTAAGCAGCTCAAAGAGAAGGCATCGAATGAATCAGAAAACTGGTATATACTTACCATGGATAATATGAATAATAAGAAACGCAGTCTTTTAGTGCCGCGTCACGTTTCTTACGATGTCCCAAAATTCTTAGGGCTCATGATTGATTGTGCAAGACGAAGGCAGCCATTATATGAAATGACAAATATGCGCTCTAAATTATTCGAATCAATTTTAAATAAATTACCAAGCTGACTTGAATTTACTTTCAAACTTTATATATAATTTATTTATTCTACATATTTCACGCTTTAATTAATGACAAATTGAAACTTTCAAATGTTATCACATGAGTGATGTACGCGTATTTGTTTTTCAAAAATTCGATTAAACCATGTATATTTGTCAAAGTAGTAATTTTTTTGCATTTTTAAAAAACAATTTAGCATTAAAATATTGCCCATAATATATATCCAAACAAATGAAATTAAGTTGTTGCAAAATGTTGTATAGTACAATCCGATAATTTCTATAATTCCTTCAAACGTTATTTCAATTGCATGATCAGAAAGGAGACGGTTCAAGTAAAGAAATAGATTATGTAATTAAAATAATTGATAAAAGAAGCTTTTTAATTTTTCTAGATATTATTTTGATAAGCAAATCGTTGAAAATATGCGAACTTTCTGCCACGCATACATTATTGCCCTGCATATAATGTTATACTCAATGAGCTCATAATTTAATAATAATTAGCACCACAACATGCACTTGTTTTTTCCTGAAGGATGCCTAATTCAACAGTAACACACTCTGGCCGGCGAGCGCACCCGGGCCAGATAAAAATAACACCATTTCCAGTACTTTCCATTAAAGAATTCCCCAACCTAAAGAAAGAAGCTTTATTTCCATGCCATTACAAATCAAAACAATAATTTGCCCTTAAGGAATGACACCATTTCACCAACTAAATCAATTCTCCAAATGCTATCTTAGCCCTAAGCATCTACAACTTTCAGTCACATGAGTGCTAAGTGTTTTTATTACACTTTCACAGAACAAATTATGTCAAAATAAATGTCAAAATTTACAGCAGATCGGCAAATAAACCGACCATAAAAAGATACAAACAGCGATATATAAATAAAATGGGCTTACCAGCAATAAAACTCACGCTCTTCTTTGACAATTCCGATTTCTTTGACAATGTTTTTTTTGCACTTTTTTTTAACAATTTTGTCTCGACTCCCTGCTCCTCACTTAACTCTTTGGCACTAATCGCCAAAATAAATATTTAGTTTGCTTGACGAAAAGTTAAAAAGGAAACAAATAAATAAACGAAGTGCAAGTGTTAAAAGTAACGGGAAAAAAGCAAAATTAACAGAAATTATCAGCACTAAGAAAAATTATCACGTTAAGAAGTCGGGCAAATCTCTCTATCTTCTCTCCTCTACCCTCAAGCTCTTTGGCATTTTTGGCCATTCACATGGCATAGACTTTCGCAACTCGCATTGTTGTTGTTACTGTGGTTGGAAATAATGGTTAAGGCTGTTGTTGTTTCTTTTCATAAGCAAGTGCAACGCTTCCGACCGATTATGCAAGCAGACAACTTAAATTTCACGAGCTGAAGGCGACATTACGCATACGCACTTGCCAATGTGAAGTGAAATTTGTTTATACTTACTGCCTGGCTCGTTTCCAGCATTACGCATACGCCGCGGCAGCCCAAGTATCAGTTGCATGCGAAATCAATAGCGCTAGTTGCTTGGTGGGCGTTGCAGGAAATCATAAAGTACAATTTTCATTTGACGAAAATGCACATTCACAAACACACAAAGATACATAAATCTTTATGGTTATGTCTATGATATATCTGTTACTTTTGTCACAACAGCAACAACTACTACAATAGCAACAGCAGCAGCAAATTATAACAACAACAGCAACGACGACGACGACAGTAATTACCTGTTTTAGCTGGAAGTTGTGGGCAGAGTGTGAAAAGTGTGAAGGTGCCGTGTGTTTTCGAGCTCGCAATTATGTAAGCAATTTTTGTAAATACATAAGATTTGGCAAAAGGGGCGTGTCAAACAGACGCTTAGCTCCAGCATCGACTTTCAACTAATCGTAAAGAACTTGATTGCAAATCTACTCTACTATAATTGCTGGTATATTGACAACTTGTCAAAGCAGTATATTAAATATCAGTACAAAATGCTTGCAAATTATCTTTAAATATAGCCATAAATTCTCTTTGTCAACTGTCACTTAATTAAAAGCATTTACTCATTTGCTTAATTAAACAATGCAAATGCATGACAGACCAAACGCCTACAGCGATAACTAAGTGCGGGTGCTGATTGCGCAGACTCCAACCAGGCCAGTCAATAGTTAAACTACAGTGGAACTGCAATACAATGGATAATTAATATTTCAAAACTAGTATGATATATCAATCCCTCTTAAGACTATCCATGTGTGCTTTTTTCGCAGTGCATTATAAGCATTCTATTTTATGTTATTGACAGACAGTCAGTAGTAAAACCACAGTGGAACTGCAATACAATGAATGTATTGGGATAATTTCAAGTTAATCTATCAATAAATGAATTTGTCACATCGCCCTAAATTCTGTCTTTTTTGATCCAAATCAATAAACACTTTTCTGGTGCACACATTATTTCTTGATTATTCGAGAACAGAGCTAAAATTTTGTTTCAATTTGTTTTTCCAAAGAATTTTAAGAACAGCGTCTTCTAAACTTATCCGAATTATTAATTTATATATTAATTCTACAGCTGTTTCAAACGATTTGTTTAAATTATAGGGCGAGCTTTCATTTATTAATAATTCAGAAGTATTAGGATATTTAATTGGTAAATCAAAGTTCATCATAAAGATGTTCAACTATTTATACTTATAATAAAGTGATTTGCGCATTTGCTTACGAGCCATAATCCGCAACCAACCCCTCCATACGATTGCGGAAGTCGACACACTCGCCTTGTCTAAAAGATACTTTTGCGTGCATTTAATAACAGTCGCTAAATGAAAGCATTGTGCGGCGCTGGCTGACCACAAAAAAATGTATATTATAGTCGTATTATATTAAAAATGAATTATTTTTCAACGTTGCAAAATAAATAATACAAACAAAAAAGTGGCAAAAGCCGCAAAACAAAACATCTTAATAAAAACAACAGCCAAGCCAAGACAATTGTATTGAGCTGGAATTATAAGATCGAGTGTACCGACAAAATGACGGAAACAAATAGCAACGCAGACACATACACGCACATAGAAATTGCCAGCAAGTTTGTGGTTTATAATACAGATATACAGCTAGATATATCACTAGACAAATGGGGCGTTGCTCTATAATGCGCTGGCACTTTTATAAATAAAAACGAATGCTGAAAGCACAAATAGATTCGAGCTTTGAAGAATTGAGACACAAGAACAATGCGGCACAAGCTGAAAATTGATTAATTTTATTAAATAATAGAGAAGGCAGAGAATGTTATTGTGTTAGTGAATGGATAAATTGAGATGTGAACATGATGACAAAATGACAAAAGGCACATTCCAAATATATTTTTCACAGCTGTGTTTTACAAATAACTTTAAAGCAAAACTATATATACAGAAATGTATGTATTATATTAAGTTCACGATTTCTGCCTATCGATTTGGCTTAAAAACAATTAAGTAAAAGCAAAAGACGCAGGTTAGAAAGTTCTTTAAATGTATGTAGCTAAAAAATTGCATTTTAAATATTGAGCACTACACTTTGTTATCGATAATACAAGCAATCGTCTATCAATTATATTGTACTCGAACCAAGAATCTTAGCGGTAGGCGCTTTGAGTTAATTGTTAGTTTGTTTGTTGCTCAAGTCTCTGTCTGCGTTACCTTGACAATTGGCACACGACGCACACCAAAAACAACAAAGCCGGACGAACGCGTGCTTCGGATTGAAGACAAAAATTCAAATTAGAACATGAAAAAAAAAAAAAAAACACGCGAATGTGCGCCAATTATGCAAATGTTAGCAACGCCAAGTGAACGCAACGGAAAAAGGTGTCGCAGGCAATTAATTTGCATATCGGTCAATTGTTGCACGATTTACGAAAGCGTGTGCGTTCAGAAACAGTCAAAGTCATTTCTTATACAAAAACAAGAGATCACTTTTTATAAAACAGACAATGGAGTCAAAAAAAATTTGGGAGCCCCATAACATGATTAAAACAATTATTAAGCATATTTCAATGCCACTTGAAACGCCCACGCATCATCCGAAATAACTACCTTCGTAATTAAAACAAACATGATGGCCAAATATTTTCACTATTTATTTATAATCAGCCCACGCATTGCACTGAATTATTTTTAAACAAACAAATCAATCAGCCAGATGAAAAATCAAATATTTGACCGCATTAGTTTGTCAAGCGCTATAGCAACATAAATAAACATAACAATGTCGGATTAACCTCAATAAGAAATAACTTGAGGCATGAAATAACAGTCAAGTGGCACAATTACATATTTGTTTCCCTCTTTTTTTGGTTACGCATCAAATGGCTATGCATATGGAGAAAATGTGTATGATTTATATACAGAGAGAGAACTTTAATTTTTAACTAGAGTTTCCAATAAAAATTCACTTTTTATACCTCAAATTTATAGAATTAGAAAATTAAAATAAAATGGAAATTTATTTTAAATAAATAAACCCTTAAGAAAGCCATGTTTGCTGGAAATTGGTGATTATAGTGCAATACGTTTTTTTACATTAATGGAATTGCAGAGAACAAACTGTATAATTTTGCAACAACTACTAGCCAAGGCTCCTAATTTCTCTAACTCTAATTTCGAGTATTTCTGCACTTCAGTTAAAGAAATACCGGCTAGACCAGTTTGGATATTATCTTTATTTATAGTATATTATCTGCAAATTAGATTAGATTTTTATCCGCGACTGAATTTTTCAGAAACACAAATTGTTCCACTGAATCTGTCAAAATATAACCAGTTTTTATTTCAGCATTTCATTAGAAGAAATGCAGGTTACGCTCAGTTTACGTATTGTCTTTATTTCTATAATCTGCTAATATTTCCGTGCTATGCTAAGCGATGCTCTTATATATTTTTCTTAGTGTACGAATAGTTAATACATATTAGCACCCTATAATACAATTTTCGTTTCGGCAATTATTGCAACAAATAATTACAAACTATTTCCCCTCTCATTTTGTGGTATATTTATCGTATTTCCTTACAAGTTGCAATTTTTTATTTGGCTGCGGTTGAGGTTGGGCGATTGTCAACAATAAAGAAAAAACGGTAACAATATAATAATAACTATACCCACTACGTACTGACCTTCGCAATAGCTACTGCTGCTGTTTGCTATAAGTGCCAAGTAGACTTGAACGAGCGGTTCATATTTAGGGTGTAGCATGTGGTTTTGTGGTTGCATGGAAAAGCAAACTGCACTATAATTTTAACGAAAGAATTTTTACTGAAATACTGGATTTAAATAATGGAATTAGAATAGTTAGAATAGAGCTATAAGACTATAAGGTAATGTGTGTAAAATGCAACCGATTTAATTATCAACGAAATGTAACTAATAATAAGACCCCTTATGAATTATATGGTTCATAGTTCAATTACTTTGGAGTAAATTGTTCTAGAATGCTGCTATCTTTAAAACATTTGACATTTCTTTTCGCATAATTGAAAGACTTTAAAAATATTATTTAAAATGCTATACGACTCAAATGTCTCAAACAACAAACTTGCTATATAAACTTAATATATGCATCATTTGGAAGTAGAACAGCTAAAGTTAATTCAAATGAATACTAAGAGTATGCCCAACAGCCAACTCGAAGCTTTGCAAAGACGGCAGGCAGGCAGGCAGGCAAACAAAAGACCTAAGCAACAAACTTGTCCGATACAATTAATAAACGCTACGGCAGCTAATGCAAACAATTTGTTTGCATACCTTCGACATTAGCGACCAGCTATAACCTTTTGCAGGCTGACATCAACAAGCCCAACGCAATTAGCAGATAAGGCAAATAAATCAAGAACCAAAGATAAACAAGCGAAGGACCGCAGAGTCAAGATGAAGCAGAAGAAGAAGAAGAACATTTTCGAGCCAAACAGAGAACATGAGCAGCAAAAATAAATTGGCAATGCTGCCGTGCAGAGCATTTATTTATGTGTGCAGGCCCATGCCTAATTATATAAAATTACGCTTAATTAAAATTTAATTAACACAATCAAGTAGCGCACCGACATACAAACACACACACATACACACACCAATATATACTATACATTTATATGAATGTAGACACGCTTAGGCGCAGGCGTAGCAAAATATAAAAGTAAAACCGGCAAAACGTGTCGACAATGATGAAGGCGACATCAGTCTTTGGCCAACTGCCGCTCAGCAATTTTGAACATTTTCTTTACATACTACAACAGCAACAACAACAATAATAACAACCAACAACAGCAACATACAACTTACAACTTTTATTTCTGTAGCCAAGTGTTAAAGACGCAACGCATTGGCCAAAACGAGTGCAAGTTCAGCGCGCAAAAACAAGTTTAGTTGTTGGTGTTGTTGTTGTTTTTCTTCTGTTTTATGTTTTTCCTTTGCTTTTGGCCTGGCCAGCAGGCGTCACGCAATGCCTGAACATACAAACACACTTGTACTTACATATGAGGAAGTTAATGCCTGAGCAGCTAGGCGAAAAGAAAACTAAGTAACAGTTACTATTTACCGGCCGAGCAACGCTTAGGCGCATAAAATATGCAGTAAAATTGCTTTTTCTTCGGAATTGTGTAGATCGCACAGCTCCAGCCGCCAACCGCCAGCCGCCAGCTTTGGCCTCAGCTCTGACTTTGGGCACCCACTTGGCCACGAACGTGCTAAATTTAGTTTCCACTATTTTCACCCGAAATCGTATGGCACCGTATGGACAGTTGCCGGTCTGTGGTTTGTAGTCTGTGTTAATGTCTGGTAGTGTTTGTTGTGACAGCTCTGTGGGATTTGCGACCCAGTGGGGGACACCACCATATGTGACAGCCAACAAAATAAATCATGTGGCAAAGCAATTTGGTGTTACGTGTATGTGGCCAGAACTAATCAAAAACTGCACACTAACTTGTTGGTTAATGGCAAGTGCCGACTGTGATGTTTCTAGCAAAGCTGTGGCAGATATTCTTAGTAATAGTTAACGGTAAACATTGAGCAACTTCAACTTTTAAGCGCAGAGTATGAGCAGAACAATTGTTTGGTGGAAGCTCAGATATTCCTATCGTTGTTTAGATTTATCTATTCTTTGAAAGGGCACAAAATATACACACTTTTCATCTTCTATATAAAAAGTAATCGAAGTTTCATCCATCACTTGCATTTGCACAAATTAATACAGATTTTTAAATAGTAAGCGACAAAAGAAAATGAACTGTAAACAAACCAACAACTATTCCTTGTGCTTTGAAAGTAAAATAAGAATCAATCAAATAATTGTTGAAGAATTTTTGTACTTTTTATTTCCTAGTATCTACAATTTAAAATGATGCCTAAAGATTCCAATTTTTGTGTATTTGGGGAACAATTTCGCCCCAGAACTATTTCGTATTCAACTTACTGCCGACAGTTTGTTTGTTTATGTAAATAGCCCATGAGCGCTTTCAATCGCTTTTTTATATTTTTCTGATCATCCAGCGTACAGCCCAACAGCACGCTCTCAAATTTTTTGTCAACTGGACCCATATCGGCATCAGGCAGCGTATCCATATGAGTATCCATGGAACTACTGCAGCAAGCGTTCAAAAATAGCTGACATCGCTGACGCGCTATGTCCGGATCTTCCATCTTAATCATAGCATCTATCAGTGCATTAATCTGGCTAAGCGAATCCTCCTGAGAGTTGTCACGTACTGTACGTACGTTCAGCTCTACCGTGCCAAGGCGATTGTTGACGCGTTCTATGTAGCATAGAATTTCCTCGCGTTCAGCGTCACTTATGTTTTGTAGATTTTCGTTACTTTTTATGAGATCCAAGGTCATCAACAGGTGGTCTTTTGTCTCCTGCAGATTCAACGCATCCTTACGAAATTTCTCAACTTGCGCGTCCAATTGATCTAGTATGGAAACAAATCGTTCATTTGCATTAAAATGTTCGCTGTGTTCTGTGCTATTGTTTTGCAGCTGTAGAAAATAATCATCTGTACATTCAACAGGAGAAGTGCAATCGTCCATTTTATCATTTCCAATTATATTGGGCCGTCGCTTTTGCGATCCTTCAGCTGACAGAGTCTCCTCATCAAAATGTCGCCGTTTGCGCAATTTATCCAATAAACTTATTAACATTTCAAACAAAAAACATTTAACGTATGCAGTAATGGGCCTTGAACGCGTATTATTTGATTTGCCTAAATCTGCTTCAACATGTGTATTCAAAAATATTCTATTTTAGTATTTTTGACAATCAAATCGTAGTAAAAACTCAACTTGAATTCACACCATATTTGAGACTTCAATTTTTAATGTACGTAGTAGAAGCTGGCCAAATAGTCTTCAAACGAAATGTAAAACTGTTTTTATCCTTTATAACAGAAAACTGACACCAACGTCTCATTTGGCTAAAACGAAGACCCCATTGGCGTTGTCTTTGGTCAGTGGCTGATGTACAAGCTAACTATATAGTTTGCATCAGAACCTTGTCTTTTTATCACATAAAAAATGAAGTTCCTGCTCCAATTTGACACTAACTAATGATTTGAGCTGTCATGCGAGTGCGTGTGTGCTTGCGCATCAGTTTGCGCAAAAGGCATAACGGTTCGAGATTGCAATCAAAAGCAAATCAAATTCAATAGCAGGCACCATAGGCTGGCATCATTCTCTCAATTAAAAGCACTGACGCAGTCAGTTGATACCAGCGGAAATAGACTGTGACATCCGCTCTTGAGTGCTAACCACTTCTACTCTATACTCGTACAGTACTCTGCCACTACACATGCCTCGGCCATATCCGCTTAATTAGAAATTTGCACAGCACCGGTCAAGTTCAAAGCACTTTACATCCGGCTAGCCTAACATTTTCACACTTTACAACAACGGATTAACTAACGAAATGTATTATTGCTCTTGTCATTTCAGCGCTTCTCACAGCATAGCACACACACACACACACGGAGGAGAGTAAAAAATTAAAGTGGACCGTGAAAGCAGCAGCAAAGCAAACAAAGCGTGCAGAAAATACAAGAAATCAAATAACACACACATACGAGTATACTCGTAGAAGAAAAGCAAAGAAAACCATCATTTTCCATAATAAAGTCGGGGGCACAGTAGCAGTGCTTAGAATGGCTAGAAAATTATTATTATGATAATAAATTAAACTTGCCATTAATTTAGCAACGAAAACAGCGACAGACAGGCACTATTAGAGATGTGCGCGTGATAAGAACAAGCACTTACGATCACAAGAAAATTTCAAACATTTAAAAAATGTAACCACTTTATCGATTCTACAATGTTTTCAATATCTTTTTCAATATGATTTGGTGATCTTTTTAGAAAAAAGTAATGAACTAGACATTTAAAAAGTAATCAAGTTGAAACAATTTATTTATTTGTGAATCGAGAATGTTAAGCTTTGTTAGACATAGTATATATTTTTGAATTTACACAAGACGTTTTGAAAAATTGAATGAAAGAAATTTATTGACTAACTGATTAACTCACGCACATCTCTGATATAGACTGTCTGCAAGCAGTCAGAGGACGGCAGCATAATAACAATAAATAATAATTTGAAATAGGCAAGCGAATAGAGAGACAGAGCCGACGACCATCAGAGAAGAGGAGAAAATAAAGAGCCCGGATCCAAGTGCAGTGCCTGATCAAGTCGAGCGTGCAAATTAAAAGCGCACAGTAGCAGAGCAAACGAAGCTTCTTTGTTATATGTAAGCTCAACAACATGGAAGTGGCAACAACAAACAATCACAGTCAAAGTCATCATCATCACCATCATCATAATCATCATCTGCAAGCGCATCATCATGGCAGCGGCCCTGGTGGCGGTGGCGTTGTCAGTGGCAGTGGCAGTGGTTCCCGCTCGCCCTTTCAGCGTGAGGTGCGTGAATGGCAACGCATCGATCCCGACACTGGAGCTCTGTTCAGCGGACGCTTGGAAGCAGATCGCTGGATTAATGGACCATTGAATAGCTATGGCAAGGTAAGGGCGATACTTTAATTTGATTGATGCACAGACCAAGAAACGTTGGCAAAACGAAACAACAAGACCAGAGAGTGTCTAGGCCTAATTGTTGTGGTTTTTGAAGCCCATCTTGGCTAAATGAAATTGAAAGGCTGCTCGGCGTCTCAAAAAGGGAGGCGTTTACTTATTTAGTTGAACGCCTTTGCTCTGGCAGTTTTGTGATTGAGCTTGATTGCTGGTTTGGTTTGCGCTCGCTTTTAATTTTACCTCTTGATTCTAATCAGTTAATAGTTTATTTAGCTATTACGCAGCTGGGTGCTGGACACGAGGTTCTCATTTTTTATTGGGTTCAGCAGTCAGTAGTTGGTTGCCATGAGTTAAACAAATTATGACGCACTTTGTTTGAAGTACATAGAGATTGAGACTGAATTGGGAGACTTTAAACTTAATAATTTGCGGCTACCAGCAGCAGCAGCGTCAAGCTATACAAATACAATAATAAGTAATTCTTGGTGATGGAAACCCTGTTAAATTACCGATTAGGCAGAGATAATGAGAAATATCTTTAAAACACAGAGCTGAGCAAAAACACAAGCCGAAGAAATAATTTCCTTCAGTAAGAGCTAAATTTCCTACACTAATTATTATTATTATTTGATTTGAAACTGTCCAATATTAATAATTCATGGTTTGATCTACGAATTTACTCTTTATGTGTATGCCTGATAAGTCCCAAAAGCCATGGTAGTTTACCGCGGCCAATTTTTTGTTTTAATTTCCTACTCGCCAGTTACCCAAATGTAAAAAAAGTAAATTCCGCTGGCGCCATTGGCCATGCTCGAAAAACCGTTAACAACGCATAACAAACTTGCTGGCCAGATAACTGACTGACTGGCTGGCTAGCTGGCTGGACGGTTGCTTGCTTGCTTGCTTCGACGTAGTTTTGTGTGTCAGGCAACTTTTTCTAACTGCATTTATCGACAGCACAAAATCACAGCCGTTGACCGTCTTTACTCAACCATAATTAACAGGTCACACGCACGACGCAATCACCGGCAACAATCCGCGCAACAATCCGACATATTCTCAAATGCCTGCCCAGATGGATACACAGATAGATGGACAGACGAACGCACACGCTGTGCCACTTATTAATCGATTTTGCTAGCTTCAAGTTATATACGAATTTAGATTGGTATAATTGCAAAGAAAATCTGAAACGGCTCACTTAAATTCCGGCAATTGACTGCTTGAGCAATTTTTGATGATATTCCTTTCACACACACATACACACACACACGCGAAGATACACACGGACTGTAATTATTCGTACTCTTCAGATTTCACTTGTCTTTGGGCTATGCTTTGTTAATTTTGTTGCCATTGATTGCTCTAGAATTTGTCGGTTAATTACTATGGCCAGCGACGATGAGGGTGACGACGCGTCGTTGGGGCCGGTATAGCACTCGGGGCAAGCGAATTTTATGCTTGTTCATCGAGTGGCCCATTCCATGCGTCATGTGTGGCCAAGTCGGCGTCAAGTTCTTGCCTCAAGTGCTGCATACTCATATGTGGCCTATAGCTTCACTACTCAACGCATAAAAAGTAGAGAAGAATAATAAAAGCAAGATTCCAACATTGTGGACAGGATAGCGCTTGTGATGCCCTGCAGCTGATATGGCGATGAAAACGTACATGGTTCATTAGATAGAAGAAGAACTATGAAAATATAGTTCACAGAGAAAAAAGGCACCGCTTTGACATCAAGTGCTGGCACTTTATTTGTCAAAACAATATAAGTATGAGTGGGCTGCCTAAACTGGTTCGACAAAATGCGGACGTTTGCGGGACATTTAAAAAAAAATTAATTTCTAGAACAAAAGTGCCTTTATATAATGTTACCTTTTACACTTTTTCAGACAGACGTATAAGTCTGGAGTATATTCATATATCAGTATATGGGTTTTGCCATGCCATCTTCTTGTCGTTCCTAATACCCATTTAAATGTTCAGCACTGGGCATTAAAAGGTGCTGTTATACTATCATTTAATCAATACATATTTTCTTCTTACAAAAAAATATTGAACGAGTATATAAGAATTTATATATTGGTTTATGCAAATAAATATGAAAAGGCTTGCGATAAAGACTATTTTACTTTTATATTTTCTTTAATATATCAATTTTGATGGTTTTGACTTTAGCGGAATTTTAATTCACCTCCTAACCTACAGATCACAGAAATATCACCTGAAATATATAAAGAAATGTATTATGTTTACATTTTCGGTTCTAATTAATGGTAGTCATGGGAAAATTCTTTATATTGCTATGAGAAATTTAGATAACCGCATAATAAATTAGCTTCAAATTTGAGAGACAATCATCATCTTTGCCAAAAAAGAATTTGCATAATTACAATTTGTTGTCGCAACTTTATGAGTAACATTCGAGCGAGAGAAATGCAAATACCCTCTTCATTGGTTTTATGGCAGCAGCGTATTCGAAAAGGCACCGAAAGTTATTTCATTCCGCTCTTCTTATCGCGATTGAACTTTGTTGCCACTGCTGCTGCTGCCGCTGATGTTGCTGCCGCTGTTGCTGACCAAAGCAATCAATACAATCTCCTCCACACGAAGCCAGCACAATCAGCAAACAACAAAATAAAAGTGCTGAGTTTGTTGTTGCTGTTGCTGTTGTTGTTGTTGCCTGCAATTGCCAGTATTATTGCAGCATCGCGTCCAATGCGCCGCATCAAAAGGCGCGCATCAGTTTCAGTTTAAATAGGCGCACTCGGCCACTCGTTTGATTGCTCAGTTTGGTTTGGATTTATATCAATGCCACAGCGTTTTTTAATTTTCGTGGACTGCCGCTGTTTGTGTTTGCCGACAAAGTCAAAGGCAAACTTACCGACGCTAGAAATCAATTGCCAGATCAAAGGTAATAAAACAGCACGAAAAAAATGTAATGAAATTTGCAAGAACTTCTTTTTTTCATTTTGATTTGTGGTCGACAGGGCGACAGAGTTTAAAACGCATGACTTAGGCAACGAACTTTTGCCCACACCCAAAGCACCGTTAAGCATCAGCACAATATCTTAGCATCTATTGAGCGCACGTAGACACTTGGAGAAAATATGGTATATCAGTCACTTACGTTCGATCTAATGGAATATAAATTAAGCACCTCCCCACTTGAAAAATACACCCTTTGTGTTTTTTTTTATCGCTTATTGCGCCCAAGCTAAGCATTCCTCATCCCTAAGATGAAAAACGAAGAAAATGCATGTTGCATTCAAATGGCGAACAAATGTTGTCGATATTTCAATGATATTTAATAATGAAGTAGAAAACAACATATAACGACACTTTTCCAGAACTTGTAATTTATCAGAGAGGGAGAAGAATAGTTTTACAAAGATGGACATATAAAAATTAATCATGTGATGTGTTTCAAAATACTTTAATTATATTAATTAACCGGGGGACATTTCTACTCTTTTTATTTTAACCTCTTTGTCTGAAATATGCAAAGCTATTTAAAGCTACATTTTCCATTGAACTTCCTCAAGTTGCTGCTAATATTGAACATTCTTCTGCTATTCTTATTGAGACTTACTGAAGTTTTTGGTTTTGGCATGCAGTTTTTTGTTGAGTGCAGAGACACAGAGAGAATGCTTCTTCATTAACATTATAGATAGTTGCACATTTACATTTTGTTGCAAGATTTTGCGACATGCAAGCGCGCAGCATTTGAATTACGAGTAACGTCTGCAATCACCGCAGGCGAACGACAGCAACAACACACAAAATGTTGCAAGCCAAGTGCAGAGAGTAACGGTAAATTGCCGCTGGCAGAGCTGTGCAACATTTGTGGGTCACTAGGTTGCCACAAGCCAAGCCGGCAAACCAACAGACAGACATACAGACAGACACACAGACAGGCAGGCCGACTGAAAAGCAAACAGCCAGACCTGAAGATGTTGCCGCCACAAGTATGTAACAACAAATATTAGTTGCTGCTGGTCACACTGGTCAAGGTGTTTGTTTTTGTATTTGTTGTTGTTGTTGTTGTTGCTCTCCCGATGACTTTGTAAGTCATTAGGCTACTAAATTACATACGAACTAATTGAGGATGTCAACCCGACAAGCCTCGCATCCATTACAGCATGCCAATTAATAGTTTCCTGTTTGCCGGTAATGAACTCTGAAGCTCAGTCATACGGCACTTGCAAGACTCTCCAACTGAAGGCATAGCTTTGGGGCACGGCAGACACAAACACACACAAACACACACACACACACACAAAGCCAGACACATGATTTACAAGTCAAAAGGTAGACCAACTCTCTATATATGAAGATATAAAGCCAACGAGATCGTGACAGAAATAATGCATATAAAAATGTATATTATTATAGTTTAAAAAGCGCAGAGCAAAACGTCTTCGAGCAAAATGGCCATTGTTAGGCAGCGCAGAAAGCAATTTAAAATGCAGCGTGCGCCACAGTGGGCTCAAGTTATGCAAATCAACTTGAACTTGTCTACAATACAGTACATACATATATATTCATGGTCATAGGGAAATCATGGAAGAATTTAAGTGAGTCGGCTTGAAATGATTCTGAACTTCAAGATGGCGTTGATAAATGGCAAATGGTTTGAAATACTTATGTGCTTTGAATCGGACACTTTCCCGCTAAAAATTGTGAATGCTAATCAATAAATAAACAACATATTTTATTTTATGATGATTTATTAAGTACACTTTTCTGGAAAATCTCCTGGGAAGTCGCTATAAGCAGCAACAGATTTTTAAATGAATTGCTAATGTATTAATTGAGTCCATTTTCAGCATTACATTGGCGAATGAAAACGTCGACTTTTTTTTATTTAAATCCAGACTAAAAATATCCCCTGTCATTCATATTAAATAACGAGTTATTAATGAACAAATACATTTCGGCAAATATATCTATGTTTTTCAATATTCAAGTATCAATTTAAATGCAATCTAGAAGTCAGCTTGTCGAAGCGTAGTTTCTATTGATTTATTATTACTTGACCCACTGTGCCACAGCGTAGGCAAAGGCAGTATCATGCATCCAAGCTTTAACAAACCAACCGGCGAGCCACTCAGCTGCGGCTAAAAATAAAAAGAGTCAACGCTTTGGCATGTCTATGCAGCCGCCAGAAAAGGCGACATGCATGCGCAGACATGGAGCATATGGCAGACAGCTAGCCAGCCCAAGATAGACAGTCAATCTTATGGCATGAGACAGGCGGCACAGAGCCGCAGTCTCCGCTTCTGCATCTGCCCCTGACTCTTCCTCTGCCTTTAGTCCGGGTACTGTCTCGACCTCTAGTCTCCCTACCATAGTCATGACGATACCGGCGACTTCGTAGCCTCTGCGCTTCTGCAGCATCATTAAATTCGTTTAAAGCATGCGCTACGTTTTGGGGCCCAGGCGAAAATATTTTGGCATAGAAGACGACTACAACGAAGACGACGACGACGACGACGACAACGACGTCTACATCATCACGACTTTTGCTCGTAATATATGCGCGCGATGGTGCGGTTCGAATGCCAGCCAGCTGCCGCATTTCATTGAACCTTCAACTTGACTTTGAGCCACAGTGTTAGCCACTAAGCCACCAAGCCAAGTCACCGCCAAGCCACCGCCAAGCAGCCAAGTCATCCAGCCAGCATTTTCAATTTGGCAACGTTGTCTCGCTGCGGTTGTTTGTAAGCTTTATCTGCAAGCTGTGCGCTTTTATCAACACAACAAGCACAGCAACAACAACAACAGCATGGGCCTCAAGTTCGAGATCATGACACTGATCATTGGCTGTGGCAAATATTTCATTTCGGGTTTGCTTTCTATTGCCAGCTGTGCAGAGCCTTCGATTATGTGCACTCGAAAAACTTTTCATTTCTAAAAATTGCTCTGCAATATGTTGTCATGCATTTCCTCATTTTAATGGAGTCAAAGGTCATTTAATAGAAACGTTAGTATAAACTTGATTACTGGTATTTCGAGGTTTCTACAATGATTTCAACGCGCTTTCTTTACAATTGGAAATTACGAAAAAAAATTACGAAAAAAAATCAAAACTTAATTGCAAAACAAACCTAGTACTCCTATACTTTAGGAGGCACTATGGAAAATCGGTGGAAAACCGAAGCACCAAAGCCCATCAATACCTAAATACATCATACAAGACCAAATTAATTTTATTCAAAAGAAAAATTAAAGTAACAGTGTACTTTTCGCTACATAAGTTCTGTATATCAAAGCACATTTATTACAAATTTATAAATTGTTTATATTTATCTTATAAAATCGTTGCCTGTCCGACTATATCTAAGAATATTGGACAATAAAGATGCTGGAACTCCATCGTTTGGCATGCAAGCTTTTCTATGTTGCTAGCGACTATTTCACGAAATTCAATAAATAATATCGAATCTAATTCCTTAAAAATGTATATTATCAGCAACAAATGTTAAGAAAAAGTTCTTGAAAAACTGTGTTTTATTGGAAATAAGGAATACTTTATTTGCAACCCAATTTCTAGACGTGCACGCAAAAATGTTTGCGCAATCTTTGGCAATGCAAATTGGCGTAGCTTAATTAGCTCAACTACTCGATGAAAACCAGGCCAGCAACAACAACAGAAAACTCGACTCTCGCACACACACACACACACGCACAAGAAGTAAAACAACATGTGGCCAAGAAAATGGCACAGAGTCGCAGTTTTCCATGCCAAAAGAGGTCATCGATAGACATGCTATGTATGTATGTAGAAGTACTCGTATATATGCACATTTTATTGGCCAGAGCCACTAAAAATTGTAATGCATTGCAGCGGCTGCTCCGAACAGGCCATAAGGAGTTGTGCGCCTGAGCTTGGCTATGGCGTGAGAAATTCTCAGTCATCTGTGGTCACAGATGCCAGAGCGTGCATCGCCCAAGGGTCCCAATCTTTGCTTATAATTTATGTCTGCACACAATAGTACCCTTGGTTGGGGCTCAAGGATGAGTGTGACTTTAGGGAGCTGTAAAAACGTATTATGCATTTGAAGTTGGACCAACAACTGAGTCAGCAAATGAACGGCCAAGGGAATTTAGAGGCAACAGTCTATATATTTTGCAGATGCCTTCAAGGCAACATAAAATAAAGTTTACAGGCTTCGTAGGAATCTAGCACTTTTTATGACCAATATGCCATGTACAGATGATTTATGCGAAACAGATTTTTCAATTTGTTGAAATTCAAATAAACTCGACTATAATTGGAAAAGTGGTGCGAGTCTTAAATCACAATGTTGAAGAATTTACTCTGACAACAATTGACGGTTGAACATTTGACCTTACGCAGAACGAATTTTAAACTGTTCGTAACAACAATTATTATCAGTTATTTTGATAAACTGCATTTTTTTCCCTTCGAACTATTTGTATACTTTTCGCAGATAAGTAAGGAGAATATGGTTTTAACAAAAAATCACAAAATGCCATTCCCAACGGCTTCTACACACAATTTAGCAACCCAAGACCCTCTTCACGTATCCTTTAACTGATCAGGGAATCGCTTAGCCAAAGGGAATGTTTTTAAAGGGCATGTAATAAAATAAGGAGCTTATGTTTACCTATATCGTTCGCAGAAAAATTCGTAGTTTCTGAGCAAAAAGTTTCTTATCATATATTACATTTTATGAATATTCGAAAATGCGTCACAATGTGTCTTTTTTAAAGCTATCCGAAAACCACAAAAGCAAAAAAGTCGACGCGTGGTCGGTCATGAGCAGCAAATCAACTCATGACTCAACCCACAAAGTTGCATACAGAAGAATATTTTGTTGTTGTAATCAAACTTTATGTTCTATATAGACAATGCTGCACTTTGACTCAAACGAATGTGCCGCTGCTTGTTGTTGTTGTTATTGTTGTTGTGCATTTGCATTGAAGTATTGAGAATGCATTTGATTTGGTCATTGACACGAATACGCCAATAAGCCAAGCCAAGCCAAGCCAATGGACCAAATGGACCAAGCGGGCCGGCGTACCTTTTTATTTAACTATGAGTATATTATAAATTTTTAACGCTATAAATCATAGGTGCAATCGATTGCCACAATCGATCTCTTTCTTCATTTCGGCGTGTGTCATGGCTATGGCGCTTGGCACGACCTAACGGCCCACTAATTGTTGCTGTTCATGCAAATGAATTGAAATTGCATGTAAAAGGGTGCAGTGTTTGCGTTTTGGTTTGCTTTTGATTTAGAACTTGTGTTTGCTTGGTCACGTGTGCGCTCATTGAACAGCTGTTCGTTGCTGCCTTCCAAACACTTGATGCTGAAGTGGCTGCACCTAAAACTCGACTCAGAACTGAATTAAGTGCCTACTTGTATTTATCTGTACACTGTTACCACTTTAATGCATCTGTATAATACCTTTTGAACACCTTCCTTGAAGCAAACTTTTTGAATGGCTATATGAATCAACAAGTATCAGTAAAAATATACTACTTTTTGTGAAAGCCAATCTATCTATAAATGAGCTTCGTTCCTAAAATATTTGGAGATAAATGGAATCAAATAAGAATAGTTACTTATTTATTGTAGCTATTTATTGCTTTACATTTTAACATTTTAAGAACCCCTGCTACACATATGACAGCAATTAGAATTGAATAAAAATGTACAGGTATCCGAAACTTTCTTTTAAGACATATCAGATTTCATGGAATACTTTTTCCCATTAGCAGTTAAGAATTGAAAGCGACCATCCAAACATAGAAACCCACCATAACACTAAGAAACTTTACACTAATACTACATACTAATGTCAACCTGCTACCCAATCCTGCTCTCACTCAATCCGTCTATCTCTATCTCTCTCCAGATATCCGATTCCCAAAACATCTCACAACCCAATGGTACACAGCACACACAGCGCAAACAGTTTGAGGTGCTGCAGTCGCGCACTGCCAATGGCGCCATGCAGGTGATACGCACACAAACAGTACAAAAGACCTCATCCACCTCGCGTTGGTCCTCCTCCACATCCACCACAACCACGAGTGGGCTGAGCAGCTCAAACAACAAATCGCTCAGTTCGCATTCACACTGGGCGCCGATTCCAGCGCTCAGTCAAAGCGTTGACATTTGTGAGGTTAGTGATGATGAGGCCGATGATGGTCAGAACAGCAGCAGCGACAGCGATGTTGTCGTTGTTGATAACAGCGCCAATGAGGTAACAGCCATAGAGCTGAGAAACGGCCACAGTCAGGCAGAGCTCGTTGACGATCATGTTGATTTTGTTGTGATTAATGGACACGATCCAGACGACGATGACGACGCCGATGCCGATCCCGACCACCACTACAACGCTGGTCATTTGCACAAGCCAGGCCACAATTTGTTACTCGATACGGCGCCAAGTTTGAAATTGAGCAATCTAATGGTAAGTTGTGCCCGCCCTGCGTTTAGGCCCAACTGGTAGATGCAGTAGTCGTCTGTCTTTTGGCCAAAAGAGCGCACGCTCCCCTGTGCTGCAATTTTTCATTTCACTGGTGGCTCATTAGCATGCGGCTTGGTGGTTCAGCTACCGCCGCAACCACCGCAACCACCGCATCAGTGCTGCGATTTATTTGCTTTTTATGCTTTGGCTTTGGTTTTTGTTTTTGCTTTTGTGCTATGCTTTGATTTGCTTTTCTTTGTTTTCCGTGGCAATGACCGAAAATTAGCAATTGTTGCTGTGGCTTAATGGTTGGTTGGAAAATTTGTTGGATTTTGTTAAGGGGAAATCATAAAATGTGATCCATATAATTAGGGGTGCTTCAATTGTGCGCTACAGAAAAATATTGAAGGGATTTATCGACATTACAACCATTAGGGAAATGTGTGTATATCTACAAATATACTAGTCTTTGCAATCCTTTCAATACCTTTCTATAGATCCCCACTCAGTGCGTCGTATTGTTGACCCTCTATTTAATATATTGGGAATAAATCGAAACACCTTAAATATACACCATATTGTTGCTGAATCTATAACATCTCGATGACATCAAGCTTTATTTAGAATTGTTTAACCGAGTTTCTTGACAAGTTTTCTTTTCACACACAAAGTCGTTTTATCCATCTCCCAATACGAGTGTATGAGCCCCATTTATAGCATTTCAAGTAGCTGCTGGATCAATCATAGGCTAAGTGGCAAACACCCCAGCCACATTGAAAGTTTCACAAATTAATCATGCAAATCACACCAAAACAATCAGCAAGTTGCACAAATTTACATATGTCACATTTCCAACACGTTTAGTTATCTGCCATACATCATCGACCCATTCGACGACCACGCGCAGTCTCCAATTCTAATGAAGCAGCCGCAGCCACGAATGCTTGGAAACAATAATACGTTAATAACCAAACACAATTAAGCGCTTAGCACCTAAGCCACAATGCTATGAATAGCCAGAGAGCCAGCCAGAGAGTCAGCCCGTATTGGAAACTAAACATTTAGGTCATGACTACCAAAGGAAATTTTTTTCTGCCACCCAAGAGATCAAGACGCGAGACGGTAGACGGTTATTAGATGAACAGCAAAAACTGTTTAATTATTGGGCAAAGTGTAGCATGTCAGCCACGAATTTGACGGCGAGACTGCGAGGCAGACGCGGCGCTCGAGCCAAGCGAGACGCCCACCAGAAACCAGCAGCCGCGGTCATCAATCTTCACACGAAAATTTCTTTTGACTCTCTGGCTAGCCGTGAAACAAAATGAATTACTAGTTGGCAGTGGAATTTTTATTTATTGGCCAGCCTCTAAATGACTAAGAAAGAGAGTAGAACAGCAAGTACTGGACCTCAGACGAACGTGACTGTGAGTTGGGAAACCCCTCAAAACGATCTTTATAATTTAAAAATCCATAAACATAAATGATTCATTAAAATGGGGCTCGCTGCAGACTGTACGAGTAGGTCCGATGGGTAAGTTTCTTCGAAATTATTATGAGGGTTTACTGAAGGAGAACATAAAAAACTTGGGACACTTAAGTGGCTTATTAAGATTATTTCTGGAAGCGAAGAATTGAAGAAAGACTAATCTTTCACCAGAAATAAGGCTCTTAATCATTCCAAAAGGAATTATTCATGTTCATAATACTTTGAAATCTCGTATCGACGATTCTAAAACATTTACGAAACTGTTCTATAATTGTACAAATTACCTACACTCAGAGAAAAGTCTCGCTAATTTATAAATCTTTCTCACTCCTCGATTTGGGATAACACATTTTAACGGCTAAAGAGACAGATAAGCTGAGAAGCTCTGTACTGAAGACGCTCACACATTCATATAAATAAGTTGCCTATCGTTTCATTTGGCCATTCGTCCCAGCACCCTCCAATTATTTACTTGATCAGCTCACTGCCAGTATTTCCATTTACACGTGGCACGCGGAAATCCATTACTCACAATTTGCAACAATTAAATGCATATATTTAGCTTTAGTGCATACTTCCTTAAGCAGTTCCTGCAATTTCATGCCTCTCATATATATTTTTTGCTATACAGTATACATGACAATCAAAAATGAACAAGAGAAAAATGAGACAAACACCCGCACTCATGCGCGTCACAATGCGCCCAACTCTGTTTTGCCATTTACAGAAAAGCAGTTCGAGCATTTCCAGCCAAAGCAGCAACAATTCAAACCTAACAACTGCAGCAACAACATCGCTGAGCAACACCCACAGAAACGCGAGCAAAATAAGCCTACATGCAATTGTTGGCCATGCGACAGCCAAGGCACAAGCTCAGCCAGCAACTACAACACCAACAACACCAACAACAGCAGCAGCAGTGGCAGCAGCGGCATCATCAGCAACGTCGTCAACGCCGCCATGGCACAAGCGACTCTCGGAGCAACCTGACTTATATGGCAACAGCAACAGCAGCAAGCTTAAAGTATTGCGCGTGGGCGGTAGCGGTGGTGGTGGTGGTGGTGGTGGCGTTGGTGCTGGAGCTGACGTAGCGTCGCCAACGCAACGTCGTGATTTGGAAAGTTTCCGGCATTATAACGATGACGGCAATGAGAACGCAGCAGCAGCAGCCGCCGCCGCCGCCGACGATGAAGATTTGCGGTAAGTGCTCGAATTCAATTGAAATTTCTTGGCATTATTTGACTGGCCCTGCTTTCAAACGTTTCACAGCCTAAGTGCGCGCCATCAGCGTCGTCAGCAGGTCTCTCGATCGGTTTATGCGCCACCCGTGCCCGCGCCAGTTCCTTTGCAACGCTCACGATCCATATCCACGGATGATCTCAGCAACGACTGGGAGCAACGAAATTCCGATGAGGAGCCTGGCGAATGGCGACGTGTTAGCAAGCTTCGCAGATCTTTTCAATCGCATGACTATCATCAAAAGACAACGCCTCCGGTAGCTAGACGTCCTTTGGATTTACCTACGAATTCGGTCAGCGTGGCCCGCATGCGCGCCGAGCTGGAAAACGGCAGACGTTTAAACACAGCCATGCGCAATAATCACGTCGATTTGGCGGCACTAGATACTATATTGAATACCCCCACAACAGCAACAACAACAACAACGCCGCTGCTGAAACCTACAGTGGCCAAGCGCAGCACATTTCTAACGGCCGAGTCGCTACAGGAAATTCGGGGCAAGCTGAAGAAACTCTCAGATGAAAGTCTGTATAAGGAAGACTTTTTGGCTTATCAAGCGCGAAGTGTTGAGCCCGCGCCCCCCCTACCCGAAGAGCATAAGCAGCCACCAGTGACATCTGCCTTTCGACCCGTACATAACACGCACAGCCTAGAATCTCGTCAAAGACAAAAGGACACCAGCTCCAGTGAGTGGCATTTGCGACGCAAGTCATACGGATTTGAAAAGATGTCGCCACCAGAAGATAAAAGTATCTTCCGTGTGGATGCCTCCACAGACAGCGGGCTGGGACGTTCTGGTGAACAACTGGGCAATTGGTCGCCCACCGAGCGCAATGCCGGAGGCGTCACCAATGGCGGCACTATCATACATTTTGGAGCAAGGCGCCAGCCCATTCGAGGAGCAAGTCCCACAAACGAAGGCGAGCTGACCAAACGTCATTCAATAGCTGTGGAAGAAACCTGGCGTGATATGCGCAAGACCTCGCAGGTGCATGTGAACGGCAATGTGGAGACAAGCACCAGCACCATAACAAGTCACTTGCAACAACAACAGCAGCAGCAGCGGGGTAGCGCACAAAAGCGTGTTGAATTCTGCAAGACCGAGGTACACTTTGCTGCCGAGTCGGGACGTGTGAATATTGTAGAGACGGACGGCAAACCACCGCCTACGCAAAACTTTCGCCGGCGAAGGCGAACAGCGAGCGGACCACTGCAAAGTTTGGTGAAGTCGGCCAGCACTGTCAGAGACAACGTGACCCACTTTGGTGATGACACACAGCGTCGCAAGACCATTTCCTCCAGTACGGTAGCATATCGAGCCACTCTTATGGATCCACCAGAAGTGGTCAGCCAAGAGATCGCCAACAGCAGTGGCACACAAGTCACAGTGACTACGATGCCCAAGCCACTTGAGACCCGTTACAGCTTGCTGGAAAGCACCTCATGCAATAGCTATACATCGACTAGTGGTGTGGATACGACCGATAATGAAACGGACGAGCTATGCAACATACGCGGCATATTAAAGAATAAGCCTGTGAAGCCCAAGCCCTATCACTTGGGTGAGAACATCGAGAGCGCCGAAGTGCTATGGAGCGTGCCGCCAACTTTGAAGAGCGAACGGGAGAGTCCGCTGGGCAGGGAGTGCGGTAAGTAAATCAAACTTTTGGGAAACTGTTTCTCCTAATCACCTAATCAATGCAATTCTATTTTGATTTAATAAGCGTTTGATGGGAGCAAAAAGGATTATTTTAAATTGATATATCGAAATGAATTGCCGAGCTTTAATATAATTTTCTTGCCACCCACCAGTTTCGCCGGACGACTCCAGCATAAGCACCAAGTCGGTGGCCGAACGTGTTCGCATTGTTGAGCAACGTCAATTCGATACCAGCTCCAGCAACTCACAGCAGATTTCATCACCAGCCGGCAACGGCTACTCGACCAAGATCAATTTAAGCCTCGGCAATGACGACTGGACGGAGACAGGTAGGTTCTATCCTAATTGTCTATTGGGTACTCCTAATATCTAGTAGTGTGGTCGTCTAGTGCCTGTAGCTCCTATGATTTTTGTCTAGTTGTTATTTATTTGTCTTGTCTATGCGGGTTATGTTCTAGCGCTAGTAATACAAGCTCCTCTACTTGACTCAATATAGACTAGTTCAATCTACAGTCTTCATGTAATGCATGTCACAGTTATTGCTTCAAATCAATGCTTCTACTTCTACTAAGCTGCTAATATGCTTTTCTACATTCACTCACTCCTAACTCCACACCCAAACTCACTTTCTAACCGAATTAAACCACTAAATTGCTGCAACCCATACAACAAAACCACCAACAACACTTTCCGCACATATCCCATACAGATATCAGAACTGGACATCGTCGTGCCAGCGCTCAAGAGCTGCTATTGCAAGATTTGCGTCAACATCAGCGCATTCTAGATGAAGGTCTCAAGTCTACTTCGCTCATTATGAAAACAATGCGGTCAGCCAGCGAATTTGATGAAGCAATGCGTCGTCTGAGCATCGCATCTATAGAATCCGCTCTCATGCAGCCAACAATTGTGATTCCCACGCCAATGTTGCGCTCTCATAGCTATCAGGAGGGCTCGCAGACATCTCGTAGAAGCTCAACAACGTCTATCACCAGCAGCGATCTATTCGGTAGTGCGCTCTACGATTCGCTTCCAAGAAACATACCACTAGCCCCACCACGTCTCAAACTACTGGGCAATACTCAAATACCCGTGAGTCAACAGCTGACGCAATTGCGACGCATGTACGATGCGGCCGAGGAGCAGGAAGATAGTGCCGATGAGGAGGTGAAGCGTTACTTTCGTGACAACAACAACAGCGACAGTGGTGGAGGCACTCAGGACAGCTCCTCCCTCGAAGATGTTCGCATAGGCAGCGAGTATTCGAGCAGCTGGAGTCGCTTGAAGGCAAAACGTACCATCTGGAAGATAGAGGCGCAAGAGCAAACCTTCCGACGTGCAGGTAAAGAAGGCCACAGGGGTTGGGGTACCAGGTAGAGGAGTTCGAGCTTAGCGTCTAGGGCATGACAGGCAGCTTAGACTAAGTGTGCTGCTCTATAACCATACTTAACCCTTAATTCTACCATGTAATTCTATCTTGTAGACTTACCCAAATCGAATGTTATGAATATTGCCCTACATGCGCCCAAGTTGGAAAAACCCAAGCCCACGCCACCCACTTTACGCATCGGCCAGCTGGTGCCAGTTGCCAAGCCACGCACTCTATTTGTGCAGCCCCAACCGCAGCCGACAGGGTCGGATAATGCCGATGAATCGGGCAATGAATCGCTGAAGATTGTCAAAGAAGCTCGCGGTGCGCGCAAACTACGTGAGCATGAACTCTCCTACTTTGGCGTACAGCAGCAGCAGCAGCAATCACAGTCAAATTCTCCTTCAACGAAAATCAACACGACATCCACAGCAACTACTAATCCACGACGCACGCTGCCATCGCGCAGCAAACTAACACATAACGAAGACGCAGTGCAGCCGGCAACGACGACATTGACGACAACGACAAAATGGCAACTGCTCAACGATCGGCCGGATTTGCTTAGGCACAGTCCGCACGGAATCGAAACACAGCAGCAGCAGCAGCAGAAGCAACAGCAACAGCAGCCGCCACCAACTGTCCCCGAGTTTGATGAACACTGCTATGAGAACATTGCCAACGAGCTGACCACCACATTTCGCATTAAGTCACCATCGCCCAGCTATGAACGCAAAGCAGACTTGCAGCGTGATGCTCAAATTCTGAGCGAGATGACGCGCAACGCTGATCAAACGTTGAAGGTAGGCGAATAGCTGCGAATCACTATCTGACTGCCTCCTAATCTTCCCAGTGTAATGGTTCCGAGTCGGCCTATATTGACCCTTTGTGTGAGATACTTAATCACATCCCCATAGTATGAATTAGATGTGCTCCTATAATATATTATAACTACACAATGCTTTTAAGTCCTTAACTAAATGCAGGAATATGAAAACCAGTTTCCTAAGCTGTAATTGAACCGTCATTTATTCTATTGCTAAAATGAAAATCTTCCTCATTTAGGCACTCTCCGATGAGGCTGCTCTCAAGGATCAGCGACGTCGTTCATCCTCGCTGCAGCGACGCAGTGCTAAACCACTCGAAACCATAGATGAGAAGGTCTACAATGCAGAACGTCAAGCGTTGAGCGTAGCCCGTGGCACTTTTGCTTCCGAGGCTCGTCGTAACTCACGCCACTCCACACCCTCTCCGACACGTGCACGCAGCTCTTCGCAGTCCTCCATCGAGTGCTGTCCACGGGCTCGTTCGCGTTCGCTGTCCAGTGAGCGGGAGTATGGCCCATCTAAGACGCGTACTCGCTCCAGTTCACGCGAGTCCGTCACACATGGCGCTGGTGGTTCATCTGATGAGCAGGTGACAAAAACACACACCGAACAGCGACTGCGCACGCGTACCCCAAAGCGTGAGAGGTCGCGCCATGAAGAGGCGGAGCGTCCACGGCACAACAGCAGTAGCAGCAGTAAGCAGCGTTCAAGCTCAAATGCCGACCCTAAACGCACGCATCAGCACCACAGCAGCGGAAGTCGTAGTCGACATAGGGAGCTGGAAAATGGCAGCTCGTCCAAGCACAGCTCGGGAACTCGTCTTGTGCGCTCGTCGCGTGTGAGTGAAGAGAGTCGAGCGCGTGCGAGCGGACAACGAGCAGCCGAACGTTCGCGTGCTGGTGAGAAGCACCGAGAAGAGCTGACGCGCTCGCATGGTAAGTTATGGGAGGCCAGTGAGTGCAGCCCTGATACCAGACTAAAGGAATGAAACATATATGATGCTGCGTTTATGCACAGTTTTTTTCAACTTATTGCTTAAAGTCTCTTAATGAAATAAAAGGATTTTGGGTGCCAGCGAGCCTGAAGTACACTATTGATTACATCAATAATAATTTAATTCATTAAGAAAATGAGAAGTTAACATATTTGATTGAGATATCTTAAAAGACTTTTGTGCTTGCATAAAACGTAGCATATACATATGTGTAAATATATAGGGTAGATTTCCCATAATCCATTGCTATCTCTTACAGAATTACTTGTTTTGGGAATGCTCATAATGGGCGCTACACAGCCGCTTAGGCTGCACAAACGTTTTAGGTTAGCTCTGCCACATTCGTGGTAGAAGTGAATATAAATGTTCAGTTTTGAACTAAACACAACACTGATCGGTGTGGGCAACAGATGTGCGCGTTATCTCTATTCATCTAAATCAAACTTTTATTTAAAAAAAATGGTAATCGACTTATCGAAATCATTCGCCTGAAGGAGTATGTTAAAGTTCAGGGTTTTGCTCACGCTTTGTAAGCCAACTAAAGATAACTTCAAATATTTAGAAAATCTATATAATTTACAATTATTGTAATGATGCCTCATCTGTTGCTCCAGCCGTTGTACACTCTTTTTTTTGAAGACACCTAGAAACATTTACAAATGAACACCGCACCTGGCACTAAATTAGTCTAAAATTAAAAGTTAACTTCCGTAGCTACTGTAAATTGATTGCCTTAACTAGCCGTACAAATTAGCGCTCTCTATGTTTACTCATTACAACTCTACACTCTCTTCAATTTACCTTAAACCGCATTCAGGTCACTCCAGTCGTTCAAGACACAGTGAACAGCAACAACAACACTCGACAAGAGAGAGCAAACCGGGCAAGCCCAGTCACCACAGCTCCAGTTCTACACGAAATCACGAAACAACAAACACAACTACAGCGGCACACAAAAAGTCTACAACAAAGTCCACAAGCACAACGAAAGCCAGCACGCACAAAGCCCATAGCATTAGCAACAACAACAACAGCAGCAACGAACTGACGTACGTATACGTAACAAATTTAGCCAATACACAAACCAGCCAGCTTGAAACAGAACCAGCAACACCAACAATTGAGGACGACGAAAGGCATTATGCCAGCATAGATGAGTTGGTGGCCACGCCCACGCCACCGGCACCGCCGCCGCGACGCAAGCGCAAGCCCTCACTGATACCAGTGGCCATAAAGCAACAGCAACAACAACAACACAAACAGCCCACCTATGAGCACCGCACCAAGCTGGAAATGATTCCGCCCAGCTATTCGAATCAATCGACGCTACGCTGTCGCAGCTTAGCCAAGCGAAAGCCACCTCTGAAGGGCACCCAATCCACCAGCTCCTCCTTTGCCTTCCTGCCCTACCTGCCCGCCAAACGCAACTCGAATGTGAGTCATGTCTATGACAATTATCTGCTTTATGCGACGCCCAGCACAACAGCTGCCGAAAGCAAACTGCGGCCCTATCAGCATAACTTGATTAATGAGCATGCCCAGCTGTTTGGCGGCGGAAGAGGCGATGGTGCTTTTGGGCAACCGGGAGGCGGGCGCCTGGGCTTTGGCAAAAGGCTTCGCATGCGCCAAGTTCGCAGCAGCGTCTCCACACATCAGCCCTTCGGCATCTGCACATGTTCATAGTCAGCGCGGGAGAAACAAAGCCAAGCTATAAAAGTTTCTTTCACACAAATGAAACAACATTTGAAAAACAAAAAAGAGCACACGTTGCCCAAGCCATAGTTGGATAAATGGATCTCGTCACAGTCATACACTGACAAAAAGTTTTATATTTAAAAAGAAAACATTTTTTTAAACTTAACTTCTTGCACGCCAAGTTTTTGCCTTTCCTACTTTTTATTTGATTTTTGTTTGACTACCTCAACGCACAACGCACGCAAAATGCAGCACGCAACAGCAACAACAACAAAACAAAAAACAACAACAAAACAAACGAAAGTTTTCTCTAACATGTGTTCTTTTGTTACTAATACTAAACAAGCAATGAGGATATTTGTTTTGTTCGCACAAGGGCGCAAAAAAAAACAAACAAACAAACACCTACACTGAAAGCGAAAGTGGGCTTATTCTTGTGCCTAGCGCGCATTTTTCTGGTACTGTTTTTACTTTTGACAGCGTAAGCGAATTTTACCAAAGTTTTCTAAAACCAAATTTTTTAGATCCTAATCATGAATGATGGGCGCATGTTTGTATTTATTTTGTTTTGGGTGGCATGAGGCATGTAGTAGACGTTAACCGATAAAAATATCGTAAATTATTTTACTAATTCATAAAACATTTCCTAAATTAGACATTAAACATTAAATCAACGTTATGAGAATCCTTAAGAAGTAGCTATCCTTTCATAGATATGCAGCAGCGTTCAAAATAAAAAGGAAGCTAGTCTAAAATGCCTATGGATTGGTGTTTTAGTTGCGGGTGTCCCAACTAATCCAAATAAAACGGGTATTACAGAGATTATTAGACTTCTATTAAGTAATATTTATATCCAATACATAACTGCAGCAGATCGAGTTCCAGGCTATCTAACTGCTTTCCCAACTTATAGACTCGGCAGCTAGGTGGTCACTATTGTTAGACTGAAGAAAATACTCTATTTAATGTTTTTTAAATGAATACGTACGCGTTTTAGTGTAATATTCCGAACAGAAACGTACTTGTATAATGCGTCAACTTCTTTAGTACTTTATTCGGCCTTTTCTATTTCTATTTTTTTTTTTTTGCCAAAATAACTACACAATTTTAGTTTCAGAGTTTGGAACTATTAAATCTGTTTGAAAATCGAATCCTGTAGAATCAGTGGAAAAATGTTTGGCTTTTCTATTTAGAATCTTAATCAATATTTAATGTACATAATTAACACAAACTTAGATAACTAAATAATAGTTTGATGGAACGCTTTCACACTAAATATAATAATAAAGCATGCATCTGAAATACTAAATAAAATTTGTGAAGAAACTGCTAATAATTTCAACTAAACCTTCAAGTAGCACTCTACTCTAGTATCAACTCTAAAAACTGACTATGAACATGTTGCTGCAAAAAAATATATATAAAAAAATAAAAACCAAATATAGAAATTGAAATAAATCATCAACGAAATTGGAAGAAATGAAACATCAACATCGCTCTACTCTATTTTCTACCAGACACTAAAAGCCGTACTTTTGAAACTGGAACTTCGTAGATTATATTTTGTATATTATGTTGAACAAAACGTAGAAAATTAAAAACCAGCATAAAGATTTTCCCACATATCGATCTAATGTGCTCTCTCGTTTCCACAGACACGGTAAAAACGCACTAAATGGACACAACCATCACCATCACAACCACAATCATCACATCAGCAGCGGCGGAAGTGGAAGTGGAAGCAAACACCACGGACAGGGCCAGCAGCCCCATCATGTACACTCACTGACCACCACGACTATAGCGGCTACGAAGCAGCAGCGCGACAGGCATGGCAAGGATAGGAAGTAGTTTAAATGAATAGCAAAAGTGAAGAAAGAATGTGAAACGAACATAAACGAATGTCAAGCAAACGGATTTAAATAATAACTAAAATAATTAGACACTAATTAACATATTTATGGCGTGCTTTTAGGCGCTGACGAAAGCAATATTATGTGAACTCTTGTAATTTTTTCAATTTTGTCGCACTAAGCAAAATTTTAAAGAAATTACCTTAGTTGGCAAGCGCTGCGAGTGAGTGGAAATAAATACTAACTCTAACTAACAATTAACTGAAGAAACAACCCTAATGCGTGCAATTTGCAAATGCAGTTCCTTTCATGCCTCATGCAAACACACACTCATACATATTTAAAGTATTTCTCTGCATTCACACACAAATGTATTATCACCATGTTTTGGCGCCAACTCCAAATTCAAGTATTAAATTATGCTCTAAACATAAAATAAACAAACCACTCCCTTATGTTTACACCATTTTTCTGTATGCATTAAAACATATATTAAAATAACAAATGATACTCATAAATATTCTTCATTAGCAATTAGTTTATAAATATGTATGGCATACTATATATTGCGGATTTTACTTCAACGATACATTTTATATTGCACGGCAAATTTAGCTCGAGTTTTGTAAATTTTATTATTACTGCTACAATTTGAATTTGTCAGTTTCTATTTTGTAAAATAAAACATTTTAATTTGATACATTGTTTTATTTAAACCATTGCTTTAGCTTATTGGGGTTATTTATTTCGCATAAATAATTGAATTTTATATACACATGCTTGTATTTTTGCCCTAAAAAATGTTAGCTGCACTCTCTTGACAAGTTGGGGCGTTCGAGCACCCACAATCCAGCCCAGTTAGAAATATGTTATACTAACATACGGCAAATTCTGTGAACTGAGTTTTCTTCTATCTTATGTTATGTCTCTGTTATGTTATGATAACATTCTGTCTGCTTATTTAGATGCCAATTAGCTTATGCATACACACATGAAATGTTATGTTTACGTGTATGTATATATGTTAAAGAACGCATAAAAATTTGAAAAGTAAAAATCATTTAATATGGAGTTACAAAACAAGAATCAGTGCGTACTTACATTTAAAACATTTCAAAATTGGAAAACTTATTATTTCACTTTTATTTAATCACAATTATTACCACTTAAAAAACAAAACAAAAATTGAGGCACTACGCAATTAAATTGCAATCACATTCACTTTTTCTAAGAGTTTTCGTCAACTCCAATTACCGACGGCGCGACGCGTTCAACAGATCGAGCAAAACTAAGCTTTACATTGCTGCTGCCGGCAGATGGCTCTGTTGAAGAATTTAGAAGTAAAGGCAAAGAATCAAAAATCATAACGGTAAATCAGCTCTCGCGCCTGCCATGCGTGTGAGGCGTAGCACGTGTTTGGGCATTTCATGTGTTGGATATTTAGATTTAAGAAATTGTATTAATTTCAGATTTAAATGAAAAGCGCGTACGCACTTTTTCCAAAATTGCATTTAACTATTTAAAACACAATTATTACCACTTAAAAAACAAAACAAAATTTGAGGCACTGCGCAATTAAATTGCATTCACGAACACACATACACACACACATAAAAAAAATATGTATACCGCACGAAATTCGCGCGACATTTTCGCATTAAAAAGCATGGCCATAAAACATAATATGTGCTTATTATGCACATTTCGCACACAACTTAATATGCACATATAACTAAAAATAACTAATATGTTGATTTTACTAATATTTAAACTATTTACTACGCGTTTTCTAAGAGTTTTCGGCAACTCCAATGACCGATGACGCGACGCGTTCAACAGATCGAGCAAAACTGAGCCTTGCAATGCAATTTGCAACTACCAGCAGGTGGCTCTCCTGAAGAATTTAGAAGTAAAGGCAAAGAATCAAAAATCATAACGGAAAATCACCTTTTGGACTTAAGCGCCTCATAGCGGCTTTTCTATGAATAATAAATTTGTTAGCTGAGCCACCTATGAACATTTTCTTCCTATTAGGTATTTACACATTGGGTATTTATTAATTTCGGATTTAAATAAAAAGCGCGTACGCAGCTTTTTCCAAAATTGGATAACTTTAATTAATTAAAACACAATTATTACCACTTAAAAAACAAAACAAAAACTGAGGCACCGTGCAATCAAATTGCAATGAAAAAGACACACACACGCATACATAGAAAAAAATATGTATACCGCGTGCAATTCGCGCGCCTTTTTCGCATTAAACAGCATAACCATAAAACATAATAATATGTGCTTATTATGCGCATTTCGTACACAACTTAATATGCACATATAACTAAAAATAACTAATATGTTGATATTACTAATATTTGAACTATTTACTACGCGTTTTCTAAGAGTTTTCGGCAACTCCAATGATCGACGGCGCGACGTGTTCAACAGATCGAGCAAAACTAAGCCTTGCTTGGCATTGCAGCTGCCGGCAGAATGCTCTCTCTAAGAATGCAAAAGTAAAGGCGAAATATAAAAAGTCAACGGTAAATCAGCTCACGCGCCTGCCATACGTGAGAGGCGTACTGCGTGTTTGCGCATTTCATGCGTTGCAGAATATTTAGAAATTGTATTAATTTCAGATTTAAATAAAAAGCGCGTTCGCAGCTTTTTCGAAAATTGGATAACTTTAATTAATTAAAACACAATTATTACCACTTAAAAAACAAAACAAAAACTGAGGCACCGCGCAATCAAATTGCAATGAAAAAGACACACACACGCATACATAGAAAAAAATATGTATACCGCGTGCAATTCGCGCGCCTTTTTCGCATTAAAAAGCATAACCATAAAACATAATAATATGTGCTTATTATGCACATTTCGCACACAACTTAATATACACACATAACTAATAATAACTAATATGTACACATTACTAATATTTAAACTATTTACTTTACGTTTTTTAAGAGTTTTCAGCAACTTCAATGACCGACGACGCGACGCGTTCAACAGATCGAGCAAAACTGAGCCTTGCAATGCAATTTGCAACTACCAGCAGGTGGCTCTACTTAAAAATTTTGAAGGAAGGCACAGACTGGACTTGGACTTAAGCGCCTCATAGCGGCTGTCAAAGTAGTCATTTTCTGTGAATATTAAATTTGTTAGCCGCGCCACCTATGAACATTTTCCTCCTATTAGGTATTCCTTTTTTACTCAGATTGCGGATCGTGGCTTTTGTCATTCAGTGCTCGCATACATAATTAATTGTTAAATTATAAAAATGGGCAACAATTAGAAAAAGGCTGTAAATTATTACAGCTGTAATACAAAAGCGTGCTATGCGCTAAGTAGATCAACAATTAACAGTATTATTAAAAGAAAAGCAAAAACTACAAACTACAAACATACAGGATCGCAAAAGTATCACGATTCTTCTAAGTATCTATTTTTGCTGATAAAAATATATAGAAAATTGCTTTTCATTGCATGTAGACGATTTAAAAAGTTGCCCTGCTTACATACATTTCATGAACAGTATATAACAAACTTTTAATGTTTTAAATTATATCTAACAATCATTATGGCCAATAGACGCTCATTTTATTTAATAATAACAAGATAGAACGCTACAGTCGAGCAAGCCCGACAGTAAAATAGCCTGTACTCTCCACAAAAAAAGAAAAATTAAAAAAAAAAATTTTAAAAAAAAATTAAATTATTAAAAAAAATTAATGAATTAATTAATTAAATTAAATTAGAATATATGTTTATGTTTAGTTTTAACAGCATACATTTACATCACGTACCTATGCGTGTTTATATGCGTGTATGTATGCAGCACAAAGTTGAACCAAAGCAGCAACAACAACAACAGCTGCGGGCAGCGCTGCCGACAGAGGCAGCGCATGAGCAGCGATTTTACTTATGGCTATAACTTTCTTCAGAATTGACCTATCATGATGAAATTTGGCACACGGACACATTAGTACTAACTGGATGTACCTACCAAAATTGATTTCAAAATTCCGAGAATTACGGAAGTTATAAGAAAAAACACGAATTGCGGGGGAGTGGGGGGGTGCATCGAAAAAAAACTCAAACTCGTACTTTCTCGGTCTTAGGAGAATATGGAAACCAAGTTTGGTTATTCTAGCTCTTATACTTTCTGAGATCCTTGCGTTCATACGGACAGACGGACAGACAGACGGACAGACAGACGGACAGACGGACGGACGGACAAGGCTATATCGACTCGGCTTCTCATCCTGATCAAGAATATATATACTTTGTGGGGTCTGCCACGCCTCCTTCTGTGTGTTACATACATGCGCACAAAACTAGTATAGCCTTTCACCCTTTGGGTACAGGCTATAAAAACACATAATTAAATATGGAATAAGGGAATATTTAAATGTAGTCTTTGACATGAATGGGTTATGATTTAAATGCCTATTTGAAAATGCTAATGATGTGCTAAGTTGTTTACTATAAAATGTTTAAAATATTACGTATACGCCAGCCGGCACACACAAAAACCTGCACTTGAATAGTTTTGTTTCAGCTCGAACTGGAGAGCTTTTCTTTTAGCTTTCGGTTTAATTTTTTTCTACATTTAATTGTGTAAGCAAGAATTCGTGCAAGTACTTTTATCATTGCAGCATTGCGAGTGTATCTACACGGCATTTGTGTGTACCTACAAACACAGATACGTACATATGTATAAGTACATACTCGTACATACGCACACACATATGAAAATATTGATAAACCTCTGTGAATACGGAGCACGTCAACGCTTTACTGCTTTTAGAAACAATATTTTCCCGGTTTTTTTTTTTGTATGTACAAACCAGCGCGGGCTGCTCAGTTGTAGTTCAACCGTCGTTACCAACGCAAGTCACCAGTCACGCTTCTACTCGTATAGTATCCACCGATGTGAGTAAATAGTATGTATATATGTTTGAGCAGCTGACAGCCGGCTGGTCGACTTGCCGACTTGCCGACTGGCTGGCTTCTTTACCTTAGATAACTCGAAAAGTGTGCTTTTTCTCAACACAAATAGACACAAAAGTTTATGTAGAAAATATCAGAACGCTTTGCGCGGCAACTCATCATGTGTGAAATGTCAGCGCCCAATGATAAATAGTTTTGTGTAAGTCGAAGGGCTCAAATGACATTCGAAAAGCCGTTATGAGTCATCGGCCAAAAAGCAACGCGCTTTATCAAACTCTAATCTAATGGCCCCACAACACGAATCAAGAAATCATCGAATTCGAACAAAAAGTGCACAGGTGTTTATTTAATGTCATTGTGATAAGACAAGAAAATGATGGTTTAGATTTGTGAAATAACTTAAAACGCAAAAAACAGGATTGCCAAATCGAATGCGTCACATAATTGAGAGAGAGGTCAAGCCCATAAGCGGTTAGTTTAAAAATAAAAATCGAAATGCAATTATAACTAAGCCTCTTAAGGTCTGTGTTAAATGAGATGAAGAAATCGCTTGATCAAATAATAAATTTAAAATCTAAGCTTAAAGTTCTTCAAAGCAGGAATATGAATTCTCTCTGGGAAACTTAATATGCCATAAAATGTGCAAGTATTTTTGTTAACAACATGTAAGTAGAGTTGTAAGCCTTTTGAAATGAATTTGCGAATCACAAAATTTGTGTAATTTCGTTTGCATCTGCATTTAACGAAATGGCTTTAAGTTGTATAGCTAATATTTTTAAAATGTTACTCTGCTTTGCATCTAACTAAAAGAATCATGTAGGATTTTGTAAGGAAAACGATTCATTTACAAAACATTTTGTGTACAAATTTGACGACCTTAACAAAAAATTTCAATTATTAAATATTCAATAATTTAAGCTTGAGAAACCTGCTTTCCATTGCAATTACATGCATAATTTCTCACATAAGTATACGTACTTGTATGTAGCTATATATAGCTCAGCGTTAATATTTCAGTAGCCCAGAGACACAAACGAAGCTCTGACCATATGTGCTATGTACACGAAAGCCACGTCCCGACAATAAAAAAAAGCAAAATAAATAACAACACAAATATTGATGGTGTTGGTAAATAACAGCAGTACTAGAAATATGCCATTGGCTAACAGCAAACACAATAAATCAGTCAGTCGGTCAGTTTGGCGAGAGAGCTAATCTAATTGACAAAGAAAATGAGAGCGAGCCCATTGATAAGAAAAGACAGATATCACTCTAAATACCCTCGCAAAAGGGGTGTAGTAATTTTGTAATGAGACACGTAATGCAAAGAAATATATATCGATTATAGTAATGGAAAATCAGCACAACTAGTTGACTAATTGGTTGTCTATACAAACAGCCGTCCAAAAGATAAATTGCATTTATCTGAAGTATACGCAAAGTTTGGCTGAAGTTTTCATGGCAAAATTTAAAGAGTAATGAGAAGAAGCATCCACACATATTAGAATGTTTGTTACAGCTTTTATATACATATATCTGATTCTTACAAATTACGATGATCGTTGTAACCAATTGCCAAACAGTCAGCACTATGTGATTTATTAAAGGATATATGTTTCCTAGCTTTTATTATTCTGATTGACTGGGTATAAAGTTATATCGCAAATAATGTTTGAAAAAAGAACATCCGAACACTCTACGATGTGGAAATTTGGTTTTTTTAAAGCTCTACTTTCTGTTAATTTGTAAACGTGAATTTTTTGTCATCGTTATGTGATACAATGCTTTTATTTGAAAAGTCCCAGTCCCAGCGATATGCAAACCGATGTAGATTCTACTCTGGAGAAGACTGTTTCTTCGTTTGGAAGAGATTAATTGAGACCCATTTGAAGCAAAGAAAACTATGCACAATATATATAAGATAATTTGTGTTGAAATGATTAATATTTGCCAGTTTTAGATCCCTCGGATTATTTCCTGTTTTTAATTAAGACATAGAGTCTGCAGTTCATAGCTATCTTGAGAGCTGGAAGCTTTTCATTATAAACTGGGTATTGAAGCTATTGAGCATCACTGGGAAAGGTGTAGCAAGCTAAAAGGGGACTCTGTATAGAAACCATAATAATTTTTCCCAAATTTTTATTTTTTTAAATGTTAGCTTGGATTCTACTTGGATTACTTCTTGATAGAGTTAGCTCTTGGTTGACATTCAATTTAAATATTATAAGTATATACCCATATCTAAAATCAATCGTCAAATATTTATAGTAGATGTTTAGTTCACTTGCGAAGTTTAACCCTTTTGCCAGACATTTTTTTTCTGCAAATCCCGCCAATAAAATTGGACGCATTAATTCATCAGCTGCAGTCTATAGGTGATATATGGATGAAATATATGCTGCTGCCTGCTGCCTATCTTATCACACAGCGCATGCGTTTATCTCCCCAGCTTTTGTTCCCAGCTCTGGGTAACAGACCCGCCTAGTAGCTGACCAAAACATTAAACAAAGCCAGAATGGTTCGCCCTATCGTTTTTACTGATAAGACAACGAAACTGAACAAAAAAAAATTGATTAGGCAGCGGTGCTCCGAGTGGGCCAATTTTCAGTTCAGAAAGCTCTTTTTATTAACATTCTAATAGTATTTCAAGGCGGTTGTGTTGATTTTAATAGAGCGCCATTATCGCAATTTGTTTTAAATTAATTTTATTTAGCATAACATTTTGAAAGGTGTAAATATTTGCTCAACGATATTAAAACTGCCCCTCTAAACATTTTTCTATTGCAGCATTAGAAATTAAACAAACACAATGTCGCTACTAACGGGCAGCGCCAACGCGATCAAATACACGCTATATGGATTTAATCTGATATTTTTGGTAAGTATATGGAGATATGTAGAGTCGCAGGACATTTGATTTTTATGATCTGGAGGTGATTCATGCATTGTCGAAAGTTCAGCTATTGTGACAAGTATTTACGAGAAATTGAGCGGCCCCTGCTGATAAGATGATTAGAAAAGTGGTCATAAAAACAAAATTAAACACAAAGAGCATTTCGGCCACCTGTGAAATAAAATTCAATTGTTACAACGGATTTGGGTTTATGAAAAGTAAACATTTTTAGTCTGAATTCAGTCTGAATTAATGCTTTATATGGCGAACACTATATATTATAAAATATGTTTAAAAAAATTTAGAAAAGGCTGACAAGAAGTCAAGAATAGAGCACAATTTTTTCAATATGTTGGCAGCCATTTCAGATCCACTAGACATGTGAGATTGCAATCGAATTCCTTAGTAATTATCTTTCAGAAATGTAAAGTCAATTAGATATTACTTCAAATATAGATTATTTAAAGGAAAATATATTTAATATATTTAATTTTTATTATATTTTTATTTGTAAATATTCTGAGCATTTATGATTTAGAATAGAGAAAACTTTAGAGACATGAAATTTTCCTGTTATTTTTTCAAAAGTTTAAACGAAAATTACAAAGAAATGTAGATACTAGATATGTTATTATATATTTTACTCCCAACTCATCTAAAATTATCCATGACTTTATAGATAGTGCATAATTTCTAGGATACTTCACAAAGTACCTTTAATGGGTTAGTAATAATTTTAATTTCACTACTGTTAGTCTTTTTTGTTTAAAGAAACGAGTATAAAACCCTTGGCGGCATTTTGTCACATTTTGCGTAAATAATTTAATAATGATATCTAAATAATGCGCCACTACAACATTCTTTAACACAAATATCTACTAAAATAATCTTATCTCAGGGGGTTAAAGCTGCCAGAAGGCCAAAAATTGAACTATCAAAACGTAAATTTGCCTTTAAAGAAACACAATTTGTAGGCAAATACGTGTATATTTATTTAAGCACTTATATATCGCTATCTGTCTCCCTTTGTTTTAACAGTTGACTGGCATCATACTTATTGCGGTTGGTGTCGGCGTTGGCGCCGTTTACACTGGCTATGAATTGTTCCTTGTTGGAAAGTTCTTCTCCATACCCACATTCCTGATTGTAATCGGTTCGTTCATCATTGTGATTGCGTTCTTTGGCTGCTGGGGTGCTCTGAAGGAGAACTACTGCCTGGTGCTGAGCTTCTCGGTTATGCTGGGCATTATCTTCATCCTGGAACTATCTGCTGGCATTAGTGGCTATGTTCTGCGGAATGATGCCTACGACTTGATATCGAAACAACTAAGCTCCACTCTAAAAGATTACAGCAACACCACGCAGAGTGACACAACCGCCCTTTGGGACAGTATCCAAAGAGATTTCGACTGCTGTGGAGTCACAAACTACACCGATTGGAGGGACGTGTTCGACTCGGACCAGTTGCCCCTTTCCTGCTGTACCATACCTGTGGGCACAATCGGCACCTTCACTTGCGATGACACGATCACGAACTTGAACCGCAACAAAGGCGGCGGCTGCTTGGGTGGCTTCTCATTGGAAATTGCCGCACATGCTGTGAGCCTGGGAGCGGCAGGTGTTGTCATTGCCGTGATACAGGTGAGAAGACCTCAAAAAGAAGAGGAAGAAGTGCTCAGCATTTTTGATTTGTGACCACACTTCTCTTTGCAGTTCTTTGGCGTCATCTTTGCTTGTTATATCGCGCGAGAGATAAAGATTCGCAACGGCATTACGGGCTTTATGTAATCGGGGCCTAGTTTAATGTTAGTCGTGGAACAAATGGATGAAATTCAACGCTTAAATTCTTTCTTTGTAGTATCCCTGTGAATTTTCGTGCTAAATTATATTAATTATGAATTATTTCAATACTAATAAATGCAATTTAGCTTTAAGCACAGCCAAGTTTAAATTACAAAAAGATCGGGCTTTGGTGTTTCAATACGTTTTGAAGAATTAATGTATTCTCTGTTTGGGTGGAAGAAGCATTTATTTAAAAAAAAAACGTTTTTTTAATCGTAAAATTTTTTTCTTTTTAAACTGAAAGACTCCTCTTTCAGCCACAGTGACGTTTACTTCCGATTTTTCGAATACTTCGTTAAACCAGTCCTTATGATAATCATTATCCTAAGCAGAGTTTTTTAAAAAGTAGTAAGATGCTGCCATTTTTAAGGAAAAAGCCCTTAAAATAGGCGTTTAAAAACCATATGAATTATTTGCGAAAACACTTTCTATAATATCTGCATTTGAACATCTGCAAAACTGTTTTCAGTCGATAAAGTTCAGCTTACGAATCATCCTAAAAAAACTTTAATCTTTACAGAGTATTTCACTGTCGGGCTTTCTCGACTGTAACAGTCCCTTTGGTATGTGTAAGAGAAATTGATTATTTGTATATACGAAGTATATTTTGTAGATAATATAATATATGTACCTATTCATAATCACACACAGAAAGTCTGAGTGCCAAATGCACTTAGCAGACCATGTTATAGATAGAAATATGATTAGCGTGACAAGAATCCATATAGACCTGTCCGCCCGTCCGTTCGTGTGAAAACTGATCATTTTCCAGGCAAACCTCGAAGTAAAGGCTTGGCCAAGTTTTTTAAAAGCCACATACGAGTATAGAATCATCATGGGATCTAGAAACTCTCTTATTTTTGAACAAAAATTTGAGTTCTATAAGTATTTATGCCTCCTCATAGCCAGAAGAACAACTATTAAACATATAAAATTATTTTAATGAAATTTAATACTATATATATATTATATAATGACTCACTATAAACTGAAGTCTTATATATTATACATACAGCTGTAATATGAACGATTGGTGCGACAAAGTTGACGGACTGTGACGGGGAAAAACAGGTATAGGATATAGTTTTTTTTTTTTTAAATTGCGATTTCCAATGCAGGTTAAAAGGGAAAGAAACCACTTCTGTGAGTCCAGAAGCCGCATTTCATTTAGCTTTGAGTTCCAGCTATATATTAAAAATTCCCACCTACGTCCAACAACATCGGCAATTTGTTGTTGGTATGAATAATTTAAAGTGTTCAGTGATTGCAGTGGGATTATAAAATCGATATTTGTACCGAACGCGAGTGGGTGAGTCAGAGTCGCGTGCTGAATCAAATGAAATCGATATAAATTCTATGGCAAGGTCAGACAGCCTTGACATGTACTTGAAAAGCAAAGTAAATTGCGCCCTAAAGAGCATTGGGAAGACGTCATGGGACTATGGGACACTATATATCGAAAGTCGTCACTTATTTCGTATAATTGCAAAAAGCTGTCGATTTCGGTACTTTTAGGCAACGAACCAGGTTACAGTTCTTATCGCTTGCTTTTATTTGCTCGGGGGGAAATGAACATTTATGGCTGATAAGTAATTGAAACGTTGGCCGGAGAAGGCCAGCCATATGAGAGTGTGAGAACGCCAGAGGGCTACTGAGAGAGTAATATTGTGACATCTGTGCGAACGACGGCGCGAAATCGGCCGAGAACTCTGGGCCCTGTTGCGGGCCAATCGTTCAGTTTACGTGGAACTGGCAAAAGTTAAAGTACAAGTACGTGCTGCTTGCTCCGGCAAGCGAAATCCAATTAAATACTATACGGTGTTATTAAGTATATATATATATATTGCAGCAGACTGACAACTGCGAATCGAACAACATCAGGAAGAACAACAAGAATTTTAACAAAATGGCCACTCGGGATTTGCAATTGAATTCCGGCATGCGATGCGCCAAATATATGCTCATCATAGTGAGCTTTATGTTTGCGGTAAGTTTATGGTTTGGAACTAAAATTAGGAGCCCTACCTATTACATAGTTTTGAATGATTCATGGAACGCAATAGCCGCCATTTTGTTTTCGAAGTTATTCATATTATCAAATGTTGATAATAGAAGCACTTTGCTTATCAGTTAGACGCAATTCTATGAATCATTTGACTCGTCCGTAAAACGATATCTATGCCGAGAGAGTGAGCAACGGAGAGACAGAGAGAGAGAGAGAGCGCGAACGAATGGCAATCGGAGATAGAAAGAGAATATCGTTAAGAGAAACAGGTCAAGTACAACGGCCCTTTTAGGCTCAGCGCTGTTTGAAATGAAAACAGTTTAGATTAGTTGTTTGTTTCTGTTGTTGTCTTTTTGTCTTTGGTGATAAGATACATTTTTTTGAATGGGATTTCGAGTGTCTTTCCATGCACAATGAACCTGAAAATAAATTGAAGTTGACCTTTTAATGGGCTTTGGATTATCATTTCACAGAATCTATGCAAGAAAACTATTTATTTACCCAAAAATAAACAGCTTAATGGAACTTTTCTTCTTTGAATATCAAAATTTTATCAGTCTTATGTAGGCCTAGGGCACACTTTTATTGTACCTTGATAACCGAACAGCACGTGCTGACAATTAATTCTCTTTTGCAAGCCATAGGTACATAATTGGTACCATAATGCTTATTTGGAATATTAACAGAATAGGTTGAATAGTTTCATATTTATGCTTGAACAAAGGTAGAGGCAGAAGGAAGCATTTCCAACTATATAAATTATATACACATAGGTATATTCTTAATCAGCAGACGAGAGAAACCGATCTAGACATGTCTGTCCATCTGTCTGTCTGTCCATCTGTCTGTCTGAATGAACGCCTGGATTTCGGAAACGGCTGAGCCCACTTTGACCAAACTTGGTATGTAGACTCTTTTAGTCTAAAGGCAACACGAGTTTATTTTCTCGCTCTTCTTCTTCTCTATGCCTATTTTTTTGGGTGTCGGGCTTGCTTGGCTGTAGCCTCTTCTCTTGTTTTATTATTAAGGCAGCCATTACATTGGATTGATGATTGAAATTTAATTATTTGTTATGTTAGCGGTCAGGTGATAAAAGCGAAGATGAAATGTTTTAATCTATTACAGTTATGTAATATGCAAAAAAATTCATATTTGGGTTTTATGAATAACCCTTAAATGATGATTAAATAATATTTTATGTTTGAATGTGTTTATTTATTAAATCTCTTTAGCTAGTTAGATCCAGTTAGGGAATATATATTGATAATTAACTAATCCGTTCCATTATGCTGTATATGGTTGAACCTATTTCTTGATTGAAGCTCTTACAGCAACAATCCAGCTGATCTTTTTAAATATTTCATATTTCTTTTCAGCTCACGGCTGTTCTGCTCATCATGGTGGGCACCACCATACAGACAATTTATGGTGATTTCAGTGTCTTTATAGACGGACACTTCTCCTCACCACCCACCCTTCTGATTGCCATTGGTTTTATTCTAATTGCGGTGGCCGCTCTTGGTGCTTATGGTGCGATGAGGGAGAGCGTTATGGTTATTAATCTGGTAAGTGGAAACCTACTTGTACTTATACTGATTTGGTATATAGCCACTAATTGTGTTTTCAGTACGGTGTTTGCCTATTCCTGGTCTTTATACTCGAAGTGTCTGCCGCCATTGCCGCCTTTGTTAATGAAGGACAGGTTCGAGATATGCTGCAGCGCACCATGAATCAGGCATTGGCTGAATATAATAACGATGACTTGGTGAAGGATGCCGTCGACTACATGCAAATTGGCGTAAGTGAGATGTAGTGTTAGCCGAAACAGTTTGCTTGTACAAGTATAATTGCATTACAGTTGGAATGCTGCGGCGTGCTCTCTCCTGATGATTGGAATCAATACATGAATGCAACGATCGAAGCCGACGAAATTGAGGTGCCCCAATCCTGTTGCATAGAATTGTCGCCGGAAATATACGCGGATAATATGGTGAAGTGCGTTACGACCTTCAGCTACGGCTGTTTACCCAAAATGAAGTACATCGTCTCACAGAGCGCCATGTTGATAGCAACGGGCGCCGCCACAGTGGCCGTCGTCCAGTTTCTGGGCGTGCTTTGCGCCTTCATGCTGGCCAAAACGTTGCGTCGCAACAAGTCTATACGCGAAGCTCGTCGCTGGCAGCTCCAGCAAAGCCTGGGCGTGCTCATCTCTGGTGGCAAGATGGCACCACCCGTCAACTCCCCGATGACGGGCTATCACCAGCTGGAGAAGAACGAGTTTGCCACAACCGAACCCTACACTTACATGCCAAATAGTCCAAGTGTTAACTAAGGCGCACGCCTCTTCAAATGTTTAATTTAAAACTTGTATTTACGTAATCCCCTGTACAGCAATTAGTAATTGAATAAAGCTTGCCGTTCCACATTGTTTAGGACTGCTTGCACAAACCCATGCAGAAGTCCTTCAGTTGACGCAGTTGCTCCAAAACACACACAGTGGCCGTACCCCCGACCACATTATACTGCTGAACATTGAGGCCATAGTCGGCCACGCTCACAATATCAGCGCCAAAGGCCTCACAGATCTGTTGCAGCTCGCCCAGCGGCACTTCAGTGATGCCGACGCCACGCTGCTCAGCCAGGGCCACCACCCGTCCAATATAGTGATGGGCCATGCGGAAGGGCACGCCCTTTCGTACCAGATAATAGGCCTGGAATAAAGAAGCGCGCGATTTAAAATCCCAGTAAATTCATTTACAGACAGCATGCCAACTTTGCAGAAGAAATAGGGCTGTTCTTGACGGGAAGCATACTTGTAGTTTAAAAAAAGCTTAAATGTTGGCAATTGAAAAAAAGAGGAGAAAAAGCTAAGTGTATTTTTGAAAAAGCCAGAATTACCTTAATTTTCGCTTCATATTTCGCTCAATTTTGGAATTTTTTACGTAATTGGATTTCAAAAACAACCAAATTTAACGGGAAAAAGCCAAATTAGAATCCCCAAGCTATGAGAAACAAATACGATATTATTTTATAGAATAGCTTTTGTTTCTAGCAGCCATTATTACAAAGAATTTATTTACATACTATATTAAGAAGAAGACTAAGCCTACATATGACAGCTATATAAGATAATGGGACTATATAGGGTATGGATAATAGCAAATACTGGGTCCCCTGCTATTATGGTTCAAGAGATCTTCGCCATACTAACTAATAAACGTCAATGGCTATATTGAATCGCTTTGCCAAACAGATGGAACATATAAAATATATCCCATCTTCTATGCCTCCTTTTGCCCGTTACATAAACATATTGTAGAAAAAATTAGATGGAGAAAAACTCACCCAATCTGTGGCTAACATGTCCGTGCTTAGGGCAGCTTCCATTTGATGTCTTTGCACCTGCATGGTGCTTACTACGCCCACAGCTACATCCAAGCTCTGCGCTAGCTTATCGTGAGCCTGAAAGCAATATTGCTTATCGAATTGCAAGTCCTTGTTATAGGTGGATGGTGTGCCCTTAATTGTCATCATAATGCCAGTCAGATTGGAAGTAATCAAGCCAGAAATGCCGCGAATAAGCTCCAAGCTATCGGGATTACGTTTCTGTGGCATTAAGCTGGAACCGGTAGCGAAGCCGTCCGCTAGTTTTATAAAATCGAATTCCTGAGTGCTGTACAGTATTAGATCCTCGGCAAGACGCGATAGATGCAGGCTAACCAAGGAGCAGCAATAAATGAAGTCCACTGAAATAATTTAATGGTTTTATATAGGGAATTATAGCGACAAAAGCAAATTAATTATTCAAAAAAGCAAAAACTCCAGATTCGAGATATTAACAAATATAGATTATATATAGATTAAGCTACCTTGTGCAGAAAGAAATTTCAGAGATATTGCTTTTATCCAAACTTCTTCATAAAAAAATATACCTCTGTTTCCCAGCACCAAACTTGGAATGGCAGGATCAAAATAAGAATAGGAATGGGAAACGGTAAATAGGAATAATGAAATCAGGCTTACAAGCTCCTAAATCGTATGATATTGATTACTAAAAATTAATTTTTAATTGTTATTCGACAAGGTTTGAACAAAAATAAAAAACCATTTATACATTTCGAAGACAAAAAATATTTATATGCCTATCAAAATATATATATATAGTTGTAGAATTATTTACTATATGCACTACTCGTAATAATAAAAGTTCTCTGCAAATAAGCTCAGTGTGAGAAGATACAATTGAAATCAAATCATATTGTAGGAATAAACACCTGCAGATGTAGAAACATATAGATTAAGTCATCCTATACATATAAATATTATGTATATTTTGTTTATATATGTATGTCTTGACTTTCGCATCCCCTCTTTAATAATTCGTTCGTTGTTAAACAGACAGACCGACCCTGATCTATCAATTGACTCTCTCAAAATAGCTCAAAATTATATATACAAGTAAGTATGTGCGTCTCAAATCAGTTGAGTTATTGCATTATCTTTTGACTTACCCACAAAGTCGCGATCACCCACCGCATGCATGCTATTTGCGGTTACTCCAGAGAAGCCCAATCGCTCGGCTAACCACAGACGATCAATGCCCAATGGATTGCCGGCCAGAGCGCCACTGCCCAGTGGCATAACATTGGAGCGCTCCCGCAGCTCCACCAGCCGCAGACAGTCCTCTCGCAGGGCAAAGGCGTGGGAGAGCAGCCAGTGGGAGAACTGGACGGTCTGGGCGCGTTGCATGTGCGTGTAGCCGGGCATAAGAATGCCCAGATGCTGTTCCGCCTGCAGCACGCAAGCCTCAATCAGCAGACGCAGCCGTCCCAATGTCTCTCTGTTGGCCTTGCGCATCCACAGCTTCATGTCGGTGATCACCTGATCGTTGCGACTGCGACCCGTGTGCAAACGCTGTCCCAGCTCGCCCGTAATATTCACCAGCAGGCGCTCGTTAACCGTATGAACATCCTCATCGCTGGGCAGAAACTTGATGCTGCGCTCCACCCAATCGAAACGAATCAGCTCCAAGCTCTTCACAATCACATCACAATCGGCGCTGTTCAGGTAGCCTGCACGCTTCAGTGCCTCTGCATAGGCCTTGCTCGCATCCAAGTCGTCGCTATAGAGACGCGCATCGTACGGCAAACTGTTGTTCAGGGCTTGGAGAGCTTCGTGGGGTTGACCGCTAAAGCGGCCGCCCCACAGTTGATGCGTTGGCTTGCTTGTGGGCAGCTCTTCCCGATGTTGTTGTTGTTGTTCTTGCTTTAGCATCTTTGTTTGTTGTAGCGCCATTGTTATCTTCGAAGTGCACAAGTCAGACTGACACGCACTCGGCCGGTAGCTGTTGTGAAAAGTTCACAAGAATTTGTTTAAAACAAACTATCCCATCATTTCTGTTTTTGTTGCTCTCCGTCTGTTAAAATACGCTCGCATGTTTAGCTCGATTGTGCAATCGGCTTATCAATGTACAACAACAAATGGGAATATTATTTTTTCTGCTTTATGTTTTTGTTGTATTGTTTTTTATGATTAGGAAATCAGAACGCTGTGAAAGGCAGTGAGTGGCACAGTGCCTTAAAATGCATATCAAAACCAACTAAAGCATATTTATATTTAAATATAATTTTTTTTTTTGGTTTATTAAGCTTCTAAAAAGTAATGCTCTATCTTAACAATTATTATATTATTATTATACAATTATTACAAAAGCTGAGGCAATTTTTATGTAACTCATTCAAACGATTTAAAATAAATTTAGTTACATTTTTAAAATGTATGTCTTTTAACTTTTTCTTATTTACATACGCCTTTTGGAACAAAATAATTGGATATATACCGACAGTATATTAATTATAATTAATATTTCCTAATGGTTTAAACACAAGGAGATTTATTTAAAAGCAATGTTTTCAGAACAAGAACTTACTTGGAACTCGACATTTGTTTTGGTTTCAGAAAAATTTAAATAATTTTCAGTTTTCAATTGCAGTTTTTATAATGTCGAATAATTTAAATGCAATTGAAAGAAATAAATCTTTTTTATATGGTTTCAAGAAAGCTGCATTGAATTCTGTGTGATTCTTGGGAAACTAGTCTCTGAAATCTTTAAATTTAATTCTAAAGGCCGCACCACTGTGCTTTGCCTAAACACGAAGATGTTGAATAGGGCGCGGACTCTCTCTAATATTCGTTGGCTGTTTTAACTTTAAGCTAAAGATAAATAGACGCATTCGCTGTCTTATCAAATGGTGTCTTCAAGTGTCGTATTCACTGACGTCCGAGCGACGCCAACAATGTAGTGGAAAAATTGATAAGAGCGTTGTCTTGAAACTTGTCAATATTTACATTGCTCATTTCAGATCCTCCAGAAAGAGTTTGTTTAGCTCCAAGCACAAGCGGTGCAAAGGCAGACCCATAACCGTGTAAAAATCGCCATCAATGCGTGGTATCAGGGCTCCACCAGGACCCTGCACGCCATAAGCACCGGCTTTATCACTAGAATGGGATACAAATAGAAGCCATTACAATACCCAATAGGAGCTTCAATTTTGCACTTACAGTGGATCTCCCGAGGCCACGTAGTCTTGTATCTGTGCCTCTGTCAGCTCCCCAAAATAGACGTCTGCCGTGTCCGTAAATGTGCGCACGCCTTTATCGTGTCTGAGCACAACGCCTGTGAAGACGCGATTGCAGGCGCCGGAGAGACTGGAGAGCAGTATTAAAGAAGCAATATTAAATGGGATTAGCATGGCACGCACTTGTTCAGCATGCGAACAGCGTCCGCCGCATCCTTGGGCTTGCCATAAACCTCCTTGCCCAGTGTGACCATCGTGTCTGCAGCTATGACGATAAGATTGGTGGAACCTTCGCCACCGGCGTTGCGCAAGCGGTGGAAAACCTCCTCTGCTTTGCCCTGAGCAGTTGCCTCTATATATTCGGCGAATTCCTTATAGTCCGCCACATTTAGATTCTCCTCAAAGGTGGAGGGACACAGCTCTGCATTGAGACCCTGAATTAAAGGTATTTTCAAACTGTTCCATCAAATTGTGTTGTAAGCAAAAAATAAATAATTCACCAGCATTCGCACGAGTTCCTGGCGCCGCGGCGATCCACTGGCCAGCACAATGCGATATTTCCCCAATAAGTGCTTAATTGGCGCCAACATTATATTTTATCGACCCAAATAAAAATATTTATAACCAAAATGTTTGACAACACGCGCGGCTGTGACGAAAAAACGCGCGCTTTTTCGTTCTGCAGCACTGCAACAGTCGCGGCCAAAATAAAAGCAGCAGAATGAAAATGGAGAAAAAGTAGTTACAAATTTAGAGTTTCAAAAAGGTTTTAAAAAGGTTAAATGAACGACACAATAATTTAAGGAATTATTTTTATTTAATATATCGTAATATGTTCAGATAAAATAAGTTTTAATCAAAATCAAATACTTACAAATAAAGAAATAGGCACTTCTATGGTAACATTTTTCTAGTCAATACAGTCAGAGTCTTCAGCTTTGCAGGATTTATGTTTAGGAACAGTTAAATTATTTCTCTGTTAAAGGACAAATATAACACAACAATTAAAAAAAACAAAATAGACTCGAAGGATATTTTAAATCCCTATTAGCTTTAAAAATTAATAAAACAAAAATATTGCAAAAGGCAGTTCCCCAAATTCGGTAATCTATTTTACTATTTATGTATTTAGAATTAGTAGTTCATAGTATCATTAATGTACGTCAATTAATTTGCATTAATTTTATAACATTTACCTTTATTTTGTCTGCAACTGTATGTGCGCTCTGCAATAAGCGATGTGTCTATCGAATGGCCAAACAGCTGTGCACAGCTCTCGACGTAATGCGTTAGGGTATGGGTAGCACTGGCAAAAGCAGAGCAAAGAAGAAGTTTCTTGTACGAGGCAGCGAAGAGCAGCTGCTGCCGACTAAAAATAAACCCAACTAATCTAGACTTTGTTGTGCAATTGCAATTAAACATTACAAGTGTACGCGCAACATTGTCCGCATTGTTGGTTGGTGTTTGGACGTTGGCACTGCTTGCTGTAAGCATTTTTTGTTAGAAAATTTCAAAAATTTGCATTGCCTGAGCGACGCGTGTGTGTATATGTGATGTGTGCCTGATAGTGATGCCCAGTGAATCACAAAAGTGACTACATTTTGAATTTGTGCGCTGCCGAAGCATACGGTTTTAATAAACCTCATAAAACTTAAAAACAATTGTAAAAAATAAAGTATTCTGTGTATGATAACATTTATGTAAAGTTTTTTTTATACAATTTGGCAGTCACTGTTTCTGCCGATCACGGTTTGGGGCACCACTGGCGTTTTTATTAGTTAGGTGATTATTTTTAATTCCGTTGTCGCTGCCGCGCCATTGTCGACTGCAAATTAAAACGCTGAAATCATCAACGGCCCGCAAGCTTTCAATTCAGTTTGACGGTAGCCATCGCATTTACCGTTAGTCGGTGAGCTAATCCTGGGCCGTAGCCAAAAGTTCTTCAACTAACACGCGCGCCAGTCTTGCCTTCCTTCCTACTTACCTTTTAACCTGACTACCTGCCTGCCAGCCTGCCTATTTGTTGTGCCTACGTGCAGCAGCAGCAACAATAACACAAATGCCAGTGTCGCTGTTGGAATCACCTTGAAGTGCCTGCCAAAAGGCAGCTGTGCTGTCGATTCTTTTCACTTCCTGTATTAGACAAACGGGACAACGTGCAAGTGTGTGTCTGTCTGTCTGCCTGTGCATATACTTGTTTATGCATGTATGCACATACATATGTGTGTTATCAACTTGCGCGCGTTTCTTTGATACGTGAGTGCGAATCTGCTGTAAATGTTTATATACATAACTTTGTTTATAATGTCTCGGCGGCAACATAATTGAGTGTGCTGCCTTTGTTGGTTCGCCGATAAAAATTTAATTGGTGTCGCTCGTTAATTGCACTTTGATCAATAAAAACAATCAATTAGACGCTAAACTGTCTTCAGAATTCCTCGCAAACTGTAATATATTGATGAACAAGAGTGCCACTAAAGTGTTAATTAATATTAAACAAACACTAATAATAGCATTTAGTATGAGTAGCAACAACTAATTAGCATGTTCAGCTGATAGCTACAATATTACAGCAGCTGTGCCTCTAAAACTGTAGTCAAAGACACTCGCAGAATTCGAAACTGTACTCTGTTGCTATGTTGTCAAAATATTAATATTATAAAATTTTTATTTAAGCCATGCATCATCTACCAAAAGTATTTATTCTACATTCTTTCGAAATTTGAGTTTTTATTGCATCATTTTCAATCAAATGTTGATTCCAAAGCAGCGACAACTGTGACTACACACAGTTATTTCTAAACTGTAAAGCTTGAGCTCCCACTTCCCAAAAATGGTATTGATTATAGGATTTAGGGATGTGTGCAATGCGTGAGGTGTGCATGAAATTCGTGATGCTTTTCCAATATTACTAACGACATTTAGATATGTGTGAATATTTAATGAATTTAGAATTATATTTTGGGTCTCTACAATCGATTTATGTCTATGAAATTGTATAGTATTTTTGCAAGTTAACGTGGTGGCTCTAAAACCAACACATAATCGTTTAACAGTTTGAGGAACTTCTTATTAGGTTTTTTTTTTGGCCTCCCAAACTGCTGTTAGTTGTTGTGCATTGTGCATGGCTTGCCAACAACAAGTCTTAATAAAAATTTAATGCGTTTGCATGTTGGCTACATTCAAATTATAAATGTCTCCCTCTCTCTTTCTGTCTCTCTCTCTCTCTCCCTCGCACATACAGCTCGTCGCGCAACACACACGCATCACGTGGCAGTCAGCAATAGCAGAAGCAGCAGCAGCAGCAACAAAAAACGACGGCCACAATTTTGTAGCTGAAAGTCACGCGCGCGACGCTCACGTTCAAGTTTACGCTCTCGCCCTCTCACTTTATTTTTGTTACGCTCAATCACAATGCTCTCACGACAGCAACTGATCAAAGCGACAGCCACAGCGGCAACAGCGACAGCGACGGCGTCGCCAAATGGGGATCAACTATATAAGTTCCTTAGGCAAATGAGCGGACCGACACGCAGCGTGACGTCATTATCAGAAGTAATAATAACAACAACAGAAACTACAGCAATACCAAAGCAATACGACCAACAAGAGCCGAGCGTATCTAGTCAAGCAACAGCAACAGCAGCAACATCTACGGCAACGTCAACGGCATCGAGCATAAATAACTTCAATGGAAACCTCAGTCATATTTCGCCTTTCTGTGGGAGCGGTTGCGGTCACGGTGAATCGAAGTCGAAATCGAAATTGAAGCAGCACGAAAAGCGCGAAACGTTCACACTGAGATTTTTAAGCAGCAATATCTTGCAGCAACATTTCGTCGGACTAGGAAACAATATTCAGCGTAACTTTCATACGCAGAAGGAGCAACAACAACAACGCAACGCAAAGTCTAGCAACCAGCCTGCAACTACAACAAAATTTGCCATGTCTTCACTGGCTGCCGAACCTCTGCAGGCGCATAAGCAGGCCGATGAAATGGCCGGTGGCAGCAACAATGCCAGTAACGCCAACAGCAACAACAACGGATTGGGCACATCCTGTCAGGAGGCCGGCACAACAACTACAACTGGCAAGCAGCCCTGCTTCAGTACCGGACTCGCCGAGATTTTGCAATTTATGGAGCTCATTGGAAATCTAAAGGTGAGTTTTGGCAGCCAATATGTGTCCAGATTGTAGCAACGAGAAAATAGCGTGAACCGTCCACATAATCATATGTTTTTTATCGATTTTTCCCAACCATACTGCCAGAGAAACAGAGAAAAATATACATAAGCAACCCACCACCCATATATACTCGTACGTATACATAATGTATATAAAACAAAATACTCACTGTTTTGATTCAGCGAAGAGAATAAGAAGAGCGAACTGGAAATGATTCAGAAACTCGCCGCTTAGCTTGCTCGTTAATACTACACTAGGCGTCGTAATAATCTGGACAAACACAAGTTTTTAAGTGTCAAGTGTTTGTTGCTCGTATTTTTGATTGTGAACATTTGAGGTGTCAGGATGTAATTAGTGAACGCTTTTTAAAGAGCTTAGTGTTGAAAAATTGCTTGTCTTCAATTAAGCTACAAGCTAATTGTGTTTCCCATGCAGATAGTAATTAGTATGCTCACGTATACGACATAATTGCCATGATTGTGCGCTTTTTTTTAATTTTTATTGTTCAGATAATATTCGGTTATGGCTGGGAGGATTTCATGAAAATCGCTTTATCAGCATTCTGTTGCCATTCCTGCTGTTGCTAATGAATTGAAACTTAAGCTGCCAATATAGAAACTCGTTTTTCTGGTCTTAAAAGGTACCCATATATGAATTGTTTGAAATTCTGGAAATATGATAATTATTATTCAGTTTTAAATTACAGTTTTTATGATTTGGTATCATATTAGATTAGTTTTATCTTAAGAGCACCAGATTACACCATTCCGCATTGCATTTTCCTGAAATTCATTGCTGATTTCTTATTATTTTCCATGTTCAGAACAAAAAATCTGTATCTTTGAAATTATGGCCAAATTTGATATATTTAGTCTTAAAAGCTAAGTTTTAAACTAACAGTTCATACTATTTGCCAGAAATCACACACTTTTCAACGTATTTGTGCCATATACTGTTGTTTATTCCAAACTTGATCTCTCAGCTCTCGTTCATCTTTGTTTTATTTATTCATTAATGATGTTTCAGTTTATTTTTTGTTTGCTCATAATCCATAGCACGGATCGCGTGACGCTGACGTTAGTTTTAGATATTTTTTCTCGCTATGTGGCATAGAGTGGAGGGCATGTGTGGGTCGTTGTCTTGCATCGCAGCGTTCAAGGCTTGCCATATGAGATTTAATTTGATGTTCAGACGACCGTGAAGAGCGTCATTTCTATGGTACTGGCGAGAAATTGTGTTTATACACAGAATATAAAATGTAATGTATAGTTTCGTAGAACAAATTTAGGTAAAACTAACTAATTTGCTATGCTGCTGATAATCTAAAAAGTTTCTTATCTTTTTCTAATTTTTGTGACGCATAGAAATTTAAATATTTCAATACTTAATTGTTGACTCATTAATTCGTCTAATTAAATATTTTAGTGGGCATTCAAATATATAGTACAGCACTATAAAAATTGATAATGTTCGCCCATTATTAAATAGGTTCCTCTTCCCACATGATTTTAAAAGTATTGTGAAAGTATTGTAGTATTATTTTAAATTGAATTGTTAATAAGTTCATTAAAGGTTACATTTTCCAAACAAAATTTTGAATCAAGACGCAGACTGTACCCAGTTGTAGTCGCCCCGTAACCCATATTTTTACTCGCTACAACAAAAAACAGAAACAGATATAAACAAAAGAATCCACACAAAGAAAAAACAATGCAAATTTCATTTGTTTTTCTTTTCGCTGTTTATTTTTCTAGCTATATTGTGTTCAAAAATTATTGTATAATTCTTACGACAGCCTCGAGAGTACGCTCCGATTCGCAGCAACTAAAGAGCTTTCATATAGTCGTTTGCCAAAAATATATACCAATAATATATTCATGCACAAGTAGATATAAACATAGATATATACAGATAAGTATACCTGCAGCAATTTTTAAAAATTGCTGTGCTGCTTTCGTTTTTGATTCGTTCAGATTTCTAATATAAAAGCTTCTAAGCATTTCTATGCAGCTATAACTCGATTGCCGCTGGATATCATTTTGGATTACTCTAAACAAATAACAGCTGTTGCTGCAAACAACAAAGTAATATTAAGCTGAAACAAATAAAGCAGCCGTCCGTCTTCTATGTGCCGTTGTCTGGCCAGTTAGCTATCTAATCAGCAAAACTAGCCAACATGGCTATATAAACATAGATAACTGGCAGGCTTCCACTGCCACTTCTACGATTGTTACACATTCGAACGGTTTCATTTATTGCTGATTCGATATCGGCACACACGTTTGACTGCCATAAAAAACCTTGGCGATTTTTACTTAATAAATTCATGTTCGTAAAACTTAATTGTTATTCAAACATATGCAACAATAATTTAGACAATGATTCTGGAAATGGAACTAGGTTTTAGGGTACCCGACAAATCTTACAATTTTAGAATTGCTTGTGTTAATTCAATGAATCTTTAATGCTGTTATTGTAGTTGATCTTACAAACTAGAACTAAGTCTAAGTTCACAATATGAAATTAATTGAAATGCCTCTTCGTTTATAATCCTCGTATTTAAGTTTTGGATTTAATTAGTCACTTGTTCTTTTGATACGATTTGTAAATAGTATTTAGGAAACAATAACCACTTGTGTAAAGAAATACGCCGCTTTGAAAAAATAGTATCCATCTCTAAGCAGCTTATTAGTCTTCTCTTCTCGTGCTAGTTATTATTCATGTAGTTTAGTCTCCTTAGCCTTACATAAGAGTCCGCAGGTAATGTCTTCCCTAATGCCCTCACTAGTCTGAAAGCTCGACTTTATTGATTTTTAAAGGAATTCTTATAAATTAATCCCAATCTCTGCTTTTGAATCCCCTTAATCTAACAGCAGAGTTCGCTAGTAACATTTTTCTGATTGTTATATTTCTTTGCAAACTATCTAAAAGGATGTCCTACATGTGTTAATTTTCTTAAGAAGCTATATCTAGATCTATAATAGAAGCTACTTGTATAATCGTAATATTCGAATGGGGATTATTTAGCGAATATCCACAAATGTTATTTAAAAACTAATTCAGTAAAGTGTTTCACCTCCGACATTGGAGGAGACATGCATTGTTGTTGGAAACAAAAAAACTTGGCGTTAAATCCGGAATGTCGCGTCGTTATCGGCGCAATTGTAATTCGAGCAGACGCTGACAGAATTGCTTGGTTTTGAATTATCATGCAATGAATAGAGTGTTGGGTTCGAGTCCGATGCATGCTCGTGAATTGTATAATCCCAGCAATTTTTTTTTGTTATTCCACTGATAGTCGAAAGAAAACAAATAAAACTGGTGCGCCATAAACAATTAAATGTGAAACGAAAAAACGCTGAGAAGGCAAAGTTCCAAATGCCTCACGTGAGCTAATAAAATGATTTTTTGCTGTCTAGAAATACAGAAATACAATTTAGCAAAATATTAGCGAAATTTCTGACTATATAGCACGTATATATACAATATTTAGTATATATGTACATATATAGCTGACAAAATGGGGGAGAGAGAAAGCGAGAACGTGCGCTAAAATATTGGCAAAATATTAGAGAAAAAAACGCATCTTGTGACTCTGATCTTAACCTTCACATTGTAGACGTAATAAGCACAATGCCCTGGTATATAGATATGTACAGATATACTTTCAATGTCGGGTACCTCTCGCGGTCTGACCCGCAGAAAATGGTAATAGCCAAGCACCTATTCTATTTTCCTCGAGCTATTCATAATAGAAGCACAGGCAGGCACAAGACGAGTAGTAGTTGTCTAAAATTTCCATAACTATTGAGCTACAAATAAATTATACAGAACATTTTGCTGTCTTCTATAATTCAAAACAACTTCTATAGCTTAATTAAATTCTTAAGAAACCCTTTTACATGAAATATATTTTTTCTCAGCGACATCCCGGGCTTGCCTATTGTATTTTTTCGTATTGACTTTATTTCCAAGCTGTACGAGGACAGTTATTAAATGGTTTCAGTTTTCTGACTGAAAGTTTATAAATATTCTTCATTAACTTCATGTTAGGCAGCCAAAGTAAAAGTTACCCTCTGCGCTATCTGCAGATATAGCCTTGAATGCAGACGAATCAGAATTTTTACCCAAATACCAACCAGACAGAACTTTGACTTTGAAAAAATAATAAATGGCGATAACAAAGGTAAACAAATCATTCAAAGGTAAACAAATAAGTCAGATAAATTAACATTTCTTTTGTGAGTAAAAGTGTCTCTCTCTCTGCAAAATCACCAAAAACAAGTTTTGTTGCGTTGAATGAACAGTTATTTTATGCACATCCAGTGAAAATTCAAACTAAATCTCTTTGCCCAGCAGTCTCGTAGAGTTATTTCGAAAGATTCAAAATAGCAGAAGATTTCTTAGATAACTGATTGATAAGCTTGTGGATTTGACGAAACCAAAGAATGAGCATTGTTTGGTATAGTCTAGCTTAGCAGCAAGTACTTATGCTCATGAAAGAAGAACATTTTCGAACTCGTAATATTGGAATTTGGAAAGTAGATTTGTTCAGCAAAAGCTATTCATCTAGGTCTACTGTAAAAAGAAGCTCTAACAACCTAAAGTTTAGATTCTAAACAATTGCAAATAAATTAGAAGTATTATAAAAAAAGCTGCTTAAAAATTGCATTATTTTTGTGAAATATTTCTGTTTTATTCTTCATCTCATTGTTGAAAAGGCTATCCAACGCTTACGAGAGCATATTTAATTTATCTTACTGTATTAAGTTACAATGCAAGCTTTTCGGTCTGGTTTAGTTATTATGAGTTTGTTATATGACTGCTATATAGTATGTACGATATGATAAAGAAAAATTGATATAATCCAAAAGCTGATTGATGTTCGCACGTTTATTGAGCTGCAAATCGCAAAACTTATCTCTCGTTTGCATAGAAATGAAAGTTAAGGTTGGGTAATGTATTGATAAGACAAACAATAGCTGCGGGACATGACGTGACTTTCATTCGGTTACAAGCAGCCAAAATCGACTGATAATATTGCTGATTAGTTGTATTTTATAAACTCTGCCTTGCACGCGCTGCCAATTTAATTAAGACTGCACAGAAAATCTATATACTCGTACACATAAATGAAAGTACAGGAAGAAAATGCCAGAACCAACGAGAAGGTGAATTGCAACAGCTGGCCTACAAGTTTTTCGCATACTCTTCTTAGACCTTGTTTACCGTTGCGAGCTATAAATAACAATCGGCGACACTGCTTAGTTTATTGATCAAATAGAATGACGACGACCTCCATGCGCGCACAAAAGTTTAAGTTGAAGGCCCCCCGTTAGGGTGCAGGCGTAATACCAATAACAAAATCAAAGACGTCACTCAAAGTTGGGAAAACAAAATCACGACAACAATTTAAACTCTTAATATACTATATATAGAAAACGCAGTCTCAGATTAAAGTAGCTGTAAGGAATCTATTATACTATGCCCAGTGGATTAAACAAATAGAAACAAACAAGCTAGACAAGATATTCAATAACTAGAGTCGCCATTGTTTCTATGGCAGCTGCTGAAAATAATGAGGCTATCTGTAGTATCAAATAAACTTGGTGCGCATTTTGGATAAGACAAATAAATATGCCATATTTTGAGTCTCCAACTGGTACGGTTCAAAAGATATTGACAGTCAGACAGACAGACAGCGCACTCCGCTGGCTATGTTGAGTAGAAGTGGTTGCCTTTGTAATTATTTCATATCTCTATAGCCTACGTTTTAATTAGACAGAGAGCATGTCAGCATTACGCAAGGCTCATTATTCAATAAATTATGCAAATGGCGATATAACAACCCCGTAATTATTTCTTATCCTCTTACAGCACACCAAACGTACTGGCTGGGTGTTGCGCGATGTCAACGATTGCGAATCCATTTCGGGTCACATGTATCGCATGAGTATGCTCACATTTCTGCTGGACGGCAGCGAGGGTCTGAACCAAATACGCTGCATGGAACTGGCGCTAGTTCACGATCTGGCCGAGAGTCTAGTGGGTGATATTACGCCCTTCTGTGGTGTATCCAAGGAGGAGAAGCGGGCGATGGAATTCAAAGCCATGGAGGATATATGCAAATTGATAGAGCCACGTGGCAAGCGCATTATGGAGCTGTTTGAGGTAAGTAATTGGTTTTTAAATAGTACCGCATTCTCTAAATATCATTTGATTGTATTGCAGGAGTACGAGCACGCAGAAAGTGCAGAGTCCAAGTTTGTCAAGGACCTGGATCGTCTGGATATGGTTATGCAGGCGTTCGAGTATGAGAAACGCGACAATTGTTTGCTTAAGCATCAGGAATTCTTTGATTCCACTGAGGGAAAGTTTAATCATCCGTTTGTCAAGAAGCTCGTCAATGAGATCTATGAGCAGCGTCAGGTATTGGCCAAGGCCAAGGGTGCTACGCCGCCCCCAGCCATTGAAGTGCCGAATATGGAGGCGCCAGCGGCGGCCCCTAAGTCGCCCACAAAACTAGTTAATGGGCATGGTGGTGTATCGAGTTGAGCATGAAGTTGTAGCTACTATTACGTTAAAATTGTATATCTAGGTTAGTGTCTAGTTCTGACAGCACATCTTCATGCACACACACGTACATATATACACACATACATGCAAGACACGCTTCTAATTTATAAGCCTAAACTAACAAATTGTTACATTTTAAGCCTACCTCGACACGCTCATAGTTAGTACGGATATATGCGGATATATGTATGTATATACGAGCATATGTATATCTCTTTAATTTATTGAACCCAAATCAAATCAGAAATTTTTAAATAACACACGTCGCGTCGTGTCGTCTAAAATTTGTTAACAACTTTTGTTTAGTTACAATTTTAACTATTTTAAGCAAAAAGTTCTCTGGATGTCGTCTTAGCTAAATATTGTACATAATGAAACAAAAAACTGTACGTTAGTTAATTAGTTTTATCAAATGATAAACAAAATATTTTAATGTTCATGAAACAGTGCGTCAATCGGATGCAAATAACATTTTATTTAGTGTGCAGCCTCGATATCAAGCTATTTATGTAAAACTAATAATACAGATATGTAATTTTAATTGTAATTGAGTAATTGTTTCGTCAAGTGCTTAGAAATTCGACTTCATTTGTAATTGTTGAATATTTTAATTGAAAATTTGTAAAACGTATTGGAAAATGTAACGAACACACACAAAAAAAACTACAACATTAAAAATATATTAAGGCAATATGATAAGGTCACAAGTAAAAGTGGCTAAAAGACAGAAAATACTTTTTTTTCATTTAAATATGGGAATTTCGAATTTGTGCTGGTTTGTTGAAGCTGCTTGTTTCTATTTCATAATTGTTCGTACTGCTTAGTAGTTATACTTATTTCCTAGTTTAGATATTCTCTCTTGCTGTGGAAGTTAAAAGTTCAAGGCATGACGAGGATATTTCCTGGATATTTGTATTTCCAAAACGCAACTATGCAGGACTCCTGCGAATTCTGTATTAGTTTAAGTTAAAATTTCTCAATAGCACGAACTTAATTGGACAACCCATTAACACCAAGAAAGTTCTGTAGGTACTATTCCAGGATACTGGAAAACTATGACGAGTTGGAAGAAATTCATATAGGAAATTGAAATAGACAAGTCCAACAGTGTAGCTGTGGTTCCGGAAAGAAAGATTTAAACTCTCAAACTAAATTTCCAACCTCTCCGCAAAGTTAGTAAATGAGAAATGGTCCAGTATAATTAATAAATTATTATTTTTATCAATCAATTTGCATTAAACTAATGAATCAAAGACACTAATATACCTTATTGAAATGCTTAAATGAAGATTTAAGCTACAGTCAGGCGTGCCGATAAATTGTGGCAAAATTTGATTTGCAGTAGTAGTATGATCTCAAACTATATTTTCCTTATTAGTTTTAATTCCAATAACTCTTACACACACTAATTCTCAAAGCAACACACACAGAACACTCGATCCAGTTCCCATGAACTGGATCTCGCTCACACAGGGCTGATACCACGATCACACCCACACTGGTCACACTATGCGCGCGCCATTCAAAGACGTTTACTTAATTAATTATTCTCCGACAATTACAATATTATTCAAATAAGAGTCTGCATGAGAGTCTAATTAGCTGACTACGTAACTACGCCTCTCACGTATGGCAGGAGAGCTGATTTACTGTTAGGATTTTTTACTTTTTGCCTTTACTGCTGCGTTCTTACAGAGAGCATTCTGCCGGCAGCTACAATACAAGGCTTAGTTTTACTCGATCTGTTGAACGCGTCGCGCCGTCGGTCATTGGAGTTGGCGAAAACTCCTACAAAACGTGTAGTAAATAGTTTAAATGCTAGTAATATGTACATATTAGTTATTATTAGTTATATGTACATAATAAGTTGTGTGCGAAATGTGTATAATATACACATATTATTATGTTTTATGGCTTTGCTTTTTAATGCGAAAAAGGCGCGCGAATTGCACGCGGTATACATATTTTTTTCTATGTATGTATGCGTGTGTGTCTTTTTCATTGCAATTTGATGGCGCAGTGCCTCAGTTTTTGTTTTGTTTTTTAAGTGGTAATAATTGTGTTTTAATTAATTAAAGTTATCCAATTTTCGAAAAAGCTGCGAACGCGCTTTTTATTTAAATCTGAAATTAATACAATTTCCAAATATTCTGCAACGCATGAAATGCGCAAACACGCAGTACGCCTCTCACGTATGGCAGGCGCGTGAGCTGATTTACCGTTGACTTTTTATATTTCGCCTTTACTTTTGCATTCTTAGAGAGAGCATTCTGCCGGCAGCTGCAATGCAAGCAAGGCTTAGTTTTGCTCGATCTGTTGAACGCGTCGCGCCGGCGGTCATTGGAGTTGCCGAAAACTCTTAGAAAACGCGTAGTAAATAGTTCAAATATTAGTAATATCAACATATTAGTTATTTTTAGTTATATGTGCATATTAAGTTGAGTGCGAAATGTGCATAATAAGCACATATTATTATGTTTTATGGCTATGCTTTTTAATGCGAAAATGGCGCGCGAATTGCGTGCGGTATACATATTTTTTCTATGTGTGTGTGTATGTGTGTTCGTCATTACAATTAAATTTCACAGTGCCCCAATTTTTGTTTTGTTTTTTAAGTGGTAATAATTGTGTTTTAATTAATTAAAGTTATCCAATTTTGGAAAAAGCTGCGTACGCGCTTTTTATTTAAATCCGAAATTAATAAATACCTAATGTGTAAATACGTAATAGGAAGAAAAAGTTCATAGGTGGTGCAGCTAACAATTAAATATTCATAGAAAAGCCGCTATGAGGCGCTTAAGTCCAAAAGGTGATTTTCCGTTATGATTTTTGATTCTTTCCCTTTACTTCTAAATTCTTCAGGAGAGCCACCTGCTGGTAGTTGCAAATTGCAATGCAAGGCTCAGTTTTGCTCGATCTGTTGAAAGCGTCGCGCCGTCGGTCAATGGGGTTGACGAAAACTCTTAGAAAAAGTGTGTGATTGCAATTTAATTGCGTAGTGCCTCAATTTTTGTTTTGTTTTTTAAGTGGTATTAATTGTGATTTAAATAATAAAAGTTTTCCAATTTCGATATGTTTGTAAATGTAAGTAAAATAATAAATGTAAATGTTATTACTCCATAATAAATAATTTTTACTTTTCAAATTATTATTTGACTGCGTGCTTTAACATACATACATGTAAACATAACATTTCATGTGTGCATAACATAAGTCTCTCAATTGGCATTAAAATTAGCAGACAGAATGTTACCATAACATAACAGTACATCTATGTTGTGTACATAAGGAGAAAGAAAACTCAGTTTGCTTTTGTTTGGTTTTTGCCAAGTAAAGAAATTTAATTAATAATAAAAGTTACAATTAACTTAATTAATTAACGACTGTAAAATTCTCTGAAGTTGCTATTCAGTTCGCTTGAATTGATCCCCTTTTAGACCAGGTTCCGTTATTTAAAACGCGCTCCTCATCTCAACTGGAAACTTCAGCTGACTAAGAACTGAGTGTCTGGAGATGATATCGAATTCTAATTGAGAATAGATAAGAATTAATAGCGTAGTTAATCAGTTATAAACTTCTCTATTTGTATTCATCCGTTTCACAACAAAATTGGCAGGATATGTGGGTGAAATAAAAAATCAGCCTATTCGATAATACCCAGTACTCGGGCCTTGCTCACGAAATCGGTTCTTTGCACGTACGCGCCGCTCATAGTACGCTGGCCTGTATATGCCATCCGGCCGTGCAGTACTCGCCAGTTATCGAATATCACAATAGTGCCCGGGCTCAGCTTTAGCTGCCACTGGTTCGCCTCCTCGCGAATAAGTTCGAGCAGGGCGCGTAGGCTTCCATGAAAATTTGCCATTTCCGATTGGGGTAGAGTGTCCATTATAGCTCGATCGTACTCATTGACGCGTATTTGCACGAATTCTCCGGTTACCGGATCGGTCTTTATAATGGGTGCCGTGTGACGATGGTGCTGTCCCGGTTCAATGTACTCGGCGGGCACTTGGACACGGCACAGTAACTCATATGCCTTAGGATTTTCGCGCTTTAGTTCCTGAACAACATGCAGGCCATCCACGAAGAAATTCTCTCCACCCTCACCATTCACATGTTCGATGCAGTGCAGAGCCTGCAAGCCTGCTGCATCACAAAAGTACGTATTATCCGTATGGGAGCCTAAGTAGAGCTTTGTGTAGGCCGTATCGGCATGATCCTTGCGATCCCCAAACGTCCAAAGCTCACCGAAAAAGGTTTTCATGATGGGAAATACGCGGCGTATGGCTAATTCCGTCATTGTGGGTGTCGGCGGCACCTCATTAATAAAGGCGATACCATAGCGTACCAGAGAAGTAACCAACGACTTGACCACGTCATCGTTATTGATCAGCGCAGACAAAGAGAAGCACAAGTTCTGTTCGTGCTTTAGAATAGTGCTACGATTCCAAGGGGTGTAGATTGTGGAGCTCGTACGACGGCTTATCAGCGCATCCAGCTGGGAGTTATAGATGTTGTCGATGTCGTAGTTGGCTTTATGACCATCGCTCCCTGAAATGAACTACATTGTTAAGAGATTGTGTTCGATTGTTGATATTTCTTTACTCACACTCCACCAACAACAACGCCTGATCCGATTTATAACTGAGCTTCAAAGCCTTTACAGCTGCTGGCAGATCGAAAAGATTATAGCGTCGCTGTTTTGTATCCGCATCCACACACTCCACACAACGGCAATGGTATCGGAGCCAAAATTCATCAACCTCCAGAATTTTTCCCGTCTTTGGATGCTTTAGTGAAATCATATTTAAATGCTTTGCAAAAAAATACCACGATACGACTGATTTGAACGGCGCTCGACGGCTAACTAAGCTGCTGTTTGTCAAGAACTCATTTATTATTAGTACGGAATGAGCATCGATCTTGACGTGTGCATAGGGAGATAAGCTCATTAGATGAGTGCGGTCGGGTAAACAAGAAATACACCACTATCAATAAAGACTGAAAATGAATGAACGAAACATCTGTGATTATAATCACGTATAGTTTGTTCGAATTACCCTTTTAATGTTACCATTGAAATGATTCCATTTCTTCAAATTTAAATTACATTAACGAAAAAATATATTTTTGTCAATTAATTAAGGTAGTATTACTTACAATAAGAAAAAAGTTGATCGCCTCAAGTCAAACAAGAATACCTAATACCTGTCTGTTTATATAAGTACCAGCTTTCAATTAAGCCATACCTGTTATTAATCCAAAAGGATCTTCTTTGATTAATTTCACATCCGCTTTTTTCACATAACAACAATTTACAAAATGTCTGAACTGCTCATTCAATGATACCCAGCACTCGTGCCTTGCTCATGAAATCGGTTCTTAATACATAGGCCCCTGTAATGGTACGCTCGCCTTTATAAGCGAGACGGCCATGGACCAATCGCCAATTGTCAAAGATCGCAATGGTACCAGGGCTGAGCAGAGCCATCCACCGATTTGCCTCATCCTTGATTATCTTCAGCAGGGCACGCATACTGGCATAAAAGTCGGCCATTTCCGATTGTGGCAGTGTGTTTATCATGCCACGATCGCAAACATTGAAGCTCAGCTGCACAAATTCGCCAGTTACTGGATCGGTCCTTATAATAGGTGCAGTGTAGGAATGATGCTGTCCTGGTTCCAAATACTCCGCAGCCACTTGAGCGCGACAGAGTAACTCGTAGGCCTTTGGATTTTGTCGCTTTAGTTCCTGGACAACATGCAGACCATCCACAAAAAAATACTCTCCGCCCTCTCGATTTACATGCTCGGTACAGTGCAGAGCCAGCAGGCCTGCTGCATCACAAAAAAATGTATTATCCGTGTGTGGATGCCTATAGGGCATCGTGGTGGGCGTGCCTTCAGGATCTTTAACATCGCTGTCGGTCCAAAGTTCTCCGAAAATTGTCTTCATAATGGGAAACACGCGACGTATGACTAGTTCCGTCATTGTGGACGTGGCCGGCACCTCATCAATAAAGGCAACACCATAGCGTACCAGAGAGGTCACCAAGGACTTGACCACATCGTCGTTATTGATCAGCGCAGACAAAGGGAAGCGCAAATCCTTCTCATGCCTCTTTATAACGCTACGTGTCCAGGGTGTGTGGACTGTGGAGTTTAAACGACGATGAAGCAGCGCATCCAGCTGGGAATTAAAGATGTTGTCGATGTCGTAGCTGGCTTTATGACCATCGCTCCCTAAAAATGCTGGACATTGAAAGAATATTGCGTTTGATTGTTGATACTTCTTTACTTACATTCCACCAACAATTGTTGTTCCGACTTATAGCTCAGTTTCGAAGCCTTTACAGCAGCTGGAAGATCGAAAAGATTATAACGTCGCTGCTGCGTATCGACATCCACACAATCCACACAGCGGCAGTGATATCGTAACCAGAAATCATCAACCTCTAGAATTTGCCCCGTTTTCGGATGCTTTAGCTCAATCATGTTAAGATGTTTTGCACAAATACCACGACTCGTTTGATTAAAGCGGCGCTCAACGACTGGCTAGCTGCTGGGCGGCTTAGATGCTTTTCACCAAAACTCGGTTGTTATCAGTCGTAAATGAACATCGAACCTGACGTGTCCATAAGGGGGCTTATCTTATATAATGTGGTATGATGAGGTATGATGGATGGGCTGATAAATAAACATTTTCCAGAGGCACACTACTGTCAAAACAAATTGGAAATGTGAGACCAAACATACTAATAACATTAAGTTCAATATTATTTATTGTTTGTGACCTGTGAGGTTACCAGCTTTCATTCATGTTGCAAGTTCTTTTAATAATATTGCGTTTTTATTTTGTTAAAAATTTTTTCTTTTTCTTGGGGGGTTTTTGAAGCTTTAACTTGTGCAGGAGATGCAGTTTCTAAGCAACTTCTGTCACTGCCATATTGTTTGGTTACTTAATCTGGACATTTCAGTTCATTCGATATTTCAATTGCTTTGCAATTGGCAGAAGCTCTTACCTGGGGACACGGTATTGGTCTCTTTTTGGTGGCATATATCTAAGCTGAATTCTTCGATGACTACAACATTTCAAAACAAAGCTGATTATCATGCAATAAAGACTTAAGGTTTCGTGTCATTCAAAAATTTAAAAGTTTATTCGCCAAGCACAAAAATATTACATGAACAACGTTAGATGTATAGTCATGTCGAATATTTTGTTGACTCCTGCGGTGGGCTGCCCTGCTTGTTATAAACTCTGAAAGGAATTAAAGAAAAACTGTCTTAGACTCATCGCCGTTGCATTTAAATGAAATTTAAATAAACGATGCATTTTTTCGTATACTTAGTGTGTACCTTCAATGACTATATATTGATTGTCTTGCGCCGATGTCTGATGCGAGTGCTGCACATGCTTTTTTGCCTTATCTGGAACGTATTGCCATTGATGGGATACTTTTGACATCTACTTATATGAATATCTTTTGTACTTACGATGCAGGGTTATGCTGCGCTCTGTCTCGCCCATCACATTCTTGGCAATGCACTTGTATTCGCCGAAATCACGTTTGGTGATAGGACGCAACGTTAGACGCATGACAATGCGATAAACATGCTCCACAGTCACAGACTCGTAGGAGCCACCTTGAATGAACTCCTTGTCCTTGAGCCAAAAATTGACCGATGTAGGCTGCGCCTCCGTTATGCATTCCAGTGTTAGTTTCTGGCCCAGACCCACATAAATGGTATCGTAGCGGGTCCAAATAGTGGGCGCAACTATTGGCAGAGAAAGCACGACTTGAGTTAGTTTCAGATTCTCATCATTTGTTAGTCCTCCACTTACAATTCACGACCAGCATAATGCGTTTGCTCACCGTCGGGGGCACTCCATTGGAAGCTATGCAGAGGTACGCGCCCATGTGGACTCGTTGCAGCTGCCAGAGCGTCAGATTCTGACCCTCCACACTGTACACCTGTCGCTCGTGCTCGGCATCGGCTGTAAGCCACAGCGGTGCATTCTCTTCGCGCCGCCATGTGATTGTGGGCAGCGGCACACCTGTCGCACTGCAGGTTAGAGTCACGTTCTGACCGGCGGCTCGCACCAAATCGTGACTAGTCTCGTAGTCCACTATATCTGGTGGCACTACAACATCCAAGTAGCCCATTTGGCTCTTCATGGGATCCGTGTTTATTTGGCACATGTACCTGCAAATGCAAGAGTTCAATAAACAGCGATTGAAGTTGTTAGGAAGATCAATTTTTCGGCTACCTTTATTCACGGCTTAGCAACGTTTTTCGAAAATATGTCAACAATTGTTCTACAACTGTTTTATTCATATATAAATCCAGCGAAATGCATGGAATGCTTTTATCCAGGAGTGGATGTTGGGCATTAAAGCCCCATTTTCACGATATGCTGTCCATATTAAATCTGTTTGTAAAATTATACAATTTTTCGACTTTTCTTGTCGCTTGAATGCAACAAAAAAATAAAAAGTCAAGTGGCGCTTAGTTTGTGGCAAGAAAACCTTTCTTCGTGGCAACACAAATCGTATCGTTTTTTGACGCGTTCTCGATATCGCACGCTTTATCCAAAAGCTGACTACTTTCTACAGTTCTGCAATTTTTAAAATTGTGGTTTCGTTTTTGTTTTCCTTACCATCCTCTGTCCGATTCGTGCACATCGCGTATACGCAGCTGCCAAATGCGATGTTCCGTGTGGGAGATGCCAATGCGATGATTCTTTGTAATCACATGGTTCTGAATGCTCAATATCGTCTGAGTGTCCACACGCAGCCAGGCAACCTACAAGAGAGCATATGCTGATGAACGAAGGGTAGTAGAAGACCATAAACACCCCATGCGCACCTTAAAGCTCACCAGGTCGTGGACAATGCACGTGAGCAGAGCATCGCGTCCCACGGGCACGGTTACATTGTTGATGGGACCACTGAATTTGGGATCCGCTGAAAGCGTAAAAACGGTGGTGGTGCTTAGATAAGTACTTGACATTTATGTGGGCGCTCATTAGGGCGCTAAATGGCGTGTGCAGAAAGGTTGGTGTATTGCGACTTTTCCAGCACCCTGTATAAAGCCAAAAGCGCTTAACGACCTTTGCAAATTGTTAGAATATTGACATTTGCAATGCGTTGCCAAAACAATGTTGTAGCCTGACAAAATAAAATAACAACGACAATTTATTTTCCTTCATATGTGCCGCTTGTGCTTTGATTCGAGTATATAATGATTCGTACTTATAATTAATTATGTAATGTGGTAACTAAACCATATTCCATCCATTTTTACAACATTTTAGCATTTTTTAATGAAAATAAATTACAATTAGATTAGTTTTTTTTTGTTCAAAAATGACTTGCATGCATGTATATATGTGACAAATCGGTTCAAGCTAATAAATATGATTCCCGTAAGCGTCAAAGAAGCACACATCTCCACTGATTTTGTTTTTAGTATTCGAGATGAAAGTATTTGCTTTATTACGATTCTTCTAAGGAACTCAGCAAAGCAGTTCTTTGGTAACGAGATATGAAATGGTAGTGTCTTTTAGGCTCTACCCTCTCGAACTTAAAGTCCAACTTAATAACAATGATTAGCAATACATAATCCAATAACAAGTACGTAATCTAGATATCAAGAAGTACGCGTATAATGGAAATAACGTAGAGAAGCTAAGCTAAAAAACGACGGAGGCGACAATAATGAGGTGACCGGTTGTGCAGGTCAACACATTTTAAAGATTTTCAATATCTTTTGTAATTCCAAAACTTCACAAATAGCCCTTAACATAGGTGTCTTTTGACTTAACTCGTTTCTGTTGTGAAAAGTTATTTCTTTTAAAGGTTGGTTAATAAAATGAAAAGTAAAAGTCTTTAAATTGAATAAATCGCATATAATAATATTTATCTATGTAGAACATAAAAAATTTAATAATAATAGCCATAACCGATTCGGTCTGCCTATTCGATGATGCCCAGAACTCGTGCCTTGCTCAAAAAATCAGTCCTTTGCATATACGCTCCCGTCATGGTTCGCTGGCCCGTATAAGCATATCGGCCGTGCAGCATACGCCAATTATCGAACATTACAATGGTGCCGGGGTTTAGTTTAAACTTCCACTGATTAGCCCCATCATTGACGATCTTCAGCAAAGCACGCATGCTGGCATAAAACTCTGCCATTTCCGATTGGGGTAGTGTGTTCAAAGTTGTCCGATCGTACACATTAATGCGCAACCGTACAAGCTCTCCGGTAATAGGATCGGTCTGTATAATGGGTGCCGTGTGACGATGGTGTTGTCCCGGTTCTATGAACTCAGCTGGAATGGGCGCACGGCACAGTAACTCGTAGGCCTTTGGATTTTCGCGCTTCAGTTTCTGAACGGCATGCAGGCCATCCAGAAAGAAATTATAACCACCCTCCCCATTTACATGCTCGATGCAGTGCAGAGCCTGCAGGCCTGCCCCATCACAGAAAAATGTGTTATCTGTATGTGGTCCCAAGTGGATCTTGGTGTAGGCCGTATCTGCATGATCCTTGCGATCCCCAAATGTCCAGAGCTCGCCGAAAATGGTTTTCATGATGGGGAATACGCGACGTATGGCTATCTCTGTCATTGTGGGCGTGGGCGGTACTCCATCAATGAAGACAATACCATAGCGTACCAGAGAAGTAACCAACGACTTGACCACGTCATCGTTATTGATCAGCGCAGACAAAGAGAAGCGTAAGTTCTGTTCGTGCTTTAGAATTGTGTTGCCATTCCAAGGGGTGTGGATTGTGGAGCTCGTACGACGGCTTATCAGCGCATCCAGCTGGGAGTTATAGATGTTGTCGATGTCGTAGTTGGCTTTATGACCATCGCTCCCTTAACACAAAATGTAGTCTAAGGATATAAATGATATTTCACAATCTAGTTTCTTACTTACACTCCACCAACAACTGTTGATCCGACTTATAGCTTAGTTTCGAAGCCTTTACAGTAGCTGGTAGATCGAAAAGGTTATAGCGTCGCTGCTTCGTATCCGCATCCACACAATCCACACAGCGGCAATGATACCGCAGCCAAAGCTCATCAACCTCTAGAATTTTACCCGTTTCTGGATGCCTTAACTCAATCATATTAAAATGTATTCAAAAATTACACGACTCGACAGAGCTGAGCGGCGTTTAGCGACTGGCTAAGCTGCTGATCGTTTTAGATGCTTTTTACCAAGTAATCATTTGTTATCAGTCGTAAATGAACATCGAACCTGACGTGTCCATAATGGGCTTATCTCACCAATTAAGTGGTATGAAGATGTGACGGATGAACTGGTGACCATACTTTTAGAAAAATATACAGTATGATCAACAAAAGTTGGAACTGTTGATATACGCAAATACTATGTATTTCTATTTACCACATGTTGTTGGCTAATTTTGTAAAACGACGTGCGTATTCATGAGTATTTAAGTACAACTTCGTGAATAAACTAATGAATTTGTTGTCCTAGTTCCATATACCGATTCATTCGACATAAAGTTGATATTCTGTTTGTTGCAATTTTAGCTTAGTCGAAGAGTTATTACATTATCTTGTTTAAATAAATATAAATCGTATAAATCTATTTTAAATATTAATCACATGCGCTCAGAAATGTATGTTTTAGCTCCCAATTTATTTTATTCAGTCTACGACTGTTATTTTCTACACACTCACACGTCTCAAAAAAACGTACAAGGAAATATTTAAAACACTATTTTTAGGCGAAATTCAAGGTTTTCTATATCTCTTCCAAAATGGTTGTCATCCGGGGCATGTATGAGACCTCAGAGCTGTTTGCCTCAACTATCGGGTGTGTGGGCCTACACCTGGCCAGTATTAATGTGTTGCCGATGCGATACCTCCCCGACCTGCCTTCAGCCTTGTGTCTCTTCTCCACCGTTGTGCTCCTCAATTATTGGCGAGTGCAAGCCCTAGTACCCTTGCAGCAGCTTTGGCAGTTTTTGCTCGAAATGGTAGCCATTTATATAAGCTGTCAGATTGGCATGTTTATATTTTGGGACCAGTTTTGTATTGGAATCGAATGTATACGTGATTATGTTTTATCGACGAAATCGGCCGTCCATCTCATGAAGAACATGCCAAGATTGTTTTTCTGCATCAGGCAGGATCTGTTCTATATTTTAAAGCTGGCCATTGTGTCCCTTTTCACATATAAGGCTTTGATGTTTACCCAAGCACTGGACTACATTATGCCGTGGCGCCGTACATATCACTACTTCTCAAGCTCACCCGATAACAGGAAGAGCACTACACTTGTAAAACGAAGTGGAAGGCGGCGTCGAGATGGAAGCTTCACATTATCAGATTTGCCCATAATACCTCACCAAGATCTATCGCATTTTGTCGATTATAGCAATGGCAAAGATAAGATTACATCACATCATCACCGCCATATTATCGGGTGATTGGACAGGACTCGGGTAAATTATTTCACTTCAGCTTATAAGGTTGAACGAGTTGATTATTTATTTTACCACAGCTCTGAATACTGGAGTGAATTACTGTGGCTACACTTTGAAGTAGCCGGTAGCCCAAAATACATATTTATGTTTTTATAAGTACTGTAAACAAACCATTATATTAGAAAATATTATTTCAGGCCTGTGCTCGTATAATATATATAGTACAAAAAGCAAGGTTTGCCTTTCTACTCCACAAAAGAAACGATAATATTTGGAACTTTTGCTAGGTATTAAATTAAAAAGATTTTGCAAATATATATTTAAATTTCGATCTAGAATGAAGAAAGTCTAAAAGCCGACAGTTACAATAATATATGTATGAGCAGCATGGCGGGACGAATTGGTGTAGATATGTCTACCCATCTATCTGTCTGTCTATCCATATGAACACCAAGAGCTAGGCCAAAGGTCGTATGTATCTTATAAAAAACCATATACAAAAATAGTGTCCCTATTTTATAAAGCTGCGATTGGAACGATTGTGTGTTCTGTAAGTTTTCTTATGATATTCTTGTTTCATAGAAATTGAAGTATTTTTAAAATCGGTTAACATATCTACAATAGAATTGATTTATTCAATAAGGTTCATTTCAGTTCAGGAGCCTTAGTGGGGAAAGCGCGTCCAGCTGACAATCAACCGATATTGAAAAGATTTTTGAAAATATAAATATATTATTGAAGTGCTTTAAAATAGTCGTTTAGTCAGCAACCTGCAAAAATGTTTCTCTATCTCGCTTTCTAAAGAACAATTTTTTGTAGCTGTTGAATGATGATTTGCTTGGTCGTTTCTACTTTAAGGGGTATCTTTAATAATAAATGAAATTGTTGTTTCTCATTTGCCTTCGCACGCCATTTCTAATCCACAATTATGCCCGTAATTATTTTTTTACTTTTGCTTGCTCTGCTGTTAAATGTCAAGGCAAGTTTTCAATTTTTGCCAGATGGCCGCCGAAGATGTTTAGTAATTTTGGTACGCTCATAAATTTTGTTATATAAACAGGCGCAGCAGCAAATAATCCAACAATTAGATAAATTAACAGCTTATTAAGGGGAAACTTAGCCCAAAGGTTCCACCCCCAGAATCTTGAAGCTACTGCTTGACTATGTCTTGAAGTGTGTGATGAGGTTTTTAAATGTGATTAAAAATAATGTCATTTGACAAGCTTGGAGCGTTTCACTTGTTAATGGTTCGCATATAAATGAATATTCTATGCATACTTTTACCCTTTCTTTCAACATTCTTATTGGCCATATGGAAGCAACAAAACATTTAGTAATCAACCACACTGCCGCCTGCCACAAAAGTTGTTGGGTCGCGACTTTGCATAACTTGCCAGACATACTCGTACCTATGCCATATATAGTTATATATGCCTCTATGCGCACACATATAGTAGAGTAAAAGGTGTATAGACTTCGTCGTCGCCTCGTTTCAATGTTTCAATATGCAAACATGCAATAACCAAATTGCAATAACAACGAAAGCGATAGCAACAACAACAACTACAAGAGTAGCAGCAACCAGAACCAAAGGCCAAACAATGGCGTCTTTTGGCGCCCTTTGCTCCAACAATTGGGGCGGGCATCGGTGCCTGAACATAATCGCAAATTATAGGCTATATAGCATAGCATATCGTTAGGCCCTTTTGATGCTAGCTGACTAACTGACTGCTTGGTTGGCTCACACACAAACCTACACACATACACACACACACACACACATTCAGCAATTGTGGCGAGTGTCCAAATAAAAAGGTATTCGCTTTTTTTAAAAGCATTTTTCCAGGTATGCCGCATACTGGTGGCTCCTCATTTTGCATTTTTTCGGACTATTATTTGGTCATAATTGTAATTTAGGTATTTGTTGTGCGAGGCGCGTCGTCGAGGCGCAAAATTCAGCTACTTGTTAGGCATGTGATGTGATTTTTTACGGTTCGCATTTGGTGGCTAGTGGGGCTGGTGATACTGTATTTCGGAGCTGGGGTTAGTTGTGGGTGTCGTTTGCACGACAGCCTGGCGCCAATATTGAGTTAACGAGTTGAATGTGCAGTTGCCACAAACACACACACACACTAACACATAAATTATCACTTTGGCGAAGAGGGTGCATGAACTTTGAGGCACGATTCAGTTACCCCAGAAATGTTTCAGAATATTAGCTGTATAGAATGGTAATTATCAAATAATTGATAAGAATAATGAAGTGCAAGCAAATGCAAATACATGTAAACATGTTTTTCTTAGATCTCTAATATTTAATCTTAATATTTAATTGAAGTTGAGTAAAAATTGCTTAACAGAAACCATAAAAAAGAAATTGGTCAATGACTGAACATTAACTTAAATAATATCATTATGTTAATATCAAATGTTTACTATTTATTGGGCTAAACACAATTAAAAGAACGATCGATGGCATACTTGTTGAATAAAACACGAATAACGAATTCTTAACGAGGTCTTAACAATGAAGTGCATTTATTAAAAAACATGCCACCAAAGAAAACTCCAACAAATTAAAAAACAATATAAATAATCAAAACTGATTATATTGAATTTCTTCCATCAGTCAACGTAAAAAAAACCGTTTAAGAAAATCTATAATAATAACTTTAATCACATCTTTTGTATTAAATAGAAATAGTTCTGTTCAGAGTAATTAATAAAAGTGGAAAACGATTTGCAAATGAAGTTTGAAGTCAGATTAGATTGCCAAACTAATGTTCCACTCTGGCCATTGTATATTGCATTATTGTTAGGCCTACTTAGGGCTGATAGACCCGTTGTCATACCACATCATCTCTAGGGAAGAGAATTTGCGCCATCTTAGTACTGAGAAATGGCAGAGAAGGTGCTCAGCGCATTCTGGAGGACATGCCCGCCAAAGGCTCAACAGACACTGGAAAAACTTGTATTAGGTCCGAAGATTATTATTGTGCTCTTTTTTTATAGTGATGTTTACTTAGGGATGCTGTTGTATTATTATTTTTCAATTTGGTAAATTTATTATTTACGCTGCCCAACTGACAATTTATCATTGGCTTCGACGACACAGCAGGTTGGCCGCAACGGGTGTCAAAACCCCACATACTTTGAACTTGCAACGGAAAGTGAATGTCCTGCCTGTTAGACACTTCAACTGTCTGTCTGCGTGTCTGCCTGGTTGTCCTTCCGACTTGTTGGCTGCCGTGGCTATGGCGAGTGCAGCCAGAGGGACCACCAGCCGGCTGGTGAGAAGTTCGCGCATAAAGAAACAGAAACAAATCAGCACGCAATGTCTGCCAAAACACTGCAGTTGGTCACCCACACTCCTTCGAATACACGTATACGGCACCCTCACTGCCCACAAGAAGCACAAAATATAGAAATAAGAAATTTCACTGAAAAATGTTGAAATGCAATGGGGAAGTAAGAAAAGGCGACGACTTTCCGTTTTATTTGTCTGGGTTTGAGTGGCAAACCCAAGAAACCCCCCTTCTCCATATGACAAGCCTGCCAATATATTTGTTGTTTATTTGTTGCTGTCTACGTCGCATTGATTTAAATAACAATTTTTGATATGCGTTTGAATCATATTTTCTTTTTGCGGCAATGTACTTTGAGACTTTCTGTAATTTCTTGCATATTTTATTGTGGCTCTGTCTTTACCCTTTTGTATTTTCAAAATTTTGAGTAGGGCTCTGCTTTCTTTATAACGGAAGTTGCGCGGCGTTTTTGTTGTGGGTGTTCCGGTTATCTTCCTTGTTACCGCTATTACCCGATATGTTGTTGGCCACAGTTTATTCACTTAGGGAGTCGTTGGACTTCCGCTTGTTAGCACCACCAAGTGGCTGTTTTGTTTTGTGGCTGACCAACAACTCCTTCTGCTTTGGCGGCTATTTTTACACCATAAATGTTGCCAATTAGCTGCTCCAAAGAATTGAAAATTTGCATACATATATTTGTACATACTTTAAACGTGTGTTGTTTCTATCAACATAAATAGTGTTAAGTATTTAAACTTGGCCGCATCTGCAGATAAAGCAAGCAAAAAGAAAAATGCCTTAACTAATGATCGTGAAAAAGATGTGTCATCGAATTGATAGAGAAACGATTTCTTTACTTTTTGGATATGATGGTTCTGTCCATGTTAGTAGTTCTTACAAGAAACAGTTTTTGAAGGTATTATTTAGTACAACTACAGGTTATAATTAATTAATATATAGAAAACCTATGTAAATACCACTTACAAAAGATAAACTCTAAAAACTATGATCCTAAACAAACACACAAGTCTAACAATTTCATTTTTATTCAGAATTTAGAGAACAAAACGACATTGCTAAATTTTTTCATGAACACTGTACATACATAGTATTGAAGTTCAGTTGAATGCAATGCAAAATGTTTAATAATGTTAGATCAAAAATCTATGAGATATACATTTCAATAGATATTATTTTAATATAGTATATGTATACGAGTGCGCATGTAAACTATTGCATTATAAGTGTATATATTTTATAGTAATAATTAAAGTGTACATCAAATATCCAAATGATCATTTAAGTCAAATCTTTTTATACCTCACATGCTTTTACACTTTTTAAGAATAAAGTTTCCATATTATTGGCCAACTTACAATTATTCAATTCGGCAATGGTACCATACGATAATCGCACACAGTGTAAGATGAACAAAACATTTGGGACACTTAACATATTCCACACGACTGGCACATTAACAGCAGACGAACCGAGCTCTATAAAATTCACAATAATGGAGGCGAACAAAAACTTTGGCTTTGCTTTTCCCACTTTCACTGCAAATCGCCAGGAATTTCCGCTGCTAATGTGAATTTATATTTTTCCGCTGCGAAAAGTAAAACTGCAGGGCGACGACGTCCGCACACGCTACCAACTGGCCGCGTACTGTCAAGTGGCGCGACTCCGTCCCTGATAATCAAGTGTCAAAATTCATATTCAAAATTCAAATGCTGGCGTTGCGCATGTGTCTTGCGGGCTGCCAAATGGGCGGCCATGAGTGAAGGGAGCTGCGTGATGTGGGGGGTCTGGGTCTGGGCAGTAGCCAAGGTGCCGGCTGTTTGGCTACTAGACTGCCTTCACTGCTTTGGCTGTTTGGCTGCCTGAATGGTTGGGCTGCCTGGCGGCCAAAAGAATGCAATAGTAAATTGTTCATTCATAAAGCGCACGGCGCACAGTGGTGTGGATTGAATAACTTTTGGGATGGCACAGGATGACAACTATTTAAGGGTGCTGTTAATTGGTTATTTTATTATTAATGTTTTATTTCGAGGCAGACAATAATTTGACAGAGACAGGCTACCTTATGCCACCAATAACAATCACTTCAGTACTTTAGGGTTGACCAGTTGTGCTTAAGATGGGATGCTAGAAGCAAGTGCCTTTAGCGCCGATTGGCTAAGTGTAATGGTTAGTAGTGGGTCCCGACAGATAAAAGTATTATAATTATTTATGAACATATTTTCCAAGCAGTAATAGTCCTGATCAGCGCTTCCAATCCAATTGGCCACAAACTTTAACAAATAAGCAATAGAAATACAAACTATTTTTAACATTTGTATCACTGTGCGGCAACGTCTTGAATATCCGCTTGCACGTGGCGCTTCATTGTAGTTTTTTGTTGTTGTTAGGACTCTTGCCGTAGTTGGAGCTGTTTATTTGACACCCGCCGAGGTGAAAGTGACATTTGATTGGGTTGAAAGGAACATGCAACAATAGTTGCGTTACCTGGGTGATGCTTAAGCCCTTTCAACAAGTACAACACCTTTTCTCGCTGTCATGCCTCTTCCTCACATGCATGTATTTCCCTGTAATTAACTCCAAAATTCCACACATGAAACTTGCTGCTGTGTCTTCATTTTGTCTTCCTCCAACAGCTTTTACTTTTTCGCTAAATTCGCAGTTTTTGTTTGCCACCTTGGTGGGCATCTGCAAATGTGTGTGTGTGTGTGTGTGTGTGTGTTTGCGTATGTGATTTGATGTGTGTGTGTGTGTACGTGTATTTGCGCATAATTAGCGCTTTTCAATAACATCTCTGACTGTTGTTGCTGAATCGTTGATTTCAATCATTTTTTGTTGCTGCACGCAAGTTTTTTTGGGGGGCTGTGTCTACCCCGCTGAATTGAACTAAGTACGTGAAAATAATTAAGATGTTTGCATACAGATTGAAAGGAATAAAAGCATAAAATACTGTGAGTTCAGCAAAAACAATAAACATATACATTTCTTAAAATAAATATTGCTTTTTGCTTGAACATTTGAATTTTATTTTATTTTAACAAATTAAATCTAGTATCTAATACTAAACTTAATATTAGATTAACGAGTACTAGCTACTATTTGAATTTTATTTTATTTTAACAAATTAAATCTAGTATCTAATACTAAACTTAATATTAGATTAACGAGTACTAGCTACTGGGGCTTTCGACTCGAATTTTATTATTATAACTATTACTATTAGTTTTCAAGTTGCATGTTTATTAATCTGCAAGGTGCTGTGTCTACTTTTTGATAAAATATTCCCGTTTTGATGGATTAATAAGGCATATCTTTTATCGAGTTTCCATCGAGCCATGTTACCACACACATCATTTTGTTTGTGATCGGTACAAATTTATTCCGAAAGGTTTCAATATTATGAATCCAGTTTGTGTTGATGAATTATTTCGTAGCAGAATCGGCGAGACGTATATGCGATTAATTGTAGCTAAACCTGTACGAGTTGCCAGTTACAATTGATGGAAATGGGATTAAATATCTTGACATCATCGCGATTGAACCATTCTTTGTTTCACATTTGTTACTGATTTTATGAAAAAAAATCAACTAAATATCACAGTTAATTTGTGCCAAACTATCACCTCTGTGTTCGTATTTTTAGAAAGTCCTGTTTAATCCTTAACATCGTTTAAAAGCTTGGAAATAGTAGTATAAGACTTTCATCGACCTGCCAAGTTTCCGCCTGTTAGCGCATACACAGACCTTTTTTCCTAAGGAGCTTTACTCCAATCATCATCCGGTTGGGCTTTCGAATTGGAGCTTTCACAATTCTCAGCTTTCATTACGTTTGAAAAGCAATTTGGATAAGGCAATGTAATACGTATAAAAATATATTTTCGGGTTTTAAAAAGCCACTTATTGAACATTGTAACACACAATTTCATTATTTGTATTAAAAAATATAAATAGGAAAACAAGAATGTTGCTAAATAGTATTTCTAATGAAGAGATTCATTTGAAAATACATAATCTGAATAATCTTAAGTCCTGTATTTGTATTAAACACAAAAGAGGACTTCAAAGATTGCATGAATTCTTATATGAATTTCAACTTCTGAACTCTTTTTAAAGAGGAGAAACAATGTTGCTGTTAAAACTTGTCGGAGCAAATGAATATTTATTTTTAATTTTACACCTGCTATTATGGTTAATTATGAGAGCATTAAAGCGTTGAATTAAATTTAATGCAGAAACACCTCATAAATGAACGCAATTGCTGTATACGACTATATGTATGTATATGGGTGTTTATTACAAATACATACATATGACTCAACAATAGCAGCAGCAGCAGCAGCAGCTACAACAACAATAGCGACATTAACAATAACAATAACTAGTACAAACATTAAGGCTTAAGCACACAAATAAACATAAACATTTATGTCAATAAAATGAACTGATGCTTGACCTGTGCGAACAGATAAAATGGTCACCAGACGTAGACACGCACGCACATGTGGCTAAATATTTAACCCATTAAAGCCAATGTACACATCATGCACAATTATTTGAGTATAATTTATGCTGAATGGTAAGGAACAAAATAAAGCGTAGCAACAGAAACCCTTCAATTGAAATAAAGGACAACTTGAATAATTAAATAGGGATTGCTAAGGCTGCCATGCAGGCAAATATTTTACAAACAAATTGGAGGTAGTTATTTGTTATATTAGAAAATTACATTTAAGTACTAGTATTTTGTTGGTTAAAATCATGACAGTATGTGAAAAATACAACAAATGTGTATTTGGTTGGGAAAAATTATCTTTATCCAAATAATCCCCTTATAGCTGGAAACACCTTTCTCAGCGTCGTTAAATAGTGAAATAGAACTGCTTAGGTTTTTTAAACCTAGTTCTCATACATATTTGAACGAAAACAATCATTTGTGTAAAAATTAATACATCGTGTGTCGTTTGTTTTGAAAAGAACTACAAACAATGAAATTGAATTGATGTCACTGAGCTGCAATTAAAAACTAAATTAAATGAAATTAAAAATTAAATGATCCACTATTCGAACGAAAGGGTAATGGGTTAAAAGAGAGCTCCAGACAGAATACTGACATTTTCCTTGGCTATAGACTGGTATTGCAAAGGGTTGCTGGAGGAGAGAATCTGTTACCTTAATTGCAGTCTACCACGACGGCCTTTTGCCAAACGTTTGCCAGCATCTATGTAAATATATAGTATTTTTAGTCAAAAAGCGTTAGCATCACACACGACTGCTTCGATGTCTGCATCTTCTGCTTCTCAGTTGGCCTCAGTTGCTTTGATTAGGTTTTGTCTGTCTCAAAATTCGATTTACACTCGCATGTTGTCAGAACTAGAGCGTCTCTGTGTGGGTCCTCTAATTGTTAGTGTAAACGCTACACTATGCTACTCCCATGGCTTAATTGAGTTTGCATATGGTTTGCTTTGAACAATTAGATTAGCAGAGGCTAAGGATTGCATTAGGCATCGATACCTGCTATCACTTTTAGTTTGGACGGGCTTCGTTTGGTTTCTACTTGTATTGAGTTGTGAATACGTTTTGTTGTTGAATTGCATTTTCAGCATTTATAGTGTACTTGTGTTTATTTGTTCAGAGCTTATGTCATAAATGTGTTGTGCGCATACTATATGTACACTTTTTTTTTCCTATTCATGCATTGCATTTGGCAAAGTGATGAATTTTTTAAATAAACATTCGTTTTGAATATGGAAGAATAAAGAACGTCGTGTTTTAACAGATTTATTTATTTATTATTTTTTATAAACTTCTGTTTAGCTGACCGCTTGCGAGGAGTGTTTTATTTACTACTTTTTTTTAACTTTTTGATCTATACATTACGAATACTGTCTGGTAAAGTATTATTGATAGAATTAAATGGTCAACTGAAAGGTCTTGGTCTAAATAATAACAGCCATGCTGGATTCTAGTCCGCTCCGATTTGGTGGCAATGTTACTGAATGACAATTGATTGAAGCTAAGCAAAGTAGGAGCATTGTGGAGATGAACAAGCTGTGCGCCATATGGTTGAAGTCGTTAGATGATTGGCCATGTTTCATGGCAAATATGGATGAGCCGTGGGTCTATCAGTTCAACCCGAGACTTAGAGATAGTCGATATTTTGTAAAAAAGAATGTTGTTAGAATTGACCCTCCTTGCACTATTTGATCAACAAATTATGCCCAAAAGAAATGTAATGGAAAAGCCAGAAAAGGAAATAAAGGATAGTTATTTATAATATCAATACAAACTTTATATTATCATATAACATAATTGAAGTATTAATAGCAATACTCACATAAATATATATATATATGGAATAATTTAAACTTATATTGTTTAAATGCTCATTAAGGGAATGGAGAAAAAATGTTTTTCAATCTACAATTTTAGGTGCCTTTTACATCAAAAGCGAATTGTTTGCGGCTAGTTTAGTAACAGAGTTGACGTAATACATATTACTTTATTTTAATTGCAGCACAATGGCATGAAGAGTTTTTAGTTTTGTTGCATTTCATTTAAATTAATTAAACTTTTTGAGGTTGAGCGAATTGTGAAAAACTGGTTGCGTTCTGTTATAAATTAATTATATGTTTTAAGTCTTACTACAAGCCTGCATTTATATTTGTTTTGTTCTTTTTTGTGCTATTTTTTTCCCCTGTTTTAATCGGATTTCGTTGAGTTTTAAAACCTTTGCTGCATTTGCCCTCAGGTTTATGTTGTGAGTGTTGTTGTACTTCTTGCGGTTTTTCTGCCTTTCTGTTGCTTGCAATTAAATGTGCATTTCCAAATGGCAAATGAAATAATTTGTGAACCATTTATTATCTCTTCGCATCAAATTGCAATAAGTGCACATGTACAAATGAATGTGAACTAATTTATTTGAAATTGTTGATTAAATATTCAATATTTTTTTTCGGAAAATAAATGGAAAACAGTTGAAAAGCATTGCAACATAATAATGGTAATAACAATAAATTTCTTGAATAACTGTAAAAGCTAATAGTACTTATAATGGCATATAGCCAACTAAAATATTGATGAAGTTGATTGGCAGACAAGATGAAATTAGGCAAAAATGATCAATTTGTTTTAAAGGAAATAATGAGCTGTTTGAAAAGTCTACACTGCCAATAATTAATTGTCCTCAAATTTGAAAAAGACGGAATTGCATCACGGCCGACTCAATACTTACTTTCTACAATAAATCCATGGAACTTGCAGTTTGTCTCTATGTGTGTTGCAATTTTGCGAACGAATCTTTGTAAGACAACACAGTACTTAATTATTAAAGCCAATCAAAAGCTGTTCAGCTTTATATTTACGACTTAACTGAATTTCTTTGCATTTACAATTGAATAACTTTATCTTTAAAACTAGCTGCTTATTTAATTTTGAAAGCTGGCCTTTTAGTTCTTAGCATGCCATTTAAAAGCTGCAAAATCATTTGCTAATATTTTCAACATTTCATGTACGAGTGAGCTTGCTTGTCTTTTCTCTGCAATATTTATTTGCACTCACAAGTATGCCAACAACAATACTACAATTCTACAATATCTATATTCCCAATTGATTTCGCCACCATCGATATGTCAACATATTTTCGAAATGCATTGAAAATCTATCTTCATAAATATTGAAATACTTATGAAACTAGGCAAATATTTCATGCTATTTTCTCACCACCTCACCCATTCTCTCCAGCTCAATGCGCACACAGGCATACTATATACACATTCCCTTGAGCTAAAAGGCAGCCCCAAATGCAGAAACATTTTTCATTTCAACACGAACAAAATTGCATTTTTTTTTAAATAGGAAATACATGGCAAAGAAAAAAGGAACTATTTCTAGTAATAAATAAAAAAGGAATAATAAATATGCTGCACAGAACTAACAAATGCACACGAAACGTGTGCGGGGGGCACAAAACGAAATATTTAAAAAAGCTTTTAAGTGTTATTGATAGTTCTGTTTGCTCTTCTTCCTATTCAGGCCTCCACCCCTCCACTCCCCTCGCCTCTTCAACATTCTATCCTCCACCTATCCCCCAAACGTCCCATTTGTTAGGCGTGTATTTTGTTTCAGTTGTTCCTTTTTGTACTCTTTTGTATAGATTTGTTCGTGGCATCATCCACGTCATCGTTGTTGTTGCCATTGTTGTTGCCATTGTTGTTGCTGTTGGAAACCCTTCCGGTTATTTAAATGCTTACAAATAGAAGTTGTTGGGCGTTGGACGAGGGATTGCAAAAACAACAGCAACTACCACATGCTCAACAGTTGTTTGCTTTGGCATCCTGCGGCATGTTGCACTTTTTATCTTTTCCCATATCTGGGTCAAATTGTAACAAATCCTGCGTCCTGCAGCGCATTACAACTGTACCAAGCTGTAGAGAAATTTGAAATTTGTGAATAAAAGTAAATATGTACGACGTAGGAAGATCTTGTCTCAAATAAAATATACTATATAAATATACTTCCATTTTATTGCATTGTATTGTATTGATTGTATTATTCAAAACTACTTGCCGATAATTAAAGTTGGCATTATTATTAAAATTATTAGTAATATAATAACTTTAGTTTTATAAAAAATCAATAAAATGAAAGTAAAAACTATTCTTAGGAAATGGAGCTATGCTAAAATATAACGCATTACTGTATTTTTGAACACCATATTTGTTTGTCTTCTAGCTCAATTTGTATTAATAATAATATTGATATTAGTAAGTTTAATATCTTATAAAATAATAACTGTTTAAATGCAGTTCGTCAACAAGTATCTGAAAAGGTATAGAATATCAATTCAAAAGAAAGTAATCGAAAATTCTTCTCAGCTGGTATTCTCTGTTTCGATTTATGCAAAACCAAAACCACTCTGTTTATACTACACATAAAGCTTGCCAATAGTCAAGCGTATGGCTGCCAATAAAGCCTGGTTTTCCAATGCTTTTGATGCTATTTTACAAACAAAAACTATGGCAAGCTTCTGTGTTGAATGCTGGAATACACCGCCTCGCATCTGAATATATTCAAAAGACTTGTTCACAAGTTTGAAATTCCGTTCTATTGGAATAATATTGTATAGTTGCTGTGCATTGTTTTACCAAAAATAGGCAAAATCAATTACCCTACTACAGGGAAAACAAATGAGGAAAAAACCAATTGGAATGAGTTTTTCCTTTTCGATTTAACTTTTATAACATATTTAATACTTCAGCCCACCACCAAATCTGACTTGTACGAAATTTTCAGTCAGCTTTCAAGGAGCTTAAATATTTTTGTGATAATAGAAGACAGCTTGATGAGCTGATTGACTATAAGTGTTGTTGGAGTTTGCACCTGCCATATATCTAGAATCTTCCCATTCCTCAAGCTGAAATTTGAAAGTAGTATAATCGAAAATCAAATAAGGGTCTAATAGTATAGTATATATACTTTTATCAGTGGTTGCTGGTTCTATTACCTTGAACATTGCTGTATTTTCTATGCTCTTTGCTGGCAAATACGTATTTGTGAATGTATTTATCATTCGGTTCCTTGTTGCATTGTATTGTATATTTATTTGTACGATTTGGTTTTGTTTTTGATATTTTGTGTTTTGCACATATTTTGCTTCGCACACACATGCTTCATTGTTTTTATCATCATGCCAGCGGTGGCGCTTTTGCCCGGCATTTACCATGTGGCATGTTGTTGTGGAGAGTGGCAGGAATAATTCAATTGCTACAATATGATGACCATTGTGTGGACAAGCGAACGCGATTAGAGGCATGTTGTGTGGTAAGGGGGCAAAAAATACAATTATTTCTGGACATTAAATTGATTTAGAAAATTCTGTTGGTCATCAAAAACACCAGAAACTATAAATTTTAATTGTGTTTAGCCTCCTATTTGGTTTGTTTGATCTTATCTATTCAAAACTAATGTTCCATTAATAAAAGCTTATGGAATAAAATACGTATGCAGACATATCGTAATATTATTCAAAGGCTAGAAATCAAAGAAAGTGTTTTATCAATTTGATTATTCTTATTATTATTCTTACATTTGTTTTCAATTTTTACAACCCAGCTTAAAGCATAGTAATTAGATATTTAATGCTTAAAACTTATAATAGAGAAAGAGATTTGGATTTGATATGAAAACGTGAATTAGGAAATGAAGCCAAAGACAAGCTAACCAGAATATGAAAATGAATTAATGTCCGATAAAAAGGAAGGATAAATAGGAGATCGAAGCACTTACATCCAGCTTTCTAAACTTGTTTCTTCCAAGTTTCTGCAACTCTTTGCCATGTCAATATTTATATCACTGCTGCCCCATTGCTATGCAGAGGCACTGCTTAGATGTGTCTTGTTTGCATTTATTCCGTGTGCCCTGTTGTCACTGCGTTGAACCTAACTGAAAGGCGTCCGAAAACATGTGACCCACATGCATGTTAAACCTGACAACTCTCACAAGCTAACACACTCACTTATGTATGCAGTGCCGTTATATTATAGTTACTCTGCCAGTCAAGTGTCGCCTCAGATTTTCATAATGTCAGTCAGCAGCACCCGACAAGAGCAGCAACACCGACAGCAACAACAACATGCGCCACAAGTGGCAAGCACAAAAGAAATGCACAGCAGCTTCTTCGTTTCCTTCTGTTTCTTTCTATGTTGGTGCTGCTGGTGCTGCTGCATACTTTAAGGCGCTTAAACGCTTAGAGGAGTCAGTCACATTTGCACCATAAATAAACTGGCATATGCGCCGTGAAGTATGCAACGTTGCGTTGCGACGCTCGTAATGCAGTTAGAGCGACTGCCTTAGCTGTAAGTTGCCGCCAACGCGCGCCATGTGGCAAGATAAATCTCAACAAGTTTTTATGCGTTCTTCGTTCAGACGCTCTCCACTACTTTTTAGCATGACAAAAGTCGACAGCATAAGCCACAATATACAGTATACAATTTTTAGGTTGTGGGTCAAGAAAGTTTTTGTAATAATAATAAAACATACATAAGATATTTTAAACAAACTTACAATGAGTGGGCAACCAAAGCGAAGAAGAATGATTTGTTTATTTATGGCGCAAATGAATTATTATTCCCAAATATTATTGAGTCACATTTATTAAAATTATTTAAATCCATCTAAAGTAAATATAAGTAAAAATCCTAAAGCCCACAACATTGTTGAGGAATAAGACACAGTGTAGAGTACTTTGAACAACCATATATTTTAAGAGATTAATCTAAATATAAATAAAAACATCTATCTTATCAATTATCTCAATAATTGTTATTTTAATTCATCATTTAAATGATTTAATAAATCATTTTTGTCTTTTAGGTCATGATTGGTTTAATATTTTGATAACAACTCGGAAAGATGAATGCCTATTCAGCTCTTTGGGTAAGTTTCAGAAAAAAATAAATAAAAATAAATATAAATTTTGGTTATCGTACTCCGATTAACTACAAGTATAGGCGCTATGTTAAGATTTGGCGAGACAGCTATTGCTACAAATACCTACACTTAAGCAAATTCAATTCAATTTCCAAAGACGACTATTGAATTCATTTTACTTTTTAATTCTGTAGTTTCTCAAAATTTTCCACTGTTTAAGCGTTGCAGACAGCCAAAGAAGGCGAAGGCGCATGCAGACCGGCTGTTGAAAACAGTCAAATCAAGCCAGAGCGCCCAAAAGTATGCAAAATATGTTTTCTCCATTTATTTATTTCTTTTGCGTTAAGCAGCTACGACGTGCTCACCGTTGTTTCTACGTTTTGATTGGAATCTGTTGCCAACGCAGCTGCAACGATATGCATGCTGCAATAGCTTTGGGCGCCGGCTCATTAAAGCAAGCCGCAAAACATTACGCATACGCAGTGTTGACCCAGTTAAAAAGAAGAAAAAAATACATTAAACAAGTGGTTTGTTTTCACTTTGTCGGCGCTACCTCGCCCACTAGCCACCTGCCGCCTTGCTATTTGCCACTGTCGCATGCCATTTGGCTTTGTCGTTGTTGTTGTTGTTATTGCATTCTGTGTTGTGTGTTTTTCGGTTCTTTTGAAATGCCTTTTGGTCATGCTTTGTAATGCAGCCGCCTGACTGACTGCTCAACGTTCCTACACCCGTTTCTCTATTGTCATCTGTTGTTGTCATCTGTGCCGCATTCAACGCTTGTGTTTATGTTCGAAAATGAACGAACGGCAGTCCGAGTAGGGGCGCTCTCTTTGCTTCAATGGAAGTTTCCAGTCAAAACTAAGAGAAAATGCTCTCTTAAAAGTTTGTATGCAAGTAAATTGAAAGCTGCTGGTCAGTTTAATTAAACTGAGGATTAATTAGATGCTTTCTGGACGTGTGTTTCCCAAAATACATAATTGTTATATTACATATGTTATGTGAATGTTATGAATACAACTCCATTTTAGTGGAAGTTAAGCAATGGGCTTAAATTATCTCAAGTGGAATGTGTCGACTCCATTATTGTGCAGGTGCATATAAATTACATACTACAAAATAATAAGCACCACAGGTATCAGAGCGCTTTTGGTTCTTGTTTAAGCACATTGATTAAAATTTGTATCATCACTCTTACTACTTGTTCTATTCTATGTTAGAATCGAAATAATTTCTAAAACTTATATTAAATGCGCTTGAATTCCCCACCACCGGTTGGAGAAATATGTTGTTTAGTCTGTCTTTAGGTTAGGTAATTAGTATTGCCTCTGAGGATTTCAGATTGGGCTCGTAGAACAATGCTCACATTGTTGGTAATTGTTGGTATTTTCCACATAGCTGTGAGCCATAGGTCTCGACTGCCTTTATAGTGGTGTTATACAGTAGGATTTTATATTTCAATTTTAATGAAGAGCGTGTAGAGTGTTCGTTTTATGTTGCATATGCAGTTTTTTGGTTTTGTTGAGCTAGCTCAATTTTGTCGAACAGTTTTGATAATGGACCTATATAATGACACTTGGGTTTTATCTTTTCCTGGTTTGACGATCTATATTATAATTCATTTAATATATAAAATATATAAAAAAGGAATTGCATTATTATCTAAATTGATTAAAAACTAAGTTTTTTTATGAACGCGTATATAGATTTATTTTTGTTAAATAAGTTTGTTTAAAAGCCCTTGACCGTTCATGATTTTTGTTATAAAGTTAAATGCTCCTAATTGTAATCCATTAAAAGACCGCATTTAATAATGTGCTCTTATTTATTTTTTTAATTCACATTAAATATGGCACATATTTACTAAAAAAGTGAAAAAGTCGAATAAACACAAACTTCAACCACTTGCAAAGGCCCGTCAAAAATGCACTTAAAGGATTATGTGCAACACATTATTGACACAATTAAGCTCCTCCCTCCCACACACACACACACACATACACAACCACGACGCTGAGCGCCTAAAAGTGAGCTACTGTTTTTAGTAATTTATTTTGTATACCCTGTAATGGATAAAATATGCTTCTGTGTGGTACCAGCTAAAAGTAAATCAAGAATTTTATTTTATTTCGAAATCATTTCGCATATCGCTTTCCTTCTTAATCTATAGAGTGTATAAACATGTATATATTTGAATTGATTGTACCTAGTTAAGCAAACTAACTTTTAAAACACATTAGTATATATTTTTTCATGCAGCTTTTATAAGAATAATATTATAATATTCATTTGCATATGTAAGGAACACCCAGCAGCAGCAATATCTTCAATATTCGGTACTCATTCACCGCTGAATTACAACTATGATGCTAACTTCTGCTTAGAACGAATTACAGCTGAGGTTTTTCTCAACCGATTTCCGGCTGACGACTTACTACGACGTAATAAAGATAAGACAAACGTCGATATTATTATCTGCCAAGAATTACGAGAGCTATTCATGCCCTTAATGCCCTTAAAAAAACAAAATTTATACGATGGCCAAATGGAAGTGTTTGATTTTCAATAAACCAAAAAATATACGAAAAAATATTGCTTTTTATAGCATCCCTATATGAGCCACCCGGAATTTATTTCTTATAAATTATTCTCTGACTTATAATCATATGCGAGTTTAGATTTTGTGACTTATTAGCTTATTTTACGAAAAGTTTCAGACACAGCCATTGAGTTCAGAGTATTCCATATTCACATAACAAACAACTCAGCATTGCCGGGGGTTTTTGTTGATCCCCATTTTCCGCCTCTGCGTCGGCCAACATAGTCTATCAAAAATTTGTATGATTGGTGTATGGCAACAGCTGGGTTAGGCATTTTGCCAGGATGCGGGGCTTGTCAGTTTATCTGTTGACAATTGGCAGCAACAAAAATAGGAAATGAAGAATCTGATTCGTTGCCAGCTCGTTTGTCGGACTGTGTATATATTTTTAGGCGGGCTCAGCTTAAAAGATAATTGCCAAAAGTTGTAAAAAGTTTTTCTAACATTTTTTTCGAGCTAGTCGAAAAGTTTGGCTTTTTGTTTTGGGTCAAGCTGTGCCGACCTCCCGAAAGTTGTTGGCAACACATTTTGCGCTGTCTAATTGAGTGTGTTTAAAGTCTCGCCTGAAAAGTTGGGCGGCATACTGGCTGTGATTTAAGCCAAGTGAGTGGTCACTCAATGCAATATACATATGCAAAATGCCTACAAACTGTTGAACATTTCTACTGACACTGACAGTCGTTGTGGCTTGCATTATTGCTCCACTCGTGCTACGTAATTTGCTGGCACTTGTTGTTCTTGTTTTTGTAGTTGTTTTGATTGAGTTGAGAAAATTTGTAATTTATTTTCTCTTTTCACATTAATTTCTCTCATCTGTCGCCCGGTCCATTGCACATATGGCAATGCAACGGAAATGAATGAGGCGCATAAAAATGACGCCACTTGCTTTCTACTGTCATTTCCGTCAATAAAAATAAATAAATAAAAAAAACAACAGTTCTACGTGCGCGTGTAATAAAATAACAAAAATGCCAATTTCCGTCAATGCAATGTTGGCCAACTCTGACCAAATGTGTGCTGCGAATTTCGCATGCACGGGTCGTATACGCAATATTCAGCCTTTTTTCCATTTGTCTTCTCTGTTGCAACATGCAAATAAAAAAGGAGCATTGCAAATTTATTGTGCGGTTGGCAACGCTCGCAGCTTTAAACACGCAAATGAATTGCGTATTGCGATCAGTGACAATGGATGGACGGAGAATTCGGTCCAATACAGTATTTATATGACAAACTCCTTTTTTACCGGACATTTTTTATAGCATTATAAAGTTTGTAACGTTTCAAGCAATCAATAGTCAGTTCTAGTTCTCTTATTGTTGAAAATCATTACAAAAGTGCTGATGTTCGTTAATTGACATTCAAATGGTTCTATATTTTGTTGCAAATAAAAAAATCCTCGTTTGTGTTTTGGAGATGAAATTGGCATGTATTTAAGTTGTTGTTTTTAATGCAAATAAACTTTGATAGGGTATCGTCATAGTCAAGTGCAGTTTAATTAATGCATTGTATTGCCTTAATATTGTATTGGCAAACCTTATTGGGGAAGTCATGTTCAAGGCCGATTTTCAGTCTTCAGTGTCTTAAGCCTTGATAGCTAAGTATGCAGGTTCACGGATTTAACAGTTCGGTAGAAATACTACTTATATGTATTTATGATTAGTAAGATTTCAACAAGCATACAATTTAAATTAAAAACATATTTATGTTTCGTTTTCTGATTCAGTGCTTCGGAGTTGAATTCGTTCTGCATATTTATTATATATTTGTATGAATTTATGAACAAATTAAAGGGCATATTCATTTCGACTGATTGTTTTTTTAAACTGTATTTTGGTATATATTTTTAATTTCAACATGTTGATTGGCATTGCGAAAACAACCAAGATTTAAGCAGAAGAACACGTGTTATTATTGTCTCTCTTGTCGTATTATGAAACAAAATAAAATCGTTTTTCATTTAATTATAGTTGCAGTGTGAGGAAATGTGGAAGGATATGTCAATTAATATGATAATTTTTTGTTTCTTTAATAATCAATTGACAGCGCACACATGTTTTAATTGTAAAGCCTACGACATGGAAAATTAAAAGTGCAAATATATTTATGTATGTATAAAATAATTACCTGTTATGTAAGTATTTAAGTCCAACTACTGTACATAAGAATTTAATTTGAGGAAGTATAGCCAATGGTCAAAATATTCGAAATTTATTTTAATTTAAAGAATATTTGACCATAACAGCACTAAGGTTTTATTACCAATTCATTACCCTACTGCCTCCTCATCATATTGATCTAATGATCAAATGGATGTGGCCAGGACATCTCGAATATTTGTTAAGAAGAGACTTTTTCATCCACAAAACCTCAAATTTAACTGCTGGCGAGTATGTTTGGCAAACTTTTAAAGAAAAAGGCCACGACTTGACATTGATAACAATTTAACTCGTGCAACAGAATAAACTTTGCATATGATTTTAAGCTTAACTGTAATTAAAGCTTCCTTGGAAAGGAAACAGACAACAACAATAGCAAGAACAAGCAAGTTTGCAATAACATGAGCAGCAACAACACAGCTACAACAACTACAATAATAACATGTACTGGTGGCATAAACTTTGCTGCTAACTCATAACTTTTACTTTGAACGGCGAAAACTGCAGCAGCTCAACAATAAACCAAACAAAAAAAAAATCAAATATAAAAATAAAAAGGGAGAGAAGGGGAGAGCAGGAAACTTTTCGCACAAGTATTTATGTGTGTGTGGGTGTTAATAATAAACCAAAAAAAAGTGTAAACTTTTGGAAAGAGCAAATAAATTGTTGCTGTTGTTATTATAATTGTTGTAGTTCTTGTAGTAGTTGTTGTTATTGTTGTTGCATCTCGGCTAGTTATGCAAAAAGTGTTAAGTTTGCGGTTCGCCTCTTCACATATGCGCGCATAAGTTTTCTCGAAGAACCGTCAGCTGAAACTTTATGCTCTAATTTCCGTTGTGCATGTGGGTGTGTGTGTGTGTGTGTGTGAGAGAGAGAGAGAGAGAGAAAAGGAAAAATTAGCAAACTATTTGCGCCATATCATAAACTTTAAAAGCGCAAACTAGAGCAGCGGCAGTAGAGTACTCGTATGTGTACAGTTGGACACAAAAGTCACATAAATTTGAAATGACAGCAGTGTTTTACAGTTTTTCGGGGTCGTGCGGTAATAAAGTTTTTAGAGAGCAGCAGCGGCTCCGAAACAGCGCCACGATGACAGCGCCAAAGTGCCAGCTAGTTATGCATTGGGGAGCAAGCAGGAGGTAGAGACGGCAGGGCACATGACTCGTAAAATATGTGCGAAAGAGAGAGGGAGAGTCCATCGTTTGTCTGGACACAGATCTACGAGTATGGCGCCGGCATAGGCCTCTGCTGCATGCCTCAAATTAGACCGGGCTGAGCTGTTCTGTGAAATTATGCTATAGGGATTATTTTAGTTAAATTGCTTGCCTCTCGTGCTGATGGGATGGGGTGGTGGCAAAGCTGGTGTTAAGTGAGTGGTCATTCCGGTCACAATAAAGTTGAAGTGTGTGAGATATGCTTAAAGGGCTTTACGCATGGGCAGCACAAATACCATCTAGTTGTGCTTAATGTGTAGTTCATCATAACTTCTCGGTACTGTGCTTGTGCTGGAGGTGGACATCAGCCGTGTGTGTGGCTCATTATTGTGCGTTTATCATAAGTTTGAATAGACAGATAGATAAACAAATGCATACTTCCAAAATCCTTCGCTATATTTTTATAATTTAAAATAATATTCTATTTAGTAGAAAATGAAGTATATAAAGCTATATGCTGCAAAGAAAATATTTATATTATTATTTAAATACGGTTTTTGCTTCCGCTAGAGCTCCTTTTTGACAGTTCAGCCATCTAGAATTCACGGTTTCTGCGCAAATCAATAATACTCTCTAAATGAACGTTTTATTATTTTGTATATATGAAGCAAAGTTTATTTAATCTCTGCTCCCTCATTTCGTTGGAATGTATCGCGAACTGCCAAAAAAATATCAGGACCGAAACCGCTAACACAAATCAAGCCACTCGCAAACTGAAACAACTGCAAATAATTGCCGCAAAAAATGTTTACGTACAACACGAAATTGAATGATTGTGCACATATAGTATGCAAGTATGTGTGTTCGAAATGAATTTAACAAAATGCCGAAGTGGCGACCGCACAACATTCGAATTGTCTACGTAACGCCGTAAAATATGCAAAACAAATTGTAATTAAATTGACAGATAACAACAACAAAATCACCAAATTGCAATGCCAAATCGTCATTCATTGTCGTCCATTCCCTGCCCAGCGCTTCGTATACCTCACTTGTCACGTTCACTTTGTTACATAAAATGATTTTCACGTTAATTATGGCAAAAAGGCAACACAAAATGACAAAAATCAATGACAGACCAAAGCGGCCACTGCGGCCAACTAGTCTAAAAGCTCTCTGAACAGATTTGTCATTATACAAGAGCTTTCTGTTTCTGTATTTTTCTGGTTGTTGTTATTGTTTTCCAAATGGATAAAAGTGGCCACAGTTTGGCCTAAGCCCACAATGCAGTTGCACATAGTAATAGGATTGGGGGCGGCCACAGTGCTACCTAAATTGTTGCACAATGCTAGTTTTATGGTCTTTTTTTAAAGCTGGGTTTTTTTTTAAAGTGCAACATGCTGAAATGTTAGAAATTTGCAAACGAAGTCCATACCGGTGTTATGACAACTGGCTCAATCAATATTTTACATTATTACTTTGATTACTTTGATTTATTCGAATGTTTTAAATACCCTACCTTTTTCTTGCCGGGCAGTTATTGTGGTGACTTCTGCATGCAGTTTGGCCGCAATATTAGTCACAGCTCGGATGCCGTTGAATCGGCCTTTTGGTCCGAAGAGATGTAGCTTGTGCCTTAAATTCCCTATAGTAGCAACAACTAGATTAAGGAATAGAATGACATCCGTACAAGTGCAGAATCGGCTCTTTTGTGTAGTGAGCAATTTTTTTAAGTAAAGCTAAGTATATCGATATTGAATAATATCTTTCTGTTTCAACATTCGTCTGAAAAAGGGTACTTTTTTGTTTATAATTGTGTTTTTGGCTTAACCTCAAATGTTACATTTAATTGTGCTCAAAATACGCGATTTGCTATCTCCCAGTTCCAGAATCCTTACACTGGGCCCATTAAGCGTTGGCTTACCAGCCTAATTAATGCAAATTAAACAGTCAACCTCTAGTGCGGCTATAAGGCTTCAGCGCCTGAATAACCACCACGCATAAGATTTGCTCACCAAAATGAGCTTTTCAACGACTCCCATGAAACGACAGCTCGTACAACATAATTAGGCGTATGGCTGTGACTTTTACAGCCCGACTCGCAGTACCTAAAACATTGGTACCACCCAACAACCACCAGCGACCCACTCATCGACCGTCTGCGTGCCTCGCTAATTAGTGTAAAATGTTTCCCGTTATTTACCTTTTTCGGCTTGTTAACAACAACAACTGCAAGGCCTAATTGTAAATGAGTAGTGGGCCATCAGAGGGTTGGCTGATACGAGTATCAGAAAACATTTGCTGTTTTATTCACCAATTTTCTGTTACGGTGTTGATTTTTATTTGTGCGCTTTTACGTGACTTGCCTTCGCAATAATTTATGCATTTACTATTTTCAAGTTGTACGCCTGTACTAATTAACAATGCGATGAGCAACAATGACAAATCCAAAAAGGCTTATTAACTTGCCATTGCAGCAACAACAATATAATCTTTATCGTCAATATAATGTGTTCATTATCATTGGATTCAGCTCGCAGTTCATTTTAACATGCAAAACATCAACTCCTTCAACTGAGAGCCGAGTAAATTGCATTTTAAAATAAATTATAATGATTATTATGTTGCAAACAACAGATGTCAGAGCAACTGCTCCAAAACGTCTGTCAGCCAGCCAACCCAACAACCCAACGACCAACAAGTCAACGCACCGTGGAGCAATTACTGAACTTCCAAAACAAATTCTATGATATAATGTTATATTACTGCCTAATTTTAGATTTCTTTGGTCAGCTGCCTTGCAGCTTTAGAAATAGCTGAATTAGCGAAGAGTTCCTAAACATACTGCTCTTAGAAATCTGCAGTATTTCCTCGAAATTCTGATGCAGTCCATCCAAACAACACTGGCCAGAAATTTGTATGAGAATTGAATCGCCGGGAAATTGTCAAAATTACGATAACCCCAACTTGTATAGATTAAGGTTGTAAGTAAACATTTATCTTTTTGACATTCAAATGCAGTAACTTACTTTCAAAAACAAATTTGAATATGCCAACATAAAGCTGCAGATCAAATTTAAAATTAACAGGAGTAGGAAATATCAGCATGAGGAAAATAAGCGTCTGTTTTTTTATTAAAATGGCTTTTATACATTATCACTCCAATAAGTCTTGAATTGGCTTATTTTTGGTAACCTTTTCAAAATTGTTTAAAAGAAATAATGTCAATTTTTAATCAAAACATAAAATTGATTTAGCTTGTACTATACATGTTATGGATTTAAAATTGGTCTCATTCCTATTTAAACGTTTAGCATCAGCTGCCTATTTAAACGTTTTATTACATAATTATAAATAAAATTGCAATCTTTATCAGCTGTGCATTAATCGATTCGACAAAAATGCCAGCGAGGAGGGGTAATGAATTAAAAGTTATGTTATTTTGAACTCTTTGTCAACCCACAATAAATTTAACGATGACGGACACAAACTTTCTTCTTTCCTATTGCATTTGCATTGCTTTTGTCTAGCTGAAGTAAAAAATTGGCTCACTGTATAGCCCTCTGGCCGGGACATCAACAGAGGCCACCACCAGAGGCACTCTGAATGCCATTCAGACACAACTTGCCCCCTCTTTGGCTCCCTTGTTCTTGGCAGCAGCAATTTTGCCACTTTGCCACTTTGGTCTTATGGTGCAAGCATAAAAATTTTAACTGAACAACATTAACGAAAGCATTTTATGACGTTGATCTTAATATTATTAAATCAGCGACGACTTTATTAAGCGCTAAACGTACTTGGGTGCGATTTTTAGGGCCTGGTAGAAAGCTGCAACCATTTTATGTTGTCTCTTAAGGTGTGCAGTATTTTAGAGTCTGTTGGATTAGATTTGACGAAAACAGATTACATTGTGGCGGTTAACTAATTTTATTGCTAAATCTTTTTATTTATCATTGGTTAAATGCAACATTATTCTCGAAGGAAGTTATATTTGAATGGCAAATATGGTTTTACAAATATTGTTGAGAGGAAAGCAAGTGGGTCGAGTACAGCGTAGTATTTTGAATTTTGAAATTAAATTGAAATTTTTCAAGTTTTTAACTTTAGCAACCCAGTTAATGTAACAATTGCCTTTGATTAGAAACATACATCTATGCTGCCCTGAAACCAAAAGTTTAATGTTAATAATGAAGAGAGCTGCACATTATTAACGCACATATTCATTTTGTTAGCCACATCGTGTAATTAGGTGAATATTTTTATGAAATATCTGACAACATGCGAGTGGTGGCAAAGAATGTGGCACAGCGTACGCAGATTTGTGGCATAATTAAGAAATAGTTGGTAAAATGTGTGGCATGGCGCCAAATTGCGCTTACGTTGTGTGGATGCGAGCAGTGTTTTCGCATTTATTGTTATGCCAACCGAAAAGCTAAAGCAAAAACAAAATAAACCATTATGCTTTGTCTGTGTTACTTAATGCCCCATTGGTATGGTAGCAAGGTAAGGAAGCCCTTCTGGCTGGCAAAAGCGGATACAAAATTAAAAATAAATTGGGATGAGGAATAAAATGTAACAATAAATAAATATAAAGGTTGTATTAAAAATAAGATTTCATGTTACTTTTGTATTATAAAATAAATAACAATATATTATATATTTATAATATTAAGTACACCTTAAGTTAAAATTCAGTTGCAATTTGGTGGAGAGAGAATGCAAAAGAACTTCCTAGTGTTAAAATAACATAAGTTAATTAAGCAACGCTAGATGAGCGTTGAAGTTGAAGAGGAGACACGCACACAGTGACATCTGCGCACATATTTCTTGAGTGGATTACAAGCAGCATGAACTTACATACTGAAAAATATAAACACACGCACACATACATATGCAGTGTATTATCTGCTTGGGCGTGTGTGAGTTGCAATTAAGCTGATGTGACATTTAAGTGGCTCCTGTTGCTCGCCGCACAGAGTTTTTATTTAAAACAAAGCGATTAGGCTTTAAAGTGGCCCTCAAAATACGCCGAAAACTCTTACGTTGACCCTCAAAATTCGGAAGTAGGCGCAAGTTGAAGTTCAAACCCAAGACTGGCACCAAAAACCTCAAGAGCCCGAAACATGTATAAGCACTGGCAAGGCACTCACATGCCGCAGGTCATTGGGCTTGACATTTTGGAGACATTAAACTGAAACTGTTGGCAGACCGGCGGCAATGACAACGGCAGTAGTAGCAACAACTCAGTAACAACAGTTAGGACAACCGCAGGCAAGGTGAAGCGAACGACACAAGACAAGCGCAAGCAAAACCAAAAAGCCAAGTCAGATTTCCCCAAAGACAAAGACAGCGTTATGGCAATGGAGACAGCAAGGACTGGACGGCGAAGACTGTCGGCGGCAAGGAGGCTGGCAGACAGGTATCTCTGCCATACAGACCGAGTTCAAGTTATGAATAATTAATGTCAGCCCAAGTGTGTGTGTGTGTGTGTGTGTGTGTGGGTTGCATGACTTGGCCCAAACGGAAGCTGTATCTGTGTGTATCGTAACAAGTCGTGGTCGAAAGGGCGAGGTTGTTGGGAAGAATGTAATGACTGGGGTTTGGGGCGTCTATCTTCCGTATTGGGCGTGTGAGTCAGTTGATAATTTGTTATAATTGCTGGGGGATGCCGCAGGTCAATTTTGTGGGCATTTGTATAAATTTGCTGCGACAGCGCTGAGTTGATTTAGCTGGAAAGTATATATCTATGTACTATGTGTAGGCGACTATGCGTTTTTAAAGAAAAGTTAGTAATGCTGCTTAACTACACAAACTATTACGATGCTTTACCAATCTATGTGCAAAATTACACTATGAAAAGAAGAATAGGGCAAACATTACAAGGGAAATACAAGTAATTTAAAATATATAATGTCCTAACACAGAATAAATGAGAAATTCGGTGGGAAAACAAAAAGAGAGAAGAACTGTAACCTTTGAAGTGTAGTTGAGAAGAAAATAAAAATGGAAAATAAGAATTGGGATTTGCAAGCTTATTATTAAAACGTATTTACAAAAACAAAACAAATTTGCAGTTAAAAGAGTAGAAGCAAGGTTATAGAAGGAAAATATGAAAGGATAAATGAGGGGATTACTTAGAAGAAAGAAGATTAATTATGGGAATGGAAACTGATAAAAAATGAAATATACTTACTATATGAGAAAGATATATAAAAAGATAAGAAGGTGACCATAAATTGTTTTTTATTGGAATACTTTGTAAATAAATTCTTTATAGTTTGTAGATAAAGTATTGGACTAACTGCTGTGAGGATATTTGTATAACTGTTTATTTATATTTAATATGCAATGCTGGGGGTAAAATTTGTATGTTTTCTAATTTAATTGCAATTGATAAAATGGATAATTTTAATTCTGTTGGTTATTCCTATATCGGTTCCTTAAGCAAGTTTTTTCTTTCATTAAAAGTTATTCTTAGACTCAAATAAAATAAATGCTGATTTATTGCAGTTAATAGTGGCTAAACCTACTTAAATACTTGAGCATTTTGTTAAATCCTCCATGATCAAAACACTAATCAATTCTAGTCCGCTGCAACAACGCTGCTTTCTCAAACATCAACTGTAAGATACCTGAAACTTTGAAACTTTCAGGAGTCAGCAAAATGGCAACAACAAATGCAGCAACAGACCAGTAGACATAATAACTCTCGACGTGCGATGCCACGCTCTTCTCATAATGGCCATAAATACCTTAACAGCTTTTGCGTAACTTAAGTCGCCTCACCACTTAACTGACGGGTCTTGCAACGCCTGCAGCCAAACGAGCGCTTCATTGTAAGCGTATTAAATGCACTTGCAGGTGGGTGGCAAAGAGCAGCAGCCCCAGCAGCAGCTGCTGGTGGGCGTTGGGGGTGTGGCACTCATATTACGCATTACGTTTAAACGCGCACAAAATGAAACTTTACACAGCTGCAATGGAATAAGTGGGAGAAAACTCAATAATGCACTTGGCGAGCACTCATATTTACGCGCGCACACACACACTGGCATGCGAGCCCCTCGTACATTAATACCTACACACACACACGCACATGTGGCGCTGTCCGGCTCAAGCACATACTTACACACCTAAAGAGTTTTTCGTGCGTTTTTTAAGTTCGGTCATTGAAACAGATGGCATGTGTCGTGGTCGGCCATTCATGGCAGTTTTTATGAACGGTTCTTGTTGTTGTTGTTGATGTCAATTGCACAACAAAATTCCATTGAAATGGGCCGGGTAAACATTGTATTTGTTTTCCATATAGCTATGCATAAAAATATATAAATCTCAACAATTGGCAGCTGTGGCGTATACTTAACGCAAAGAGCTTAAAATATCTCTGCCAATGACAGCTGATAAGTAGCCGTTAATCAAGATGTTGTCTGGGGAGGTGGAGTGAGGGGAGCTGTGGTGTGGTGTGGTGTAGTGGAACAACACCACCTGCTATTTTTAAAGATTAAATATATTGCACATGCTTTTTATACGCGTACAATTAATGATGGTTAATACAACGTCTAAATAATGACGCTCTAAAGTGAAATGCTTTTTTTCCCGTCCCATCTGAGCTTCACTTATTACTCAACGCATATCTATTACAATTTACCAAGCCATATTCCAAAATATTATAATGCATATAGTTGAAATTATCCATTTTGAGCCTTTTTAGAAAGATACTATTGGTGCAATATAGTATGTTGACCCTGGCCTGATACGCTGCACTTTTATGTTACTTTATTAATTTATTTATTTGCTACTCCCACCAGTCTTATCTGAATGCATTTAGTTTTAAAAAAAAAGAAATGAATCGAAAAAAACGGTATAAAGCTGCAACAGTGCATAAAAAAGCAGCTTGATGCCAAAACTCGTGCTGGGAATGAAACTGGAAACACTGCATGACAGGAACAGACAAGGCAGTTGCAAGAAGCTCGTAGTTCATAGTTCTGGCCACAGCGGAAATCGACGAGTAATAAATTTAAATTTATATTGTATGTAACCATTTAAAATAGTATGAGAAAAAAAATGACCATGAATTTATGAGCGCGGCAACAGCGACCACATTTTGCGGTTAACCAAACAATAAAGGTGTGGGGGTAGCTGAACAAGTTCTGAGTAGTGGTGGGACTAACATGAATAAATCAATTTAGACATGAACTGAAAAACAACTGAAAAAGTCAAACTGAAAGTGGCCCAAAATGTAGAGCAGGCCACAATTTAATTTCTTTGACTGTCAATACCAATTGAACTTCATTTCACAACTGAAAGAGAACGAGAACGAGAATGGAACGAAATTAGAACAATTGAATTGTAAATAGCAAAAAATGATGATAAAGAGCAGGGATAACGATGAAGGTAATGCTGATCCAAAACAGAACAGAACAGCGAACCATGATAGGGAATGAAACCAAATTGCAAATGTTTGTCACGTATTTTACAAATTCACTGCGATGAGAATGTTGCCACTGTGCTGGTGTGCTAGTGTGTGTTTATGTGTGTGTATAAGTTGTGACTATGTGCCAGCCAAGACGTGTTGTTGTGACAGTTGTTGTTGTTGTTACTGCCATTTGCCGCAACGTTAGAAAAACCACACGAAATGCCTTGCGATGCGAGGTTTTTGTGGTTAGTGCCGCATCGTCATCGATTGTTCATTGATATCTTATTCGAAAGGGTAGGTACGGCATGGAGCAATGTTAGTCTGAGCTCAGTGTTGTCTTGGGAGCGAAATAATATATAAGTATTATTTTGCAATGACATGTTTTCCAACATGAGACTAAAGCCAGTTTCAATTGCAACGCAATCTAAAAACCCCAAATGAGTTCAGCTGAAAAATATGCAATGAAAAGCGAACTGCAATCACCAAATGAAAGAGTCCTGCTAATGAGAGTGGCAATATTTTGTAAAATGTGTCTGAACTATAGTCAATGGATTTGAATGCATCGCAAAATTAAAGTGAAAGCCTATTAAGCCTTAGATCAATTGTTTTCTACACTGAATTCTATGTGCTAAGCGCAGCTTCAATGACAACAAACAGCCGAGTCAGGAAGTCTACCCATTTACTTATTTTCTAGGCAGGCTGCCTTGAAGATCATTCCCACATATTTATGAGGGCTTAGAGCAGGTCGAGAAGAGAAGTTATACTGATACAGGTATTTTTTTTACCTCCTCAGCTTCTAGAGATAATCGAAGCAAAACTAAATAACAATTAATATGATAATGATGGATTTTAATTTCGAATAACTGGGAGGAGATTTATAAAACATACAAGTATTGAAGATCGACTTCCTTTTAGTTTAATATACTTAAGAAGACATATATTTTTATAGTATATAGATTTCTATCATAATCGTACAGACTTTGCTTTGCTCGTTAAATATTTGAACCACCAAGAATAATTACTATGCTTACATCTTCGTTAACATTCTCTTTTATCTGCTTCTTATATTGCTTGATGCAATTAAGCGGATTTATTTGTCTGCAATCTGATAGTGTTTAAAAGCATGCGCTTTAATTATCAGTTTGCGATACAGTGTTGTTTGAAGTTTATTATCGCAAATCTCTATAGTAATTTCTTACAATTATTTTCAATTCATGCCAACTCCGATTGCCACTTCTCAAACAAAACCCTCGCAAGAAAATAAACTTTGAGTGCAACTTGTCTAAACAGAAATAGCAACAATAGCGCGAATAACCAACTAAGAAACTTGTAAAACAATACTCATTAAGCAACATATTAATTTCACAACCGCATTGCGAACATTTCGCGGAACATCAACTTTGATGAAAGTTCATTTAAAACAATTAGAAACCTCATGGTAGCAGCTCTCCGGGGAAATTATGGCGAGTAAAAGTCGAAAAATGAAAAATGCGACAAAGTTTTGCGCTCGTTCAGATTCCCGAGACCAACTTCAAGCAAGCGTCACTAATAAGCACTAATTTTGTTAGCACAGGAACATCAGCTGCTGCTGCCTGGCATGCCAAAAGCGTCGACTGACTACTTGACTGACTGAATGCCAGATTGCCAGACTGATGGACATGAGCTGGTAGCACAAGGAGGTAACTGCCCGGACGATTTAACAAAGTCGGTGCAGCGCAAACACTAATTCCATTCATTAAAAAACTTTTTTATATGCCAATTTTTGCTGTACTTTTGCCGTTATGCAATTTTCCTAGCGCTGTCCACGCCAGCGTCATCGTCATCGTCGTTGAAAAGTTTCGAGCAGCTACTTGGCTGTCATAAAGACAAGCAGCTTCCTGCAGCCTTTACATTTTTTTTTTTTGCCTTGGCTTCGTTTTAAAACAAAAGCACAAAAGCGCAAAAGCGAAAAAATATGATAACTTACTGCTGCTTCCCATCATCAGTCACATAATGAAGTTGCAGCTGCCAACGCGACGTTGTTGAAAATAACTTGCGATTTTATGGCATGTCCTGGCGACGTCCTACGAGGGGGGAAGCGCGATGTGGTCAAGGACAGGCGACTAAATTAATTAAATTTCTTTCAACTGCCAAGATATGCTAAGCAGCATTTTGTGTTATTCCTGCTAAATGAAGTGCCATAATGTGCTCTCTGTTTTGGTCTATTAGGGTGAATTTAAAAAAAAAAAAAGAAAACAAAGCTTAAAATATGTGCAGTGGAATTCTGAATAGCTCTAAGCTTCAAGTGATAATGGGGGGGTAAGTAGCATGACGCGTTAAATATATAATACCTTGAAAAAATTTCGCTGAAGTGTTTATCTCTTGATATTGAAGAGTGTTAGATATAGTTATAGTTTTTATGAAAAGTGGTAGATACATACTTGTTATTATTGGAGAAAGTGAATAGATTCTCTTATATCTGATTCTTACATTCAATGCCATTATCTCATCAGGTATTATCGTAATACACTTAGAAACAATTCTTATATAAAATAGCTACCTACAAAGTCCGTAGAGCTATCCTTGGTGTTTTATTTCCTTAAGGGTCTAGATGAGCAACTGACTCCCCTTTGCACAATCGTTTCGGGTTTTCTTTTCAGATAACAATCTTACTTGGTTAATTTCGATAGAATTCTTTCTCTCTCTATGAATAGAGCTTCATAACTTATTTCATGGAAATACCTGTTTACTTATGGCTGTTTCCCTACCCGCCTGGAACTGCAACGCATTGTACATTTTGTTACCGCGTCGATAACTTATTTTAGTTACATTTTGAAAGTAACAAATATAAAAATAATTTTTGTACAGTATGATTTCTAGTAGATTAAAACCTTTAAATCAGTTATTCTTATATTTGCAACGACTATTCGTTACATTTTTATTTCATAAAATATATGTATGTATAAACAACAGCTTCGTAGAACTAAACAAACTACTTATGTCAAGCACACTTATTCAGATTTGCACACTGCTTACTTATGTACTCAATTTATTTTCCGCTTAGCTGATTTATCCATTCATTCATGCTTGTAAGCATCCTTTTCGAAATACTTGTACTCCACTTGTGTGCTATAAAATGTAACGCTGTGTCAATTAAAATTATACGTACATATATACATATATGTACTTATAGGAGTATATAGCGCATTTAACATAATCAAGTGCTCGCCTGCATTGCAGTCATAAAATCGCACCAAATATCAATTTATACACTTAATTAAGCTCATATGTGACTGCGCCATTTTGCAGGACCACATACAGACAAACACATTCACACACACGCACACACACATGCACATACAGTTACCATGCACAGCTCAAAGTCAATTGCAATTTTATGAGCTGTTGAAAATGAAGTACGTAAGTGAGAGAAGATGGCGATGTCGATGACGATGACGACGGCGTTTCCACCGCCAACTTCACAACACATTACGCTGATTGGCTTTTAATGTTCATCAATACATTACGCACGACGGTGGCAATGAACGTGTTTGAGTGTAGGAAACGATGCGGCCAAGTTGAGTGACGTTGAGGTTGAGATTTCGGTGGCCACCTGCTTTAAAATGTACAGCCAAGTCAAGTGGCGGCTTAGTTTCCCGCTGCCTTGCTACCTTCGCAACTGTTAGTTAGTCGTGCTTGCTGCACATAAATTTCCATTATCACATGTAAACATTTAGGCTGCTATTATTTTCATACAAAAATAATAAGATGCAGACACACGGCACGCAGGCCACAGAACGTCGGACAGCATATGGAAAATGGCGGAAAAGTCCGCAAGTTCGTTTTAGCACGGCCTGCATTCTTCTTTTTCTCGCCTTATGTGAATAATTTATATGTCAGCGAAAGTAGAAAAAGGACACAAAACTGAAATGCCAAAACAGCAGGTCCAGCTACACAGCAGCAGCAAAGTAGTGACAGCAAAAAGTTGCGGGCAGGGTGAGCAGAAAGCCGGGTAGAGTATGTAATAGTGGCAAAAAACCACAGTGGAAAAAATCCCCATAGATAATGCAACAATTTTAAGGAAATTAGCTGCCGTACAGTGAACCGAATGACTGGATTTAACTAAAGAATATCATATTTGAAGAAATTGCAATTATAAGAGGGATAAATAAACAAGTTTTTTATATACTTTTATAGATCTTCTTAGCTACAGTTGTACTCTGAATAAATAATAGTTAAGAGCGGGTCGGAATGCAATATATAGTAGTCACAAAATGCGATTGTTTTAGGTGCGCTCCTGTAGAGAAGATATAATAAGTATTATTGGGTGAATTCGAGGCCAAGCTGTTTTCTTTATATATTGTTTCATTGTTACAATTCGAAGAAATGGATGACTTGACCCATGGTAAAGGAGCGCTGTATGGGAGAAGAGCTGCAACAACAGTTGCCGTGCTGTTGCCCCATGCATCATAATCAGCAGCAGCTACAGCAACAACAATAACAATGCCAACATCAGGCTACACTCACTAAATCCTATTATGAACTTTGGGCTTAGTAGAAGACTTGAAGCGCCGCATTGTCTGCCACATAGAGAGCCAGTACACAAGTACATTTAAAAATGTTTGCCTGTATGTATGTGTGTAGTCGTATATGTGCTCCTGCTAGGGCTGCTTGCAACAATTTTTGCATAATTAAGTTATATGCATATATACATAGTATATGTGTACGAAGTATTATATGTATATACGGGTATATGCATGACACACATTCATATTTCGTTTTTAGTTGCGCATACGCCATGTGCACCTTACGCTTTCTATCCGGCGGCATCTTAGCCTTTAATTGTAATATATTACAAATAAATTAGCTTCGGCAATTAAAGCTGCCAACTTTAAGTTGAAACAGCAACAACGATTTATTTTCCGGGCCCCCTACCATTTATAAACAGTTAAGTAAATGCAGAAATTTTGCGCTCGGGTTTCCACAATTTCCGTTGCAATTTATCAGGAGTTGCCACAAGCATCAGCCCCATATTGGCGGTATCGAGAACAATTGGCAGCTAATTTTGCGCGAAATTTGCCATTTTTTATTATTATTTGAGCCCGTCTCGGATTGGCGGGGAATGGAAGACCCACGAATCGTGCCAGTACAATCGGTTTGAGTTGTAAAATGCAAAATAAATTTCTAATGAATATTGAAGTGTGAAATTTGAATTGATTGCATTTGATTTGTAGATTTATAGCTGGAGTATTTGCTTTGCATTGCTTTGTAGCCAGCTACGTGGGTGGCTGGTCGTGTGTATGTAAGTGAGTCCTTGCCGTTAGCTCAAGTCCTTGCACACTCAATTGAAATAGCAATGGAGCAGCTTAAATCGCTGTGCTACAACGATGGCTGCTCCTCTTAAAGTGTGTTATGCGCTTCTGATGTTCATAGTACTTGGATAAAGATTATAATTTAGTTTATTAAATCTATACTCATCCAAATTTAATGGCTTTATGAAGGAAATTTATATCATATCTGTATTTCGTTTTAGAACATTGACCAAAAGTTATTCTCTCCATGTCACATCTTAACGTATTGGAAATTAGGTTGTTATCTATATACAACATATGTTTAGGAGAAGTAGTGATCTGATCTTCTTTGTCACTTTTCTATTGTTCAGTTCTATTTCGAATCAAGCAGACGCGCATCAAGTAGTAATACAACTTTGTTCACTCTAGTAAGCTTATCTATGCCTTTTAATCTGAAGAGATTGGCGCGAGTCCACCAACAAAACAAAACATTTCAGTTTGATTTAATTATTTTCTATTCGTGGAAATTATTATTATCAAACCATGAGCTGTAAAGTTTTGCTATGCCTGGAGCAGTATGACCACCCACTTCCTGAAAGGCTCAACTTCAACTTAAATAATTGCAATTGCAATTAAGTTGTGCAACCATCTCGACATGCTCTCCACATAATTGCCAAAGTATTACAATTTGCCATTTCCGTTGGCGCAAAGTGTTCTCTTTATTGACCCAAAATTTAATTGAATTAGGAATATGCCGCAGCTACACATTCTCTCTGTTGCCACCAACCAAAAATCCCAACCAACTGGTCCAATCCTGCAATTCAAATTGTTGGCAAAACGAAAACGAATTCTGTAGATGGTGCTGCTGCTGCTGCTGCTTAATAATTTTACAACAACCTAACGGCCCAAAACCAATTTTATTCAATAATATTAGCTGCTGGCGTGCCACTCTCTCGTTGTGGTCGCCAACTTTTGTCTGTTTGCAAAAGCCACAGCACAGGACTCACACAATCACAACAATGTCGAGCTTAAGGTGACACTCAAAGAAATAACGGGACACGCAACCGAATATTTTCATAACAATTAAAGTGTAGGTACGGATTTCCTTGGATACACAAATGAAGTTGTCTGAAAAGATAACTTAAATGTGTTCTAGACGAGAACACTGCATAAATGAATTCATCATTTTAAATAGCGTTCAAATTATAAGAATACGATTTCGTATAGTTCCCAATCTTTTCAAAACTGCGCAAATAACTTAATTTCCTTTAGAGAAATTAGTAAGCAATTGGTATTTTCTAAACATCGACCTAAAAAAGCCTTAAAAGCAAACTTAAACATTTATTTTATTTGTTTGTTGACTGCCTCACAACAAATTTCGCAGAATCCTTTAAAAAGCTGTCCCTTTTTACAGACCCTGGTCATCACGAAGAACAAAGACACCAACTCAATGAAGTACATGACTTTATTTCTATATATCCTCATTTATTTCTGAATAATAGGAAAAACATCGGTATTAGAACGAAGCTTCCGTGCTGCCAAATATATTATGTAATAGATAATATGTAATAGCACAATATAACTATTTATCGGGTAGAGTGAAGGTCTAGAGAATTTTTGCGTAATACAGAGTCCAAAGTCCTGGGTTTTCTGAGTGTATGCATATGCTCGTATGCGGTCCCAGTTAGTATTCGTTTGTTTAACTTGCTGCAACGCCAACTTGGCACGCAAACTTCTCACAAGTTTGGCTAGTTAAGGCAAAAACCACCGGCTGCCGCATATGGAAATTGGGTCGAGACGTCATCATCCACTTGGCTTTGGCTGTAGACCAAAGAACGACAAGGCGAGAAGCAGGGCCAAGATGGCAACTGTGTAGCCTTTTGTTTGCTGGGTAATCTACTTGGATTTTGCAGTTGTGTAACACACATATACACACCTACACACACACACACACACGCTCCAACGATACTGAAGCTTGTCGTGGCTTTTGTTGACTTTGCGCCACACAGCTGGTGCGAAGTTTTGCCAAAAGCCCCCAAAGATTTGATTTGTTAATTTGTTATTGGTCGGATGGCTCGTTGGCGCAGCGCTATCCACACTTGTTTACACCATGCGTGCCAAACATATATATTGATGTTACATATGTATATGTAAGTATCTACATGGGTTTTAATTAGGTGCATGTAGCTATCGATAAGTCGAAAATATGAATATTTAAAATAGCTAAAAACTTAAAACGAATAATCGTCAGTGAAAGAGCCGTCAATTCTATTATTGTTGAGGAACAGTAGTATTTGTTGAACTATCAGTCTTGAAATCACTTGATTATTTTTAATGAAGGGCATTCTTGAGAAATCCAAGTGTAGTAGACCCCTTCAGACGCAAAATTTTATATTAAAAAGAAAATCAAAGTTCAACTTTTGTAGCAATCTGATGTGGTCAGTCTCAACATATAATATGTATCTGTCAAAAAGAGGTTTCTAAAATTGCGGGAGAATTAGCGATGGACGTACGTAGACGGACATCGCGGTTTGGACTCGAATATGTATTTCTCTAATAAGTGGACTTTCATTCTTCGTTCTGGGTGTTAAAAACTTACCCTAAAACTTTTTAGTACTGGTAATAAAGTGCTAAAGTTCTTAGAATTGAAGCATTTCGATATTTCAATCGATACGTTGTTAGAGTACTTGTTCTACAATTTCCATATTTCATTTTAAATTTTTAGCATTTTCTGTTTAACCAAATTTATGTTAGGATAGTTATCTTTGTAGCTAATCAAATATTTTGTTTTCTTAAGAATATATATTTATCTGGGCTATGTATATAAATAAATCCGTTTTTTTTTCATGCACGCATTTATAGTCATTAACTAAACGGCTGTTCATGGCATTGAATTTCACCTCCTTTTCCACATCTGCACTTACTTTTCCATTTTAATGGGCTGGAAGGATTTTAACTCAATTACGGCATGTACGAGTTGCCCACCTATAAATGCCTTAAAGTTCATTTCAACCTTGAATGTGCAGCTGCCTCTCATGCACACACATTTAAATATTCATTTTATGCCACAACAGCTGCTACATTTACTCGAAGGCTCAGGTCGAAATCCGAAACGCGCACAAATTATATGTTAATGCAATTGTAATTGATACAAATTTGATTTCGGCAAGCATAAAAATATGTTGCTTTTTCCACCGCTCCAACGGCATTGGAAATGAGAAATCATTTGGCCGGGTTGTGTGCCATATGTTGGCTAACAAATACACACACATATACACACACATACCCACACACGTGGAACATTTGGTTGGCAGTTGCCTTTGAATGTTTCACTTTCTTTTTTTTGTTTTTTGTTCGTGCTCTGCTTTGAATGCGTGCGCTCGCTCAAGATAACGTAATAATTTATATGAACTTTACAGGGTCATTAATTTAAAGCTTATTCAGTTGTTCAAGATTTATTAAATTAACTCAAGTTGTGGCAGACGTCGAGCATCGAGCAACAGCAGAAGCAGAAGCAGCAGCAGTCAACCAGACAAGGACGCACGCCAAAAAGTTTGGTGTTCTAGTCGAGGAGGGGCAGGGGGATGTTGAATGTCTTGTGGGACTGGGGGATATAAGACCACCCCACTATGGGGGAGGCTTGATTGTTGCCACCCATGTTAGGCAGTTGCTTTTGTTTTTGTGTTTCTGGTAATGAGGTTAATATTAATGCTTCCTTTCTTTGCTGTAGTGTTCACATGGGTTCAACCAAGTGCTATTAGCTTGAGGGGAACTTTCAAGTATGTAGTAATGTATATAAGGTTTCATTCCTAATGTTGTGAGTACAATATGAAAATATTAAAATGTATTTAAAATGTCCTTTCCTTAAAGGCTTGTCTGTATTATGTAAGGAAATTGAATAATAGATAAGTTAAGTTAATTAAGCGAACGCACATATAATTGTGATTTAAAATTGTTAATTTAAAATTGAAATTATTATTGGCTTTGTTTTATTTAATATTTTCTTTCTGTAGTTTCCCAGAAGCAGGAATATTCCTTTACTAAAAGAAAAAGCAGTCAGTGCCATACCATTTATTTCAATATGGTGCTCATTAAGGAACTGTTTCGATTCTTTCAACATTAATAAGTAATCAAAGGATATTATTAATTCTATTTACTTTTTAAGAACATTATGTTACTTTCCTTTTGAATTTACAATGTATTTGTATTTACTTACCAATTATCGTGCATTCTTGAGCTATATAAATGACGGGGAAGCTGGACGATAACAACTTTCATGTCAATAACATTGGGCTTATTGACTTGCCAGCCAAGTGCACAAACACAATTAAATTAAATACGTTGTGATTTCAATAGTAAAATGGAATAATAGTGAAATGATTTGCCAGACGAAGTCCGCAGCCAGCAAAACGCAAACGCAATCCAATTTATTGCAATGACCGCGATGCCAAAGACGGCTTTGATCTGAAGTTGAAGCTGCTGCGAGGGGTGGAGGTGGAAGTGGGAGTGGGAGTGGACCGATGACTTCGTCTAGCACAAAAATTGCAATTTACGTGCTAGCGAGATGCAACAATAACACTAATAACAACAACTACATTCACTAATAATGGCAACGCTAAGCCAAGGAACATTTGATTGAAACGCTACAATTTGCCAGAGCAGTGTTCTTCTGGATATTGTTGTTGTAACAGTTTCTAAAGGGATACTTCACAGCCCAGGCACTGGCGTAAGCTGGATGTCTGGATGTCTGGAAAACCTACCCACCTACACAACTATTCACCTATCCATTTACCTATGTGTGTACTCGTACATATGCAAAAGTAGGTATGGACAGGAATTTCAGGAATATTCATGGCATTGCCAACATTTCGCTTGACTGCCAACAACCACACAAATGCATTGAATTGAAAATGTTTGGATTTTATATTGCAAGTTTGGCGCTTGATTGAGGCACTTGATACCGTTTCCTTTCGACAGTGCCACTCTCAACCGAAAAAAGGAGAACAAGACCACATGTAGCTCAACTAACAAGCTCCTGCAGAAATGGCAATGCATTATTATTTAGAGTTCTATTAAGGTGTATGTTCAAAGTCAACTAATTAGATTGGTGTTGGTATGTATTTGAGGAATTTCGTAAAGCATTTATTCATTTATTTCAATGTGAATATACTGAAAACAATTATTTGCATTGCCTGTTAACTTTAGAATTGTGATAATTGGACTCTAAATTTAGATATTTTGAAAAATTACGAAAATGTTTACTGAATCAGTAAAGCCTCAATGGGTTCAGACTTTTTATATAAAATGCGAGATCATCGGATTGTTTTCCCCATCTTATCAGATCAAATTTTTTGTGAATAATTTATGATCCAAGATGCTGCCTTGAAATAAAACTGGTAAAGATGTAATTGCCAATTGATTTCGCAAAAACACAAAGAAAACAGCAGCTTTATGTTGTTGTTTCCCATTTATTCATTTCACTTAACTGTTCTTTTTAATCAATTTTTAATCAACTATTTAAATTCTTGATTACTTGAACTAACATATACAGTTTCGCAATTGTTTTTTTTTTTTTTTTTTTGAATTAAAGGGCTTTTCACTTCTTTTAAACATGGGAATTGTGGAAAAAGCTCAAAACATTGCTTCGTAAGCTGGCTTGCCTCTGTTGTGGCCTTTTGTAGTTTTTATGTTCCAAATGCTATTGAATAATAAAAGTCACAATTTAAACATTAATTAGAGTCATCGAAGCGCACAAGGAAAATATCGATGTTAACGCACGAAAACCAAAGCCAAACGGCCTGTGCGACCGGGTGGCAAGGCAAGGCAAGGACGACGCGTCCTGCATACCAAATTTGCGGCACGTAAACTGAATGCGGCGAAGTATACGCAACTGACACAAAAACTTGCAGCAGTTTAATGTGAATGTTGGATATAGCATATACTATATACCTATATATATATATATTTTTTTTTTTTTGCTGGTTTTCTCGTTCAGAGATGCGAACTAACCACAAGACAAAATCCAGTGGCAACGTTTAACGTCGCTTTCGATGCGAAGGACGCGTTGATTTTACGACATTAAGCTGCGATTTCCATGCACAAGTTTCGTTTTGGTTTAGTGCCTTGAAAGTCCTGCTGCTAGACGACAGAGAACACAAACTCCATAAAATTACAAGATACTACCTGTTAAAAGTTTTTGCAGCTGAATTCCAATAAACTTGCTGCACAAGCTCCACCATATTAGTTTTTATACGGAAAAGTTGCCCACCAAGCACAAAATAAAATAGAACACATGGAAAAACTGTGAAATCATTTAAGCAAACAGTCGACTGACTCAACCAGACTTTAGTAAGCCACGGCATATCTCTTGGATACACAATACTCGTACTCGTGTATGCGCGAAAGTTTCTACGACTATGTGACTTTCAGAATTTTTAGTTTTGATTTCAACTTTTCGTTCTTACTCTTTTCCTATTTAGCTTGCTGTTATTTTTGTTGTTGTTGGTTGTGGCTGTTGTTGTCAGCTCAGGTTGGGCGAAAAAAATTGCAACTTATGCCAAAGTCACGTGCAAGTTTGCAGACATTTGGCAAGCGAAGTGCAAACAAATGCAAAATCTATAGATGACAAAGACGCTGCTCTAAATTAGTTCAGTTCTTAAAGCTTTAAGTCCGCCACTGCTGCCCACCAACCTAACCATTCCACTGCACCCAGAAGGCAAACACCCTGCCAAGAGACCGCAATTAAATAAATTTCCATTTAAGTACTTGTCGCACTTGTTTGTTTACTCCTGCGCAGCATCCTTGTACTCATCACCGTCCTCCGCGTCCTCATCAAGTGCGTCGGGTGCTTTGGGCGCCTTGGGTGCGTCGAGTACGTCGAGTGCGGGTCCCATCAAATTTTACTTAGACAAATCTGTCACGTGCGCATAACAATGACTGCGACGTGTTCTACTGCTCTTCTTCTGCTTAAGTTGTAATTATACCGTTTCACAAATGAGTTAAACATGCGCTAACAATTGCGAGCATACTTTAGTGGCCAGAGAGGGGAAAAACTCCGAGCTTTTTGCTTGTAAAAGTTTCTATGCACATTATTTTTACTGGTATGTCAGAGGGAACCAATAAGCATAGTTTGTATGGTTAATGCGAAATTTTGTTAAATCAGAGCAATTGATGGAAATAATCGGAAGTTGTGAAGATATTTCAAAAACTACACAGCTACTAATCCTTTCAGTAAGAGGAGTGTCGATCAATTCTTTTAAAGCTTTTTGACTGATTAATAATCGGGCTAAAGTGTATACATAGAAGCTCTTTGTTCATAAACTATTTTAAAGCTATATTGTGGAAAACAATAACAAGATATTGAGAAAGATCCTAAATATCAAACTATTATTGCAATAAAATAAAATAAATAAATAAATAAATATTTAAGTATATATAGTATATGTGTACAAACTGTATTTGTATATATAAATATTTACTGACAAATTAAACCAAAAAATAGAAAATAATAAAAAAAAATGACTTAGACGTCTCTTTGCTGTAAAAAGCAACTAAAACTGCACACTATTAAAAATTTCCCCTTTTCTCGTTTATAAGTAAGCATATTTTTTTTAGTTTATTTAATTTTTGGCTACGTTTACTCAAAGCATGCCCTAAAGCTAAAAACTTCTTTATTGCAGTTCTAGCAAGAACTCTAGTTATTAAATATTGTGCTTGCCAAAGTGAAAGAAGAAAACAAAACCACACATTTCTTTTTTGCAAAGAAATTTTTCAAATTATAACTAAACGTGCATTGTGCAGAAGAAAAATGAAATGCTCAAAGGCTGAAAGAGAAGCAAAATAAAATATGGCTTTTTAACAAACAGTCATGCCGTGCTTTCCTTTTACTGCATAGTTCAATATTTATTTTCTAAAACACAATTACTAAAATAGGGATTCGACTAAGCACTAACCACTTATGCTAAGCTACATTGTGTACATTAAAAAGTGTGAGAACAAGATTTAAGGGAACAGCTGCTATTAATGTTTACATTAAAAGCGTATTAATCCAATTCAATTCATAAGTTGTAACTATTATGATTACTAATTGTATGATCTAAGATGTAATCTTATACTGAAATTTCTTCATCAGCATTTGAAAATTAAAATGCAAGTAACAGACATCATTGCATATGAATTAACTGTAAGATGCAGACTTTCCGTTCTATTATCGGACGAGATCGAAGACCCATCGTAGACGAAGCAAATGGAATGACGAGTTTATCTGTTTAACTTATGTCTTATTGGGAGCCCAATTTATTGTCCGTCCGTATACATTAACTAGCTACCTAGAAGCGCTCATTTAAAAGAGGATACTAACTAATGGTAAAGCGTATTAACTTACTCAAATAATTTTAGATGTATGTGTGTCAGGGGGTCTAAATACATTTTATTTAAATTGTTTAAATACAAGTTACATACTTGTATGTTATAGTAGTATGAGGGGGTATTTTTAAAAGCAAAATAATTGTTGCCAATGATCTAACATTTCCTTCAATACTTCACCCACTTCAAAAGCGACTCTGCTTGGCGGTCGGTGCTTTACACCAAGCATAAGCGTAGCGCTTAACACCTTTGGCAGTGAATGGAGCATAAGAAATCATATCAAGCGCTCGTACACAAGTACGTACGGATATAATATATATAACAATTTTCACACAATTTTCCTAACACGTCATTTGCGCGTATTTCATATATCCTTGCAGCCTGGCTGTACTGCCGGCGCTTTAGTGTGTGTTTGTGTTTGTGTGTGAGCGTGGGGTGTGTGTGTGAATTAGCGGCAAACGGATGTTGAATTGGTTTGCCTTCGCCTTGGCTTGCCAGTCAAGTGTGAAAAGATGTAGCAAATGTGTGGCAATGTTTGTGTGCAGCATCTTGTGGCAGGTTTTTCCTTACACCATGTTGACTGCTTGTTTTTATTTCCTTTCCGACGCTTTTCCTCATATGTGGCTGCCTGAGTATGGTTGTGTGTGTGAGCGACTCGTCCTGGCACGTTGGCACGCTTAAATCAAAGCAATTTGCCGCGCACAATCGTGTTGTAAATTATCGCCGCAGGATTTTGTTTTATTAAACTTGAGTGTGTCTGTGTGGCTGGATATTGGTTTGGGTGTGTGTGGATATACGGGATATGTAGACACTTCCTTCGAGTCTGACGTAAATTTGTGATTTTGTTGATTTGCTGTAGAATGAAATCTTTGCATATTAGGTTTAAAGTAACATCATATTTAACTTCAAACCTTTTGTGTAAGTTAGGGAAGATCCATTGGAACGTCGACGAGTGGATCACTGGGACCAGGCTCAGCTGGTTCGTCGCCTCCTTGTGGAGGTTGGTCATCATCGTCATCAGACTTCAAATGTATCACGGAACCTGCTAGCTCGTCAGCCATATTCAGATACTTGGTGTTTTCTTCTTCGGTTAGAATCTTGAAGGGCTGGTTTTTGCCCACAATTGCCACACAAATATTCTAAAAAATATCACATTTACAGTTTATAGCTTCGGAATATTGAAGCTCATATATCCTTACAAACGTAGCCGGATTGAAATAAAGAATCTTGTTATAATTTATTTTGCAACTGATTAGGTATCTTTCGAAACGAATTTGAAAAGAACTAACCATTAGCCACTTTGCTTACATTATGTTTATAAGAGAATTGAACATACAAAGACTTTGTTTAAACCTGTTGGCTAATAGCTGCCTTATCGTATTTTTGATTTAAATATTATATGATGCCTCAAAAGCTAATCATTTAATCACCAAATCTATCGATTTTCGATCCAACTGGTTCCTAAAGATAAAATACAAGGACGGATGGACATGGCTATACTCCGCTCACCCTCAGCCATTAGGTCTACCAAGCAGCTTAAAGCAGCTTAAGTCTAAGACCGGAGTCTTTGCAAGAGCATAATGATATACAATACTTGTAAGAAACCATACCAATTGAGCTAGTGACTCCTCTTTTTTGGCAGCTTCTTCGCTGGGCAACGAGCCGCGTATTGCCTGAATTCCGTGACACAAAATTTCATCCTTGCTGCATTGCTTAAAGGATGCTAGATGGCGTTCTAGATATGTACGCGCGCTTTGCGAGCGTGATCCAATCGACATTGCTTTGCAGCTAAAAGAGTTAGCCGAGGGCATTACTTGGTAGATATGCGGCCCCTTATCATCGTAGCCAGCTACCAGCATACCGACCCCGTAGGGACGTCTGTCATATCTCTGGGTAGTTGCTTGCATTTTATTACCCAGGTTGGTCATCAACCGGGACACAGGATACGACGCTGCGTAAGCGTGCTTATAACTCAGGCACTCCGAGCGCAGGTACCTGCTGAGTACCCGAGCGTCCGCAGTAATGCCGGCTATCGATATGCCCAGATGGTCGTCTATTGAGAAAATCTTTCTTTGCGAAGTAGAAAGTTCGGATGGTGGCTTGCAAAGGGCAACAAGAACGGCATAATCCGCACTCTTTAGCCCAACGGTGGCAGTTCCAAGTTTCACAGCTTCCATCGCGTATTCAACTTGATGTAGACGACCCTGGGGGCTCCATATGGTAACATCACTATCATATTGGTTACGAAACTGCAGATTTATTTATTTATTTAATGTGAAATTGAATATTCGTTAAATTCTTACCATTTTTCCACAATTTGCAAAACAAATCAATTATTTTTAAACAGAATGAAAGCACAATTTTACTGCTGCAACAATTTAATGGAAAACTAGAGATGAACGATAGATGTTCACGAAGCACATTGAACTTTCTGTAGCTGCCTATCGAGAAAGCATCGATGTTTTGCATTAGTGCATTTAAATCGCTGTTAGTCGCATCAAGGCATTTGAATAATACTGCAAACTACGAATCATCAGAGAAACAAATATTAAGTGTCGCTGTAAAAATAAATAAAACGAAATGCCACTTCCAACACATTTATGAAATTCCTGTTTCAATTCAATTTAATGCAATTTGACAAAAGCTTACATATATATAAAGTGCAGTTATCGTTATCGATACTGGTACGAAACTATAAATACTCGGTATTGATATGAGTTCGCATGAGTCATGATGTTCACTTAGTTAAGAATCTCATTCTTTTTTGTCGGTAGAACTATAATTTTATGCGGTGTCGAAAAATCTGCCATTTAAGTAGATCACACAATGCGACTTTTAATGCGTTTCGCCTTTGTGTCTACTACTTAAGCGTACGATTTTCCACTCCATACAATCACAAAAGCACTAAACAAAGGCAATCTTCTCAATGCCATTTTCTCAAGTAGTAAAATTAAAGGTAGAAATTCGTATTAGCACTGCCTTTTAATTGTTACTACTTAAGGAACTAGCATCCTTTTCATAACTTTTCAAATAATTCACTTCACTAAAAGAAGCACATGTGCTGTCCCTCTATTTCTCGCTAATGCTGATATTACAATGAAGTGCATTTGAAAGGGAAGCCCTCTATATATACGGATACATGCATCAAATCACTGCAGTTCTTATCTGAAAACAAATAATTTGCTGTCAGTGTGTTCATACATTTGGTGATTGTATTAATACAAAGATGCTGAGTAGGTAGTTATCTCTTTTCTTTGTCCTGAGATGTACTTGAGAAAGTGGGCTATGACAGATCATCCATGGAAAAAATGTTGGCATTTATAAAGTATGTCGAAAATTGGCACCATGTATTATAAAAGATTGGGTCGTCTAACACCCCTTTTATAACCAACCCACCTCCATTTTTCGAAAGACAAATAAAAGGTTTTGAATTACCCCTGAAACAGAGACAATACCACTAGAAGAATAATTGCCCTGTTATGTGGTTTTTACAAGCAATGAAAGAAAATTATATAATTCTTCAAAACATATGCCACTTAATGAGTTGGAAGTCTTATCTATGAAATTAATGTTTTAAAAAATATGGTCCCGGCTATTAGTTATATTGTTATCTAATTTGCTTTTCAGTCAACGGAAGCAAAAAAGAGAAATATGTTGACGCATAAATAATCGAATCGATAAGATTGATTTATATAAATATATAGGTGGGTGTATAGGTGCAAAGTAGCATGAATTAATATACATATACGTACATACGCACAGCTTTTCGCACATGAACTCATATGTGTGTATGTATATGTGTCCCTTGACTTAGTACACGTCGTTTTAAAAGGTAAATCAAACTGGGGATCGAGAGACAGGCAGCCGATTTTGCCAACACGCTTAACAATGTTGCCAAAATGCCATGACAACCTCACAACAACACCATGAAAGGCACAACAAAGGCGCCGGCAACAAAATGGCGTTAAAGCTGCCACGTCTGCCATTTTTTGTTCACATGTATGAGCGCGCTTTGACAATGAAAGGTATGTACTCGTCTGTGGGTGTGTGAGAGTTCGAGAGCTTGAATATGTCTTTCAAATGTTCATATGAATTTCCATTTTTTATCTTCAACATTTTTATAAGATTTGACAGCACATTTTTTGTGGCTCGCTTTTGAGTCAAAGTTGATGAAAATATTTCTTAAATTATTATGTGTTTTTCAATGTAGTTGGCTCTGAAATTTTGCTGCTGGAAAGAGTGAATCGTCAATACAGCTACAAAGCAGGAATTTTATGCAAAGTTTCGCCTTATTATCTGACGATGTTCATAAGAGGTGTGGTACGGCTAAATTGTCACAGGGTTCTAGATGTAGAAACTAAATTATTTACTGTAGATAAAAGAATTTTATTTATTTTTATATTTTATTATGTATTTGCTTTATTCCTAGAAGGTACAATGTAATCTTTATCTTCACACGAAACCACCAATTCTAACTTGACAAGGCAGCATTGTGGCAACAAAAAGTCAAATAAAATGATTAACTCCTATTCAATACCTGTCAATCCGATAATTGCCCGCACACTCAAACATTGCTTTGTGTTCTGACGAATATGTACGAGAACACCGTCTCGTTTAGTGGAAAATAAAAATGAGCTGTCAACAAATACAATAAGCAAGACCAACTGATGGCATAATAAACCAAATAAATGTTTTAACTACATCAACACTCAGCTTGGTCCCTGGGACCCAAACATAAAGTGTTGAAGCGCAAAGATTGATGATAAAAATGTCCAGAAACAGTTGGCCTGACCCCCAACGGGCAAGTGGCAAACTTTGCTCATTTTGCCAGAAATATCTCAAATATTTTCGACCAGCATCATCATTTCCATCATCAGCATCGTTGGCAACATCTTCATAATGCCGACCTAATGTTGACATTTCTCTTCAGTTCAATGGGCATCAAAATATCAACGTGTTTGTTATCCGCAGACAAAACGCCCACCCGCTGGCTTCGTCTTTTGAGAAATGAGATTGTGTGGCACATTGTTGGATTGGTGATTGGGCAGCTTGACATGAGGCACGGGCATGGCCTTTGTTTCAATGACTCGAAGCATCTTCTTGATAACTTGTATAAATAGCCAAACAAAACAGAGAGACAGGCGGACGAACAGACAGACAAACGTGCGACTCGTGCTGTTTGATTTGTTGATTCTTTTTTCATTTTTCGCTTCATTGCGGCAAGTAGTTCAATATTTCCAATGTCATTTGCTTGTCACTACGCACAAATATATATAGAAAATATATCGCCCCACTCTGAGCTTCTTGTCGATTACCGCCCTTTTAATGTCGAGCTCACATCATTAGGCGACGCCCGCAGCTCACGTCCAACAATGGAAAATGGTGCGCATTTCTCTTGCCGTTCTATTGATTTGCTTGCTCGAAAATTATTATCCTTATCATTGACACAAATCGGCATTTAATTAGTTCAATGCTTTTGTGTCATGTTTGTGTTTCTCATTGATTTGTTGACAATGCTATTAGAGACTGCTAAGTGGCTGGACTTGTGGTTTGCTCAGCAGTTGTCATGGGCATCGCCACTTGTCACTGGCACTGGATAAGAGTGTCGTCTGTTAAAGTCGGCGTCGATAATGCTATGTTCAGATTTTGACAGCGCTTTACTGTATTTGAATTACTTTCACCTATGTATGTCTGTTTTTGTGGACATTTTTTTAGCAAAAATATCAGCACAAAATGTATTTGAGAGTCTTGTCAATATATTATTCGCGTTAAGCTTAAAAATGTGCAGAACAATAATAGTTTATAAATAGTTTGTGACGGTCCAGAAGTTTTATATAACAAACAATGTTAGAAATGTATATATTTATAAATAAGTATATAGCCGGCTAGCTTAGGCCCAAAAAATACAGTGCTTTCGAAGTTCATACTCACAAATAAATGAACAAATGTTTTGAATGCTCCAAAAAGCTGCCTCGTTTTTTTTGTGCCTGTTACATAAGCAATAGTATCTATTTACCTGAGAGAAACAATATATTTGCCTTTACCTTTATCAAAATAATTGCCCACTTATGTGTAATAAATCATAAACATAATAAATTTCAATTAAATTCTGAATATAATTAAGTATTTTATCTATGTGCAAACAAACATGTTTTCGACTCGACTTACCACATTTTGCAATCGCCATTCAAATTGCTGTTGCCTTTTGAAAAGGAGTAGTTTGTCTGCATATAACCTTTATGTTTCACCTTTTCAAACTATTAATTACGTCTTCATTAATGTGCCATTAGAGGTAAAGGCGGTACAATGCGAACAACAACAAAAACAGCAATAACAATGAACGAAACAACAAGAACAACAACAGTTACACAAAAGTTTTGTCCTATAGTAGTTGCACATTGGCCTTTTGTGCTCAATAAATCTGCATAAAATAAATCCCCAAGTTGGCCGATGTCCTATGCATTGTACGTATGTCGCATCGGACTTAATTAACACGAAGCTCTGATAATTTATTGTCTAGTCAGCAGTAGAAAGGCTTTGCCCATATGCTTCCAATTAAATTTGTCACATGTTCATGTGTATCTTTAAGATACGGCCAGGACTCAAGTGCATTTGCGCTCCATTGTCTAAGCCGCTTAACGCAGCGCAAATGCGATTAGTCCAATGTCGACTTTTAACACTTAAAGTGCACTTGGCTAACGCCATAAACTTGGCCCACTGGGCGCCAACGAACAGAGCTCTAGAGGTGGCACAACTTCGTCCCAAGTACTATAAGAAGGGGGATCGAGTTATTATATCAAACAGTTAAGCTAAAACTTAGCTACCTAACTGCCGAAAATAGTGTTGGTTATATTTTGAATTTTGTATTTATATGAGAATAAAATCTTTATATAAAAATCTTTGTGTGTGTCAGTTAGAAATTATTTAATTTGATTTAAATGTTAATACATTAAGGAAAGGCTTCATTCGATGAATTGAAGAAACTTATTATATGAAATTATGACATTGTAGAAAGAAGAGATATGGAGAGTCAATCGTTTATTTAATGATAAATATTTAAATATTCTAGAGTTTCAGCATCTGCTGATTTTTTCTGTTGATTTGGAAAAGATGTTTTAGCATGGAGCATCGTATGTCAGTTTGTCCATTTATTTTCTGATTCCCTTCGATCGGGGTACGTCCTTTTTTAACAGTTGAGAGGGTATACTTTCGATGGCATATTCTACTACAGTAAATACAATGCACACAAGAAATCTGATATCTTCTTCAAAAGTTAGCATTGACCAATTGTACATACAATCCATAATATTGTCACCATAAGAGACAACATTTTAGGAAGACAATTCTTCATCCATTCTATGATATGATTTGATATTGTTTTTGTGTGTCTAATATTGTAACTTTTCTTACTACAGAACTACTAGTTAAGGAACTGGTTCGTAAGACCATACAACATTTCTGCACACCGACGAATGGTCAATACATGTTTGTGCGAGATATCTGTTGCATCTATATGTGCCTGTATGTGTGTGTGTGTGTTGCATTGTAAATGTCCTCGTATTTTATAGCTTAAGTTTTCAGATAGCCACGCCCAGCTCGCCAGGCACAGAGCCATAACAGCTGCCCTTTTGACATTCCCTGCCACAGCGTTTACTTTGTTTTCACTGCAATTTCTTCATGTTGTACACAATTAACAGTCATTGTGAGTGTATGTGTGCGAGTGTATGTGTGTGTGTCTGAGTGTGTGTGTGTCTGGAAAACGTTCTTTGACTTGCTGCATGTTTGTTTGTTTGTTCGACTGTTTGTTGGGCTACGGAGTGGTCGAAGCTTGTGAGTATGTGTGTAAGTAAGTCCTGTGTGCGCTCCTTGTTGGCTTGTGGGCGCGGTTGATTGTAATATGCATTTTAGTGGATAGCTTGTTTGCCTCGTTTGTTGTCCTGCTTGTTAAGGCTGCTGTGCTATATAATGGGTTACATGCTTGCTGAGGGTAAGGTCAGTAGTCTTCTGGGGCATCTGTTGAGGTTGCTAGGAAACAGGACTACCTATCTAATGTATGTATGCACAGATACATTGGACCACAGTTGATCCAAACTCATAGTCGTAAAACATTAAACTGAAGACTTCGTCACATATACCTCATTAAATTACAAATAACTTCATGCTTCTTTTGAGCCTCCTTAAGCAAAACGATACGAATTTTCAGTTTGCATTTGGTAACTTAATTTTATAAAGAATATAAGAATCCATTAGGGATCTTATGAAAAATACAATTTAGAAATCACACAGCAATTTATTAAAGTATCTCACCAAGTCAAGCAAGCAGTCCAATGCCTTTAATCGTAGTCTGCTAAGTTGGTAGCTAAGAGTAGTGCAAGAATGTTGGAATAGAGCTTTCTCTATTCTATAATTTATACAAAACGATGTCGAATTTCTCAATCTAAAGAAATAAGAATTCTTCACAAAATAATTGTCCCATAGCAGAACGTCCTATTTAAAGCTAATATTTACAGGCATTTTAAGCGACACAATGTTCGATTATCCATTTGCAAGAAATAAAGAAAAACACACGTAAAAATGATGTCAGACGAACACATTTCGAATTGCTGCACCCAGTCGAGCTATCAAGAGCAGTTGCACTGAGGACAAGTGGCCAGGGCTATGCGAACAAATGATTTAGAAAATGATTTATGGCACATTCATCTAATTACCACGATACACAGGCAAGCTGGTTCACAGGCGCACACAGCGAGCTGGTCGACAGGATGGCAAAGCAGAAAGCCAAGGATCCACTGCTGATGACAATTGTGTCAACTTGTTTGGATGAGTGTGGGAGGGTGGGGTGGTGGGCGAGCTCTGTGTGTGTGTCGGTAACATCATTGCTGACATTAATGACGCATGCCATCAGTCAGTGTGTGCCACACACACACACACACACAGACACATTGAACTAGGATCCCATCTTGCTAAGCCTTTTTTCGCGATTGTAACGCATCAATCGTCATCAGAGCCGGGGAGTGTGAATGAGGGTGTGAATGGATGTGCCACGTATTAATATCACATCAATTATAATTTTCTTTTGGCAGCACTGTTGACATCCGTATTCGCTTTAGTTTTGTGATTTGTTGCAATTTTACCCTCATGCGTGTGATTGGCAGTCATGTTGCTCTTGCGTAATCAATGTATCAATTTTTCAATGATATTGCAGTTACCGTTTGTGGGCTACCGATGTGGTAAGGATAAAAAGAAATGAAAAATGCGGAAAGGTAACAAAATGCATGTAACATTTTTATTGATTTATCATTATGGTCGTGTTTGCTTGTCATTTGTCGAGCACTGTCCGTCGGGGACCGCTGTCAGTGACAGTTTTGGCTAATGTGAGGATTTGTTTTGCTTTGTATTTTTGTTGCAATTACTGGGTTCAGCGATTATAGAGCGTTGCCAGTAGAAACTATTTTCTGATTTACGTGCTAGATAGCATGCAAACAGGTTGGTATTTATGTATGTAGATTGTTCCGAATTTTACGCAGCAATGGTTAATAGAAAATAATTACTTACATAAATAAAAATTATATGAAACTAGATGTGTGATTATAATAAAATCGTTTTCTACAATAAGCTTAGCAATAGATGAAAAATGTCCTAGTTATTGTTGCAGTAGACATGTTAGTTATGGTTGGAAATAGGGTTTCTATATTGGAATAATCTCAGCGCTTTAAAGACCAAAATATTTTAAAGTATTTCACAATTCCCTTCATAATAGCAACACCTGCATGTCTATGTTTTTGTTGTTTTTTTTTATATATATATTTTTTTATTTTGAGAGACAGGAAGAAATCAAAATCCAATTCAAAGCAAACTTCTCGTTACAACAAAAACATTTGTGAACAAACCGAAAACAGAAACCAATGCTGCTCAATATCATGGCCGCCGGCTGTTGTCTACAACGATGTGCTGCGTCTTCTCCAGCATCTGTCAGAAAAATAAACAAAACTGCAAATTTTATCGTTTTGAACGTTTATGCGCAAATTGCTTCCAGGTTTTAGCGCTGTCTGTCGCCTTATCGAATTTCAGACAACGGAGTAGAGGTGGAGGATGAGGCTAAGGACGATGGCGATGAGAATGGCAACGTTGACAATAGCAAAGATTTTGCGTGGTAAAGTTTTCTTGCTCAAGGCGTGAAATGAAATCGACAGCATTTTGTATGTTTGTGTGTGTGTGTGTGTGTGTTGAAACAGCAATTGTCACAACTCTGGGTTCATGGTAAACTTTTTACTACAGGAAATTACTTTAATTTGCCAACTCAGTGCGCGTCAGCTTTATCAAACTATCTAACGACTTGTGTTAATGTAGCCGACAAATATTTTCGACTTAAAGTCAATAAAGCAACTTCATCATACACGTATTGCCATATGTATGTATGTCTATTACTGAAGTTGATGAAGCTTGGTTGGTGTGGGCGGAGGCGCTTGCGAAAGCGTTGGTGTTGGTGTTGGTGCTGGTGTTGGCGACACACCTAAGTCACTTTGATGGCGCATAAGTAAGTGCCTATGAATAATTCATGCGCTATTTATACAAAATCGAAATGATAATCGTGCACTTTAGCATTTAAAGCAGCTGACAGTGGCACAGGAGGCGGTCTGGGTTTGTGGCAGAGCAAACAAATTTACATAGCTATGGTGCGGTAGCTGCCAATTTTTGGGGGAACTACAGTGTACTTGGAAACTTTAGTCAGTGAATAAGTCCACAAGCTTTTTGACTTTGACTATCTAAGGATGTGCTAGAGATTTGTTTGCCTTGACATTAATTATACAAAAATTGATGCAAAGACTTGCAGCCTTAACGTTTTCGTTCTTTTGAATCTATTCAAAAGAATGCAACTCCTTCCTTCATGGCATGCTTAGGAGGCCACAAGATGGAGAGTTCATACTGTAGCTTAGAAGCGTTTTCTAAACGGTGATTGATTTAGTATATTTATTTAGATTGTGTTACTTAGACTCAGTTGATAGAAACGAGAGTTCATCTCCAGATTTCAGAAAGTTTTACTCCTATTTTCTAATTTTAAAATCCTTTAAGCTTAAGCTGAACTTTGAAAGAAAATATACTTATTTAAATAACGTTAAGATAACTAAAGTTTCGAGTAAATATTTTTCTGTGTGTTCGATTTGCCCAAAATGTTGATCTTTTCATCGTATCAATTATGCCATATCCATATCTTTACCTAAAGCAAGCTAAGCTGGTAAGTGTTAGTACCGGTTTCCATTTCCTTACCATTGCCATTTACACACACAAACACACATACGAGTACACTTACAGTTATGTGCAAGCATGCAGAGGCAACGATAACACGCCTCACTAGGCACCAAGCCTAGAGTTCGCAGCAAATGATGCGCGTATGTATGGGTGAGACGAGAAGCCTGAACTGAAACTCAAGAAGGCAGAAGTCTTGTATGCAGATGTGAGCAGCAAATGGCGGCACTTATGCCGAACATTTATGTGAATCGATGTTGAATCTCTATCTGTATTTATTCATAACTACAATTGTGCTTAAACGGCTTTCCTTCCTCACACGCCGACAATCCGACGCACTGGCAAGCTGTCAGCCATGAATATTTCCCTTTAAATTGTGCTGTTGAAAGAAAATCACACACACACGCACACCCACACACTTAAACGGATTTGCATGCTCTTCAGCTATTTCTGCCTTCGTCCTTCAGCCTTCAGCTTGGTGCATTGTTGTCAACAGCTGCTGAAATGCATTGCCATTCACTTGACAGTTGATAAACGACATGCAGCGAGTACTTAGCTCTCCAGCCTGTACTCAACTGAGCTGAGCTTCTTCTGCCTTTCATCCATACATACATACATACTCGCACATACATATGTAAAAATGGCAAGCGAGCTGTGAAAACTACTATTATTCAATGCGCGTGCAGCTCAAGTGCCGAGTGAGTGATGATTGTGGTCTGACAGTCGTGGCACTCCCCCTTTCTCCGAATGCCTCTTTTGTTCTGATTTGATCAAGAACTTGTTGCTGCGCTTATAAAACCCTTTGCATTTTTTATGATCCTTTGCCATAATTGCCGCTATTTATGTCCCCACTCACACACACCCAAATGATTTAACGACCCAATAACATGCCGTCTGCTTATCAGGCGCCACATTACCAAACTCTGGCACTTCGCTGCCGTTAAGCCCTTTAAAATTTATGTCAAATGCATTTGTAAAATATGCCAAACGTACGAGTGGCAAGAAACCGATTTCTGTGCCATTTAAAATATTCTTGCACAGTGCTCTGCCAGCATGCGATTGTGAAAATTTCTCATTCCCATAGAGAAAGCTAATCGCATAGCTGATTTACTGGCGGTAGGTGATAATTTTAAATATCATTTTGTAGTATCGAATAGAAATTTGCTACACAGAAAAGGTTATCATATAAATATCCTTTTCTTTTTAATGATATTGATATTTTGGCAAAATTAGTTTATTGAATTCAAAATATTCATCTTTCAAATTAATACAACGATCAAGAAGTCTTTTGAATGACTTCAATGTCTTTATAGCGATTTCCATTCATGGCCAATTGTAATTTTCTAAAAGGGTAATAGTCCCACGAAGCCAAATCAGGCGACTTTAGGGAGTGGTTGATGATTCAAATGCGGTTAAAAACCGGTCATTAGCGTCCACCAATGAGAGCAGTTTTTGGTTATCAATATCAATTTATATATATTAAATTCCATGTCAAGTACATTTTCAAATGCTTCTTCGTTAATGTTCGCTGCCATTAATAAACAATCGTTATGATAGCCTTAAAACTTGTTTGAAGAGCGATATTTTGAAATACTCCTGTTTACTTTTATTTAAATATTTTTTGCCTTACCATTCAAGCCATACAAGAAAGTTGGTTAACAAATATAGACGTTATTGTCATTTAAGTAAAAGTGTGGCATTAATAAAACCTATTGTTTCCATACAATTAGTTTATATCGTCTTCGAACACTGTGCACTTTGGCAACGGTACTCTTAAGCGTTTTTCTTTTTTTATTTTCATTTTATTTTTTGTACCTCGAAGTACAAACAAAGTACGACAAAAGTCTTTTCGCATGGCCGTGCCGTTGGCTGAGGCAAACGTTCGTGCACGGAAAATGTAATTTTTAGTGTAAGTCGCACGGATTGCTGGTTGGTTGGTGGAAGGGAGAGGGAAGTGAGAGGGGGAGGGGAAGGTTGTGCCTGATGCACATATGCATAAGTTGCAAATGCAACAAAATGGCAACGACGACGTCCAACGGCTATGGTGGCAACATTCCATGTGTGTTGTCTTTATCAGTGCCATCGTCATCGTTGTCGTTGTCGTCCCGTATGCGTCCTGTTTTTTTTTTGCCAGGCTTTTATAGAAAATACATTTTCGCATTTTGCCGGGTGGCACATTGAAGGAGCGAAAACTCTGACTTGCTCGCCGCCACTCGTCCTGGACTGTTTTTCATCTTTTATCTTATGCAAATAATGCATGCTGCATACGAAAATGCTTCCTACTTACCAGGTAAAGGAATGCGTATGTGTTGGTGCTTAGGGGGTGGGGTGGTTGCCTCTTGGGCAAGGCAGTCAAGCAGGTGTGTGGCCCGATACGTGATAGTGTGCCAAATTTTGGTACAAATATTTTTGGGGCGTGACGTAACATAAATATGCGTGGTGGTGGAAGTTCTTAAATGAACTTTAAAGTTCAATCATGAAAAAAAGAAAGCATTGATCACAACAATTTTAACAGGCTGGCACATCCCCAAAAGGCAAATCAATACGCACTTCTGTGCAAATATGTGCCGCAGCCTTTCTGTTTACCTCCCCCGACCAATACCAATACTGCCTTTCTGCCAGCCTGGCAGCCCACCAGCCTGTGCATTCGATATATATTGTACAAATAAAATGGCACCAACAAGCACGCACCATATTGTATTTATGTAAATTTATTTCCGTTACATTTCCGCCTTTCAATTGAAAATCGTCGTGTGATTTTCTTTCTTTTCCATTGCGTATGCCCCAAATGCCGTTACAACTGCTATTGTTGTTGTCACAAAAATCTGAAAAATATCAAAAAAAAAAAAAAGAAAGTAAAACTACCAATATGCAGAGGACATTTATAATGCATGATGGGTGAGGGGAGGGTCGCTCAGAAACAATTGTAGTCAAGTCAATTTGAATAACAGATTTTTGTTTTTCAACTGCATGAGAAATTGAATTTCTATTTAATTTACTCTGTAGGACTCGCATTGTTGGCTAAGTGGAAATAAACTGTAAGCCATCAAGCTTGAAAGAGATTCATTTGACTATAAGTCCACTAGCTATAACAATAAATGTTTTCCCGCGTATGTATGTAAGAAGTTGCAAAGGTAGGAAAAGGACCTGTCGCTGAATACGGAAGCAGGATCTTTTTGAAAGATCTAGGCTTCCTAAGACAAGTACAGAATATGCAAGAGGAATATAATGAAACTTAAGTAAGCTCTACTGTAACCATAATTAGGTAATGAGTTGTTGTATGTATAGGTATACTGGTTTGTAATGAAATGGCTTGATTTGTACTTATATTAAATGTATAATTCTTAAATAAATTTTTGGCTGGAGCACTGTCATCAAGCACTGCCTCTTGAATCGCCGAAAAGCTGATGCAGCTTAAGATTCGTTTCATAATCTTTCTTTCGAAGCCGCCAGTATAGCCTGATAACCTGACAATGTTTTTTTTTCCATACTTCAGCACCTTAAAGGAGCACGGAGAAGATAAGGGACTTGTAAAGATTTTGCTTAATACGACGAAAGAGGGATCTGTCCATTAACTATTTTCTGATCCAATCATAATTCTAGTTCTTTATAGTAATGGCACCAAAGAAACTGTCTGTCACGCCTAGCAACGCACATACTTTGAGGTGTACTGTATTTGTCTGAATACAATTCTTTGTGGAATTTCATTGTTTATTAATTTAGAGTCAATTTACAAACAATTGAGAACTTAAACAGCTGCTGCCTACTGTCCCAATTAAGCTCGGAGTAAGCCGCATACAAACAATTAGTCTTCACCCTCCAGCTCTCAAATTCTTAAATATTCAACGTGCATTGTTCATGTGAGCATCAAAATTAAATTTTCAGTTGGTAGCTACTATCATTGGCCATTTGTGTATGTTCCGTTGGATGTATAGGTATATATGTATGTGTACGAGTATGTATAGTCACACACATATATATATGTATTGTGTGAGCTACAGTCAACACAACAGCCAAATTCATTTCATTTACCTTATTGTCATATCAAAATTGTTATGCTCTTGGCCTTTGTTGTTGCTAAAAGACAAACAATAGCAGCTCATTGTTTTTCAAACAGCCAGCAGATGCACACGGAAGACAAGCTTCGTTCCAAATACATACCTATATGTGTGTGTATTTATGTGCGTATGTGTGCCTTGTTGGTCTATTCATTAAACTTAAATGCTGATAAGCGTATGGATAGGAAATTGAAAAAAACACCAAACTCCAATGCCTTTTCATTTCAAAGAATTTGAGATAGCACCGTGCATGTGTATCCGACAGTTGCTCGCGGCTCATTATTATTATTGTTAGCATTATTTGCGCTCCTGAATTTAATGAACAGTTTCCAGCAGAGTTTCCAGCTTGCGAAATGCAGTCGGTGCTGTGGTACTGAAGCACCAGCACTACAATAGAAAGAGCTCATCAATGCAGTTGGTTGGCTACCCATCAAATTGTGCCATTGTGGGGCGGATGTGGGGGATTGCGGGGCAGGTTGTGAGGGTGTCTGTATGTTGATATTGCTGCACAAGGATGTTGCCTCAACGTATGGGTTTAATTTCCTGCGGCATGCAAGTTGCCCACACATTCATGCCCACAAACAATTTGCGGCTTAATGTGCTTGCAGCGAAACATTTTACAACACTGGCAAACTCATTTTCTGCAGTCTCAGCCCTGTGAATCCAGCACCACGTCGACTCGACTCTGTTACACTATAAAAACTTTTGTGTTGATACTCCTAAACTTTTCATTGACAGCAGCGAGCCGTGAATGTTGCTGTTCTGCCAAGTGTTGCATCATAATCTTAGGAAACAAATAAAAAAACCAAAATAGACCGCTTCAGAACTTGGCGGCCGCAAAACTTTTGGCAACACCATCAGCGAACAGCGCCAAGAAGTTTGCCGTAGTGTATGATGAGAGGCGGTGGCGACCAGCTGACTGCATTGGCACATTCATCATTTTTGGTAACTGGGCAGACACAGCTCCAGCAACAACAGATGTTGGAGCAACAGCAACAACATCTTGTCACATGTCACGTCGCCTGCTCCATTCTGTTGCTCTTCGGGGTGGAGAGGCTGGCCAGCCACGGCTGCAACCAGATCAACGAAATTCTGGGCCTGCTGAAAAGTTTTGCATGTGTGAGCGTATGCGTGTGTGTGCGTGTGTTTGTGCAGTGAATTATGTGACTAAAGCTTTAAGAGCGCTACAAAGTCCGTAAATTTTGACGAATTAGGACTTCAGCCTAAAGTCTAAGGGTTACTAACTTTAATAACATAATTAAACTGCGCTAAAAACTCAACTAGTTTTGTTAGAGGACCAGAAATACAGATCAGAAAATAACATCTAGGCCTCCGATAACCATCGGGAAATATTATCATAAGTATATGATGATCCCAAAAAGCTGATTAGTTTCTTAACAATTTAAAGAGAATAAGCAATCGAGCACAACTAATGCATGACCGGTTGTCAGTAAACTACGACTATATACTTATAGACCTTTGCGGCTTGTTTTTTGGCTAAATGTTATTGTTATATACTTTTAATTGAATAATTTTTGTTTATTTATTGACTGAATCTTTAGTTATAAAACGAAAATTGTACAATAAAATAAAACACAAAACTACAACCAGAATTTCAAGATGGACCTAAATTGGTTTACCACTCTGTTTCGCAAGCTCTGTAGCTATCCGATCCTCGCGATACGTTTTTATGTTTCTGAAATCTCCATTCCAAGGACATACGCGCAGGACGTCGACATTTCGGGCTGGCAGATAGGCGTAGAAGCCATCTCTTATAGCTGCATTGTTGCAGGATATGCAGTTCATGGCATTCCATAGGTGGGATATGTGCTGCATCAACTCATTGTTCAGGAGGCGTTTGTAATTATTCTTCACCGTTTCTGCCTTCACCATCAGCTCCTGGTGCCTACCGTAGGTGGTTGGTTCCAGTGGTACATCGTGCGCTTGTAAATTCGGTGGAGTCGATTGCATTGCAACGATAGCACTAACCATAGCTTGTGCACGCTTAATGAACTGCGCAATATTCTTTTGGGTATAACGCTGGCCGTAGCGTCTCTTGATCCATTCGCGCATCACCTGAAGCTTGTGGGCGTTGGGAAAACTGGCGAGCACAAAGCGCTTGTCGCGGCGCAATAGTCTCAAGCCATCCTGTAGCATTCGATCCATCAGCTCTATATCGTTGGCATCAAAGTAGGTCTGGTCGTATTGCAACAAGCCCTCCTCGGTTACATTGTCGTTCTTGCACGCTTTGCCACCCTTTGTTACCTTCTCGTCCTTTGTCAGCAGCTGATACGCTTGAAGGGACTTGCTCCACATGTTCTTTGCGCAGGTCGCAATGGCATCGACCACCTTGGCGCGGGGACAACGTTCGATAAAGCTGGCCGACGTGCAGCTACAACAATTTGAGTTGGAGCTGCGCAAAGACCGGACGGCCTGGCGCCGAATCACGCAGTCCACTGTGGGGGGTCTGTACTCGTCGTGAAAAGTGTGCTGATATTGGAATCGATAGGGTTTATGTAGCTGCGCGGCTATGAAGCATTGCTTGCCTGCCTTGTGGGTGTTCGACACGCGCCTCTTGCAACTGCAGTTCGAATTATTTACATGCACGTGATCGCCGGGCAATATAGAGACTCTGCGTTTCTTCGGTTTCGTTGGTTTCGGGCGATGTTTTAGATGACTGGGACAGGCTGCGTTTAGTTTCTTCTGCTTTAATACCTCCGCTGGATCTTTTCCCAAGACATCAACGCCACCTACTGAGCGCAGAGTTCGCTGCTCGCTCAGTCGAACTACTTGCCCCGAGGTGGCAGATTTGGTGCGTCCTATATCGGTGTCTTCAATCATAAATTTGACTTCATCCTCCTGCATGGTGGTGGGTACCCGACTGGCGCATAGCTCGCAATTTTTCATTACAGTTGTGTTTGTGAAATCCATTTGCTTTAGTTTCTGGCATCGTTGCGTATATTCCTCGATTTCCCTGTCCAATAGGTCGATAATGCGAGAGTGGCGTTGCTTGCTCTGTCGACCGGTTACGTCAACCATTTCGATGCAACGATCGCGAGCCTTCAGAGTCATCTCATCCTTTATTAATTGCTCCTGCTCCTGCATAAACGTGTGATAGGCGCATAACTGGTCGTGGTTTACTACCTTCGTGCCACAATTCATTTGATGCCAGTAGTCATCTATAACGCCATTGACGACCTCCTTGATCAACCTGAGCACCGGTTGAAGCTTGTAATCGGCGTACCAGCGTTTTTCTCTTTTGATATTAAATTGCTGTTGCTTATGTGCAGGCCAGAAGGGAAAGTGTGCAATGACGTCTGGATACTTGCATATGAATTTATTCTTTTTGGGCTTTTGTGGTCTGGGATGACGCAAAAAGTATGGCATCACACTGGGAAGATTTTCCATTCGGCCCGGTACATGAAACTTTACTGTGCCCCGCCCTCTGGCTTCCTTAGCCTTTTCCACCCGTCGTTGCCGCAATTGGCGCATCTGGCGTTTGTTGAGGTGTCCTGGTGGCAAAATCCGATCTAGCTCCCGTAAAGTCAGTTCCAAATCAAGATGTTGAATGCTAGACATTAAGATCTGTTCGTAGGTTGTGTATTTTGTTTTTGTTTCCATCTCTGCTTCTGTCCCCGTTCTATAGAAGCCTTCGAGCAAGAAATATAGAAAGGCAATATCATCCCCTCGACTATGAATTATCAGTTTCTTAAGTGGCCTTCGATCAATTAATGGGACTATTCCTAGATCAGTTAGGCATTTACGTACGCGAAACGTAGTACCCTGCTCGTCATCATCTCTTAGCGCATCGGGTAATATTTCAATCGCTCGAAGCTGTTCGACTGACAACTGGCGATACCAAGGAGCCACATCATATACTGTAAGCGCATCGGCTAGATCTTTCTCTTTCTTGCGCAGCATTGTCTGATTGCGGTTTATTTAATTATATGATAAAATCGTGGAATGGGTCCTTTTTTTTTGTTTTTTAAGAACCAGAAGGTTTTAAACTAAAAATTTTAAATGATTTGGCAGCACTAAAATTTTTTTGATGTGTTTAAGTACACATGTTTTTTATACAACTGTCATTTATAGCCGTAGATTGCTACGATAAATGCATGATTTTGTAGGATCCATTTGAAAAGAAATAACGTAAACATACTTTTAAAGCAGAACAGCTAGTGCCACCATCTATAGATTTGTCTTATCCATACGTAAAGCAAATTATAATTCTACACCATGTACATATAGCATCAGTGTTCTATGAAGCTGCTATAGGTTCGATCATTATAAGTTCCTCTTACTTTTTATCGTAACAAGTGTGGGGCTTGGTCTACTACTTTATCGATGAATATACGTATAGGTTTTCCTAAAGTTATAGCCAAAATATATTTGGCAACATGTTTTAATGAATCTACTGCGCACGTCTTGCCCTTTTCGTCGTTCCGTCTTCAGCTCTGTAATACCAGATCTGCTGACTCTGCTTTCCTAGTCGAATGAGCTTTCTACGATTATATTGCTATATTAAACTGTCTATGTCAGGAAACCCACTTATAAGTAATATGAAACTCTTGTATTAATACAAATATGTATATACACATTGGTGGATTTGAAAAGACGGTTTTTAGATTTTGTTAAAATGTGAAAATATTTTATTAAAATAATTTACATAATTTAGTTCTAGGTCGGAACAAAATTATCTCCCATTCTGCCTGTGTGTGTGCTTTGTATGTTTGTGTATGTGTGTGTGTGCGACCGATAATAGCGATGTGTTTGCAATGGTCAGATCTTAACCCACGCGGACGATGCGACGGTTGCCGCGACGGCCACGACGAGCGCGCCTGCGTCCACCGCGACGACCAGCACGCCTGCGACCACCGCGACGACCACCACGTCTGCGACCACCGCGACGTCCGCCCCGACGACCCTTTCGGCGGCCGCTGCGACTTACACGGCGACGTCTGGCACGAGCATCGTCCTTATTGGTGGTAGCTTTAGTTCCGGAGACTTTGCTATCCACGTCGGCATTTGCTACTTGGTTGTCCTCTTTGCGAGCCTCTTGCTCAAGCTCTTTATTATCGTCTTCCTGATCCTCAGCCTGATCTTCGTCCTCTTCCTCTTCATTTTCCTGGACGGCTTTCTGCAGGTCTACGTTTTTCTTCTCAGTCTCGTCATTGCTGCGACGAGCGGCGACTCCGCGATTTCGCTGCGCTGCCGCATCTGTGGCAACTAGGCAGCAAAGCGCCAGAAGCGCAAAGACTAATGTGTATTTGGTGGACATGTTCGAAGGTGGTGATCTGTTGCCCCAACTGTTGCTCGTTAAAGGCAGGAAGTGTTTGTGATGCCATCGTTCTGGCATCACCCACTTTTTATACCAACTGCCACCTGCCGCTTACCAGTTGACAATGTTGCAATGCAGCAACCAGCAACTGTTCAAATGTTTACGTGCTGCAAGTTGTCTATTGACTTCTTTTGCCGTTTAACCCCATAACGAACGACTGGGGCAGCTGTGTTTGTTTCCTGACTCCGTTAGCTGATGCTGCTGGTATTAATTTGATCTTTTGTTTGCCCTCCAGCCCACTCTTTTTTCTATTTGCGCAGCCACAAGACAATTTTCTTTTGCTCCCACATAGTACACTCTATTTTCTGTATGTGGCTGCTTACGCTTCATTTCCTTACAAATTGCTTGCATTTTTCCACTGCTGCTGCTGCTCCTTGGACAAATAATTGGGTTCTCCATTGCATGCCAACCCGTTGGCAAAAGGAAATATCATTTAATGCGGAAATGCAGCTAACACAAAAAATAACGTAAATAATCGAATTTTACGGAAAATAAAAAGGCAGAAGGAGAAAATAAAACGTTTTTATATACCATTTTGCTTGATTTACTCGCCCATTCTCTGTTTGCTGACCACCATCCCACTGCCTAGAGTCATTGTGGGTGTGTTCCACAATTGTCCTTCCAGAGCTGTGGCTGCGCCAGCAAGATACGTATAAACACACTGTATAAGAGCTCTTGAAAGAGCAATTTGGAATTGAAATAAGTTCAGAAGCAAGGAGCTATGTTGTATGAAAACTAACTACGTAACAATCCAGAAAGTTATCTACATATAATCGGGATGCGTAAATGAGGATAAGTTCAATTAAAATGGTAGCCACTTATGAGGATCCACGTAAGTCGATTTTACATTTCAATTCCACCAAGTTGTTGCTTCATGCGAACACTTAAAAAATATGAGCTTGGAACATTGATCTACAATCTTATCGCAGCATAAAGAGAGCTGAGAGGGTGTTGGGGTCAACATGAATTGCACAAAATCTTAATATGCTATAAATATATTTATACAAATTTGGGAAATTCAAATGAACAGCTATAGATATTCAGCGTTACCAATTAGGATATATTAGAAAATATACAAAAGCTGTTGGTGGAAAATTTCCTAGCATATAAAACAAATTTGAAATGCCAAAGATACATTTTGCATTACACTTCTGGATATGGTTATTAGTCGCTTTCTTATTCGTCAACCGTGGGGAATTGTTATTTCTTCTGTAGCAATGCAAGAGTCTAGCCTCTTAGCTTCTCTCCGCATTCTTCTAATCATACCAGAACTGTGTAATGGACTTCATCACCTTGGAAGCTATTCCAGTGAAAAGTCCAAAGGGTACTACGTTAATACCTCAACGTGTAAAGTTCCCCATGTAGATCTCTTTGGAATAGAAGTTAAGGCGATCTGGCATTCACGGACTGCCAAACAATGCACAGATAAGCAAGATCTGATAACAAGAGCTTACGATTCCAAACGCCACCAATATGTAATGTATGTGAACGAAGGCGTTGGAAGGAAGGCAGACCCTCAGATGATGTATGACAAATCGAAAAACAATCACTACAAATGCACTTATAGAAGCATTAAGCGAGCAGGGGAGGACAGTGGGGCGGACATGAATTACACGTAAGTTTAAATGGATCGAAATATAGGCAGCCCTAGAAATTGACCCATTTTCTCTTCAATCATAAGAATATCACCCTAAGACGAGAAAATCTGAATACTTTTATGATTTTCTTTGTTCTTTCGATTTTTTTAAACTTCGATTTTTTAGTTTGGAAATGTTTGTTGTCAATTCACGTTCAAAGATTTATATTTTTTCATATATATATTCCTTATTATACCAAAGCATTTCTAAAATTTAAATGTATATAATTTTATGTTTTAAATTTATTTTTTAAACAAGCAGTTTGATGATAACGAACAAAGATTATGTAAATAATTGGCTTACAATATTCTCAATATTCTCAGAAACAAACTGGGAAGTTTCTAACGAATTTATGACGAATTTATGACAATTCATAACTTACAGACTAAGCGTAGATACTCCTTTCAAGAGCGAATACTATGTGCCGACAGATGTGGAGGGAATGATTGTAAAATGTGAGACTATCACTGGTCAGCTATTACAAGAAGATGCCTTTTCTTTTGTTCAGTCTCAGCCCGAAATGACGCAGTTACCGTTGCCGTTAAAAGCGCAGCGACTGTTGCAATCACCTTTAAAGTCACTGCCACAGCCGCCGCGCAAGCCCAACGTCATAATGCTGGGCATTGACAGTCTCTCGCGCATTAATTTCCGGCGGACTATGCCCAACATGCTGCGGTATGTGCAGCGGTCTGGTTGGTTTGAAATGCAGGGCTACAACAAAGTGAGTGACAATACTTTTCCGAATCTCCTCGCCCTGCTTACGGGTTACACTCCGGAGAGGACCGAATCTGAAATTTGCAATTTAAAATCGGTGGGCTGTCTCGACAAGCTGCCCTTCATGTGGCAGCTTTACAAGAAGGCCGGCTATGTGACAGCCTATGCCGAGGATATGAGCTACATAAACACATTTGACGATGATTTCTTTGGTTTTCTGCAGCAGCCTGTAGACCACTACTTGCGTCCATTTTACTTGGCTATTGAGAAAAACTTGCCAATTGTGGAGCGATTTTATCGATATAACTGCATTGGGAGGCGTTTTAATGTGGATTATATTTATGATTATTGCCAGCAGTGCTTCGAGCATTACAAGAACAGCACGAATCCCCTATTTGGCCTGTTTTGGACCTCCAGCGTTACGCATGACATTTTTGAAGCGGCACAAACGCTGGAACCCACATTACTAGATTATATGGAGCGGTTTGAGAAAATAGGTCTATTCGAAGAATCAATTGTTATTTTCTTCAGTGATCACGGCATGCGTTATGGTCCATTACGCGCACTACCTCAGGGTTTTTTAGAGGAACGGTTGCCAATACTGTTTATATGGCTACCCGTCTGGTTTCGACAACAACATCCGGAGATAGTGAAGGCATTACGTGCGAATAGAAATCGCTTGTCATCGACCTTTGATTTGCACATAACACTGCAGCATATTCTACAGTTGGGCGAAGGAAAACCAATGCCGTTGGTCCTGCCAAAGGACTGTCCCCATTGTCAAACACTCTTCAGACCTCTAGCAGAGAATCGTACATGTATGGATGCTGGGATATCTGATCACTATTGCACATGCGATCCCTATGAGACATTGACTTTGTTTGAGGCAAGGAAGTTGCCAATAGCTCAGCAAATAATCGATCAAATTAATAATTATTTGCACACCAAATTAAGGCAATATCCTTGTAGCAACTTGACCTTAAACAGAATTAAGCATGCCGAAGCTCGATCCAAAAACCATCAGACATCAGATGGAAATTTATATCATTTTCATTTCTTTGCTAATCCGAAAGATGCAGAATTTTCGGCCACTGTTCGTTACAATAGTGCTAAGAAAAAGATTGAAGGATTGAGGGTAGAGTCGATCAGTCGCCTGAATCGATACACCGATGTAACAGAGTGTATACGAGATAAAAATGGTAAAAAGTTTTGTATCTGTTTGGAGTAGACTTTAAATAAAAAATAAGTTACTAATATTGCATGCAAATTTGAGAGAACCTTGCCTCTTCAATTAAACTCGCTTGAATGTAATTATTCGCAGGTTGGCATATACAAATGAGGCTTGTATAAAGAAAGATATTTATATATTTATTATTTCTCTTCCTTAATGGAAGTGGTTAACTTTTCGATTTCATTTCTCATTATGTAACTACACTTGCTACGGGTCATGAAAACTGCTATCAATTGCTGATTATCCCAGCCAACGAATTAAATGCAATTAGTCTCACGCTTCATAAACTATTTTGAAACGCTCTTTAACAGAAAGATCTTTGTTATATATCTTCCATAATGGAAGTGGTTACCTTGTTAATTTTACTGCTCGTTTGTCTACCTAGACTAGCTACGTGTCATAAAAAACTTCCCCGTTTGAGTGAAAAACCCGAAGGATTCTACATTAATACTTCAACGTGTAAGGTTCCTCATGTGAAACTGTTTGGCAAAGATCTCTTAGCCATTTGGAATCAATTGTTATTTTCTTCAGTGATCATGGCATGCGCTTCGGTCCATTACGCGCACTACCTCAGGGTTTTTTGGAGGAACGGTTGCCAATACTGTTTATATGGCTGCCCGCCTGGTTTCGACAACAACATCCGGAGATAGTGAAGGCATTACGTGCGAATAGAAATCGTTTGTCATCTCCCTTCGATTTGCACATGACACTTCAACATATTCTACAGTTAGGTGAAGGAAAGACAAATCCGTTGGTTCCGCCGGAGGATTGCCCCCATTGTCAAACGCTCTTCAAACCTCTAGCCAAGAACCGCACATGTTTGGATGCGGGAATACCTGAACATTATTGCACCTGTGACCTGTATGAGACCATAAGCTCTAAACAAGCGAAGAAGTTGCCCATAGCTGAGCAAATCATCGACCAAATCAATACCCATTTAAGAACCACATTCAAAAAATATGACTGCAAACGTTTGTCACTAAAAACAATCAAATATGCAGAACGTAGGGTAAAGGACAAAACGGGATCTAATGAAATCGCCTATCGTTTCCATATCGTTGCTATTCGCAAAAAAGCTGAATTTACGGCGACTGTACGTTACAATAAGGCCTTGAAAAAGATTGCACAGTTGCCTTTAGAGTCAATCAATCGCGTGAACCAATATAGGAGTAATGAAAATTGTATAGATGATAAAGTTGGTAAAAAATTGTGCGTTTGCTCTAAATAGGTCTTGTGCGGAGAAATTTCATATTTAATATTTTAAACATATTTAATCTACGTTGGCTGACCGGCTCCAAAAATAACAATAATTGTACCTAACATTATTGTACCTTACGCAATTATTTTACTTTCTAGTGTATAGTATATTCGTTTGTTTTGAAGACTTGTTATTGAAGTCGGTTTTTTTGTTAATTTTTTTTTTATAATTTGTCTGAATTACATATTTGCATGGCTATTAACGGTCTAGCGATTTTAACCTGCTAGTGCTGCTCAAATACTTGCGAGCTGCGATTTAGTCACAATATTTATCAAAAATCAACGACATAGTAAATGAGGTGACAACTGTTATTGTTACTGATAATGTTTTCAAAAACATTCAATAAAACAATTGTTTTTTATACTTAGCTTAATTTAACAATAATAATAGTTAATAAAAATAAACAAGCCGCCTGTATGTGGGGTGTAATAAACAATCTTAATTCACTCCAATAATAGCAAACGGTACATTAACTGCGGCTTGTCAATCGCACCATTACTACCCCGTGACAAATCTTTCGGTCAACAATGAGAAATACGGCTTTCACTCTTATTTTTGATTAAACGATGCGGACGTCTATATTCTCGGTTTGTTTGCTTATTTTTCTGATTACACTAACTGTCTTATATGGCTACCATCACATCGAGAGGCTGCGTCGTCATCTTCTTTTCAAAACAACATCCAACAGATTTTACGTTAATACTTCAACCTGTAGCGTACCTTATGTGAGTCTATTTAGCTGGGAACTTATGTCAATCTGGCGCACACAGCCTGACGAAGAGTGTACACTAGGTGAGGATCTGGTACGGAGAGTGTACGATTCTAAGCGCAAGCAATATATATTGTATACGAACGACAGCGTGGCGCGTTTATTAGACACGTCCCCGACTATTAACAAGTCAACAAAATTGATCTACAACTGCAGCTATCGAAGTATTATGCGAGCTGGGGAGGGTCCGAACGCGGATAAAAGTTACAAGTAAGTTCATGTTTGAAATATGATTAGATTTGCTTTTCAACTCGAAAACGGTTTATTTTTCGAACTGTAGGGTTATTAAGTAAATAAAAACTTTTTTCGGAAAGTGTAATATGTTTTAAAATAAAAGCAAGCATTGCCAGTAAATACATTTGAAGATTTATCGGGATAAGAATAAGTCGATATGTTTATCAGTATCATTGTGGAAATTTATGAAAACCAACAGGTTCTTAATTCGTTGAAAAGTTGAATGACTATTTTAGTATTGTGCTTAGTGTGTTATTGTTATTAGAAATTTCAGAAGAGTTTTAATTTTCTCATATTACAGCCTAAGCGCGGATATTCCATTTTCAAACGGCTACTATGTGCCGATCGATGTAGAGGGCATGATTGTTAACTGCACGAGTAGCAGTGGCAAACTGCTGCAAGAAGATGCCTTTTCCTTTGTACAATCCAAGCCGCAAAGCTTGCAGCTACCAGTACATCTACCATTAAAGTTACCTTTGAAGTCATCTCCGAAGCCAACCCCTCACCCACCACTGACGTTGTTTCCATCCAAGCCAACCCGAAAGCTTAACGTCATAATGCTGGGCATTGATAGTCTCTCGCGCATTAATTTCCGTCGTACTATGCCCGACATGCTGCAGTATGTGCAGCGGTCTGGTTGGTTTGAAATGCAGGGCTACAACAAAATGGGAGACAACACTTTTCCCAATCTCTTGGCAGTACTTACGGGTTACAGTCCAGAGACAGCTGATATTGAAATTTGCAATACCAAATCGGTGGGTTGCCTTGACAAGCTGCCCTTCATATGGCAGCTCTATAAGAAGGCCGGCTATATGACGGCCTATGGCGAGGATATGGGCTACTTAAACACATTTATATACTTGCTAAAAGGATTTGTAAATCAGCCTGTGGACCACTATTTGCGTCCATTTTACTTGGCTATTGAGAAAAACTTGCCAATTGTGAAGCGATTTTATCGATATAACTGCATTGGGAGGCGTTTTAATGTGGATTATATTTATGATTATTGCCAGCAGTGTTTCGAGCATTACAAGAACAGCACGAATCCCCTATTTGGCCTGTTTTGGACCTCCAGCGTTACGCATGACATTTTTGAAGCGGCACAAACGCTGGAACCCACATTACTAGATTATATGGAGCGGTTTGAGAAAATAGGTCTATTCGAAGAATCAATTGTTATTTTCTTCAGTGATCACGGCATGCGTTATGGTCCATTACGTGCACTACCTCAGGGTTTTTTGGAGGAACGGTTGCCAATACTGTTTATATGGCTGCCCGCCTGGTTTCGACAGCAGCATCCGGAGATAGTGAAGGCATTACGTGCGAATAGAAATCGCTTGTCATCTCCCTTCGATTTGCACATGACACTTCAACATATTCTACAGTTAGGTGAAGGAAAGACAAATCCGTTGGTTCCGCCGGAGGATTGCCCCCATTGTCAAACGCACTTCAAACCACTAGCCGAGAACCGCACATGTTTGGATGCGGGAATACCTGAACATTATTGCACCTGTGACCTGTATGAGACCATAAGCTCCAAACAAGCGCAGAAGTTGCCCATAGCTAAGCAAATCATCGACCAAATTAATACCCATTTAAGAACCACATTCAAAAAATATGACTGCAAACGTTTGTCACTAAAAACAATCAAATATGCAGAACGTAGAGTAAAGGACAAAACGGGATCTAATCAAATCGTCTATCGTTTCCACATTATTGCTAATCCTGAAGAAGCCGAATTTTCGGCCACAGTTCGTTATAATAAGAAAAAGAAAAAGATTGAAAATTTGCCTATAGATTCAATTAGTCGATTGGACCTGTATAATAACGTTTCCAAATGTATAGATGATAAAGTTGGCAAGAAGTATTGTATCTGTTCGAAATAGAATTTGTGCGGATGCCGCGTTAATAAAAGAATACCATTATTCAATATTATTATATGCTTAATTATTCTTAAGTATAAAGTTGAATATCAAATTTTAACGTTAAGTTGTCGAACTTTCTCCGACTCATGCATGATAATATGAATTTGTTAGTTGCTTAAATTAATCCCGAATCTGTCTCAAATGGCCACTTATGCATGAATATGTATGATGTAAGGCTGACAGTACATACGCCCTGTGCCTTGTGAACGTCTACAGTTGACTTCTGCTGATCAATTATTTCTAACGGCTAACTGGCCTGAACTCCGATATTCGTTTCGTCAAAACCTGTGCACATTCTTAGGCAGAGAAGATAAGCTTTTATTATCCAAATAACATACTCCATGCTAACGAAGAGTATTAAATGAATATATAAATGAAGTAAAGATCCTCCAACGAACGTTCTTATAATAACCAATATTCATAATGTGTTCTACGATTAGTTGACAGACTTAATGGCACAGTTTTCCGCAACCCATATCGTTTCGAGTCTGTTTTTTTTTTAACTGCTTGGCCCCCTGCTCGAAGTTTGTACAATACGTATACAATCAGCGACTATTAAAAACTGCATAACAAACAGCTTGAAGCGATTTACTTGTGTGAATTACAAATTTTTGCCGGTTCGTGAGCTTTTCAAGGACTGCTCCGGTATCGTGTCCTCGAAGCGTGTACTCTGGCTGCAAGTTGCAAAATGGCGTTAGCGCGAGTAGGTATATTTGGAAAGCTGCCAGCAATCAAACATATTTATTGCGCTTAAACGTTGGGCCAATAATTTCTGCTTTGGCAGCTGCTGGCTGCGCCGGAAGTTAGCCGACTGAGAGCACGTGCTTTAGGGAACGGAAATCACGTGGCTGGCATTTGTTGAAATGATTTACAATTGTTTATTATTTAGCTTTAACTTTAACCCTTAACCGGCTTTAAGATTTCATTGGCTGGGGCCGTATATCAAGTGTTAGGGTGTTACTCTTTGTGCTTTTGTCGTTGAACCAACGAAACGAATGATGTTGTTTTCATATTTTAGGCAAGGCTTTTACTCTTTGCTAAGTGAATGGCAGACAGAATGAACACACAGATTTTCTTTCTTGCCCTACATATAAAATATTGTAAATCCTATACAGAGTGCATAACATTAAGTGGCTATGATACCATTAGCCATGACCCCAGTAGAAAACTAATTAAAAAGCGCTTAGTGTCATGGCAAAAGATTTGCAATGTCAGTTAACAATGTTATGGTAACCATGTCCACGATTTCATTTCCCTCGGAATCCATGTGTCTCTGGTCTCCTTTGTGCCAGCTACAAAACACAATGAGACATTTCTGCTGACTGTTGGTGCTGCAGTTGCATTGTCCAGGCCAACAATTTACTTGCAATTTCATGGTCATGGCTAAGAAATGGCGCCACTGAAAACTTCAAACGATGTGCTGGTTGCAAAGAATGTACGGCATGTGCTACTAAAGCAGGCAGCCGGAGGTACTTAAATGTCAGAGAGGTCGTTGCTTGGGCCTTACCATTTAGCAGTGAGAGTTGTGAGGGTCTAAAAATGTAGGTTTAAGTTTAAGGACAAAGAAAACTAAAATGTGTATGCAGCCAAAGGAGAAAATAAATTGTAGCTATGATGAGTTGTTGTTTCTCTATCTAACAACACCCTGAAAAATATTTTTCAAAGGACATTCCGCTGGCATTATCGATTTGACCAACAATCAGGGCAATTTTTTTTAAACTTTGCATTAACTTTTATTAATCTTTTTTAAATATTAGCTATCGACAAGATTGCGGAATCAATATATTTCTATAATCATTAATATAATTCTTTTAAGGTATACAGATAGTTGGAAATACATTAAGTTTTTCTTGGTTTTATTGAAGTTCTTGCAAAGTTTTGGTTAATTGTAGTGATCTGGAGTTTACTGTTCTGTGAAAGTCAGAACAACACACAAACAATAAATAGACTGTTGGGAAACTCCAAATGGAGTAACCCGACATCAAGCTGATATATTTTTATGCAAGAAATCCCCCCGACATTTTGTATGAAACGCTTCTGGTTTGGTTAAAAGTCGCAGTATCAACCACACAAAGCGTTATGTCGGACTCGGGCGAGCAAACACCCGAACCCGAGCAATCGGAAGGTCCATCACAGGAAAGCGAGGAAAGTAGACTGGACTGCCGATTGCCAATGCCCGATATTGACAGCGAATTATACAATGTGCCCACCCATTGTTGCATGACTGTAAGCAAAACGTCGGATAGCGACATCAATATTAGCAATGGGCCCAGCCTGGAACGTCGTCTACAACAGGTGCTGCGTTGTGTGGTCTGCGAGATAATACCCCACTCACCAATCTATCAGTGTCAGCATGGTCATCTCTTCTGCGCCGGTTGCTACCAAATACGCGTAATGGACAAGGCACAGGGCTCCGAGCTGGGCACCTGTCCCAGGTGCCATGTTCGCATATATCGCCACAATCCCGCACGCAATCTGGTGGCAGAGGGCACCATTTCCGAGATGCCGGCCCAGTGTTTCTACTGTGGTGCTCATATGACGCGTGCTCTCATCCGGGAGCACGCTCTCTACGAGTGCGAACAGCGCCTGGCATACTGTAGATATAAATTAATTGGTTGCCCCTGGAGAAACGCTTATAGCAAGCTCAAGACTCATGAGTCTGAGTGCGAGTGGCGCACCAAAACGGGAATGGAACTGCTGGAAGGACTGCGGGAGCGGCATCGCTCATTCGAGTCACAACATAGCATGCTGCAAGAGGTTATGTTGCTGATGCAGCAGCCACGCATCTCCATACGCATGCTGCACATAAAGCCCTTCTACAAGCTCAAGTTTCCACGTAATGAGTATGTGAACGTGGCCGACTACCGTGTCTTCAATCTCAGCTGGTCCGTGATGTTCATGTGGGAAGTGCCAGAAGAGGGTGACCTATCGCCCCATGATATGGCGAAGCTAACGACCTCACTCCATTATCAGCTTAGACTGGATACCCCGGACGAGTGCACTTCGACATTGGTTTTGAAATACACTTTGGTGCACGGCGTCCACACAGACGTTCGTTTCGAGTGCAATCTCCAGAAGTGTGAATTCTCGCAAAATCAGCTGCTCAGTCCGTCTGCGCTGCTTTATCGCAACACCTGGAACAGTTGCGAGACACTTTTGCACGAGTGTGGGCTCTTCGCACGTCTGCTGATAGTACGCGCTTGACCTGTTTTCAAATGTTAACATATATTGCAGAAAAAAGCTTATGAAATACACAAAAATACCGGACTAACTGGTTGTTTTCTGCTCGAAGCTAAGGCTGCATTTGATTTCTTATATATTACATAATTTTGAGAGGAAGTTGTCCAAAGATTATTAGAATATACTCGTAGATGGTGCGATGTTGGACTTTATGGAAACTTTTATGACAAATTAGTGCAGTAAATTGCTCCTATACGTGGTTCGATTATATTATTTGAAGTGTTTTTTTTTTTAGATTTCTCTTACTATAAATACTGATATTAAACATTAATTAAATTCGTCGAAACGCCCGCGATAAAAGGTTTTAATAATAAATAAGGTTTTAATAATAAATAAGTCGTCCTCAAATGCATATATTTTATGCAGCACCCTTGAATTCGAATAAATGCTAATGTTGAGCAACATTTTAATCTAAATAAGTCGCTCTGTGGTAGTTCCTACGGTCACAAAATGCTTTCATTAAGCAAGAATGGCTTTATAATACAAACGCAAAGCCTAGTTTTTAATTAGCCAGAGTAATCCTTATATTCTTGAAATGCAGCTGGGCTCCCACATTTCCTTTTTATGAACAAATAGGTTATGAAAAGTTTGGGAAACAATATTGGAAAGTTGTTTGTTCTGTTACATGTATTATGTGTATTGGATATGAAAAATATGCACAAATTTCAATCGATATTGCTTATGAGTTTATTTCTTCTTCCGCACCAAATGATCGTAAAATACAACATAACCATAAATATCAGAATAAATCATTTTTCTTTCGACATTGTGAGAAAACTCACACAACTTCGAACTAGCTGGTATCATCTTGTGATCACCTTTGTGAAAAAACAAAATACCTTGCTTTGGTCTGTGAGCTACCCTGTAGTTATCGTTATCACTGTACGACACATAGTTCTTGTGCCAGTCATAAAAGCTTAGATCAGTGGGCTTGGGTCTCAGGAGAATGCGCTGCTCAAATATTCCTCGCCAATTTGTTGCGCCGGGCATGTGCATGCTGGCTTGACGCAAACTATTTTCGTAGTCTATATAACCGCTTATGTAAAAGCCGTTGCGCTGACGTACCTGCAGAAAAATGATAGTCTAGCAAAGGACCAATACATTTAATATAATCAATATTTGTTTAGTTAATGGTACTCACTGATATAAGCTGCACTACATTAGGTGCTTCGCGAACTGCTAGCTCCCGTAGTACCGGATCTTTGCCGGTGAAATATTTACAATAGAGTTTTGTTTCGATTACTTTTGGCGCAAGCCGTTCTTTCAAGAGCTTTTTGCGATCGTCAAATTCATCGTGACTTAAGACTTTACCAGCCTTGGTGCGAAATCCCAGTTGCACAATTTGTTTCACGAGCTTACTATTTTGTAAGTAGCGATGATCTTCGGTCCGGGCGAATGAAGCGACATACTCCTTGTGCGTAGAGAACTCCAATAGTTTGTAGTCGCTAGAATCGAATGCCATTTTGGTCAGGGTAATGAGATTTTAACTGTGTATATTAGTGTATATTGTTTGTATAGTATTTTATGTATGTTCTGTTTGTTCTGACAAAATGGTCACTAAAACCTTAAAGGCCTTTCCACAGCTTACTCAGATGTGCCGAGTAAGAAACACACCCTTCAGGAATAAAGATGTGAAAGGTGTGATTAAAGCATTATTATTTCATATCGCTTAAAAAATAATATTCAATATATGATTTTCCTGATTTTCTTGAACATAAATTCGAAATGCTATGAATATTTGTTGAACAAATTAATTTCTACAATAAAACATAATCAGAAATAATTTATTACGCTATATACAGGGAGTGTCTGCAAGATACATCATAATGTCCATCTGTCTGTTTTTGGAAAATATCTAAATTGCTGATATTATTATCAAATGCAACCGATTATTCGAATTATTTTAAACAGCTCTGTAAATCTTGAAGTTTTCTATGCATTTTCCTAAGACGTACAGCGCTTTGAGCTCTTTTTTTAAAACCTTATGCAGGTGTCTACTGAAATAATCAATACCCCATCTTCTTTGCAGTGTGCCGACAACACTTTCAAGTCAGCTTCAATTACACAGCTTGACAGACACGGGCGCCAAAGACTTGGCTAAAAGGTAATGTAAAGCGTTTTTTATTTGCTCCACTTTCGACTGCTGTCGTTGTCTTCGTCTATGCTTTTGTGCAAACTCATTTCAGCTTAGTTGCCTATTATGCAAGCAAATGAAAGAGAGAGAAAAAAATGCTGCGTCTGTGCGCCATTATTCAAGGCAATTGAAGCGCGACACTTCAAGTTGCCTGTCAGTTAATTTTATTGTCGTGAATGCTGCTTGCCAGGCTTATCGATTTGAAATGCAGAAATTAACATGCAGATGCGCCGGCTGGTGTCAAGGACAACGAGCTGCTGCTGTAAGTGTACCTATTAGCTATGGTGTCTGCCTACATATGGTTAGCTAAATTATGCGTGTAATGTCAGCAGACAATCACATACACACTCGAACACTAGAAATACAGCACCCACGTGCGTACTTCAAGGGCGCCCCAAAAAGTAGGCAACACAAATTATGCTTATGATGTGTTCATTGTTGTTACGGTTTTCATACAGTATATATATGTATGTATATGCTGCAATTTTGCCTGCTCTGCTGCTCAACTGCTTACAGACTGTCATTGCGTCGGTCGCGTTTTTGTCTTTCGACATAACAACAATTTTTGTTTACATTTTGTACGGCTAATCACATGCAAATCCTTTTAAGTCGCAATGACTTTGTGACTTGAGCGCATAATAAGCTCATTTGTAAGGGAAATAAGAGCGTCGACTGCAGACACATGCCTCTGTGTATGTGTGTGCGTTTGTTTGTTTGTGTTCGCAATAGCTTCAGGTTATTTGGCATAACCTTTTTGTTTTCCTGCTGCTGCTGCTTCTGCTGCTTGCCGTCAAGGCTCACTTGTTTTTATTTACGATGTGTATATGTTTGAGTTCCGCAACACTCACAATCACATACATACGTGGTGAAGCTTGCAGACACATTAAAATATGAATCTAATGTTCATTTTATGCGCGTAATTTACGCTGGCAGGCAATTTAGGTGAAGCACGTGAGCTTCATTTAGCTCGCCTTTAGGCATTCTTTGCTGCTGTCGGCTATGAAGTGTGTCAATGTGTTGTGTGTGAATGTGTTTTTAATGGCTTAAAATTGCTAATGGGCCTCAATTTCAAATTATTTCTGCACATTATGGGCACAGTTTGGTAAGCAGCTGTTGTATAAGAATCAAAAGGTGCAAAAAAATAATAATAATAATTAAATGACTGAAACACCTTTGAAACGCATTTAAGTATCGGAAAAAATGGATTAATACCATTTTTTCGAACAGTTTTCACTCCTGAAAGACTTAAGAATAGGTGCGAATGGTCGAAAAAAACGAAAGAAGATGGTATAGGAGTGTTCCAGCCGGAATAAGATTCAATGCAAAAAAAGAGCTCTTTAGGTCCTATATGTCTCAATTGGGTTGCGATGCCACCATCTTAAAGCATCTGCCTGTTTTGGCCATGATTATACTATATATTTACTATATAAATATATAAATAAGTGCTGGAAGAGTAAGCTGCACATACTTAAATATATATATATATATATATGTACACACATATAGACATACTTATACACATCTGTACTTATAATGACGTCAAATATTCCTGCCAAATAGCATTCATGACTTGCAGTAAAAACTGCCTCCTTTCCTCCCACCTCATACATACTTCAGATTGTGAGCCTTTGTGAGCGCCCATGAAAAGCTAAACAAGCCAAAAGTGAAAGACCAAAAATACAGACAGCGCTTGAATGTAAAGAGCGACAGGCCATTGAAATTGGAGACGGTACAAAAGACTAGACTTGAAGTTTAGCTAAAAAGCAAATAAAGAATTGCGAAAATTGTTGTGCTTTTGAATAAATAAATCGTAGAGCAAATAAAAGTGAATAACTAAAAAATAAAAAAGCCGAAGGGGGGAACATTCAGACAACAATGAGCAATGATGATGCTAAAATGGAGCACTCAACTAAGTTGCTTCCACTGTGCACACGTGTGGTACGGCGAAAGAGGAAGCACGTTGACAAATATTGCGCATACGACAGGTAAGCCGAATTGTGGCACTTGGCCAAGTATAAGTTGTTTATTTATATGCACACGGGCTTATTTTTTATTGGCATTTTCGGAGAGCTCTGTGGTGATTCCCAAATGTAAGTTGAAGTCAACTTTAAGCTCTTCATTGGAGTACATTTTTTGACAAAATCGGATTTCAATTTTCATAAATTACATATATAAAAAAGACGGAACTTACTCCAAAGACAAATGGACGCCATGTCACTTCAATTTTGTATGTATGCCACGTGCTTAAGGCCCATCGGCTATTAACCAGCGCTCGGTGTGTGGCAAGAGACTAACTGTGCATAAAACTCTATCAAGTTGAGACATATACGTATATAGTTATGTGCATACACACACACACACACACACTTGGCTCTTACATACTTCAACGCTTGCGCCTGGCCTTTGTCCCTGCAGGCATGTCAGTTCTAATACCAACTTTGACACGCTCGCAGTCGACACTCTGCATCTACATATCGCACACGGTTATTCCCAGCTGCTGGCATTGTTGTAATGCTTGCTGTTGTTTCTGTTGTTGCTTATAAAATAGGAATTACCGTGACAGAGAGAAGCAAAACCAAAATCCACTGTTTTGGCAACAAAACAACACACACTTGCCCTTTGCTGTTCGGGGCCTTTGGGTCTGACAAGCAGCCTGACACAACCATGTACACACAACAACAAAAAAGGCAAATAACTTAAGTAAATTTACAGAAGCCGTAAGTGTTAAGTAAGAGAGTCAGCGCAGTGAAGCGCCCCGTGAGTGACTTTAACATATAAGCCTCACAGCTTGCAGATTTTGCTTTCGAGCATTTTTCAATCGGTAACTAAACAACACAGCACTGATCGTTCCTATGGTATTATATAGTGCATCAATTATAATTAAATTTAAGAATAGGGCACAAATAATAAGTTTAGTTGCAGACTCTTCATAAACAATAAGTTATCCTACAAATATTTGCACCGATCGCCCCTATCGCAGATTATTAAAATAATGTGACTATATATGATTTGTTAAAAACGTGCTACGTACGAAATCTGGTGACCCAGATTGTCTATATTGATTCGTTTTGTTATATATACTATAATAACAAGACTTTTCGTTCTACTTACAGTCCTATTTCCGGTGTAGGTTATATGAAAATAACATATAGAGGTGATATTACAGTTCTCTATTCAAGATCGATTTTTAAAGATTAAAGTACATGTGGTGATTAGTCTTTTATTCATATTGATATTGAAAATGCCGAAACAGCGAATACCTCGTGTAGAAAGCCAACAAACATAGCAAACAGGGATTGTATACAACCGCAAAAACAACAAAAAAGAGCTTTAATAGGATTGGCGTTTGGGAATTCAGCTAATTTCAGAAGAATTCAACATTCACGATTTATAATAATAATAATATTGCTCCGTCATCAAAAAACACTCGGATGATTTTAATAAAGTCTTCTCTTGATCTCTTTAGCCAAAAGTAGTAAATCCTTTAAATTTATACTATATTACCTCTGGAACCCAAAGTTGAATTATAAACGAACTACTAAAATAAGCTGCCAAAGAGCCTAGTGTAGTCTAGTTTATTCCAGACACTTTAAGGCTTATTTGTGTTCAGTGGGACAGCATCAAAATATTGTGTTCTATTGAATATCTTATAAGGGAAAGTAGTAGCTCGCTTGTGCAATATATTTTGTTTGCCACATAATAAATAAACACATTAATATTTATTGAGCGAATGGGAATTCGTTTTACATTTATGTATCCATCAACTCATTACTATAAATCCGATATTTTCGTTTATTCTGCTCTCCTTGGCTGCATTCTTGCAAAGCAAAAATTCGCATAACATTGCGATTGCTTGATTTATTCAATATGGAACTCTGACTCTGACTTGGCAGCCACAATTTCGACTTTAAATGCTACTAATTTATTAGGCCAGACAGCACCTTAAAAATGTTGTAATAAATGTCACACATGCCCTGACAAACGTAAATTATGGCCGCACATTTGTCAGAATCGCGAGTACAGCACAATGCGCGATGCTCGTGTATGAAATGAAACAAACCAAATCAATTCGATAAATAAAAATATTTTTAATTAAAATTCCAAATAAAGCGAAATATGTGCAAATAAAGAAGGAAAGGAAAAACAATATTTGTGCAATGTCAACTGCCACTGGGTGTGTGCCACGACGCGTTGCCAATTATGAAAAATTTATAGTGCGCATTTATTTTTGTGAAAATTAAATGAGCAGATTTTTCTTCAGCACGTTTCGATTGTTGTGTATGTGTTAGTATGTATGTATATGTTCGTGCTTGTGAAAAATGTGTCACGGTTTTTCTTTGAATAGCTGCCCATTGTTGCAGCAGCTGTTGCATGCTGCTGGGAAGACTTTTTAATGCTGATTATATAGTTTTTCTTCTTATGCTGCTGCTGTCGCCGCTGCTGCTTTCTATAGGGAACCGCTTTTTACGCCCCTTGACCGTTGTCATAAAAGCCAATATGCCAAGCGCCTTGACCCTTTTTTTTCCCCCTTTGCTCCTTCGTGTGCGCACATGTTACAACTTAATCGGCAACGTTGCGCCGCGCCGCCGCCCAATGACGTGCGCATTTTCATAAAATTTTATTGAATTTAAAAACGGGCGGTGCGTTACTTGAGCACATATCATTTATTTTATTGTTCAATTCCAGGGTGGCTCAGGCAAGAGCAGGCAGCGTTTTGTGTTACATGTCCCAGGGCAGCTGCTTGTTCGATATAAACGGCTGTTAAGCTGCTTCATGCTCGCCATGCCCTTCAATTAGAAGAGTTTTGTGATATTGTGAGGCTGTTTGCTTTGCTTGCTGGAAATAAGTTTGAGGCTTAGTACACTTGTAAGTTTGCAATAATATTGTTTTTTGGGAATCTTTAACGGTATGGAAATAGTTCAAATGCGCTGTTTTCACAAAAACTGCAATTCGTTTAATTATTATCAATGGTTTAAAATATCATGAAAGAGTGGAAAATTATATAGATATAGAAAGAAATAATTAAAATACTTGATAGCTATTATGTAAATGAAGTGAAAATAAAGAATCATTCAGTATAGTTGTCTATACGAAAGTGTATTTAATGTTCGTCATACTTAGAGACTCTTCTTTCATGTACTTGGCTTTGAATTCTTGGATGTTCTGATTGCAAGTGGCAGCTGTGGCCATAGCAGAAATACAAAAAAGCCAGTCGCTTCCTATTTGTGCACTTGTCCGGCTCTGTTTTGTGGCATTTGTCCAATTGTAATGAATGTTTATTGCTATGGACATGTTTCCATCTGACCGTCTGGGCGTTAAATCTTCTATTTTTGTCTTGATATGTGCCGTTTTGTGCTCAGAAAGGCAACCTGATTGGTTTTGCATAGCTACTTGGAAAAGACCCTTTCAGTTAAGAATCTGAATATCCATTTAATCGTATACCTGTTGGTGCTAAGCCAATGCTGCGCATTATTAATTCTAGCATTATATTCAATAATCGCTATATAGATGGCAAAGAGTAATACTAGGGCCAACGAGGTATTCCACTTCGTTATAAAGTTCTTTTTTCCGAACAATCAGCTCGATTAGAAATTCTTTTAGTGGGAAGCGTTCCATAAATGTATTGACAACACATTCAAACAAGATTGTTAGTTGGAAGATATACAAATTCTTGTAATTCTATAGTCAAATATTTATTTATTATATTAGCATAAAGTTTCTCAGTGTATGATCATTACTTTACATCGAACAGCATTAACAAGAGCCCTTTTTGCAAAACTCTTTACAAAAATATATTAAAATTTAACCAATTCGAAGAGTTTTCAGTATCTTGCTACTTATTGCATTTATCTAAATTGAAGATCTAAATATTTTTTTAAACTGATTATTTTTGAAGAAAATTAACCCGTTAACATTTTCATATTACACAATATAACGGACAGCTTTTCCGCCCCTTTATACACATGCATTTTCTTTTAATAATAAAAGCAAATAACCCCGTACCCTGTCATTGACAAGGAAAGCCTGGCTAAATTTGTGAGAAAAAATCAAAAGCTTCGACATATTAAAATGGCAACAACTTGAAACTGAATGACTGCGAATGGGCAAATTCGCAGCGGGGGCAGGTGGAGCAAGCCTGAGCTTTGCCGCACAAGTCATTGTTATGCATGACGCCAACTGCCACAGCCAAAGCCAAAGCCAAGTTAGGGGCTGTGATTTCCATAAGCAACGACAACAACAACAACAAGAGGAACAACAAATGCGGCCAAACAAGTGCCGAAGCCAGCAACCATTGCCTGTTTGTTGTTTGGCTGGCAACAAGAAAAATATTAAAGATTCTCAAAACCATAATCTTATTGACGTGATAGGATTACACTTTGCTAAGTGAATTAATAAAGTGTGCGTTGGCAACGTCGCCGGTCGAGGCCGGCAGCACAAAGTGTTGCCAACTACCACAACTACTTAGGGGGAAAGAGACCGACCACTCAATACGATGCTCACACAACATTATGGTCGAAATGTGGTCGCATGACAAGCGAGGTTAGAACTTGGCACATTGCGTGCCTTGATTCTTGACGAGGAATGAGATGAGGAGCAGCAGAAGCGTGCTGGTCCAGCGTCAAGTTGCCAACTTTTAGCAAAGTTTTTCCCTCAGCATTATTAACATAATTTATCATGACAGCGACAAAGTAGGCTAAGCAGCTCAATAAGGTAGCACTGGCAACACTTTATGTGGCATTGGAGAGGTGGGGGGACTTGAAACTTTCTGCAAAGTTTTAGCAAGCACATACTCGTATTCATTACATAATCATTATACAAAATCATCCTTCATTTTTTCTTCTGCTGGCACTGGTCTGTCAACAACTTTATTAGGGTGCCGGCTCATTGTCAGTCAACGGCAAGTTGTTGGCGGCAAAATAATTATGTCATGCTAAAAATGATTAATCGCTATTCGATATGCTTCTCGGGCGGCTCGACTTCAATGCCTCAAAATTTGTTGGCAGGAAATAAATTGGCATTTGTTGCCATCGCTGCCGAGTGACCAGCCAACAGTTTGACAGGCTCGACGTGCTGCGCGTCTTGGCCATATATCAAAATGTGTCCAACAGTTGTTAAGCGCTGAGTGTACTCAAGGGAGCACTTAAAATATTTCCTATCCGGTCTGGCCACTTTCTTTTTTAAATGGCGATTGGTGGCATTAGATAAATGGCCTAGAACTTGGTGGCAACTTTATTGGCGTATTGGATTTAAAGTCTTTTGTTAACTTAATGAAATTGATTTTAAATGTTTTGTAAAGTGAGTGCATAATTGGGATTATGGGCTAAGTAATGACAGTAAAGAGGCAATGAAACGGCAATGGCTAGAAGCTTAAATCAATCCGACGCGATTGAATGGTTTTTATAGAACGAAATGGCAGACAAAAGGTGATAAAGCGATATAAATTAAAGAGTATTGAAATGGATGTGAAATTATGAAAAAGGCATATATATTTCTTATGATACATAGTATAGATTTATCGTAAAATGGCTATTTTAAATAAGCAAACAAATTGATCAGATGACTGTAACTGAAGCAATTTTTAATAGATTTGTGAATAACGATATAGATGGAAAATAAATTCCAATAGAGCGTTTTTCAAATGGAAATGAAACGCAAACGAAATAAAAAACTAGTTACAAAAAGTGAAAAAGATAATGAAGAGCACTCGAATGTAGCTTTTTATTTTCGCCAAACAGCTCTGTAGCAGTTATTACTAAATCAAAAGCTTCAACGACACCTTCCAATATCGACCTTGAAGTCAAAATAAATGCGTTCGAAACTAAAATTACAAGAACCATAAAAACTGTCATGCCTTAATTCGAAAACTTTTGGCCGGCTAACTAGTCCAACTCCTCAAGTGCCTCAAGTTCTGGCCATTAAAAAGTTGCACGTTTTCATTTCAATTGCAGAGCTGCCAACCGTGCCAAAAGCAAACTTGGCACTGGTCTCTTTGCTTGGACGCGTCCACTAAACAAATTATAAACTACAAATTTGCACTTGGCAGCAAAATTCTTACCAAGGGCGGCGTCAGAATCTTCAAACATGGCGCTAAAAATGTGTTGTACATTCTTTTATTTTTTCTTATGGAAAGCAAGTGTTGCGCAAAAGTTTTTTGCACTCAGTGTTGAGTTTTGTGGGAATGGCCAATAAATGGAAATTGCTTGCCAATTAGTTTTGCAGGCGATATTATTAATTGGCCAAGGTTATGTGCTTTAATCCTTTTGAGTAACGCCAACAAAATGAGACAAATCGTTATGTGGATTTCGGTGTTTTGTTATTTTTGCTTTTATAATTAACGAGGTGCGCGCGCAATTAATGCAAATTAGATATGCAACTCTGGGCGACCCACTCGAAATGACTTTTTCATCAAGTCTAACAACTTAATTAGCTCATAAAAATAACGCCGCAAGCTGTTAACCCACTACACCCCCACTCTCTACCATCAAGCTGCGTGTTGCGGCCACTTAAGCGCGGCACAGATTGCCAAACGTTGCTCAGACCCGCCGTGCTCAGAACCTCAAGGCTCGGGGACCAGCCCGGAAATATGCCGACTCGCTTTCAGTCGCAGTCTCAGTCACAGTCGCTGTCACAGGTCGTAGGTCGTAGGTCACGGCGCGCACATTTCGGCGTAGGCGCAAAGCTAATTAGTATTAAGTGCTCTTGCGCCACTCTCAAGCCGCCGTGGGTGTGCATGCTCTGTTCGCTGTTGTCGCTGTTGTTGTTGGCATTGCTGTTGTTTTTTCCTAACTATGTCGACGCTTTTGTGCTCACTGGATTGCTGTTCTTGCTCCTGCTCCGCTGCCAAAAATTTCATCGCACATTTTTTGTGTGTGCGGTCAGTTGTAAAATTCAGCCAAAGGGCAAGCGAGCAACAAAAAATAAACAACAAAATAAATGAATTCATGTATATATGTATGTATAGGTATGTATGGATGTGTTGGAATGTTGGTACAAAACGGCCATCGAATACAAACGATTTAGTGTCGCTTGGACGCACAATAACCGAACGCCAAGTTGGACATTCGCCTAATTTGTGTGTGCGGTTCATTTTCGAGGGGAGAGCCAATTGCAAGCCACGTGGTTTGACATTTGGCCACAAACAAAAATTTGCCTTCTTTATTTTTTGGGTTCAAGTAAATTTTGCACGATTTAAGAAGGACACCTATTGGCGAGCAAATTATGTAATTTATACATAATTTACATTTAAAGTAAATATGATTATGATAAATTATTTACTATCTTAATTACTTTAAGATAAGGGTACATCTTCTACAACTAAAACGGACAAGTTTGCAATAAACAACAAAATGTTAAGCTCTCCACAGAAATCTGTAGTCAATAGGCAAAGATTTATTCGATTTAATATAGTTTTAATATTTTTTGAATTGTCAGCCTTTTTCTGGAAAGTCTGTTCGGCCTTCATTTGTGTATAAATATTAATATTATAAATTAAATAGGACTTTTGTTATTGCTATAATTATTATTACAAATAGTTAACTCGGTATTATAAATAATAATATAATTATTATGACTATTTGCATGTCTCTTTTAATTATCGAACAATTATTTTTTAAAGAAACATATTTAATTTAAATTTTTAAATAGTTTTTTGTTTTATTATTTGTACTATTTGTAGTTAATTTATATGAAAGATTAGTTCTTATTGAAATAATGAGACCAATGCAAACGATGGGCCAAGCTGCATTGCATTGCATAAGCTTCTTGGTGTGCAAATTATGTCTTTTTATCTGCAGAAATGTAAAATTGATGGATAAATGGATAAAGCAATGCCTCATTTGGTGTCTAATACTTCTTACTAAGCTCTTTACATGATTTATAGTTCTGAAAATTTATTGCCTTCACAAAATGCATAATTGCTTTAAAATAATTAAATTCGACACTTTCCTATATTCATAAATTTGTGCACACAATTTAGGCATGTTATTGGCTTTTGTTTGACACACTCTAATGAAGCACATTGAAATTTATCAGAAATTTTCATGTGACTTAGTTTCGATAAGGTAACAAGGAACCGAAAAAAGCCAAAACAAATACCGAAAGCAGGCAGTGAGGCAGGCTAATTTAATAAGCAAAGCTCTCACTTGCACACACACACTCACTCATGCAAATCGACAACAAGAATATTTTTCCAATTGAACTAACGCTATTTAATGAAAATCAACACTTCCGCTTTGGTAAACGCAGCATCATCGAATGCGTGCGTGTGTGTGCGTAACGAGCTTCAAATGTTTACCACAAAATGTACGTTTATTTGCATTTACATACATATTTATATGTTGTTGCCATTGCTCTTGTTGTTGTCGTTGCTGTTGGCTTAGTCGTTGTCATTTCATTGCAGAAAGCGTACGTGCCACAATTGCCTCGAGTTGCGCGCACTCCGCTTCCCGGTGTGGAAAATGTCTATGTGTGTGTGTGTGCCTCCATATTGTAAGTAGTAAGAACATGGGAATGTTCTATGTAATCCAGAAATGTTATGAGATCATTAGAGATCTAAATTGATTAGATGTACTTGGTTTGAATAAACTAAGTGTATCGATCTGCAAACATTTGATTTCCCATTATCCTACCAGCAGGCAACATCCATTAAAGCACTGACAACAATTCCATATTTAATGACATTTTAAATATGGTAACGAACTTTTTAATGGCGTTGAATAAATTAAATGTTTGCTACCATGTTCGGTCATACCTAATTAATTCTTACTTAAATATAATAATTTATAGTTCTGCTTCTCAACAATATATGGGTTTTTAAATGGTTTTAAAAGATAGATACAATGAAAACAACTTTGAAAAAATATGGAACTTAAATATTTAGAAACAAAAACTAGATTCATAAAATAATTAATCATTATGCGGAAATGTTGTTACAACTATAAAAGCCCGATCCCATTAAAAAAAAAAAGAAAAAGGAATACATTTTACAAATAATACTAACCCACTAAACCATATTTTCTCTAATAAATTATACAGTACTGATTTCAAAAGGCTTGGAAACACAGCATACTATCACAAGAGTACATTTTCGTAGTACTCCCAGAACTTGCCATCATCCTCTAGTTAGTAATTGCACCTCCAATTTTCATAGTGGCTCGACAATAGCAACAGCCGCCCTATTTCTATTCATTTTACTCCTTCGGCAAATATTCAAAAAAATTACCATGAATAACTGTCATTTGGCTGTTGGCATTGCCGCGTCGTTGACATTGCTGTTGTTATTCTAAGCTGTGTACATTCCATGGAGAACGTGAATGTGAAAATGGACATGAACCAGGACATGTGTACATGTCCTCCAAGCGGTCACGTCCACTCTGTATGACCAGGACGTGCAATTTTTTCCCAACGCTAGCAAGTGTAGCTCGGACCACGGACAACGCAATAAGCACAAGTTTTATGTAATAAAATTAGCTCACACACACATACGCAGAACACGCAATATACACGCAGGACACAGGACACATCAGTGGCTGATAAGATAATTTTATTTGGCTGTTATTACATAAAGTCATGTGAGTAGCGGAAATGAGTTGAAGTTAAGTAAAGCGATACGTGCCGGCCAGCTGAGACGTGGCTTCCTCCAACAAGTACGAGTATATCCTTAGCTTGAAAGCTGAACGAACAGTTTAGCATGGCAAGCATATAAGGAAATGGTTTTTAATAAGATAATTGACTTGTTTGCGGTTTGTTTAGCTGACGGCTATTGAATTGAAGGGGGAGTTCAAAAAAGAGGGATACAAAGCTTAGTTCTAGTTCAAATACTTCTAGTTGTGGAATGAATGCAGAATAGATAACAACATTTTATTATTTAAATCAACATACAACGCAGAGAACAAGTATACAGCGATTATACAGATCGTGTTTTTCTTTTTCATGAAATAAGTCTGATTGGCTAATAAATTGTCTTTGTTCTTCTACAGGTAGCAAATGAATATAGGAGTTTATTACTATTTTATGAATAAAAACTATCATTTTATAAATATACGACTTCATTTTTAACTGATTATTTAGTACTGAGTTCTGTAACATTAAGTTTCTTCTAAATTTGATAAAACAGTAGAAAATACGAAGCCATATCAATCACAGGTTGCTACTGGAAAGTATTAATTTGCAAAAAACTGAGGCCTGACAGATAATGCTTATATTGAAACAAAAAAGCAATTAAATCCTGCAAGACCTATGAATACTTCGTAATTGATATGTTTTCTGCTTTGCTGTTTGATAAATTTCTCGTTAACCGAAAAGCCAAGAACGAACATAGGAACATTTTTATTACATTTTACTGCAGAGCATCTTTCTATTTAATAATTAGACCCACTGTTGAAGATTTTTCTGTCCGAGCTTGCAATAATAATAAGTTACGTAAGTTTTCTCAACTTCATTCACAACACTTTTTTATTCATTTCTTACCGAGCTACAAACTCAAATTTATGGATTACTTGACAGCATTTCATTTCCTGCGGCCAAACTAAATGCAAAATATGCATTGCCAAACTAAACTAAAACTAGAGCAGAGGCAACAACAGCACAACAACAACACAAGAATAACAATAAAAAAAAAAAACGGACAACATAGACTGTGCCAGCTGTTTTCACTGTCTGCTAAGATAAGCAAAGAAAAACTTCCAACAACTTTTGCTGTGGTCATTTTCATTGCAAACAAAATGAAATTGCGATGCATAAACCATCTACAGCAACAAGGACGAATGCCCAACAGCAACACATGGAAATAACAAGAAAGGAATGCTAAAGTCGAGCAGGCTCAACTCTTAAATACCCTGTACCACCCCACAAAAAAGTAATTAAATTAATTAATTAATTTAATTAAATTAATTAACTAAATTAATTTAATTAATTAACTAAATATTAATTAATTAAATATAAAATATTCCATGCATGCATACATACATTTACATTTATATCAGAATCGTGCCTTATGCGTGTTTGTGTACTTGTACATATGTATGTATGTGTGCATTGGGCCTGGTTATATGGCTATAACTTTCTTTCCGATCATTCTATCATAATTAAACTTGGTATACGGATATATAATTACTAATCTAATGTAACTACCAAATTTTAGTTCAAAATTCCAAGAATTACGGGAGTTATAGAAAATCGGTAATAGGGGGGGAGTGGGGGGGTGGATCAGAAAAAATGAACAAACTCGTCCTTTCTCGGTCTCAGGAGAATCTGTATACCAAGTTTGGTTATTCTAGCTCTTATACTTTCGGAGATCCTTGCGTTCATACAGACAGACAGACAGACAGACAGACGGACAGACGGACAGACGGACATGGCTATATCGACTCGGCTTGTCATGCTGATCAAGAATATATATACTTTGTGGGGTCTACGAAGCCTCCTTCTGTCTGTTCCATGTGCACTCGCACAAAACTAATATACCCTTGTACCCTTTGGGTACAGGGTATAAAAAGTACAGTTGTCACAAAAATTGCACACAATAGATAATGCGGAGTGACAGCCAAGCAGCATATGAAATTTAATATTTTAAACGGATGGCAACACAAAATGTAATTTAAAACCAAATATCCCGGCCACATGTTAAGTCCATGTTCCAATACATACACACGTATCTGGTTGGGCTGAATATTAATCGGTTTAATAAAAAAAACTCAGCAAGATTATTCAAACAGTTATTGTATGATTACCATTCATCACCTATAAGCGCTTTTTAGCGAAAATAGAGGCATTTGAATCGAACTACAATTGAAAAAAGACCCATAACTGAAATTTTATCTAATGTAAAACAACCAATGCTAAGGAATATGTGTGGATGTTTAACCACCACAGCAACAACTAGAATATAGTCAAGGACTTGTATTTTTCTGTTGAATTTTATAAATAACAAAAAAAAAAAACATTTAAAGTTTCAAGCCGATTTGCCGCTTATATGAAACAAATAACAAATTCCGTTTCACCAGCGCAAATTAATTTCTTCCACTTACCATTTTACAGAAATTATTGAAGCGTAAATGCGATTAAAATAAAGTGAAGTGCCACTTATTTGAAAACGTATACCCAATACATACATACATATATAATGAATTTTATCGAAGAACTGCAAGCTCTTTTGAATTATTGAATATTCAACTACAATTACTTTTAAAACTACTCTCGGTTACGCACATACAAATGTGTAGAGTAAATATTTTGACATGACAATATGTTTTCACAAGCATGCTTGTTCAAAATTTGATATTCATACACTGGCCGGGTAGGGTGTTGATATGTGAGGAATGCTCCCCGATCGACTTTATTTATTTGTTTTCGTCTCTGCATTCGCAGTTAATTTGTTTAAATTTCCCTTTTTAAATAGAACTCTGTAAATTTGTTTGCCAAAGACGACAACAGTTGGCAGCTACTACTGCCGATGTTGTGGCGTAAGTTTTGCAATTTGCATAACTTCCGCAACAGTTGGGGTATCCATAAATATGCAAAAGGGTTTTCACGGCCTGGCAAATTCAAGTGTCTTAAGAAAATGTCTTAAACAAGTATTATTGTTGTTGTTGTTGTTGTTAAGTTTGGTGTCAGTTTCGTATGAAATAAAGACGGGCTGCACATCATAGAGGTGTGTATAGAAATGACAATAAACAGAATAATTTAAAATTTGTGCATGTTTGCTAAGACTTTTAAAAGTTGTGGGGCTGCCATTCTGTTTATTATTAAGAACTGTGGATTTTAGAGACTGCAATGACTGTTTTGAAAACAATAGCAATAATCAATTCAGTATCACTGTGATAGTAAAATCTAAAGCTACTATTCAAAAGTCTCCCCTAGTTCTATTTATTATTGCAGCTGCCCAAAATGTTATAAGAATAGTGATTACTTTAGAATACTCGTTTCAATATTTGTGATGCTCAGGCCAATTACTTTTCATTACTTAGCATGTGAATGCGAAATTTGGTTTGAAATTTCATTTTGTGTTGCCTTACGTTTCAAATAATTATTAAATCCTCTTACTATGAAATAAATAAACTAAAAATTCATGTTGGGAATGTTGCCCAAATGTGCAAGCATTAGATAATTTAGATCTCCATATTACTTGTCATTATGCTTATTGAAAATATTCATTAAACTGACCAGGCCCTTTCAGTACCTATCGCATTTTGTTCCGCTGTGCCAAGTTTTGTGAATAAAACGGCCATTAAAATTATCATAGCGCGAAAATTTAATTTGCGAAAACTTTTCCAGAATGGCGCACTGCCAAGTGACACAAAACTTTACGCAATATTCATTACAAGTTACTGGCAGAAGCTTTGCATATCACATTTAACACGAAGCCAAGTGTGGCCTGGTTGCGAGCTTCTGCATATACTATATATTCAATTTCTATAGATATTTACGTCGTGTGCATCAACTAATTGCCGCGTAATTATCGTAAAATTTTACAAATGTTAATGCGCCCAAAGTTTCGTCAGACACACTTGAGGGCTTATTACTCATACGTACTGTGGTGCATGAACAGCAATCTGTTGATACTTATACTTTTTTATTTGAATACATACTTTTCTTGTTTCTTGTAACTTTTGCTAAAATGTAAATGCTACTCAGTAAATAATAATGTAATGATAAGTGGCGAACTTTACATCTTAACCTAGCCTTGTTATTGAAATTAAAAAGTAGACTTTATCCCACATTCTATATAATAGAAAAGAGCTAACTGAAGAGTAGATAAATACTTACAAGTTCAATACTACGAAGAGCAATTGTAGAAGAAGTAATAGATAGATATTTAAACTATTAAACAGGGGAACAATGCACTTTATAATGAATTGAAAAAGTAAATCAAGATAACAGTAGCATTTCAATCATTTATCAGCAGTATTTTGACAATTTAATCAACTACTTCGCTCATTTTACATTTCGATTATAAAGTACAAAAATCTAGTTTTTCGTTTTCAACACTTTCGTGGTAGGTGACGAGCATAAAGGGTTTTCCATGCACTTTAAAAGATCGCAGTAATTCTCGCAGTGAAATCATCACAGCATTTTTAGTTAACACAAACAAGCATGGGCTACGATCTCAGCTGCATTGTTGGCCATGTCGATGAGGAGCTCATTTGTCCCATATGCGCCGACGTCCTGGAGGATCCCGTGCAAGCCTCGGGCTGTGAGCACGCCTTCTGTCGTGCCTGCATCGAAAAGTGGCTGAAACAGAAGCACATCTGTCCTGTCGATCGTCTGGAGCTGTCGCCCAGTCATTTAATAGGAGCCTCCCGCCTAATGCGCAATATGCTGGCGCGCCTAAAGATCCGCTGCTGCTTTGCCGAAAATGGTTGCAGCGCTCTCCTGCCGCTGGACGAATTTCGTGCTCATGTGATCGCTTGTGAGCACAATCCCAAGGTGGTGGTTGTGTGCACGAAGGGTTGCGGCATGAAGGTTCCCAAGGATGAACTCGCCTCCCACAACTGCGTGTTCGAGCTGCGTGAGATGGTGCAGTCGCAAATCAACGAAATATCTGAGCTCAAGGACATGCAGACCCACCAAGAAATGCGCATTGATGTGCAGCGGCGGGAACTCGAACTGTTGCAGTACTATATAGCGGCTCTGCGCTCCACGAATCCACTGATCCGAAACATTGGCGAGCAGCTCGATCGTTACGCCGTGATGCAGTGGGGCGGCAGTCTGCCTCTGGCCAGAGTCCGGACTTGGGGCAGCTTGATCTCCACTCCAGACTCGGCCATGCACATGTTGGTGCGCGAGGGACTTCGTGCCTGTGGCTGCCCCATGCATCTGGTGAACCTGATGGTCGATCGCTGCCATGAGGATCGCTGGCCGTCGGGCCTGCTCACGTTGGATTCGCGACGGGAGAATGCCCATCGACTGGTGCAGTATGTGACGCGCATGCTGCCCTCTCTGATCACCGGCAAGCCGTGCATTGTCATATTGAATGGCGACAATGGACACATGCCGGAGAATTTGCGCCCAACTCTGGCGATGATCATGATCTTTGTCGATGGTGTAGATGAGTCGCGACCGGAGTATGAGCTCCCAGGTGATTTCCATAGCGACATTCGGAATACGCCACTAAATATCTAAGTTTTCGGATAATGTTTAAGGGTCAAAATTTTGTTTTGTAATAGCCAGACGTAATTGTTACACAATTCTAAAAATTACAATACCTTCGGTATCACTGTATCATGAGATTCTAGAGTATAATCATATATTTTTGGGGAATGTCGTAAAAATTACATTTTGCTTTATACGTAAGTGTAACTGCATAATGATAATCAAATGCATATATATTTGTAAAATGTATACCATTTGGCTTTATAACTCACTGAAAATGCAAAGTAGTAGTAGAAAGGGTGTTAGACCAAATAAAAACTATAGTGGTAGCATAGCATCTAATCAAAAGCATTGAAGAATGTCTCTTCTTACTATCTTACTTTTTACTCTCTTGGAAATGTAGACTAAAATGTATATAATTCGAGAAGCCTGACTTTCTAAACTTCCAAATATAATTGACTCTTCGATCATATGTGAATTTCCATCGCGTCTCCATCGTAAACCTTCAATTCAAGACAGCTTGTAATGGTCGTAGACTTTGCCTTATACTTATATTTGGTCAACTTTATTTGAGAGCAGTGTCGTGTGGCTGCTATTTTCATGATACTTATCATCTCAAGCGACAACTACAAGTTGAGCAACATATGTTTACTGTCACAATTGGAGAAACAATGCATTTATATGTTTATGTAGCTAAATATTTAATTAAATCAACGCTTCAATCAATCAACGGCAGTTCCTGTCAATCACAACACAACAGCAAACAAAAAGCTCATAACATGCATTCAACAAATTAGTGTCAAATTAAATGCAACTCTTTGTCAACTAATTAAATGCAATGACGCCCTCGAGTATGCCAGAAGAACATAAGTTGATTAAACAAAAGGCCAAGGTAAGCATCGCCGGACTAACTGAGTAACAGACGCTTCCATTCAGGACCTGAACTGCCGATGGCTCCAAGATGCTGCTTCTGCTGCTGCTAGTGCTGCTACCGGTTTATAATGCCGCCAGTGCCCAAAACTTAATTAATATTTACATGAGCTCTTCTAAGATGTGTTGTCCAGGGAAAGGTACTGGCAGTGAAGTGAGAATCGTAGCGCTTTAGTGTTGTTATTACTGATATTGTTGTTGTTGTTAGCATCTAACGTCTGTTCTGTTTGCATGCAGGGAGACAGTACGGCGCCGTCTCTTGTTGCATGGCTGCTAGAAATCAATTCGTATTGTTAACCCATGATTGGATATTATTGATTCAATTTGCTGCCACGCTGCCGAGACATGTTTTATGCATGCCCCTCCCCCACACTCTCCCCCTCCCCTGCGCGCCAATGTAGTGATAATGCCTGTCTGTATTGATAATGGAAAACATGCACACCATCGCACTCAACTGGCTACGACTGTCTTTCGTACATAGTTTAATTTATGCATGTGTTGCACATTGCCAGCAAAAGGTTTGCTGTTGCATAAATGCATGAAGCGGCGCACTGTGGCGTAGCTGTGACTGTACAGGAGGGATCTATATGCTCTATTATAGGTATTAGTACTGTATGCAGGCAATTAAATGGCAATAGAATAGCTAATATTCTGCTCCCTATGAATATATTTAAGAGCAAAGCATTAAGTCTACTAATATAGTATTCGACTTTAAGAAAAGAAACAGAATGCGAGTCTAAATACTAGACTAGCAGTTCCGATTGATTGTGGAAAAAAAGCTACAATTTGTTGCTGGATTTTGATTTAAAGATTTCGGTTATTTGAAGATCACAGTTGGAAAGAAGAGAAGAGAAAATTAGAATTAAAATGTAACTCTTTGCAACAAAACATTCATATATTAAAAACATGCAGTAAAGTATTAATTATAATACATAATTATTTTATATAAATATTGAAACAATAATTTTTATATTATTTCTATTATTTTTCTGTGCTTCTGGTATTTCAAATTCTTCTTTCTTTATTCGTACTCGTATTTCCCTTTCTTTCCCATTTATCGTTTACATTCCTGGCTATGCCACTGGCCTGCTCGTATACTCGTATGACTCATAAAGTCGCTGTTATATCTACACCAGTATTGATATTATTTGTACTGACTGCCTGGTATTGTTGCCGTTTAGGTTGTGTTCATTGTTTTTGCTAAAATGTTTGATGCTGTTGGTGTTGCTTTTGTTATTATCATTGACAATGGCAATGATAACAATACACAGTAAGCACAAACAGACAATGCTAATATTGGACGGCCTTCCACATCCAACCCACACCCATTTGAATTTATTGTTTTGCTCGTTCGAAGTGTTTGACATTTCCTGTTGCATTCAACGCATTTTGATAGACAGCACATATTCGAACAGGGAGTGGGATGGATGAAAATTTGCATTTTGCGTTTCAAAATTCAGGCTCTGCACACAATTATGAATGCACCGATAGCCGCCGAGCGATCCACCTTGGCATAAATCACTTGCCACAAAGCTCAGATGCTGAACAAAGGTACCCGTAATAGAAGGAAAAGGTCCGAGAAATATGCAACAGTATCGGCGCTTAAAAGCCACAAAATGGCAGTAAATTGGTAGCAATTGAATAGAATTGAAAGCCGACGAGCAAGCTAGCGGAGCTGGCCAAGAGGAAGGCACACATCGAAGGGGGAGCTGCGACCAGAGGAAGTTGGTGTTGGTGTTGGCGTGTTGAGTTGTGAAAGCTAAAGGAAATGGCCGACATAACTCGCTGCAATGAGCATCAGAAAACCACAAAAGGCGAAGGATTTTTTCGGACTGAATTCGGTGGAGGTCTGCTGTCGTTGCCTATCCTGGCACCATTGATGTTGAACCGAATTCAGGTAGTTACCTTCTGCCAAATGTAGAAAATCGTGCAGCAGTCTTCAATAGTTGGTTTGCTATAAAAGCGAGTTAAAATCATTTTGTTTCCTTTTTTAATCGCAACAATAATTTAATTGTTAACAGCAATAAATACAAGCTTGTTTCTTGTCAATTATATTTAAGCGTTTACCTTAAATCTAATTAAAATTAGTTTGTATCTAGGGATGAATTTCCATGAAATAAAAAAAATAGGAAATAAATTTTAAACTTATTGATTAGTTTTTAATAACATTTTCTTTGCCACCCGGCGATGCAAAGCAAAGACATGTGAGAGTCGTTAATAGGCCCGCAAATAAACAATTATTTTCATTAGGAAAACATAATATTAACTGCAGTTGCTTATTCTTAAACCACGAAATAGGTCTATTTTATAACATATGGATAGAAAATCTCTTTAAAGTAAAACTGGAAACACAATTGAAATGCTCATCTCATGATTGTACTCCAACAACTGATTGAATAAATGAAGTAGTATAGAATGGAATATTGCGCTTGCAAATTGATTGCCTCAAAAAATGATCAATATTCAATACGTTTGAATTGAAAGCTCTTCGTTTGAGAATCAATATTTGTTAGTCCTGTTTAACAGAAACTGCGTTTTGCTCCAAAGTTCAGTTTTTACACAGCGCCTAGCCTTACACAGCATTTGGAACAAGCGTCAACGATTTATTTACGCCATTGAGCGCATAAAACACCAAAGTACAGTCACAAATTATGCACACCCTGCCAACTAACTTGCTCACTTGTAACCAATTGACATATTTTACTTTGGAGGCCCTCGAACGGCTTAGCGCCTTATCCAATTTATGTACCTGGATAGCCGAAATATCCCTTGGTATGTGCACGTATCCGTTGTGTACGAGTGTGTGTGTGTGAGCGCATTTGTGAGGGGCTAGGCAAGTAATAAAAATTTAATGGGAAATATTAAGTACACATTAATTTGATTTATTTGTGTGGGCGGGAGAAATGTTGCCTATATTTATTTTTATTTGACTTGAAGAGTTTCATTTTGGATGGGGAATTGTGTGTTATTTTAGGACTGGAACCGATTGCTAGACAGCTGAGGAATGAGCTGAGTATTATGGGGTAAGGCATTGAGTGTGAAAATATAACCAATGTGAAAATCAAACAGAATGTTGGCAGGTTTAGAAAATGGGCAGTATTTTTTCAATTTCTTACATTTATTTCCATTCTCTCCGAATACCAGGTTTAGATGTTTGAAGGACCTACAACTAGACAAAGAAAAACGTTCTAAGCTATTAAATTTGTTTGCTGGTTTGTTCTTTTGTGTGTATTTTTTGCCGACATCTGGTTTGATTTGTTTTGATGGCAACCCCAAGCTAGAGAAGCTTTTAATACATACTCGTACGTACATATATACATTTATACATATACTAAGAATATAAGGAAACAATGTACAGAAGGCAAACAGAGAATCTGCGGCTAATTTACTTAATACCTTTGCAACATAGTTTCTGACATATAAATTGTTAAGTTTAATCATAAATTCAGTTTTTGCTGTAGTTAGAAAAATGTTAAAACTGCTTCAACAGACATTTTTCCAATGCTTAGTTAGGCTAAAGCTTGAAAATACGAGTGTAAACATATTTTCAAATGTTGGGTATCATATTTTTCATGCACATGACTTGTAACTTTGCCTGCAAAGTCCGGTGAAATATTTGATGAACTGCAAGGCTCTCGGTAACATTGCAAGCTCAGTGAGCGGTAGAGCCCATGGAGAGCCATTGGGCCAGCCCTTTACTAATACTTTGACTTTGCTAGCAACAGAAATCAGATTGTACAAATCTGCAGATGGCTGTTTGTGTGTGTGCTTATAAGCTGCAAGGCAGGTCGTTTACGTATTTGCATAAACTACAAAGGACATTTTGGCCAAGTTACGTAACGTTGGACACAAAGAATTGACAAAATATTGCACAACTGCAGATACAGTTAGGAAGGAAGCAAAGGCATATGGCTAGCTAAGTACTTTGTGATTTTTTTGTTTGCTATCATTCGACCATTTTGGACAGTTGTCAGTGCCACAAGAATGACTGTAAATTCCCTCTTCTTTTGTGTGTGTGGGTGTGTGGACCCCTCTGTCGACTACATTTTTGGTTTCGATTGTTTTCGCTTTTTCACTGTAGTACTGCTGTTCGCTTTTCTGTCTTTTGTCTTTCACGCATATTTGCTAAGCTCTTGCATTTTAGCAGCAATTTACGCTCTTAATGCAATCAGCTTTCCTCTCGCTGCTTTGGCTAATGCGCTTTAAGCAGTAAGGGGCAGGCATCCAAAATGTTCAAGACACCCACAGAGCTGCCTCGGGCAGCCACTCCCTGGGAATCAATTGACACTTGCCACTTGAGTGCCGTTGGGTGCAGTCTGAGCCAAGAAAACTACAAGTAGAACATGCCACCCCACCCCCTTCGCCACGTTCGTTAGCAATTTACGCCAATTGCGCCGAGCAGAGGCGAAAAAAAAAAGAAAAAACCGAGAATGGAAATAGCAAACTTTCATTTAATGCCCGCAGTTTTTGGTGGGGCATCAGCAGCAGCTGAAGCCTGGCATCAAGCTCTGAAATGCAGCTAAATGCTGATCCTTGGGGCGTCACACAGATTTGATAGTCAAAGGATTTGTTTTCAGAGCTGCTTATTGTTTCGCTTTATAGCGAGAAGTGGTGCAACATTTCAAAAAACAGCTGAGACGGCTCTTAAATATTAAGTTGATTAAGCAAAGTCAAACACAAGAAATCAAACCAACTACACGTATTTTGACTACTCCTTGTCTAAAGTAATTGTATTATTGGTTTTTTTTTTCAATTATTTTCTACCACTATGAAGGATTTCCAATTTTAGCTACACTTGCAGTTTACATATTTGTGCGTAGCTTTAAAACTCTTTTAAACTTAGGATATTGCTCTTTAAATTGCGATAAGTGATAAGAGCGAAGCTTTTTTGTGCATCTTTGTGAGATGAAAATGCGTGGTCTAAAATCGGAATGAAAATATTTAGGATGTTCTTCTAACTTCCTTATCTTATTTCTGAATTTTGAATTAAAATATGTAACAACAAAAATTTATTGTAAAATGAATTTATTGTGTCGAGTATTTTATAAAACTACATATTTTTTCATTAAAATGTTTCCACATTTTCATTTATGTATTTTGTTAGGCTTTTGTAACAGAGTTTGCTTTAAAAGATAAATGTCGAATGCCTTGTATTTGTAAATGGCACACTTGGAGTTAAGCGTCTAAATACGTTTTAATGCGCTTTGATATGGATGTGACATGCACACAGCCGACGGCCACTAGACGGATTTCCACCTTCCCCACCTTCCGTAATCTCCCATCCCCCTTCCCAAGTTTTACTTATGGGCCCTGTGACTGATGCGCCGTTTGTCAACGTTGTTGCTCGTCGTCGCCATCATCATTCTCAACATCGTGTGTGTGTGTGTGTGTGTGAGTGTCCAACTGTTAGTCCTTTATTTTGTGATGCCCTGTGAAGGCCAACAGCAGCGTCAAGTGAAAAATGATGCTGCGCCGAGGGTGGTCGAGGGCTAGGTCGGCTGCAAAACTGTTGCCATTTTTTGATAAAATGTTGGTCAAGCTTCAACAACAGCAGCATCCAGAACCTTCAGTTGCCAGTTGCTTTAAATATTTCGGAACGGTACACATGACGGGACTTGTTCACAGTTTTCAGCACCATTTATGCTTAGCCCACGTCCCTGCCATGCCATCCTGCTGGGCCAGACTGCCAGACCAAATCATTTGGCTTGAGTTTCATTTTTGTCTGCTTTTTTGTTGATGTTTTTTTTCGGTTGCTCATTTGAAACAATACCATTTAAGCTATTTTATTTTATGCTCTCAGTTGTTGTTGTTTTCATTCGGTGTTTGGACTTGTGGGCCCACTTAGTTTTAAGTTTGCAAGCTTTATGTTTATCTAAGCGATGGCAGCCAGCATTGCGTGTATGGAATATTTTTGTTGTGGTTCCTAAAGCCGCAGCATTCATATTTCTGTGCGCCTTGACAGATAAGCCAATTCATACAGTAGTTTTGAATATGTATGTATGTGTGTGTTTATTTAAAGTAAGCTAAATTTAAATGTACATAGTTTCTCAAGGCTGTATGAAAAAGAAATTGGTAATAAAATGCATCGTTTGTTAACATCCTAAAATGTATTTTTAATTAAAATAATATTGAGTTGTGATAATTAGTTTTTTGTTTACTCCTCTTACAATTGGGGCGTTGCGTACAAACGATATTCCCTAGGTCTAATATTTTCTATTATTTCAGTTGTAATCTGAGCAGTATTGTTTGTGTAAATGTTTGATTTAATTTGTATTTTCATAAATCCCTAATTCAATTTGGCATGCGCATAAAACTTTTTCAAATTTGTAACAGATAAACTATAACATATAGTATTGATCGGAACGAGATTATTTCAAGTGGGTTTAATTGACTCGAAGTTTTGATCGAGTGGTCAGCGTACGTTCCAACCAGTTGGTGGCGACACGCTTATCAGCGCTTAACAGCGCAACTATTATTCCACGCTGCTAAGCAACCCAATGCTCAACAGCCTGCCCATAGCTGCATCTACTACCTTCACCTTCAAGCGCCAAACCACCCACCACCCACCGTTCACCGCCCATCACCCACCACCATAATGCACAAAATGAACGCCAAACCACTTCCAATGGCGCTCTTGCGCTCTCTTCTGTGCTACCAAAAAGAAGTTCGAATTTCGAAAACAACGAAGCGACGAAGCACGAACGACGCACGAAGCAGCCCGATAACCGAAATGACACGAAGTCCTTGGCGGGCCAAAGGCGCCACTCAGTGCCGCACAGTGCCACACATTTCCACCAATGGAGGCCACAATCAGTCAGTCGTGCGTCGGTTTCTGTACTGTGCGGACGGTTATACGTCATCGTGGTTCGATTCGACCGAGTTAAAGCGACAGCTGAACGATAAAAGTTTGTTTTGTGCTAAGCACTCAGAGTTTTGCGCCATTTCGAGACGTTTTTGCTTTCGTCCGTGCCACGAAATGTTGCCGTGCCTCGTGCCTTTGTCATTTGCCGGCTGCTGGCCGTCAGCGTCAAAGCGTTAAAACGCATTTGGTTGAAAGTTGTTTGTGTACTCGTATTTGCTGCTGCGACGCCGGGAGCCGGAGTCGGAGCGTTGCGTGCCCAATTCACAATGTAATTAAAAATAGTTTTGTCCGTCCAAACGGAAATGCTTTACAGTTAAACGCTTGAATACCTTTGCTGGAACATTAACTGACATTTGCGCGTGTTTATTTTGATTCGGTTTTGACAATGGCATATGCTTTGTTGATATGTTTAGACGAGAGCCAGCAGTGCCAACCCATGATATATTTGATATTTGGTTCCAGATAGCTACAAGTGAAGGCATATCAAGGCTTATACATTATCTAGTTGAATGATCACTTATAAATATTGATTGAATGCAATTGATAAACATTTTTAAATTTGAACTTGGGTACAACGTTGTTGGCTAAAAAAGTATCTAAACAGGAAAACAAATTAATTTTCTATTAAAAGTTTCAACTATATCTTACCAACATGATCCTACAATATGCATTCTTCTAGTTCTCTTTAACCATTGGTTCTCTATTTTTATCATGTCTCGCCTTTTTTTTTAATATTGTATTTCTTTTGTTTCTGTTTTAATTGCCGCCTAATGTAAAGGTCAATCAAGTATCATATTTGATCATTATCAAATAAAACCACAATTAGAATTGTTAGAGGTTTCAAATTTTATTAAATCTTTTAATGTCTGATCAGCAGCAAAAATATATTTATTAGATACGATCTTTAAAATGTGATCTTAGTTATTCAAAGCATAAGCTAGGGCTTTCATTATTATTATTAGCAATGAATTAAATCTCTGAATAAAAAAGACAAATGGAAGCTTTGTTAACATTCTTCTCTATTGGAAAAGTCTCAATTCTCTCACGTGGCTAATGGATTTTATACCAGTCTATCAGGTCACTGTCATTTTTGTTGTTAGTCGTGGTTCACTGACTTGTGCAATCAATTTCTCATAATAGCTTATATGGGCAACCAATTAATTACACTGTACTGCAAGAAAATAAAAAGCTAATGCTTAGACTTTTCAGCTCTTCAGAATTCACATTTGTGTAAGATTCGGTCACAATTAATGCAAAAATGATTAATTAATAAAAATTTAACAAACTCGTAAAGGTTTTGGATTCCGAGGGTCAATATTTTAAGTTTGACAACTGTAGGTCGAACCATTTGTGAGATCTAAGCTGATAAATTGGGTAAAAGACTCCGGGTATTGATTAAAAAAATAATTATACTTAATAGACATGCTAATAGGCAGAAACTTTAAATTAGTTGGCCTTCCAGACAATTAGCACTGAACCTTAAAGACTGATTTAAATCATTTTATTTGCAAACAGATTTTGGTATTTTCGCAAATTTTGTATTTGCTAGCACACATTTCTTCAGTGTTTTAAATTGTATAAGTACTATCTTTTACTTGACAAACCGCTTCTAATAGCTTTTATTTATTTATGTCTCAATTTGTCTGCAATTGTGTCAAAGCCACAAAAACCGAAAGGGGATAAAAAACAGCCCGAAATTTAACTCAAATCCAACTGCCACAAAAACTACGTAGTTTAAACCACAAGCTAAATGGCAATAAAAAATGCTTAAATACAGTGACAACAGCGGCAAGAAGAAGAACAAGAATGCGGCCATGTACATAGCTAGCAAAATAATTTGTTGCAATAAATATTTTAAAATCCAGTTAAGCGTAACATTTTCGTCACGAAGTGCCACAGAGAGCGAGACCAGGGCAGTGTACTCGTCCCACACGGCTACTAGCCAAGTCCTAAGCATGCCTAGGAATCCTCCATTTTCTAGGGTGCCTGAAAATGCAGGCTGAAAACTGTTGCAGTGCAGGAGGTAGTCGTAGGAACAGTGGGATATTTAGTTTATCTAATTTGAAGGACTATTTATGAGGACATTATAATATTTTTATGTAGTGTTTGAAATTAGAGGTGTTTATAGTCGTTAGTAATGCATGCCGTACATTTTGAATTTAATTTATTTTAAGAAAGTATAGAAAGTAATGTGGATTGGTGTTGTCTTCAGTCTAGGCTTCAATGCTCTTTAAAATATATGAAGAGCGGAAGTGAATGAATCATTCATTTTCTTAGTAGAGTTTCTTAAAGGCTTACTGCTTTTGATCGCTAAAAATGTTGTATCTAAAGAATAATTCATAATTTAATGATAATTTTGAAAACTGAGAATGTGCTCAAATCGACAATAAATATGAATTTTTGAAGTTCCTATTTTCATTTAATAAATAAACAAATTCTTTTCTGTAATAATTTATTTGATTGCATGTGACGACAAGTGGTTTATCATGTTTAGTTAATAATCTGAACAAATGAGTTTTATGCATATATCTTTTAGTCCTCTTTGGTAGTGTAAGATAAATACCATTGAATGATCCAACATGATATGATGAGTTCCAATATAAATATCTCTTTATTGCCCATACAGAGCTGTGAATGAAAAGTAAAAAGAGGTGTACTTTTTGTGTGTATAAAATAGCATTTATTAACAGAAATACTTTACTCCTTTAATATAGAAAAATGTCTGCAGCGTAAATGTATGAGACTTTGTTTTGGCTGCTTATATGCTGACAATACCACACTGTGCTTTGGATAGGGATCGGGTTTGTTGGTGGGTTGCTTTTGATTTTGCTTTTTTCGTGCCATTTTCATGCAGTCGCGGCTTTGCATGCCAGCAGCAATGTTATGCTTTGTTGTTGTTACAGTTGGTATTGCTGTTTTTGTTGTTGCCACTGCCTTGTTGCATTTTGTTGGCTATGCCAACACTGACTACCCTCAGGTCCCGGTCCCAGCCCCGACTGCGGCCCCTCTCTACGCAATCTTCTTCGTCCTTTGTGTGTATCGTGTAGTCGCTTTAATATTAAAAGCGTTTAAAATTTTGCACGTTTCGTCGCCATTGTTCATGTCTGGCCAGAGTCTTTTTCCCCACCTCCTAACGCCAACTCCCTTATGTTGTTGTTATTGGTGGTGGTGTTGTTGCTGCTACGCTATGCTACAGGGACCAACACACTAACAAGCTTTGTTATGTTTCGTTGCTGCCGTTGAGTTTGCTCAACGTTTTGCCTGCAGCTGCGGAAACGGAAGTGTTGCCGTTGCCATTGCCATTTTGCAGCCATAGATTTTCGGTGAGGAGCCGGCATTGGTTTTGGCATTTTAAGTTGCTGCTGCCACAGTTGCTGTTGCTGTTGTTGTTCTTGTTGCTGCTGCTGCTGTTGATAATATTCCTTTGGCTTTCCGCTTGTAAAACGCTACCGTGTTTTGCCGCTTGGCTTGCTTTCGGTTTTGTTCGAGTCTTTCTTTTTTTTACTACTGGTTTGTTGTTGTTGTATTTGGCATCACCAACTTCTGACAGGTGGTTTGTATTACGTGTTTTCTGTTTACCTTGTGTAATCATTTCATTTGTCAAAGTTGATTTGCTCGCAAACACGCCGACAACAGTCTGACAAGGAGATGACACGAGGCGCAGGAATGGACAAAGGCCGGAAAAGTAACAAAACTTTACGGCGCACAGAAAAGAAGAACTTTGCAAAGTAACTGTAGTTAACAAATAGTTTTATTAACTTACACAATGGGAATAAGTAACAACTACAATACTTTTTTGTAGAAAACTTACAGAGTTGTTTGAGAAATAAGTGCACATAACAGGAGATAACATTTTATTCCTTTTTATCAACTTTTCCAAGTTACAGATATTTTTAATTTTAATTGTTTATGATAGCTTTTGAAGCTATAGCTATTTCTAAATAACAGATTCTTTAGTTCTTCAGAAAAAAGTAAACAAACTATGGTACGAAATGCCGAACCCAAATGCATTTAGTAAAACGAATTTGTAAATTTTTACAAGTAGCTCGCATTACATTTAATTAATCTTAATATCTAAGCCATAGGCAGTAAGATTAAAAATATGGTTCTTATTAGCATCATTTATCTAAATTATACGAATATTGATATAGAGCGGAATCGATATTGCAATTACAATAAGAAGTGGAGTTGATCTACGTTTTCGCTATAAACTGAAAAAGTCTTGTGTATTTAAATATGTGCGACTGATTTTTAGAAAATGGTGATGGTGTACTTCAAAAAATATATTTAAATTGCTGGCATTATTTCAAATTTGATAAGCAGTAGGTTGCCTTAAAGTTCAAAGTAAATATAGAGCAAGTCTACATATTTTTGGGCGCCTGGAGTTATGCCACAAAATATTGCCTTTAACTTGTTATGGCCTGGCAATAAAATCAAATTACTGTCTAAACACTGTCTAAACATATTTCATTTAATTGTCTCGACTTAATCTCGACACAGCAACGAAGTCAAAGTCAAAACGCGTCAAATCAACGCCTACGAAATTAACTTGGCAACGCCAAACGAGGCAGAGACCCAAACGAAAACAACCGCCCATTCTGCGAACAAAACAGAAACAAAAACAAAAACAAACACGGTGCCGTTGCTAAAAGTCAAAAAGCTCTGGACGAACTACAAAAACGCGTGTAAACAACAACAGCAACAACAACAACAGCGATGGCACCATCAACAATAAAGGCAACAACATTTTGGCCGGATACGATGAAGCCGTAGCCGCCGCCGCCGACATCACATCCACCATTTCACTGTTAAGTGCTGGCAAAGCCGCACGTCATCATCGTCATCGTAATCTTCATCATCGTCATCAAAGGGAACGCTGTCGTCGTCGTCGTCGTCATCATCATGACGCTCAATTTCAATGCTGTCGGTGTTGATTGCAACGATGTTGTTGCTGCTGTTGTTGTCGCTGTTGTTGCTCTTGATTATGCGCCGTTTAAGTGATTAAAGGTGAAAACGTTGGCTGCCGTGCGCGTCTCTACACACCACACAGCTACGCCCCCACCTCTACCCCCCACACCGTGTGGGTGTGAGTGCGTGTTAGGAAAAGTGTGTTTTGCCCAAATGTTGTAGTGTAAAATTTTCCATTGCCTTGCAGAGATTTTAACTGTGCCCCGTGCCAGCGCCATCACCATCACCATCGACAACAACCACAACAACAACATCAAGAGAAATAACAATAACAGCCGGTCTAAAATGCGAATCTTCCCAGCCACCGCGCTCATTATTTTCGCCATGTTGCTAACAGCGGCGCCCACACTGGCCGAAATACCTTCAAAGGGTAAGTGTGTATGTATGTGTGTCACCAGATTGTGAATTCTTTGCGACCATAATTAGATGAGGCGCTCGTAATGAGCCTCTCAGTGATTGATTGATTGAGCGAATGCCGCGCCGGTTAGTTCTAATTCTGATTGAGCGGCGACATGCTTTCTGGCGTTTATTTTAATTGGAGTTGGAATAAGTTACAATAGCTCCTTTAAATCTTCAAATTCCATTCACCATTATTTCAAATAATCTTGAATTTTGTGTGTTATATCAAATTTTAATATCTTTTTTATAGCGAACTAAAATGAATTTTTTTATTGAATGTATCAATAAATTTTGTCACTTTCCTTTACTCAATGAGTTTACAAATAAGTTTTTATATGCTTTTTTAATTTTTATTACCATTTTTTATTTGTATCGTTCTGTTCTCCTTTGCAAATGAAATTGATACTGTTTTCAAAGCCTACTTCGAGTTGCTTTCAATTTATTTCCTAACTGGAAATGCATAAAAATAAAAGCGTCAATGCTTTTGAAATTGTTTTGAACGCTTACCGAAAAATAACTGCTTGATTAAGAGTATACAACCATATTTCTGCTGCACAAATCGTTCGAGCTAAGGGTGACATTTATTCAAATATTTGCAGCATTAAATTTAGAACATTTTCAATAACAAGTTAAAGAATAGTTGTTTTTAAGCAAACATGTAATGGAAATTCCAAAGGCTCCTGTAAATAAATCAAACAAGGCCAATGCAAAAGATACATTTTCAAAATTATTGCAACTACAGCAGAGTTTGTTATTTAAGCATTTGTTGTCAAAACAACAAATATTCGTTTATCAATAAATTCGAGATAAAATATATTTTCGATTTTGCAATACAGAGTAATATTTACTCAGCTTTCAAAGGCAATTACTTTGAAAATGTTTCTAAAGGTTACATACTTTGTGGCGTTTCTCAATTGTTTTTTAGCCACAAACTCATCAGGCATCGTTTGCACATCAAACAGAAAAACGAGAGAAAATTGCGCATATTAAAGAATTTATGAAAATAATTTGCAATTTGAACAACATGGGAAGGGTTGACGATTAAACGTAAATACCAAATAGGCGGAGGTCCCTGTCTTGCCTAAGTTTTAGAAAATATTTGCATATTTCTTAAATTTATCTTTGACAAACTCAAGGCGGCCCTCCTTGAGCATATTTTGCGACATAATCAAATATGCTTTAAGCCAAAAGCCAACGTAGCCAACCCTTTTGAAGTTTTTGAAGCACACAAACACAAAAAATAAAGAGAAAAGAAATCAACTGCAGATAGAACGAACGTCTACATCCTGTTCAGCTCTTTATTTATTTTCCAGAAAATTTGCCTTGCATACACCACTTTTCCACTTACTGGTTGAATTTGTTGTTGTTGCTGTCTTTATTATCTGTACTTTTGAGTGGAGTGAGGAAAATGCTTACAAGACGTTTAACATGTCACCTGCGGGCACAAATGCCAAGACTAAGTCGCTTACTCGCCACACTTATCTGACAGTTTTGCATCTGAGCAGCAGCCCAGTCGACAGCGAATCCAAGCAGTAGATGCCCTTCCCCCACTCCCAGCTCTCGAGCTTGTCATATGTATAAAATATACATTTGTTTGCCTTACACATTTGTCACTTATCGTTTGGTCCAATATTTTGCAGCTGAGTGCCAGCTTTGCCAGGCTCCCAACAACTTGGCTGCCTTACTTGACTTTCTGCCTTTTACTTCTTATTTCTGAGTGTGCCTGGGCATCTGATGTATTCTAGATATTGCAGGATATATTATGATTTTATGCATAGTTGTGTGCGAAAATATTGTTGCAATGGCAATGTGAAATGTAAGCACAAAATTGTGCGCGTGTCGGTAACTTGTTAGAGGTTTTCGCTTCATTTAAACACTTCTACACATATTTATGGTATTCGTTTGCTCCATAGATATTTTTGTACATATTAGTCATACTAAGCATGATACATACTAAGTAAGCCTATAGCTAAAATGAAGAATGGCAAACGTTTATAAAATGGGGATAAATAATTATGAATTTGCATAAAGTGATAGTTATAGTTAAGTTATGTTGTCGGATTAATTGTAATTGTTCAGCTCCTGAATTGCACAACACCAATACTCTTTCGTTATAACACATTTAATTCTATGCAGAAAAATCCCAAAATCCCATCCTTTCCCATCAATACCAATTAATCATATTACTACCTTCAAAATCAACACTTTACCGATTTCGTATAAACCAAATAAATAATAGCACCTATCATGTATTAATAGTTTTAAGGTACTCGTAAGAAGAGAACAATTAGCGGAACAAATTAGTTCAACGGTAATATGTGAAATAAGTATCTTTATTCTAAATGAATGGGTTGTTGTTGTTGCTCCGTTTGTTGGAAAGCTCTTTATTCTTCATAAAGCAATGCCATGTAAAGATTTCTGACACAAGTTTTATTATGGCCTGCACTTTACCATATTACATATATATAGCGGTCTTAAATCTAGCTTCCTGATATACATTAGTAATTATAAATAGTTATAATGAAAACTTACACAAGTACTATGGAAAGTATCTCGAACTACTATACAAATACAGAGTATAATGCATCGATGTACTCTGAATAACCTGCAATGCCCAGTTGCCCATCCGCCCCCCGATAAAACACGAGTTATGCATTTGCTGTGGGAGTTCTAGAGCAGCAGACAAGAGGAAAACATAACGCATATTACGTGGCAGTCGGTGCTACAGCGTGGAATGACAATGAAACCTCATCCTCTGCGACACAAAGAGCAATGAAAAGCATATTTTATTATACACTATTTTGCTGTCATTTCCGTTTGGCACTTATATCTTTTTCTATTTTACAGCGATACTTCCGTCTGAAATTTTTTGTGCTTCTCTTTTTTTTGCTGCCATCAATTTAAAGCATATTTTTTACAGCGCTCTTCGCCTAAATGTCCTTGACTGCATTATGAAAAGCAACGCACACACACACATGAGTGGGCATATGTATGTTCGATGTGGGATGGTGTGTGTTTGCTTGGCTGTTTGTATGCGTTGCCCTAATGGCTGCGGTTCGTTGGCGAAAATTCCTATTATTACGAGCTCGCGTGTACGCCATATGCATTTTTCCATATTACTTCCTAACAGCCTGCGGCGAAACTTATTAAAATTTTTCACTGCCGCCACTTGGCAACACTGGCGCGTGCCCGGTATTTCTGTTTTCGTACTACAGCGACCTATGTTTGAAGTTCTTGAAATAGTTTCGCGTGCTGCAAATTGTTAACCAAACTAATCAGCATAAAAATGCAAGCGAATTGTTGCCGCAACGCCTGGACGGACAACTGGGCAGTCTCAAAAACGAAAGTGTTTTGGCTGTTGGACTTCTTTAATAGGTTTATTTATGACGCTCTAGCTCTAAGTGCACTAACTAGAGCTTTGAGCTTCGCAAACGGCATGAAATGCTCCAGTTCGTGGTTGTAAATTGTGAAACTTTTAGTTCCATTAGTTAAGTAGAGCTCTTTGACATAATACCGTGAAAAGTTCCTCATATTTCTGAAAAGAGGAACAAAGGAACAAAGGAACATCAGATCATGTGAGGCTCGATTTTAAAACCTGTTAGATACATGCTTTAGTTATTGTCTCAAGTCTCGTCTGTAGAACTGATCGTTTGAATCGGTCAGCTTCGTCACCCAAAGAAGTCTATCAGACTACAAAAACCATTAAATCAGTGGTTACTAAGCTACTACTACTACTACCATCCCAGTAGCTATGCATCCTCATTCGATATTTTTTCATTAGCATCTCAAACATTTTACATTTTGAATGAACAACTTTTGGCTAAAGGGTATCTAAATTTTTGCACTTGAAGAAATAATGCGCCACACACCGGAATATGTTTGCCAAATTATATAGCAGCCTGATCAAAGCCAAGGCCCACGTAAAGAGAAAGGGTGCCTCTAAGGAGGCGCCCCCACCGTGGCGGCCAACTCGCCAGAAGCTGCTGCCACGCAGCGCCCAGCTCCAAGCGCTCTACGAGAATGTCTTCGACGTATTGATAATTGGCGGAGGCGCCACCGGCTGCGGTTGCGCCTTAGATGCAGCATCACGCGGACTCAAGACGGCGCTAGTAGAGGCGGATGATTTTGCCAGCGGCACCAGCTCCAAGTCCACCAAGCTCATCCATGGCGGCGTGCGTTACTTGCAGGCGGCAGTTACCCGATTGGACATCGAACAGCTGCGGATGGTGCGTGAGGCGCTGAGAGAGCGCGCCACTCTACTGAACATTGCACCACACTTGGCCAAGCCCTTGCCAATTCTATTGCCGATCTATACGTGGTGGCAGCTGCCCAAATATTGGGCCGGCCTGAAGCTCTACGATCTAGTGGCTGGGGGCGCCAATTTGAAGGGCTCGCACTTTCTCAGCAAAAAGCACACGTTGCGTGCCTTTCCGCTGTTGCGCAGGAAGGATCTGCTGGGCTCTGTAGTCTACTACGATGGCCAGCACGACGATGCACGCATGTGTGTATCCATCGCTCTGTCAGCGATGCATGCCGGAGCCTGTGTTTGCAATTATGTGCGAGTTCAGCAACTGATGGGACCGACGCGCGATGGCTTGCGAGGGGCACTGGTGCGGGATCGTCTGACGGGCCGCGTAATGGCTATACGTGCCCGTGCTGTGGTGAATGCCGCCGGGCCGTTTGTCGATAGTGTGCGCAGGCTGGAGGAGCCGCAAGCTGCGCCAATGACCAAAGCGGCCTCCGGCACGCATATTATGCTGCGTGGCTCGTATTGCGCCTCCGGCTGTGGAATCCTCGATCCGGAGACCAGTGACCAACGCGTGCTCTTCATGCTGCCCTGGAAGGGGTACACGCTGGTGGGCACCACCGATGCACAGGCAGACCTGACGGCCCACCCCCAGCCCAGCACTCATGATGTAGCCTATATAATGGAACAGATGGGTAAATTTGTGCGAGAGGAGGTGCGCCCAACGAAAGAGCAGGTGCTCAGCGCCTGGACAGGTCTGCGTCCGCTGGTGTCCAACCTCAAGCAGCCCAATTCACAGACAAAATCTTTGGTCCGCAGTCATCTGATTGTGGTAAGCGACAAGAATCTAATTACCGTAGCTGGAGGCAAATGGACTACTTACCGTGCCATGGCCAAGGAGACCATTGACAAGGCCATCAAGGTGGCAGCTTTGCAGCCCAGAGGCCCCTGCGTCACCGCACACCTGCTCATTGAAGGTGCTCAGCGTTGGCGCCCCCAACTTGCCTGGGATCTAAGACAAGCGTTTGATCTGCCCTTGGACATCGCATCTCATCTCGCAACTGCGTACGGCACCAATGCCTTCAAGTGCCTTTGCTGCTGCAATGGCATGAAGGATCGGCTCTCCTGTAGCTTACCCTACATCGAGGCCGAAGTCCACCATGCCGTGCTCAACGAGTACGCACTGACCGCTGTGGATGTGTTGGCAAGACGTCTGAGGATAGCTTTCCTCGATGTGGGCGCCACCCTCCAGATACTGCCACGCGTTGTCGAAATCATGGCCAGCCGGCTTCAATGGAGCAAGGAAATGCAGCTGATTGAGATGCAGCGCGTCTGCACGTTTCTAAGTCGCGAGATGGGCATGGGTTCGGTCACTTTCTTGAGACAAAATCACGACATGGTCCAGAGAAAGGCAGAGACGAAGAAGAAGAAAACATGTCAAACGGGGAAAATGAACTTGAATAGAAGCGGGCGCTAATGTATACGACAATTATTCTATTTTGGCAAGCTATTTGTTTTAAAAGTAAAACGATGTTGGTGTGTGTGTCGTTTTAATATAGAAATCACGTCCGACTTGCTCTGCCTATAAATTAACTAATTCATTATTCCACAAATAAGTCTTTGCACTTTTTTTTTCAGAAATTTTCGCAAAATATGGCTAACATCAGGTGTGGTTAACATTATCCACACCAAACAACAACAAACTCCAATTATCCGCGCTTATGACTTTCTTCACACGCGGAACACAAATTCCTTTTAATTAAAACGCACAAAATTTACGGCTATTGCCAACTAATTGTAAAATACTTTAGAATTGGCCGTAAAACGTACACTTAAGCAGCTAACGAGCTCCCATTATTCAAGATATTACACGCATTTGACATCCCCTCATCTCCTTCTACGATCCGATACGCGACATGTACGCACAAACAGGCTCCCAATAAATAGGGAAATCGATGAGCGATAAGCGTTTTCCAAGAACGACAATAATTCAAAATAAGAGCTCACATTCCCAAACCCCCCCTCTCTATCTCTCTCTCTTTCTCAGTCGCATGCAAATTTAGGTAATTTATTAAAAACAACAAGAGCGACGAAAATCGAAGCAGCAGCATAAAAAACACATCGATTCTCAACCAAAAAAAATCGACTTCCTTATGTTTCGAGTGCCAACAATTGTTAGGTATGTGAGTGTTGTTGTTACGCTTGTGGTTATTGCTGTTGTTGTGTTTCCCAAGGCAGAAAACTTCCAAAGTAATTGCCAGACGACGATGTCATAAACAACACTCAGAAGAGAGCAAGAAGAAACGGGGGGATAGGGAAGTGCAAATTATAAATGTACAATCAAACATCGCTATAGAAAACAGAGGAGGAATCGTTATAAACCTTTAAACATTCATAATACTATAAATGAGAAGATACCACGGCGATTGCGAAATGTACATGTCTGTTGAAAGAAACTATTTAATATTGTTTCCTAGTGTACCAGAATTTTCAAAAAAAAAAATCTATTAAAATGTTAGGAGTTAAAAAATATCTAATGGGTTCCCTATTGACTGATTTGGCACCTCTAATCTGTTTTGATTTTCAAATTCCTTATAAAGAAGTGTGACTGTACTTTCTGGTTTGTCGCCATAGCTTCGATTTAAGTTGAACATTTTAACGATTTATTTTGCGCGCATTTCAAATACATTCTCTCCTCTCCTTACTCATATATATTTATATGTATAAGTAATGTTTCGATAGCGCAGACACAGGCACGCACAACAAAAAAACAGCAATAATATGTGTATAATATATATTCCGATTGTAGCTGTGCGTGCGTGTGCTTGTTCATTATCTGCATCCTCTTTAGCTTCTTAGGTTCTTAGCATATCAAAAGATTGCGCCATTGGCTCCTCAAAGTCGTATTATTCCTGCAGGTTGGCTTTATTCCTACTGAGTCTGCTTTGGGTGATGGCGTCAATGGAGGCAAAAGCGTGGGTAGAGGCGTCGGCAAGGGTGTGGGTGAAGCATTAGGTGAGGGTAAGGATGGGGGCGTCGGCGTTGCTTTTATCTTTGCCGTCATACACACCTTATGTCTAATAATCGCCTGCTGGACTGGCTTTTTAGGTAACAACACAACTTCATTGCTTGCACACATATGTTGTTGTTTTTGTTGTTGGATACGTTTGCGTTTCAGTTGCTGCTTTCTTTGTCTATAGGAGAGCTGTTGGCTAGGGGATGTGGATTTGGAAAGGACCGATTTCTTGGGCAGCTCAATGGGTGGCTCTTCCACATAGGCTGGCTGTGCCATTAGGCCAGAGTATTGTCTGGTCTTGAGTTGGCGCGGAGCCTTGGGTGTCCTGAGGGGCCCGTCCACCTCGCTCGATGAAACACTTTGCTTGCGTTTGACATTGCTGCGGGGTTGCACCAACGAACCCAGACCCATCTCGCGACAAAGAAATTTCTGGATCAGCAGCAGCTGCAGTTTCTGATCATGCTCGCTCCAATCCTTCATCCTGCTCATGATGTGCAGCACTCGAGGAAGCATGTGGAGAGTGGCCACGGCGTCCACAAAGGCCACCCTCAAACGTCTGGCCAGCACATCCACCACAGTGCAGGCATACTCATGTCTGACTGCATACTGCACTTCGGCCTCTATGTAGGGGAAATTGCAGTGCAGTCGTCTTCGCGAGCCCGGAGTGCTTTCGGCCAGCAAATGGTGCGCATTACTGCCATAAGCATCGGCCAAATGTTGAGCCACATCCGACTGTATATCGTAACACTGCATCAACTCCACTGGCAACAAACCATGCCAGCCATGGGCGCCGTCGAGCAGAAGATTTGAGGTGTTACTCTCTGGTTTCTCCGGCTCCAGTGGACAACACTCCATGGCCACATCAACTGCCTTGGCTGCCATCAGCCGATACGTGCTCCAACGACCCCCGGCCATGGTAATCATATTGTTGTCGCTCACCTCCACCAAATAGTCTTGGAGCGGGCGAGTGGGTTTCTGATACTTATGCTCATAGGGCCAATGGACGTCGGGCCTAATGCCCATCCAGGCGCTGCGCATATGATGATTCCCCAACTCTACATTCTCCTCCAGGTATTTTCGAGCCTGCGAGAGCAAGCAATCTACCTGGGCCTGAGTAGGCGCTGGCTCCTTGGTCAGCTCCTCGCAATCGCTATTCAGAATTCCGAGCAGCGTGTGATTCTCCCATGGTAGCATCACCAGCGAAGGGTTGTAAGAGCCATTACCACTGACCAAACCATAGCGTGGCGAGCCAAAGTAGCTGGGCAACGAGACCATCGTAGTACAGCTGGGCGCGGCGATGGGCTGAACCTTGCAATCGTCCATTTGGCGCACCAGATCGGTTAAAGCTCCCGTTGCATTTATTACCATCCTGGAGTTGACATAGAACTCCTTACCAGTCAGGACATCACGCATGCCCGCAGATCGACAACAACCATCCTGCTTGATTAGCTCAATGACCTCCACATGGTTGACCACAGTGGCGCCCTGCTGCGCTGCTGTGATGGCCAGCGCCAAGCACATGCGTGCATCATCATGCTGGCCATCATAGTAGACAACAGAGCCGCGCAGGCCTTTGGAGCGGAGCAACGGGAACTCATCGAGTGTTGCCTCCTTGCTGAGGAAGTGCGAGCCCTTTATATTTGCACTTCCCGCGAACATATCGTACAGTTTGCATCCCAGCCAGCAAATGGGCATATTCAGTCCGCTATAGATGGGCATTAGCATGGGCATTGGTCGATTCAAATGAGGCGCAATTTTCAACATAACTGCACGCTCCTTCATTGCCTGTCTTAGAAGATTTAATTGCGCCACATCCAGACTTTGAATGGAATTCTGCAATGCCGTCGGCCCCCCGTCGATTACCTTGCTGCTCTTCGAGGTATAGCCGCTGGCGAAATCCGCAGCCTCGACCAGAGCCGTTTTGAGACCTCGGGCGGCGGCATCCAAAGCGCAACCACAGCCAGCAGCACCACCGCCTATGATCAGCACGTCGAATTCCGTTCTGGTGAGCGCATGTAGATGCTCCTGGCGCGATGGCAATTGTTTCTGGCAGCTCAAGGGACGCACACCTGAGTGCAGGGCATTGCGCCAAAAACTGTCAGTACTCGATCTTCGGATGCTGCTACGAATTATGCTGGTGCGGGCTATGCTGGTGCGGGCTATGCTGGTGTAGACTTTCATAAACATTGCATAGGGTGGTCCTTAAAATGTGATGTGGGTGGCGGCTACTACCAACCAAAGAAAATCTAATCAATGTAGCCGAAATTGCTTAACTTTGAATTTTGAATCGGGCCGCATTCTAAAGTCGCACCTTTCTATACTCCGCACTTGATCAAAAATGGTATGTAATTTTTCAAAATTCTAGAAAATTTTGATAAATATTCCAAATATATTTGGGGCAAGAGACCCAGATTATTCATTATTGTATGCAGTATAGTCGATGGCTATGGTATGCAAGATGTTGCTTTGCCAGGATAAATAACATAATAATATAGAATAATGTTAATGAAGATATCGGATATCTTCCCGGAACAGCTATGCTTAAAGTTCCCTATTAACTTTTTGCCATAATTTCGAATTAAATGATTAGTTCGGTAACATTCATAGAGAATATCGGTCATTTGGTTATAATGAATAATTATCCACACTAGCTTCAGAAGGTAACTGTTCATTTTATTTGAAAACAATTGTTCATCAATTTAAAAAAATGCAGTAAACCATAATTAAATATTAACAACAATCAAATATTGGGGAGGGAGGTTAACAAAGCCATTGTCTCCGCAAAGAATTGCTTAGAATACTAAGAACAACTAACTATTCAATGCGAATTACATAAACTATGTTAGTAATTGCATTTGCCTTACTCTAACCACAGATTCAGACTAGCAAAGTGTCCACTTCTACATTGCTGGAATATTAAATGCTATTAGAAATTCTTCTATACAAGAACTCACATTACTATGCAATTAAATTCCTTTTTGTGGGCGGTAAACTTATCGCACAAAAACCGATTTTAAAATTCAATAAATGCTTAAATAATTAATGAACAAAGTCCACAGCAAAGTACACAAACGCTGGCAGGACCTGTCCTCTCTTCCACCTTTCAGCCATGCAGCAACATCAATTTAAATTAATGAAAATTATAGATATGCGCGCTGTCAGCCAAATGAACAAGCCATCCCCTTCCGCGCATAGTTCAAGGTGTCAAGCTGCCAAGGACGTTGGGGCGGGCGCTACAGACGCGACAGACGCCCACAACGATGACACATTTATGACAATTTAAACCCGTGTCTGGACTGCTTGACCCACCAACTAAATTACTATGCTTAACACATTAAGGTTGGAAAATTTAATTACAAACAATAGCAATAGATGTGGTTATTGTTGTTGCCGCTGTTGATGTAGTGGGCGTGGCCAGAGGGGCGTATTGCTAGCCATGGCCCGACAAAACAATGAGTTGCAAATGGCTCAGGCGTTGCCATCGTTGCTCGAATCCCAATAGCTATTTACGTCGCAGTAATAATTTTGGAGCAAAAACTGGCGTGTCACACTCTCTGGGGAGAAATCGACGAGTTCCCTCGCCCCTAACTTGCTGGTATATTAATGCTAATGTCCAAATGGTGGACCTACAAGGCAAACAATTGGTGTCAACAATGCGCGGCCAGAGTGATGAACGGCCGCCCTGACTTTCACACGCTAATGAGTTTGTTTAAGTAATTTCAATTCATTTGTTCACTTTCAACTATTGTCTCGCTTTTTATTGACTTTATTAATGTGCCAGTGGTCCTGCTTGTCAGTTGGTTTATTTGTTGGTTGCCCCTCCTTGTCCCTTCCCGTCCCGTCCTTGTGGACGAACCTTGGCCGTTTGGCTTCTGCGTGCTCACAAATGGCATGGCAAGTTGTCAACATTGTCCTTTTGTCATTGCCGCACGCGCATACCGAATTGTTTCATTAATATTATGTAATTGTAACAATCGTAATGGTGCACAAGTTTTCCGATTCGTAAATAGGTTGGAGACTTCAAGTCATTTTAAGCACTGGGGCTTACTATTTAATGTTGCAATGAGTATTACGTATGTATTTATTTTCGATGTTGTAAAACACTGAAATGTTAACAGAATTTTCAATATAATAAGCACCAGGCTAGTTATTAGTTCTTTTAGTTTCAATTAACATTGTTCTAAATAATTGTTAAATTGGCGAGGAATCGATTTTAAATGTAGTTATGTCTTTCTTTTTTATATATTTGTTTGTTTGTATAATCACCTTTGTATAAGGGAATAGTCAATAATCGAATAATCTTGTACTTAATTCATCTTAAGTTTGCTTAAAAATTAGTGGGAAGCTTAGCTTTAGCTTTAGAGATATTTGCAAATAATGAATTGCAAAATTAGAATAGATTTATAAACTTTATTGCAGATTAAAGTGATGGTGTGTGTACAAAATTTAAGATACACGTATGTGTATTTTATGGCTTATGTAATAATTGCAATTCTATTAATTGAACAAAAAGTGGGTATTTTATTTCATGAAATCATTTGTAAATTGATATTAAAACGGCCTTTAATTGAACACATGGGTGTTTTCCATAAAAATTATAGTTGAACAGGAAGTGAGTTGACGTTTGAGGGGAAAGGTTCAGGCCAAAGTTGGCAAGAGTTGAGAGTGTTACGGATCAAATAGTGCTGGTGTGTTTGTTTTGACCTTGTTAAGTCAGATTATTTTTATTTTTTTATAGTCGCGATAGCTTACAGTTTTTGTGTAATGTTAATGAAAGAGAAGTTTTTAAATTGTGTGAATGCGGTACAAGTTTGTGGTTCATTTCCATAAAATTTATTTTTCTCCTATGGATTCATTTGTCATTCAGGAAAGATTTATGTCAACTTTATGACAGTTTTTTGAGTACACTAATTTAAGTAAGATTGGCATGTCTCGGTAGCCAAAGAAGAATATTTTATTCTGGTGGCTTTCTAAATACTCCATTCATATCATTCTTATAATATAATTCAACAAATTTATCAGTTCAATATGGAGAGTTGACAATTAATTTGGGTATTATTTGCATTATTCCCATTTTCTATTTTCTTTTGGGAATGCATTATTTAGCTATTTATCGCGCAGTCTGGCTGCATAGTTTTTACAAAAAATGTATCATGGACCATTTAATAAATCCTAGGTCAACAAAAGATAGTCAACCATATTTTACCTTCTTTAGCAGGCCAAAAATAAAATAGTCACCACATTCTGACCAATGGGAACCCCTCGGGTGCAAACTGTCGACATTAATCGCGCCAACGGCGGCAACAACAATAACAACAAAAGAAAGAGGGCGCCTAAATACAAATTTCCGGCATAAGCCACATAACAAACCAGCCTGTTAGCGATCCCCGACAGACCACCCACGTGCCCGTTCGCCCGCCTTCCCTGTCCTCTCCTGCTCTGCCCTGCACTTTGTTACATTTCGTTACCTCACCAAAGTGCCTCAACACATTGGAGACCCGCCCGCGCCCTGCCCATGCCGTCGCCAACAGCTAGCCCCTTTCCTGCAGCTGCCCAACCAAGCGAGGATATCACGCTGCAACGCGACGTTGGCGGCGATTTTGCTTTGTTATTCTTGCTGTTGCTGTTGTTGTTGTTGTTGTTCGCCATGTGGCTCACCTTTTTTCAACCGAGGCCGCCCACTACCCCGCTGGTCGCTTCTTGTTTTTGGTGTATTATTGCAGCTATAAAGTCAGTGCCTTGAACTTTTTGTTAGCCTTGTTCTTTTTGTTCTTGTTTTTGTTTTTGCTTTTATTCCTGCTTTGTCCAGCTTTTGTTTTTTGCGCCTTATTGCTATTGAAGTTTGTTTTTTATGGCCCCAACTACGCTTGACAATAAGCGAAAACTTTTCCACTTCTCATTTATTATTACGCGTTGACTTTCTTTTTTGTTTTGTGTTTTTTTTTTCGCTGTCGCTCCGGTGTCCTGACAACCGCGCGACATGAATTGTCGTCATTGTCCTCCTCCCCTGCGATCTGCGCTGTCCGGCAGGGGCCACCAGTGTTAAAAATAAAATAAAAACAAAACACTCTGCAAATGCAAACATGCGCATGAAATTTGTCTAATAATTTTCAACGTCTGCCGACCAGGGTGGAGTAAAAAATGAAATTAAAATAAATAAACGATTTGTTGCGCTTCGACAGGCAATGAACAAACGAGGTGTTAAAAGGCACAAATTGTTGTCGCCTGTCCTGGCAACGGCCGCGTACAACCAAAATTTATTCAAACTTTTTGTTTATTACTAAAATATGTGATTTATGTGAAAATGTCAAGCAAAAATGTGTTGCTGTGGGCAACATCAGTTCTATGTACTTATTAACGGACCCAGGATCTCCAACTTAATTTAAATCTCCCGAAAGCAACTGTAATTAAATTAATAGGCTGCATAAATTGGGCTTCAATATTTAAAAGTTTATCAAACTTGTTGCAATTAGAATAAATAAATACAGAAATACATACATTTGAAATATATTCTAAAAATTTACTAGAAGGGAAACAACAGCAGATCCTGTTCAACACTTTAGCAACGAAACTTTGTCGAAATTCTAGGGCTAGTCTGTAATTAAGTTCTGCAACTATATTTAATAATAAAACCCAGTTTAATATAGAACTGAAACTAAACGAAGTATTGCTGTCTGGGCTGTTTCGCAAATATCAACAGTTAGTCACATTAATCTCTACCTTTGTAATGCCTTGTCCTTGTCTCGGATGGCATAATGCCGCATGTCTCAGAAGTCCTTGACGCAATGGACATGCGACTGCACAATAGAAATGAAAGCAAACAGAGCTATATTGTGTAGCCACCCACCCAACATTTCCATCTGCTGACTCTCATCATGGAGCTCACTGCTCACGCACAGGACGAGTCAATGGCCATCGGGCATTGGACATTGGTCAGGTGCTTGGACATAAAGGCGCTAATTTGTAGCAATTAGTTTAGCAGGGGACGTTGGTCAGACGACAAACGACGTGCCACAACCCAGAACCAGAGGCAGCGCGTCCGCAACATGTACGCGAGCAGCAATAATAGCTGCAACAACAACGCCAGCAGCAATAACAACAATACGGAAGCACATTTGATAACAATTAAATAAACGTAGGCGACATTTAAAGCGAAGTGAGCGGCGATTGCAAATGATGCAGGAGAAGGACGAAGGTAGGGGCTGCCTGCGACACTGTCGCTTCGAACTGACCACAGGCCAGACGCGACCACGACTACGACCACGACCACGCAACATCGTTGGCGCAATTTTTTACGATATAACATCAATTAAATTTTTACCTTTCCATTGTCCCCCACAAATAAACGACAAACAAGTTGTACAACAAGGGCAGCAAATTTTATTTTTTATTATTGCTCTTGCCGTTATTTTTGTTGCTGGTGTAACTGTTGTTGTTGTTGTTACTGCTGCCAACACTATTTGTGTCATGCAACAATGTAATTGCCACTGTCGTTGTCATTTCCGCTGGACACACATACTCGTTTACCCGTCGACTATACGGCCATTGGACGGCGACTGTAGGGTAGAATGGCAGGAAAGGAGCAGCTGCTTGAGGGGGAAGGTAGAAAGTGGAAAAACATTAAAGATATTACGGACAGGCAAAGTGAACTAAACAAAGGCAACGGCATGACGTGCGACATTGTGGCACAGGGGCGCGGCACAGTGCCACAAACTGATGGTGATTTAATATTTCCTTGGCGTGCAGTCATCCAGCTATGTCGATCTTATATAGATATATACTATAATTATGTTCCTACGAACTTTGGATTTATTTTCCCATTTAATATTGTATTGTTTATTTAATTTTAATTCATTTTTATCACTTTTATTCCCTCGTTTACTTTTTGCAGTAAGCTCTAATGTCTTCCTTTATATATTTTGCTGTTAATCGGAGCATAAATATGACAACTAAATTATCGTAGGTCTTATTAAAATATTTCTATATGTGTGTCCATAAATTTATTTGCTCTCACAAAAAATTTGCTGAAAAATATAAAGGGGCGAAATGAAAATATTATTTTAAATTAAATGATGAATAAGGAACGTGCAATGCTTCCTGATTTTATTTAAAAAGTAAAGGTTGGAGAATATTGATACAAATGCCACTTCATTTGTTCAATGATTTTTCTAATTATTTTAAACTGTTAATGGTAATCTTTATGAAAATAACAAATAAAATAAGTCACTTAACATACTATATCATAGGTTTTGCCATACTGTGCATTTCCCAGGTTGGGTAGTGTTACATAACAGGCGATGTGGTGCTGGCTAACGGAAGGAAGTAACTTGTAAGTCGGCTTTGTGCAGTTTTGTGGTGAGCAAGTCGCCATGTGTCACCGTCATTGGTGCCGTCGCCGTCGCCGTCGCCGTCGCCATCGTCCTTTTCCTTTTCTTCCAAGTCGATGTAGCGGTTCAATTGTTCGAGCAGCGCGCACAATGTTAAGTTGAAATAATAGATGTGGACACGGACTGGACAGGTTGTCGGGGAACCAATTTGCACTGGACATTAATCGATGCCGACAATTTGTAAAAGTTTAGAGAGCGGCCTCTCGAATCAGACCTTTAACTAATACCTTATGCACGTGTCCATTACTAATTGATGCGTTAAGTTTATTTTAATGACTCAATAGCTAGCTTTATTTATATTGTCTTACCACTGAGACTACTTAATTGCCGATCGGAATGCTGTGCTCAGTTCCATTTTGTACTGTTGGCCATTTGCGGCTTGCAATTAATTGCATTTGCTGCTAAGCACTTGTGGGCTACGCTTCACTTGTTATCTTATCTATAATGCTTACTCGTACCCTCGAGTTGGCGGTCCCTTTAGCTGTGCTGGGTCGCACATTTGCGGTCTGCCAGGGGAATAGAGTCTAGTACATCGTTGGCCTCAGGGGCATGCAATTCATGGTCGACTGCGGTTCTTGGCTAGCTAAATAGCCAGCAAAGCATGGAAAGTATTGCCTAAATAGATTTTTATAAAAAATAGAAACGGTGTCTTCTAGATAATTGAATGGAATGAATGAATGAATAATAATGTCAATCAAAAAAATATTTATAATTTTTTAAAAGTCAATATATTTTGCAATATTTAAAGCTATTTATAAACTTATGACTTTTTGATTATTTCTTTTCTTTACATTCTAAAATAAATTCTACTTATAATTATTTTCAATCGGATTTCAGATTTTCTAAGATTATATTCTTTTTAGTTTGCATTGAAATAGAAACCAATAATAACCTAACAAATAATCCATTTATATTTCCCTTTTTTTAAAAAAAAAAAATACTAGTTATGACAAGAAAAAAAGGCTTTCCAGCTTTGAAGTAAATTAAAATGTTGGTAATTGTGTATCGAGACTGTTTAATACAACATGATCATTGCTCATAACCTGCGCAGATCGTTATAGGAAGTTCCTTCTATTGCGTTTAACCAATGCACGTAAACATATCGCAATTCTATATACCTGTATAGTACTAGGGTACTTATATACAGCTTCCAATTTTTATTTTATCGACTTACAACGAGTGAATCAGTCTTTGCTTGACCTGATCGATCATTTTTAGAATGGCATCAATTTGAATTAAAATGTTTTTGTTAATAATGTGATGCATTTGTTTGAACTAAACCATTTAATTGTTCCTAAATTTGCTAATAAGTTTCCATTTTTGTTTTAGGTAAGTCATCAAAAACTGTCGAAGCGAACAAATTCTAAATAGCAATAAGTAAGTTTTTCAATTTTATTTTATAAACTTTTAAGCTGAATACTTCGTGTACACTTAACTCGATATGTGCTTATATTGATGGAAAGATTTGCTGCATCATTTGACCCCAATTGAAGCCGAAAACTTTTTGCAAGCACTCACTGGCAACAACTTGTGACTTCTAGACATATCAAGCATCCATCTAGAAACCCCAACTGTGCACGAACAACTTTCCGGTACGGTCAGTTTCAATGGCATGCCTCCGCATTCGACACTTTATCACCTGGTTTGGCCATTTACAGGTATGGCCAAAGCAGCGGGCCATAACACTTAATGGCAGGCCGCTTAACGCTTGTAAACACGTAGGTGGCCATGGTTGGCAATCACGAAGTGTGTGTCTGCACGCCCTCACAAACACGGACATGCGGTGTATTCTTAGTATGTGTAGTTAGAGTGTGCGTGTATATACATATGTCTGTTTGTATCTGTGTAGACTTTGGACGTACAAATTATGCCCAATGGGCATGCTAATTTCACTCAGCGCTTTCAACACTTTTAAAAGTCTACAATTACCGCTAATAGCGTTAACTTTTTCGAAACGCCAACTGAATCAAATGTCAGCCATTCATTAGCCTTAATTGTTTTCGTGGCTATGCCAGCGGACCATGCGGCGTATGCGCAACTTTTGTTCAACAACACGAAACGTATTATTACAAATTAACAAATCACTTTCACACAAACACACTCACAAACACAGACACAGACACAGAAAACGCAAAACACAAAACACAAAATTAATTAACTAACTTGGCAACTTCAACACTTTACAAAATAATTTGTAAAATAATAATAATTTGAATTTATGCGCAAAAATTATACAAAAATTTGCCAAGATCCCTTGACGTTGTTGCTGCCGTTGCTACCGCTGTTGTTGTTGCCATTAGGCCTTAACGCTCCGCTTAACTTGTTGGGGAAACGTCGAAGTAGTCTGGCATCAAGTTTATGGTGCAAAGTTTTTGCCTGCCTGCTTGACTGCCTACTTGCCTTTCCGAAAGCAATTATCCCGAAGGAAGTATTCGACTTAATTGATTTTGTTTGCTTGCCGTCGTCATCGTTGTCGACTTCGCTGAGCCGATTTGTGTGCCCGGCAGCCGTTACAGTTTTAAAAGGATTTTAATAAGCGCATTGAGCGTGTGCCTTTTGTTTCTTTTTTGCAAAACGAGTGAAAAAAGGTTCAGTCGCGTTCATCCCGTTCATCCCGTTCCCCCTTTCGTATTATCCTTTCAGTTCAAAAGTTCTATGCGCATTTAGATAACAAAATTTTCATCGGCTTTTTTCACACTTTTCTTTGGCTAAGTAAATTTGCCACTCTTGGCCTTTGGGGCAGCCGGAGTTGAGGGCTCAAGTAGGCATTTTCGCTTGTGTGTATGTGTGTGTCTGCTTGACCGGAAGTCGAGTGCCGCAAGGCCTTCTTTGTGTTCGAGTACATACAAAAGGCCATTCAGTCACCGAATGCCGGCGGCATCGACAGTCTGAAGTTTAAATATAATTTGCAAATTGTGTTCATTTAATTGCCTGGAAAGTTTTCTTCTGTCCACTGCTATGCCAAATGTTAGAACCCTTTTTTTTGCTCTCTGGCTAGGGTAGTTTTCATTTTTACAGTTGATTGAGTTTTACTCAAATGTGAGTCTGTGTACGTGCCCTATGTACGAGTATTTAAGTATGTGTGTTAGCGTGCGAAATACGCTTTGAACACTTTTATTGCTGCCGCAAGTATGCTATAGAAATTTAATGCTGCCTTTTAATGGCGTTTGTTTAAGCGCTGATAAGTAAGCTCTGAAATGGGAACGCGCGTGGGCCTAGAAATGCTAAATATTTTCTTGTTCTACTGTTCTTCTACTATAAAAGCTGCTGACCCAAGTAGCCACATCAAATATTTGCAAAATGACTCTTTAAACTAATGGTTGTTTGAGTCTCTTAAAGCAAATCTTCTTGCATACAGCTTCGTGTTTATCCAAAGCGGGCAGTTCAAATTTAAAAATGGTGATTGTTTAAAAAGGCTTCCATGCCGTAAGGATTTAAAAGCATTAGAAATTGTTAAATATTAAACCTTTAAATGCTTGTTTTTTATCTAGTTTCTAATCATAACTAACCAAAGCTACGTTTGCATTTTTCTCTTATTTTAAGATAGTAAATCGCATGGCCTTTAAAAATTATTACCGTAGCTCGTATTTTTTCTACTTCAATAGGCTATCAAGCGCTTGGCATTCGCAACAACAGCCGATGCAGTCACACCCCCTTTTCATTCCCGAGCCTTTTGCAACTTCATCAGCATTGAAGTAGCAGCATTTTCATTCATTTCCTAGTAACGTTCCATGTACACCCCTAGGCTTGTTCCCCACTATGTAAATTTTACAGTGCTTGCTTCCCTGCTAGACTGCCGCCAAATACTCGAACCTCTCATGTTTTTGATGATGAAGAGATTTTGGCATGCAACCAAAAATAATTTTTCCGTTTGTTTTGCTCCAGCTTCTCTAACAACATCTGCAGCAGCAGTGGAATCGAGTGGATCTAGTTCAATTTTCTGAACTAGAGCAGCTTAAGTGAAAGCGTTTCTTTAAGCAATTCGAGTTTTATACATATTGAAATTAAAATTGACTTTGTTTTATTAGCTTTTAATATCATTTAGTTTGTAAGTATGTATGAAAAGCAATGGCTTTGAGGGTTGGGTTCAAGAGAATCTTTTCAATAGATAGACTAAATTGTACCCGTTGTCATTATATTTGCAATTCTCTTTCATATACATACATAGTACATAGCTGAATTGAACCTTTATTGATACATTGTTGAAATAAAATGTTTCCGCACATAGTAATGATTCATTACATTACATAGACAAGTTTTCCAGATATCCGGTTTTGAATAGCTCTTAGAGTCACATTGAACTAGACGAGCACAAATGGAAGCAACATATTCCACATCGTTGGCAGCCCTAGCTGCCATGCTGCCTGGCTGACAGACTGACTGACTGACTGGGTGGCTGGTTGGTAATAAACGCAGTCTGCTTCTATGATGGAGGCTGGAACGTGGGCGTTTTCGGACAAAAGCAATAACAATAACGCGCACATGTAGTTGCTTCCGAATGTGTGTATATGTGTGTATCACATTCACTCACACACTCACACACATGAATACATAGATATCGGCTAGCTTTCTTTTTTAGTGTGCTTTGTTTTTGTTCGACTTTTTGATGAACTTCCATCATTCAATGCCGGGGCTGCCTCCGCTTTTGATTGTTTTTGCAGATGATGCGCCGTGGTCGACGCCATCGCTTGTTGATTTTGACGTTCATGAGGGCGGTGAAGAGATGGGCACTCGGTGGTAACAAGAACGGCAACAGCTCAGCGACTCCAATGGCGATAATGTTGTTTTTGCTGTTGTCCGCCGTGGTTGCTGTTGTTGCGCCGCTTTTACATCGTACACCGCATCTGCGGCAGTTGGACTCGTTAATAGAAAATTTAATTGCTTTAATTGATATTTTGACGTTACCCTCGCCACTCAGCACAGCATCGATTGTAATTGAGACTACACGAAAACGAGAGGTGCACGCCAAGCATGATACTTTATTGATTTCCAAATTGGGGTTGGCACGACTTGATTCGAATTTCGAACAGAGAGTATAATTGTAAGGGGATGAAGAAATAAACTTCAAATTAAGACGCAAATGTAAAACGGTAAGGCATATATATGTACAATCAATTAAGGCAGTTATACACAAATAAAACAGCAGGTATTCATAAATACATTATGTTGCCATACTTTCATAAGATTAGCTTCGATTCTGTTGTATGTATTCTAAAGAAGTAAACAAAGGTTCTAACAGTTAAAACCGGTATAAAAAAAAATTCTGCATATATACATTTTTATCTTATTATATATTGTATCTTTGCTTTAATGACTATAACTTTCTTGTCCGGCCACTAGATCAATGTTTTAGGGAAGAGAGCGAGCTGATAAGCTGTTTTGACTACGACATACTATATACCTTTTTAAGGTTTTAATTGTTTTTTTACCTCTTATTTTAGCTTGCAGTGGAGTTCTAAAATCTGCAAACCGCGTGCTTTGTATTGATGGAATGATTTTGTAGTTTTAAACATGTTTCCAACAAATGGTTACTACATCTTCCATAATATATAGTGTTTCAAAAGTTGGCAATATAGAGTTTGATAGAAATATTTATAATAAAAAGGCATCATAGAAGATTGGTATACTATGTTTAGATGAATATTTGCATAGCTCAATTCACCATTAATTTTATTAGGGTTTATTTTCAAGAAAGAAAAGCCAAACTTCTTAGCGATTTGTCAATTCATGGGGCTTCTATGCACCTTTCTTTGTTGGCTCGACATTTAAATTGCAGCCATTATAGCAATTTAAATTGCCATCGCCTACTGTGCCATGGGTGCTGTCTTTGGTTGTGGTATCGGCGGTTGACCACAGCACCCAAAGAATGCCGCAAAGCCACCCTTCCTACCCCCAGCTACATACACACATACTCGTATATAGTGGGACTTCAATTTGCATGTCACTTCAGCAATCGGAGCGGAAGTAGCTTTCGTTCTTTTGCCTGTGTGCATGTCAATCAGCTGTGAGCTCAGAGCTGAATTGCATTGTGTTTGACTGAGAAGTTGCCAGGGCAGAGATCTACTTAGGGGCTTAGCTTGGCTTAGCTTCCATGCCTGTTGCGGACTCTTAGCTGATTTAATTCATGAGCTAATTACACTAAAATCGAGTACAATAAATAATTCGCAGCGAAAAGTTGGTCATCGGGAACTTTCGAAAAGCGGTGAAAACAAAAAATGAATAAGTTTTTGTTTTTGTTGAACTGTTGGTTGGAATGGAAGTCATTATTCGGGGGATGGGGTCTGAAGTTGGCTTCGGCCTGACATGCTGCCAGCATGTTGCCGGGAATGACAGGAGAACGATGCAACATACCATGAGTTCTCCAACAACCATACAAACATTTTTACACAGACACATAAACATATCAATCTTAATTAAGATTTCACTTCTCATTTCGTTAAAGTGCCACCCACACTCACAGATACACACATGCGTGCGTGTGTGTGTGTGTGTGTTTGTGTGAGGAGCGAAGTTGTAGAACAGTCAAGTGGATGTGAAAGGACTTTGGCTTTGGGCTACATTCTAACATGTTCGTGTTGTTATTGTTGCTTTGATTTTTGTGCCGTGTAAATGTCGAGCACTTGTTGTAGTTGCTGCTGTTGTTGTTGCCAGTCAATCAGTGGCAAATGTTGTTGCTGCTGCCGTTCGCAGTGTAAAACTTTATTACTCACTTCTATCGATTGCTCAACTAATTGCAGTTGATGTTTTATTTGAGGGGTTTTGTGTGGCTTCCAGACGATGGTCTATAAAACTCCCCCACAATATCCCCTCCTTCCTTACGAACTCTCTCTACACCCATCCCTATGCTCCTCTGGCACACTCCTCACACATCCTTAGCAGCTTTTAACCTTTTGTGGGAACGTGTGAGTGTGTGCCTTAAGTAAGTAAATATTGTTGTTTGTTGTGGCTGCTGCCAGCAATGAGTTGTGCTTTTTGCACCATCATGTGCGGCAACATATTGCGGCAGGTTAGGGTTAAGTGTGCCGTATATATATATACATATTTCTGTGTGTGTGTGTGGGTGTGTTTGTGCTTGTGTTTGCGGCATAAAAGTTTAAAGGACTTAAGCACCGGTAATGCCGGCGCCTTGTTTTATGTTCAGCCAAAGTTCCTCTCTAGTTGCCAAAGGTTAAACTGCTTAGAGTTTGAACTTTGTGTTGAACCGTGTTTATTAGACTTCCACAGGAGTTAACGCTTAGATTGGCAAGCCCCAGCCCGGGTGAGCGGCTTAATTGGCTGAGCACGAGTACGAGTTTAAGTATTTTAGAAGAGACAAATAGTACAAGCCTTGCAAGGAGTACAAACAAAACAGAGCAGAGACATATATTGATTAATGTACCTGAATAATGTTGAGTGATTGGTAAATGACAGTGAATTGATTGAACTACTTCTATATTAATGCCTACAATATGAAACTCTAAGCGGATTAGGTATATTAAGTCGTTTATTTATTTATAAGTAGACTTAAAGCAATATTCAAATGATTTTCTTGTCATTGCCTAAGAGCGTCAATCAATTGTTATACATAAATTGTGGTTTGTAAAATAATACTTAAGTATGCACAATCGAACAAATATTATAATATTAAAGGAACGACAGATAGACTTTTGTATACGCTGTACCCACTCTAAGCTACACTTTTACTCGTAACAAACAAATATTTTACTCAATTGGTATTATTTTTCATCTTCTTTAATTACATATTTATAGTTTGTATTTATGTACAATTCGCTGCTGTTATGTCCTTACGAAGAAACTTGTGTGTTACAATAATTGCCCTTTAATATTTGTGAGATTCTTCAGCAACTTGTTACTTTAAACTGTTGCCATTGGGCTTTGGAAAGTGCAATATGTTTCAAAAATTAGCTTCTACCTAGAACTCCATCGTGATGTGTTGCATACAAAATCGTTTCGCCCAGTCCCAACCTCCGCCCTCCTGTCCGCTTGTGTGGGAAGCACACATACAGCAAATTAAGTGAAACCACAATGCGCAGACATAGACATACAGATATAACAAGCCGATGCACGCACACAGACCAGACACTCACACATACACAGCCATATCCACACTTGCAGCCATTTTTAGTGAACGGCAGTCAGAACATCGCTTGCCATATGGCAAGACTTTTAACACTCCAGGGATAAAGTTTCATTAAGAGCAGCCTAACATGGCCGAGTCGCAAGCCAAAGCCACAAGGCAGGCATGCCCCAAACTATCATACTCCAATGTACGAGCACTTCACTTCAAAATTGCACTTCAAGCTTATGAAGCATACACATATAGTATAGTATATATGTTCATACACATATACATATATAGGCGAGGGAATGGGCGCATTCACGCCCAAACACTGCCACACACCCACATCCACGCACACACTTCACTTCAAGTGCATGTGAAACCGCAGTTGAAAGGCATTTATTGTACTTGTCATTGTTGTAGTTTCTGGGTTGTTGAGGGACGGACGTACCGGGTGGCCTGAAGTTTGAGGTTATGGCACCCAACAGCAGAGAACTGAGCGCCAGGCGTTGGCAGAGAAAAATGCTTTACTTACTTTTATGAATGCCGAGCGCTCATAAAAAGTCTGCGTGGATGTGTGTGAGTTTGCTTTTTGTGTTAGGCATTTGCTAAACGACCCTAGTTAACCTTAGGCCAAATAATTTGCATCAAGTGCTTAGGCTTGCACTTGCTTGCTTCCACACTCTCCGTCTCTCTTCCTATCTTTATCTTTCTTTGTCGCTCTCATTGTGAAAACTTTGCAAGAAATAGTTGATGCATTTGTATAGCAAGTATGTCCGGAATCTGTGTGCGCCGACCTGCTCCTGACGGGAATACGGGCGCATCGCTTCTCCCCGCGCACCCTCCTTACACGATGACTATTTCCCTCTTAGTGTCTGCGCTTAGACGCTTTGTCTATGGCACTGCTTATTTTAGTTATGGCATTTGAAGCATTTTTGCCAAAGTTTACAAGATTATGCGCTTAGTGGCTGCTTCACTCGTAGCAGTCGAAACTTCCGCCCCGGGTGTCGAGAACTTTCAGTCCTAGGTGGAAATGTGTGTAAGAACTTCGGTCTATGCTCGTATGTTGGGCCCGGGGTGTAATTAAACGACTGTGTTTTGAGTTGCTGTGGGGCCATTGTATTATGGGCAATAAAAATTACTCGAAAGCTATTGGGCTTATAACTGTGAGAAGAACAAATTGGACAGGCAGTTTAAAGTGGAAAGTTTCGAGCATCAGAGCTTCAAAGTCAAAAGTTTAGCAGAAGCCTTCAACAAATTGGTGTAATTCCATTTTGTGTATTCCACACTTGATATGCTTTTTCAGAAAACTTAGATCATTAAAACATTTACGTACATTTTAATGGAAAAACTAAAAACTAAACAGCTACATTAATAATCAAATCAAAGAACATAGAGTAAAGTTTATTTGGATTGAATCAAGCTCGGCAATCCACACAAGATAATTACTTATAAATAACATTTGAAAATCCGTATATGAAATATAAATTCTTATTCAAAGTGTGTTGAGACTTAAATTTTCTCACAAATACAAAAAAATCAGCTGTTTGCATGAAAGCTAAGATTAGGTCTAGAACTGTATTCATGTTTAAAAATATCAAATATACTATAGTTTTCAATTGCAAGAATCCTATTTAACATTAGATTTGAAAGTCCGTCAGCTCATTTTATTTGTCGTTTACTGGCCTAAAATGCAAACAAAGCTTCACTTAAATGCCAAAGCCAAGACAATTCCACAACAACAACAACAAACGCAACAATCAACAATATCAGTCAACTAGATGCACAGCAAACGCACACAAACAAACAAACAGGCACAGCAAACAATCGACAACAACAACAGACGCACACAGACAGAGGACCGCGCAGCTTGTGAACAAAACATAAACAATTTATGGAATTTATTAAATTGGCCAAGAGGCGCTCGTTGTATGCACACGACGCCAAGAAGCGTTACAACAAAAGCCCTTGAGCCGACAAGCAAACAAACAAAAAAAAGAAAGAAAAAAACAACAACAAGAGCAGGAGAAGGCGAAAACAGCAAGCAAACATTTTACAGAACCGACAGCCGACAAAAATCGTTTTTGTTCACGTTTTTCTTACATTTTTTGGGTGGTTAGATGGGCAAACACTTGAAGAAATTTATGACAATGAGTCAAGAGCTGTGAGTGGTCATAATATAAATAACAAGTGGGGCTGTGTACAAAGGGAGCAAGTGGGCGTGGCAGCAATGTGCGTAACTGACCGGAGCCGAAAGTGTGCGGAATTTTATGCTAAGCAGCAGCTTGATTGAGGCGTGAGAGTAGTGGGTGTTGGAATGAGGGAGTGTGAATGGGAATTGGGAAAGTTGAGGAAGTTCAAATTGTGGCCCACATGTGTTAAAGACTGGCTGCTTGCAATTGCAAAATTATGCCCAACGGGCACAATGAAAGTAAGAGCAGGAAACGGCGAAGCCATTTGACTTGTTGGCCTTTGCTGCTTCGCTTTTATATCGACATTTAAGCTGAATGTGTGTGGGCGGATTTGTTTAAGCGTCCTACAGATTTTGTTTCCACTGCCCTAGGGAGCTTACAAGGTTTGCTTTTAAAGCCTGCGGCACAAGTCCTTGCAGTAAGAAATTTCCGAAAAATTCCGGTTAAATGTTTCACCAACGCCAATATAAAGATAAAATATTGGCCATACATGTTCGTTTTGCCAGCAGCCCTATACAAATTTTAAGCAAACAGCAGCGACTATTAAATTATTGAAACTTGAAACTTAGACAGCACTCACATCATGAACTTTCAAATAAAACTATTGAAATAAATTTATAATCAGAGCAGGCAGCATGTGTTCGTCAAAGACGGCAGCTTAAAATACCTGGCCTGCTGAATATTATGCCTTCAGTCTTAAATATATGAAGGCATATTGGCTAAAATTGTGGTCAAGGTACATAAGTACTTTCAATTAATTTTCCTTCGTTGTTTGCATAGCATTCGAGTTGCAGCTTTAAGGCGCTCAACCGTAAACTGATAGTTATACAAAGCCCATAAGTAATTAAAATGAAATGTACTTAGCCTTCAGATAAGAGAACTATTGTGATTTATTGATTTGTTTGCGCTGCCTTTATTTTGATTAAACATAATCGTCAGTTAAATTAAGAGATGGTGCGCTTTAGTAATTGAAAGCATATCTCTTGCAATTATATGTAAAATGAAAACTATGTATAGAAATAGAATAGAATAGAGGAATTAAAAAAATATTTATTTCAATTAGTCATTCCAAATAATAATAAATATATTAAAAAAAATATAATAATTTCAAGAAATAAATAAGTGGTAATATAAGTAAATTGATATCTCATAGATGAAAACAGGATTTCATAGGTAACATTTTTTTATTTTCCTATTTATTTTCTAAATTCTAGTTTTGTGATTTGACCGACAGCTCTCAAAGCTTGGTATCTGCTTCTATAACCCTTAGCAACATTTGATATAAGCCTCTGTTGCTTTTCTAAGTAATAAAAGCGAGCACATCTTGAAGGCTCAACAACAAACCTTCAACTGCAAAGCAAATGCAGGACAATAACAATAATAATAGAAAGCAACATAAAAAGTACTGACTGCCCGCATTCTGGCTCATCTTGTTGATTTTTAATTACTGGCCAAAGTCCGCCCCTTCTCGCCTCATGTTTCGCTTGTAAAAAACTAGACGTTCAAAGCAAACAAACCTCAAGGACGACAACAGGCGCAATATAAGCCAAGGAAAGGAATTTACACGAAGCCGCAAGAAAACAAAGTCCAAAAAGAGTTGCCAGCTGAATAATTCAACGAATCTTTTACTAACATTTTAATTTAAGTTTGCGCTTCGTTGACGCTCAGATAAGAGTACAAGTTGGCATCGTTTGGTTTGCATGGTTGTTGTGGCTGGTGGTGGCTATTTATTTACACGACTGCCAAATGACAAGCACAAAAATTAATAGAAAAGTTTTCGACCACAAAGGAGAAAAAAGGGGCGCTGAATAAAATTGCGTGCAAATAAAAATAAAGTAAGGCGGAAAGTACAAATTATGCAGCAATTTCATTTTGATATTTCGGACCAAAAGTAAACACACAGTCACCCAACCTAGATGAAAGGATATTAATGTAAATGACTGCCAGGACAAGGCCAGCAAAGTAGCCGCAATGTGCCAGCGAGAGCTGAGAAAAAAGTTTTAATAACGTCTCAAAAGACACATTTTTTGGCGGGCCTTTTGTTCTGCGTCATGGTTGCCCACACAGAAGGAGAACAAGCCAGAAAAAGAAGAGAAGTATACAAAAAACGGCCCCAGCTCAACACTTGTTCACACTTCATTTACAATTCTGAGTGCTGGTCGAGGCCACAGCGGCCTTTGTTCTATGTATGGGCGTTGCTTTTTGAGTGAGTGATGAAGGAGCGCAATGGTGGGCCTAATTATTATTTTCACGAATTTAAGTCGTGATTTGCGGGCCATCATCAATGTCGGCCTTGCCATCATGGCGGCTACTTGATGTAAATTATGTTTACTGCTGCATACTTTTCGGTGCGTCCTTGATCCTCCCACAATGCAAGACATTAGTTTTTACGCCGATTACGACTGAACTTTTTATGAACCAGCTAAGACAATTGCGGTAAAACTTTCTACAACAAAATGACTTTGATATGCGGTAATTTGGCTGTAATGACATTACATGGAATGCTGCCTGAAATTGTAAGAAATGGAGCCAACAAAAATAAGTAGATATGTGTGCTTGGACTTATGCTGTTGCTTTAACTGAATTCCTTGAGTCTGATCACATGCATCTTAACAAATTCTTTTAATTGGAAAGGGTTACCTTACAGATTTCGGATCTTAAAATCCTTAACCAACACCTCAAATGACGCCTTCATATTGGCCGCCAATACATATTAACGAAACGAAACTAAATATGACTTCCCTTTGACCAGATGGGATAACAGCACACATTCCTGTTTTATTTTAATTGGATCTAGAGTTTAAGACATCTTGTGATATTTGTAAATAATTCTTATAAACTATTTACATATTTATATATTTTATTGTATCTGAACTTAGTTAGAACCCAAAGCTCAGGCTAATACAAATTAAAACTTAAGTTACTTATTAGTTTTGCTTTTGCGTTTACTTAATGTTTTTAGTTCAAAATAAATGTACTTCCACGCTCCATTAAGCTTCTGACTATCGCTTTACAACAAGTTTCCTTTCAGGCCTCATTTAATTAACTGCCCATAGCCATACACACACACAGCAGAAGCCCTTTAAGATGAAGCCATCACGTTGTCCCCGCTTTCCCCGCTTCATATTCAAAGTCCTGAATTAATCATACGATAGACACATGAAGTCACTCATTCGCACACTCGTACACAAACACACAACTGCACACGCTCGATTACCGAATGTGCACATGCAAATTACGCGAGCGTCGACGTTTTGCAACGACAAGCGCTTGACATTTTACAGCACATTACTCATTCGTCCTGTCAGTCCATGTCGAGCGTCGGCTCCTGCGTCTTTTGCGAACAAGCGAATTGTAAGTGAATTTATTTCAAACAATTATGTCGCAATTAACGGACTGATGCCGGCAATTAAAGCGCAGCGCGGGCGTTCCAATCACGTGACAGCTCGCCACTTCGTAGCCCAGAAGCGCACAAAAGTATGCTGCATTATGCATGCAATATTTCACACACTTACGCGCCTGGACGCGCAACCGGAAGGCTTCGCGATTACGTTTCAATAACTCAATTCAGCTGCAACTTGCAGTGTTGCAAGGCGGTGTGATGTGTATCTCAGCGCTCGGGTTTTTCAAGCATCCATCAGTCCTGTCGATCTGCAAATTAAGTATGCGCCGTGAGCATCGGCATTGCTTGCATATCGATGTCGCATTTATTTATATGTACTTATTATTAAACGTTCTTTTCTGAATTTTCAAGACTGAAAACTTCTTTTTTTTACCACGAAAGTTGATATTTTGGTCAATTGTCAATACTTTCCCAAACCTTCCTATCACCGTCTATAAACTATTGATTTCTAAAATCAATTAACCAGGCATTGTTTTTGGAAAACAAGCTTTCAGCCCCTTTGCCTACCACATTGTTGCATTGGATTGACATTGATGTGGACGAGGTCGACCAATCATTTCGTATGCATGGGTATATAATAACACACAATTGGCTCCCAAGGTATCAGAATGTACTTGTGGCATTTAGGCTTTGCAACATTTGCAAAAAGATCTTCTCTTTCTTATATTCCTCAAATTCGTGTATCAAGGGGCATACCTATTCGTCAATCGAATAAATATCAGTCTTCGTTTCAAACTTAATTTTATTAGTTATTCATGAAGGTTCCAATGCAGCCAGTCGTTGAATAGTTCAACATTTCCCCTGAGGCATTTAAATTAATGTTTAAAATTCCATACGCCTTGGCGCCAGTTGAATAAATTGAGCCGTCAGTGATTTGCTTGCGCGCCTTTTGCGAAAAGTCGCCACATTTCCTGTGCCATTTCCGGTCGCCGCAAAAATGGCGCCATGCAAGCCACTCAACAAATTAAGTTGTCAACAATTTTAACCGTATCGCGGCAATATAATCTTCACACCTAAATTATTTATGTAAAACGCTTGGTGGCCCGCAGTTGTCTCACAAACACACACACATTCACAGACAGTATGCGCTTGTTAGCCGTCGCTCAGGCAATAAAACGTTTGCCATATGCGTGTGTATGTGCTGTAGTTGTTGTTGCTGTTGCTGTTGCTGTGGTTGCCGTGCCTTTTGTTTAATAAATTATGTAAAATGCGCCAAATTGAATTTGAAATTCATGCAGCCCTTTTGCTGGTTATGGGAATTAAGATATGCCAACAGGCAGGCGGACCATCCGACAGCCTTACAAACAGATAGGCAGTCAAAAAGTCAAGCACGCAGGCAGACAAATAGAAAAAGAGTAGAAAGGATAGGGAGTGAGTAATATAGGGCAACACGTCGGTTTTAAATGGCACGTACAGACAGTTAGCATATGCTTAGCTTGTTGACTGTTCTGTGTGTATAGTTTGTGGCAAGAACGTTGGCAGACGGTGGAGTTTTCGCAGTGTCAGATTAGCGAACCATGTAAAAATTTGTTGGCTGTTTAAAAAAAATGTTTACAAAAGTAAAATAGTTGGGTTTTAACTGCGAGTTCTTGGAATCAATGGCACATATTAAAGTCAAAAACGAATCCATAGACAGATACACACATCAGAGGGAAAATTCATAGCATTTTGCTTTTCAAATTAGCATCAGAACCAAAAATTTAATTGAGAAACAATACAACACCTATATTTCCACCAATTAGTTACAGAATGAGTTTTCTTCTTAAAAGAAACAATTTAAATTGTTGTTTTTATTGTTGTATCTATTCCATTTGGCAATACTTTAAGTAATATTTGTATCTGTATTTGAATCTGCATATTGATAAAAACTGAAAGCTTAAGAAGATTATGGATTAGGATGAAGAAGGTATAGATAAATCGTTACTTATAAATGGCAAATACCCTTAACCTTAATTTTTAGCACAATTGCCATTAGCCTAGTCCAATTGAAAATTAATCACTATTTAATCGTATTTAAATTTAACTAATGAAGCTGTTTTCGATAATATTTTAAGCATTAATAGCTTGTTCTAGAATCTAGAACAATTCATATTCATATTCATCGGTTCTCAAGTTTCCATATTTCCATCAATATCTTTCTTGATACATTGCAGTTTTCAACACTTGGTTTATGCATTCTTGTGCATTTGTCACAATCATTTATTAAAATGTTAAACACAGTGCCAGGCAAAGTCAGCTGTCATGCCCAACAGCCACGTCGTGCTACTTTCAAGCCAAACACCTAAAAGTCTGCCGTCCGTGGCGCATGAACTGTCCTTTCCCCCCACCTGCCCCCGATCGTAGTATGTGCTGTTGTTGACGAGCACGTAGCATAATTCATGAAAGTGAGCAAGTACAGCAAGTCCTTCAGATTCCGCAGCTGAATGTAGAGTCGCCCACGTTGCTGTTCATGTTTTCACACGTATTTGTTGTTGCCTCTGCTGGTTTGTTTTTTCCTTCTGTTTTTGTTGCAACTGCCGCTACCGCCGCTGTTGTTGACTTGGAGCTGCAGCTGCAGATTTTCAACTGTTATGAATAATGAGTTTTTCTTCTCTCTATATTTACACTTTGTTGGGCTCGATTTAATTAAAGTTCTTAATGAGTTTTCTATCGCAGCTCAATCAATCGGAAGCCGAAGCCGAAGACGTACATTGAGCCATCCAATGCAGCTGCCCCGCCGCGTCGTGTGACAGCCACATACTCGCCTAGTTGCATTTTCCATGTCCTGCCACGTCACGGGGGGCAAGTTGCCAGCACTTTTTCAACTTCAAATGAAGTTCCAAAATACTTGAAGCGCAAAAGTTGTTACAATAGCTTTCCACATACAAACGGCAAGTTCGAGTTCATTTGTTTGCCAAGATTCCTACACACACACACGCATACATCTATATATTTACACACACACTTGCCAAGTGCATTTTTCCGCATTCGAAATTTGTTTTGCGGTTTTACATATAAATACATGAACAGACAAACACACACACATACATACAAACGCTGGTAACTTCAGTTGCCTGAATTTGCATTTAATATTATCTGGCTTGCAGTTGCCTGTGTTTTCGTTTCGTGCTCCTTTTTTTTATCTGTTTGCCTTTGCCAACGACACGGCATGCTGTGAAAAATTTCATTGCATGCTTTTGGTGAAATCCTTCTTTTTTCATTTGTTGCATCTTCTGTGTAATACTTCTAGTTAAGTTGACTGCGTCGACCGAGGAATAAAGAGTGGTGGGGGGGGAGTATTTACTTGTACGATTTCATATATTACAATGTCTTATGACAAAGAGGTAGTACATTACTTTTAAAGTTTAACATTTTCTGTGTGGAATTAATGGACTTTGAAATAATTCTAAGACAGATTAATCGCAGTAGATGTTCTTGCAGGACTATACTATTCAATATTGAGCTTTTTATTATAACATCTTATAATCGCTTAATCTTAGTAAGTTCATAGGTTACTTGGTTCGTTCAGTATAAGCTCCCTTTACTTGTTGTTATTAAATTGGTGTTTTGATCAGTTATTTGCATAGCAGTAGTTGCAATTGTTGTATTAGTTATAGTAATTGAGACTATTCTCCATAGATCTTAATGCCGATAAGTCCGTACATACGATTAAACAGTGAAATCAAGACTCTACTTTTCATAGCTCAGCTATCAAAAATATTATTTGCAGGCTTCGGAACTTTATAATCTTCCTTCCTCTACAGCAATTCTGCTGCTCTTTCTACTCATGGCTAGGTAGCAATTTCAATCTTTTCATCTTTTTCACAGCCAAACACGCTTTGCTAGTCATCCTTTCCAGCTGCTCGCCTTTTGCAGTGCAACAAAAACTATAACAGCTTTTAGCAACTGTAAATTTTTGCTGGCTAGAAGTCCTCATTCAAGTTTTTATTACCATGCCGCTTATGCCATTTATAGCTCCTGCTTTATGCCTCTTTTTGCACGAGCACTACTAGTACGAGCGGCTTTTAGTTGGAATAAACGTTGAACATTTATTTACATTACTTTTTGGTTTGCTTGTTTGTTTGTGTGTTTGTTTGTTGTTTTGAAGAGCACAAAGCAAATGGGTTTCGTTTTTGTTGATGCTTCGTGTGACTGATGCTGCAAAACTTTAGTTGTTAGATAAACTTTTTAGCTCACATTAATGTAAATAAGTGTCGTTGTTAAAGCAAAGCAAAGCAAAACTCAACGTCAACAACGTCAACAGTGTGCTGGCAGCACATTGGCGCACTAACCATTTCACATTCTAATTGCAAAATGGCACATGATAGTGTGTCGGCAAATGGGAGTGGAGTGGGAATTCAATAGAGCTAGTTGGAAAGCTAATGGTTGCCATTTAATCAGTCCGCTTTGCCAACAAAGTGCATATATCACTAAACGAGCCATCAACTGCTCTACTGTAAGCTAATTAGGTATACGCAATGTGATTATGAGTTGAAGCTGATTAGGCGACTAAATGTGTGTGGTTGTGTGGGTGAATGAGCATCTATATGTTAAATGACTTAAATTTGTGTCCGGGCCACACTTTTTCGGGCCTTTTGCAATTTAACGCCACCATAAGCCATAACGACCTATGGCACATAAAAATCACCCAAAAGCTTGGGGCAAATATTTGTTGACATATTGCGGATTTAAAATGATTTGTGGTCAGCCACAAGCGCCACTGAGCAGCGCTCAGTGTGGAGCAGCATTGGGCCAATCCCCAAAAATTAAACAAATACATTTGAATAATGGCAAGCAATCAGCAAACAAAACACAAGACTGATTGCTGGCAATAAAAGCGGACCATAAAAAGCGATAACATCATATTTATAAGCATCGCCGAAGCGTGCGGCTCAACAAGCAGCAGCAGCAGCCAAAGCAGCAGAACAAAAGCCGCTCAGCACAAGAAACAAGGAAGACAGACCGAGTCGGTCACGCCGGCCCCAAGGCGTACGCGGCAAGCGTTGAAAGCGATTATATGCGTAAATATAAAAATGGCAAAAAGACAAATAAACGACAATAAACGGGAAGCCCAACCTCTCACACACACACACACAGAATGAAACAGCCCAAAAAACGAGCGCCATAAAAAAGGGAAAAGAGAATGTGGTGTCTCAAGATGGCGTACAGTGGGAAGAAAGGGAAATCAGCGCGCGAATTGATTTTTCTAAAAGCTGGCATAATTAATAACAACAAACAAAAATTGAAGAAACTATTTCATATTATTATTATACATAATATTATAATACTATTATATAGTATATATTTTTTGCATTAAAAGCAAAGCATCGGCTTTAAATTATGAAACATTTTCATTAGTTGCTAAAAAAAATCCATGAATTGGCATCCTGCTGCCAAAAAGAGCGATAATGAACAGCGCATCATAGATATCGGTATGAATTCTTGACCTGAATGAGCTATTGGGGAAAAATCAACAAAGGAGTCGCAAAAGGGAGCTTCGCCACATAACCTTATAAATAATCATTAGGAATGATGTATTTCAGGAAATACAGATTAACAAATATTCTTAATAGGAACACCCAATTGGTTTTGTGTTAGACCTAATAGCTACTTATAGTAAAAAGTTCGGTAAAATATTACTTGTAGTTGTACTTAACAGAACTTAATTTAAACACACCATGCCCTCCCCTAAATAGAACTCGAACCTGGAACTGTGAAAGATTGTTAAAAAGAAAAATTAAATGAAATTAAATCTTTTGTAATTCGAACTCCCCAGCTGACAGGCACTTTTAAAATCATAATAGCAAATAATTCACAATGCGATATAATTATTGTATATAATATATAATTTGTCTCTAATTTTGAAACTCAGCCCACTGTGTGGCTCTAAGTACGTAGGCGTCACGATTGTTCAGAGTTTTGCTTCCCTGCCTTTTGTTTACGATGTTCATTTTGTTTGCTTTTGTACAGGCAGCCACGATTAGGGCATGTGCATGGCTGTTACGGTCAGAGCGAGAGGCTTTTGTTATTGCTGGTCAGCTCACCAAGTCTCCAATGATTTGGCCAACCCACTACAATGTTTCCTTCCATCCTTGATTCGCCTTTTAATGCCGCCAAAGACGTGCGAAGTGCGCACGGATTTGCATTTTGGGCCGTGCCGTGTCCTGTCATCATCAACATTTTATTGACACTTGCCGCACATACAACATGCATTTAAATATTAAGCGTGCCAGTGTCATAAAATGTGGAGCTTTAAGTTCCACCTCCGCCTTCAAAAGTATGCCGCCAAAACGTGTTTACTCACACACGTGGCAGGCAAAACAAATTGACGAAAAAAGCGCGCGCAGTCAAATTTGCTTTGGCGCCGGTTCTTTTTTTTTTGCAGACTGCCCTTTTTTTAGGTGGCTCATTGAAAGTGGCCGCCACTTTGCAGCACGGCCTGTCGGGCAGCCAGCCTGAACTCAATGGACGCCGTGTTATTTGCACAAAGGCAGGACGAACAGTCGTCGTGGTAGGATCGAGCTGAATCGAGGCGAGCCTGATAAATTGAATGGTCAGTTGCGTTTACATACAAAAAAGCCTAACACAGGCGGTCAGGGCCCAGTGCCAAGCCAGCCATTTGATTATTTGAAAGTATGGGATGCACAGTGTGACTATTAAACGATTACGAATATAAATTCCATTGGAATTAATGTTCAACGTTTCATTTATAATGTTACCATATTAGAAAAGCTTTTAAACAATCTTTCCTAATTAAAAAATATGCTCTGGAGTAATTATATACCTATTGGAAAAATATAAGTACACAGATTTATTTCAATTATATATATATTGTTAGCCGAGTAACAGTCCATTTCTTATTTAATTTGAAGTAGAGCAATCAGTTGAGTTCTTTAATTCCTTCCTTGTCTAAAAAAGTATAGAAGAAGTATCAACGGATCGTATACAAGTATTTGTGATCATTTTAATCACCTGAACTGCCGAGATAGCACACTGTGTTCTAAAGTGGTAAACAAAATCTGCACTTGTTTTCAGTTGGATCAGAAGAGAGTCAACGAAGGACTGAACTAACAAGTCGAGTGACTGACTGACTGACTGCCTGACTAGTGATTGCTGAGTGCAACTTATAGCACATGTGTATATGTGTGTGCGTGTGTGTTTGAATCTCAGTGTTGACACTTGACAATAACAACAGAGAAAACTCAGTTGAACTCTGGGAAATATCAATAGTACCGATTTTTTATTTTGGCTTTTTTTCTTTTTGAGAGTGCAGGGAAAGTTTTTCAGCTTGCCATGCACTTTATAGCTTTAATTGAGCATGCCACTGGCTTCAGTTTCAATCAAGATGACACTGACTGACAACTTCCCATTTATCCGCTGGTTTTCTATTTCTTCTTGTTCTTCTTTGTTCTCTTCTCATTCTTAGAGAAATCACAGCCAAATCAGCATGCCAGGCATTGCGCATGAAAAAGTGCTCATTAAATTTCAACTTGAGCCAAAAAATGAAATGAAAGAAAGTAGGTAAAACTCTGAAACATAAAAACAACTTTTGAATAGCAAATAAAAGGGGCGAACTAGGGTAGCTAGGGCGCAGGTGAATTGAAAGAAAGCGCAAAAGGTGCAGGAAAACTACACGAAAAACGTGCTAAAACGTAAATCAACAGCGCAAATCGTGTTGAGCATTTTTCGTCGTCGTCGTCCTCGTCGTTGTCGGCGGCTTCATCCTTGCTGGGCTAAGGGGAAAAAAGCATAAACAGCAGGTGGACGTGGGAAAGGGCCAGGTATGAGGGCCCAAAAGTTGAAAGTGGCAGTCCAGCGGTGGTGGGGCCGAGTGCAAGCAACTTTTAAGCGCCGTTTCGAGCAGTTGTCCAGCATTGCACCCCCACTGAAGAGGTCGCCAGTGGGGAGCGGGAGGTGAGTTGCCTCGCCGCTGACGTTCGCTTCTGACTCCATGCAACGTAATTCAATATGCCACCATGCCGTGTTAAAAGCTGTAAAAATGTTTAAGCGTTTTTCAATTTAGCAGTTTTATTCTCCAACACAGACGAACGGGACGGGGTCTGGTCTGGTCTGCTCGCGATGACCGAAATGAGATTTTCTTTTCAAATGCTTAGACATCATTTGTGTGCACGCAAAAAATGAGCAGGAGGTGAGACTAAAACATATATTGGCTAAAATAACACCGTTTATAGCAAAAAGTCAGGTACAAATAATGGCAAACAATAGATAATTTGTAATGAAATAAGGGTTGTCGTAAGAGTTGAAATGCCTTTTTGGGCAAACCGTACAACATAGCTGTGGGATAATTGAAGGCTATATGGAGATCGATTTCATTTGAAATAATATCAAATGAATTTACGATTATAAAAGAAGATTGAAATTCGTTTTACACTTTACTGTTAAGGTAGTGTTTCATAAACATGAAAGTTTGAAAACTGTCTCTTTGTAATCGAAACTACGTCGTTTCTTTTTCAATAAAAAGACTTTTTATCGCCTCGCATTGTTTTTTTTAAGTCATCATTCTGTTCAATAATCTCTGGGCAGCAACGAACAGTATACAGTATATGGACCTGTATGCTTATCAACTGAGATATATGACACATATTTGATGTATTGAAGTGCCACTCTGAATTCCATTTTTTCATTATAATATATTATTATTAATTATTTATCTGTGGATGTGTTATTTATAAGAGTAAGACCCTTTCCATAGCTTGTATTATAATTACAACTGCCCTTCCTTCATACAACTATTTTAGAAATTTCAAAAAACTTCTGCTCTTAGAGGTGATTACGAAAAACTCTACAAATAATTCGTCTCTTTCCAATTTTAATGTTGATATCATAGTTCCCAGCTGCTTTCAGCTTCAAATGCCTAAAATGTTTTCAACAATTTCGTAGACTAAAGCACGTGCGTACTCGTATATATATATATACTATAGGTAGTGTCAAGCGTACACATATATGCCGGAAACACCTCAGCAACTTCGAACAAAAAAGTTTTGTGGAGTCACAACGGAAAACTGCAAGCGTTGCCAATTTTGGCAACAACAACAAAAAACAATTAAACTTGAACTTTTGTCATACGACGAAGAAAAATAGGAAACACAACGCGACATAGCGAGAGCTCAGTGTAAAATTTGCGATATCAGCAAAACATGGCGACCATTTTGCAGGCCGGCATGAAAAGGACACGGAAAGTTCCTTTTCGAATTGTATTCGTTTTTTTGTTTTCCCCGAACTGGCTGCTAATTAATTTTTATTTATAACTAACGGGTAAAATGAAAATAATTTTGTGCAGCAGTAAAGCTGCAAATGTAATTGAATTTTCTAAATGGTTGCATTTGGACTCTGTAACTAACATCTCCCCTTCCTCTCTCTCCCGCTTTCTTGCAGGCAAACACACGCGCGTGGAGACGCAGCAGACGGCACAGGAAGGTAATTAATATGGTGACTTTATACTTTTGCACTATTTAAGTGTGTATGTGTGGCTGTGTGTGTGTGTGTGTGTGTTTGGGATGTGGGATCGTTGCACTTTCACTGTCAAAGCCTCTGCGTCAGCCACACGGGACGTATGCGCAATGTGCTGCAGCGTGGGAGCAAGCAGAGCGAAAGCACATAAAGAGACAGTCAGTAAAAGGAAAGGAGGGCAAAGTAACATCAAAGTAGTAAAAAAAAAGGCACCAGCTGCTAAAAGACTTTGCTGTTTCTGCCTTTGTTGCTGCTGCTTTTATGAACCGCAAGTGCACGATGAGTGAGAGGAGTGCTTGAATATTTTGGGGCAAAGAGCAAAAGTCAAATGTGGGGCAGAGACCTCTGCAAGTAAATGACCTCTCACCTCAACATTCTAATTTCAATTCAGATGCGGACATGCCGCGCTTCGCCGAACCCATTGCCAATGTCACCGTCTCCATTGGACGCGATGCCCTGCTCGCCTGCGTCGTCGAGAACCTAAAGGGCTACAAGGTAGCCTGGGTGCGTGTGGATACGCAAACCATATTGTCCATACACCACAATGTTATCTCCCAAAATAATCGCATCAGTTTGACGTACAATGATCATCGCTCCTGGTATTTGCACATCAAGGAGGTGGAGGAGACGGATCGAGGTTGGTATATGTGCCAAGTAAATACAGATCCTATGCGCTCAAGGAAGGGCTATCTGCAGGTAGTGGGTGAGTACAACTATTAGATATAGGGTTCCTTTTCGCTGTTAAGTAGAGCTATAAATTCTAGCTTTTTGGTATTTACTTGCTTAAAATCTGGAGATCTAGTCAGCAAGCAAGCATTACAACAATTTGTTTCTAAAATAAGCTAATTGCTAAGATTTAATCGAATAATTTAAAGCTTTTTTGCTAATTTTATTAAATATTAGGCATTTGGATTTATTTATAAGGCCATTACCTTTATTTTATTCGACATTTATTTTCATTTATGCATTCGCGTTTTATAAACTAAAAGCAGAACAGATATTTGTATTGAGACACACAATAATAAGGAAAGATTATTAATTGTTTGTTACACTGCTCTTTTATTTGATGCAGTGCCTCCCATGATTGTCGAGGGCATGACCAGCAACGACATGGTCGTTCGTGAGGGTCAAAATGTTTCACTGATGTGCAAGGCCAGAGGCTATCCCGAACCCTACGTCATGTGGCGTCGCGAGGATGGCGAGGAGATGCTGATTGGTGGCGAGCATGGTGAGTGCTGTAATTAAAAATGCTTCTAAAAGTCGTCTAACGCCCGACCTAACTCTTGCAGTGAATGTCGTCGATGGCGAGCTCCTTCACATCACCAAAGTAAGCCGCTTGCATATGGCGGCCTATCTGTGCGTGGCGTCCAATGGGGTGCCACCTTCCATTAGCAAACGCGTCCATTTGCGGGTGCAATGTAAGTAGAAATTGATTTTGGGTTCTAAGCGACCATAACTATAACGTGTCCTCAAATGTGCATATAAAGAAGCAACAAATATTTTTATTGCAATTGTTTTGGGTTTTAATCCATCACATAAAATTAAACAATGACAAAAGTTGAAGTTTCTTTACATTTTTCCTTAATTCATTATTTTAAAGAAATATCAATAGAAACAATATATATTTTATTAGTTAAACTAGAAAACAAATTTATAACAAATTAATTCAATTTAAACAAGAAACATTAAATAACAAAAATATTTCCAAGAACCAGATCTTCATTTGTTTTTATCTGTTGAGTTTTGTGATTTTTGTAGAGTTTAGAAGAACCTGCAATGAAATATATTAGAGAGAGATTACTTGCCATCTCTACCCTAGGGGGATATATGCCTCACTTGGGACCAAGCCTTCCGCAATGTTTATAGCCAGTTGCGACAGAATGAGGGACCTCTAATGCAGGCTCAGGGCAGCCGAACCCATTGCTTAATGCGTAAAACACACAAAACTATCGAAGAGAAGGGACAAAGAGAGAGTTGGCCCTGTAGTTGCTGTTGTTGTTGTCGTTTGTTGTTTCTGCTTTTGGGGCAATAACCGCAGCGTGTCCTCAACATTGGCACACATTGGCGACGGCTATGGCTCTGACTCTTGGCCAAAAGCGACCAAAACTGCAGTCACGTTAAATTAATTTACCTGTGTGCCTATCGCGAATGACTGTGTGTGTGCCTGCATGCTTGTGCGTGACTACGCATTCATGCATATGTGTGTGTGTGTGTGTGTCCACTGCGCTCATTTCACCATGTGTGTGGTAGTTCTGTTTGTTTGTTTGTTTGTCAGCAGGTGTTATTCGTTGCCCTGTGCGCTCGGCAGGCGCGTTGGATGTGCGTTGCAGCTTTTGTTGTTACGTTACCGAAACGCATATTGACACACATTCACACACACACAAACACAATCGCGCATACATGCGCACAAAATCTCACACACACACACACATTGCCAGACACAATCAAACGCTCACAGGCAGCGCTTCTCACGGCTGAGTGCCTTTTAATCCAAAAGCATTTTGTAAACACACGTAAAGCGCCTGCGAAAATTATGAACGACTCTACGCGAAAATTATGTGACCTGTACTGAAATTTTATTTTGGGACACGATAGCAACAACAGAGTGAAAAAAGATATTGACTGTAGGCTTATCAGGTTTTCCGAAAATAATGAGACGAAAGTATGTTGCTTAGAAAAGTAAAATATTGAACTTAATTTGCTGAGCAATGTGATGGAAAATGCATTCAGATTTAAAAGACTCTAGCGATTTGGTCTGGCATTTTATAATTGCATTTATAGTGGTTTTAAGATTAACATATATGTATATTCAAGAGCCCTGTACGATAATAAATAAATTAATGAATAAGCCTTTACGAACTCCGCACCCAATTGCTTAAAATGAATCGATTTAGCGCAAAGTTTACCACAAAGATAATAATTACGCAAAGTATTATCGATTGAAAATGAAAAGAAAAACTAAAATTATGCAATCGAAATGGGGAAAATATAATGTCGCGAATCGCTGCTTTTTATAGGACTAGTAAAATCCAAGGATACCGTTTTCTAACACAACAAAGCTGTTTGGAATTGATTTGTTATCCATAGTTTTGCAATATTATTGATACGTGGGTAAGCTCCCTTCTTTAAACATAGTTTATGGAACATAATTTGAAGTAATTTATTTGAATCTTTCTGCACAAAATAAAATTACAGATGAGCTATATCAATGTTCGATTTAATATTCACCACAGTGGTAGAAATAAAATAAACAGAGACAAATAAAATTGTCAATAACCGCCATTTCATAAAAACAATAAATTAAGGATAGGGGCTTTCTCTCTCTCTTTACAAATTTCAAATTATACTATATCTCAAATAATTATGGTTCAATATGTAGGTTAAGCATTAATTTCATGTTATTCTGGTTTTCTTTTTATGCCTTTCGATTTCCTAGTTCTTTAATTTGTATTGCTTGATTATTGATTAAGAAACATATATTCTTTTGGCAGTTCCACCCATGCTCTCCATACCCAATCAACTCGAAGGCGCCTATTTGGGTCAAGATGTCATACTTGAGTGTCATACGGAGGCCTATCCGGCATCGATCAACTACTGGACAACCGAACGCGGCGACATGATTATATCGGGTAAGTTGACGACGCCAGTCAAATCAATGGCCAGGCAGCTGGAAAAGCTGGAGAGCACAAAGAGCACTGATGCAGAGCTCTCATAATGCAATAAATCTATCAGTCTGTCTGCGCATATGCCAGAGCCAACGTCTCGTGGCCGGAATGTCCGTCATATTGTTTGCCTTTCTCTCTCCCCCTCTCCCCATCCATCTATATGTCTCTGTGTGTGGATGTGGCTGTGGGCTGCCATTGTCAAACCCTGCAGAAATATCAAAATGCAATAAAAGCTTCGACCGAGGAGCGCGAACAGAGCAGCGTTACGTGTCACCCACTGTGCGATGCAGCTGGCAGCAGTTCATTGTTGCCATCTTTATTATCTGCAAAAGCGTTTGTAAATGAGCTTACAATGTAATCAACATGCAGCTCTGGCCAGGTCCCGGACTCAGCAGTCGCCAGCGTGTCTCCACATAGCAACGGCAGGCGGAAAACTGTCATTTAAAATGCACAAAAAATTAAAAAGTCCGTAAAATTGTTCGAGATCCGAGAAACTTTCAACAGCTATGGCATGTACAACATACACATATACTCGTATGTTGTTGTTTCCTGCGAAAAACTGCAGCAGCAGCAACAACAAGATGAACAATATTAACAATAACAACGCGAGCAGACAATGACATGGCGGTTGATGAGGCCATTGCGTGTTTTATTGTTTTACAGGCGCCTGGTCTACTTTTTTTAACACACTCCTTCGCATTCTTGCTATAGAATTCGTGAGTCACGGGAGAGCTTAAAAAACAAACACAAACATACAAACACTCCCATGCACGTTATCAAGCATTTGAGTTGAAGCCGCTGTTAAAAAAATGTAAGCCCGTTACACGATGAATAAAATAAACTCTAAGGGAAAAATCGAACAATATTGAAAAATTCCACTGAATTTCTTAATTAAATACTTTAAATTTATTTCAATTCTGAGTTTGTCGGGAGAATAACAAGCCCTGGCGAGTTGTTTTAAGCATTTTATCTCATTTATCACATCTATTATTCCGATTGTAGGCCCAAAGATATCCATGATTCCCATCTTATTTTTGTGCAAATGTGTTTTAGCAAAGCATTTCAATTACAAATCTCTCTTCACATAATAGACTTACCAGTTTTTCTTCCAAGAGACATTTCACTCCATAAAGGTCCTCAAATGAGATATAAATACTCACCACAAAAATGATTATGAACAAAATAAAGCTGCAGGAAAATAATTTTCATATTCTGATATTGATACTTTGGATATTTATCTGTAATCGTTTGCCATTAAATCACAGCCCACTAATACCCGTATACGTATTACCTGCACAGGCTTTAAATTCAAAATTTGATAATAATTAAACATACGTTGCCCAATTTTATTTGTGGCCTGCAGTATTGAAAAACAAAATAATTTTAATTAACCGCAGAGCGCACAAAGCCGAAAACAGCACATCAAAGCTACATCAAATTATATATATATATTATCCAAATTTAAATAATGAAAACTAATAGACGGCATTGTGTGCCAGTGCTCGTGTCGTGGCAATTATGCTCGGACGATGAGTTCCGAGAACTGACGGAGTGGAAATTCAATAAACAACAAAGCGAATCATTTGCCATATGCGGTAATTGAAATGAAATGTAACAATTTGAATGCAGAAATGCCATGTGGAGCACTGTTTGGCAGTAGCCGCAAATATTTTTGACCATATTTGTGAAGTACTTTGTTGGCCATAGGGCGCCGGGGGAGTAAGGCAGCAAATATCTAGTGAAAAATATTATTCTGTAGCGGAAATTATTTTAACATAATCACATCAGCATACAGAAGAGCACACATGCCACCACACACAGACACACACACACACATGCACATGCACACACATATTAAAATGATGTGTAAAGCGCCGAAAAGTATGCAACGGCATGCGTCAAATCTGACGAGACTGCAGCAGCCAGCTTCCACATTCAACCTATAATCCGCGCTTTGCGTTCGCCGCAGTGGCCAAAAATGTTACACAAAATAATAGCCGTTGTGAGTGTGCCGTTGTGTGTGTGTTCGTAAATGATGGAGTGTGAAACATGCGCTTCAATTGCTTCCCATACAGCATCTGCATAGACCTACGAGTACTCATCAAAAAGTTTGCAATTAAGTGATCAGAGCGTCCTAAATATTCCAAATGTCGATTCCATCCCATTGGCAGCTATTTCCACCGAACACTAGTGCCTGAAAAAGGGGTTTTGTGAACTTCCCTGCTTTGAAAACTTGAGCTTTTTTTTATAACATTATACATACTTTTCATGTCTGAGCCCATATGTATTTATGTTCGTGTTCCTTAGACCCATGTGCTAAATATAGACGTCCATTTTTGATGTGAGTGACATTATTTTTTGTGTTTAAATGCCATTTTGTTTGTTCGATAACTCACACACGCTCGATGGCTTGCCAAATTATGCTTAGCTTTTGTCTGCAGGAGCGACAACCACTGCAAGGACATTTCGTATACACACACGCACAGGCGGCGACTGCGACTCTCAGACAGAGAAATCCACACACGGCCTGCGCCTGAAATATGAATGTGCGTTTTCCCGAATGTTTGTTTCTGCGAGCAAAGCAGACCGAGCCATGATGTATGGCAAACAGACAAACAAAAGTTGGGTAATAAATTTTAAGCGCAAAGCGCGTTTCGCTTCTAGCATTGTTTATAGAGGCGAGAGGGTAGATCGAAGTAGTGCCATTACCAGGGAGAACAACAAAGCGGGAATGGCGACTTTGTGGATATACGAGTCTCATTGAGTCAAGCGCCGACTCTAAAATGAGTTATCTTTTATCAATAATGAACATATAGGGCTAACCTTCTTCCAAGAATTTAAGAAACAAATGCAATTTAAATCAGAATATATTTACCTATTGCCAAAACATTTGAAATATGCCTTGGAACTAGCTTTGTTCCATAAATATCATCATTTTTATAAAACTATTAAAATTATTCTTTGAGCTCGCTATAGAAAATATAATATGTAGAAAATATGGGAAAAAACCCATGCTGTTTTGTATAGCTTTTCTATTTAAATATTATTTTTATAAAATATTTATACATTTCTAACCTAAGTAAGCCCATATAGAAACAATGGGCCTTCACTAACTAGCTCCATTAGGTCTATTGTATTATTTTTATGGCAACACTCATTACTGAACTATCAGTTGTTCAGCCCTCGTATTCAAAATGTCTTTGGCTTATGCTATATATCAAAGCTAGAAAAAAGAAGCGCCATGCTCTGCACTAAAAGCCTCAAACCCAAAATTTTTTTATGTCGCGCTCGCATTATCAAAAGTATAAAGTTCCGTGTGCCGACAAAGCAAGAAAGGAGAAATATTGCATATGCTGTTCCTGCCGCAACTGGAGCTGCTTCTGCTGCTTCTGCTGCTGCTGCTGCTGATTATAGGTAAAATTATATATTTGCGTGTCAGACGGGCTTATATCTGGCAACTTGCCGCAGCGGCTCGACACAAAGGTGACTGACTATAAAAATGGCAGGCCACATGGCAAAAGGAATGTTAGCCATGCATGTTAAGCGTTCGAAGGGAAATTGTTTTCTGTTGGCTGCCAAAAACTAAAGACATTTGTCACACACATAGACACACACATACATACATGCATACAAACGCATGGGGAACAACATGACGTATGAGTAACATGCGATATCGCCTTACATTGCGGCAAACAATCAAAGTGAAATTAAGTTTATATATTTAATGCTATTTACTGCTGCCGCTCCATTTTCAGTTGCAGAGAGCGTGGCAGCGCCTAAAAGTAGGCAACACAATGCGAGTACACAAAGGCCAGCAGCGAACGAAATTAAAGCCGCAGAAAACCAACAAACACACACACATACACACACACACACACACACAGGCACACAACAAAAAGTTTTTTCCTTTTAGATTTTCACTGATTAATGAGAAAAGTTTTAGTTGTAGTCAGAAGAGGGTTGCAATGGAAGCGGGGCTGCGGCAGTTTTAATTACACACACACACACACATACATACGTAATGCAATGCACACACACTCACACACGCTCAGGCACTGTTTGCGTAATTAGTTTGCGTCACTAGTGCACGTGACATTAATTAATTGAATTTTTTGGCGCTTCAATACGAGTACGAATAAAAACTCAACTGCACTGAACAAACGTTTGGGAAAGTTGTCAAGTCAGCTGCTCGGACCAATCGCCTCGGCCATATTTCAACATTCGCGACATACATTTTACGGTATTCGAAAAAATATTACCTTCTCCATTTTCTCTCTCTCTCTCTCTCTCTCTTTGTAGACACTTCACGCGCCGGCGATAAATACGAGACCACATCAACTGTCAGCGGTTATACGAAATACATGAAGTTAAAAATACGCTCTGTGGGGCCCAACGATTTCGGCACCTATCGCTGTGTGGCAAAAAACTCGCTGGGCGAAACCGATGGCAACATTAAGCTCGACGGTTAGTGACGCATCGATATGCACTCTATATGTACATACATATATTTTCATTTTTAGGGTTTCAGAAATAAAACAAATGTCACATTTGCCTAGTTTATATGCAACAGCAAATGTGGTGTGTAAAATGTTGCAGCTGTTGAATACACATATGGCCACATGTCCAGACTTTTTTACTCACAGCCAGTGCTGGCAATATGTGAATTTTAAAGTTAAAGCTTTTAAGCTAACGAGTGCCGTAAAATACGGTTGGCAGTCGGACTCTTTGAGCCATTCCATTAGTGCTTAATTGTGAAGTCGAGATGGCTTTAGATTTTACATATTTTTAGTACCTAAACACTAAGGAAAGCTATTAATGGTACTAAAATAATTCATATATAGCATACATTTATAGAATCAACATTTTAGTGGATAGAGAGTCTAATCTCATAGCAAAAGTATTGGCCTAATTATGCAACTTTTTAAGAATATTGATATACCTATGTTCACTTAAAGGCCTTAACTTCCACGTCAGATTCTACTTATAAACATCACTTTAAACATCAGACTTCAAGCGTAGCTGGGAAACGATCAGATCGACCAGCCCTCACAATCAGAAGAGGCATAACGTATGATGCCCCGCTCCGATGCTTTCTTATTTGTATTTCATTCTTACCTTATTTTCGAGTACTTATCAAAGCTCTTAAATCCATAAATTAAAGTACGAGTATATGCCAAAATTGTACAAAAATGAACAAACATTTAATCTTAAATCCAATTGAAAAATTATTTATGCTTCAAAATTGTTTTTAACGTATTTTCTTTTTATAGAAATGCCCACACCTACAACTGCTATAATTTCGGAGATGGCTATGCTGAATCGAAGCTATGGTAAGTTTTTATTTGAATTGAATACTGAATTTCCATCACTTGTGCAGTCAGCCGTTTTATTTTAGATTCACAAAAAATCTCTATAATGCCACGTTCTAAATTCTCAATTAAAGTTTCTGACATTTAATCTATTACTCGGCATCACTCACGCAATCAACCTCACAAAAAATCTCTATAATGCCACGTTCTAAATTCTCAATTAAAGTTTCTGACATTTAATCTATTACTCGGCATCACTCACGCAATCAACCTCGTATAAATAAATTGACATTTCACAAATTAAATAACTCACCAAAGATATGTTTTTTAGTTTTATGCACTGCAAAAGCAACTCACCTGCACCTAACAGAAAGAATACAAGTATATGAACGAAGTTTCTTAGACTGTCCAATACAAATACACTTTGGCAAGAAGCGTTAAGGGTATTGCTATTTATACTGATACTATGATATGGAAAATAATAAGAGGAATCAACTAATTAGTATTTCTTGAAAGCTCTTCTTAAATGTTTGTTCCTAATTGCAAACCATATCCAAAAGAATTTAAAGCAATTAAAAACGATCCACAATTAAATTTTAATAGTTAGCTTTTATTTTTAGAAGAGAAATATTCCTTTTTCCGAATTTTCTATAGACATAGGTGAAGATAAAAATTGTGGAAGCAAACTTGTTGTCCCATTCCAAAATAACAAATCAAATATTCTTCGACTATAAATTCAGAAGACTAAAGAGCTAAAGAAGAGCTTTATTCTCATGACTTTGTCCAATAAACATGGAAATAAACACTTAATCAATATAAAGCAAAGCTTACTTAAAGGGTAATTTCCTTTAAAAAGAACTGGCAGAAGACATTGAGGAAACATTAAGTTACAAAGCACTTCCCTCGTCTACCAAAACACACGCCTTATGTCAACTATGTACGTCAATTTTTTGTTTATCCTTTACAGCCCCACATGCCTCAACGTCCAGCTAGTATCACGTTGCATGCAACTTTTTCATATCTTGCTTTCTTTCCTGCCCCCTCGTGCGATTTTTTTGTCTGCACGGGCTGTTATTAAATGCAAATAAATGCAAATAATAAATAAAAACACCTAGCATACCATTCTTCAGTCTATATGTATATTCATTTTAATATGATTTTTGTTGTTGTTTTCTCTCCACTACTTATGAATTCTTTATATATATACATTTCTTTCATGTTACGCCTCACACCAAAACAAAAACCTCCAACCAAACAACCAAACAACCAAACAACCAACCAAACAACAACTACAACTACTAATGCCATAAACCATGTAACGTGTTGTTGTTGTTTCTCCCAACAACCACAACTACGACGACTCCCTCTGACTGACTCTCGCTGCATAAAATTACAAAAAACTGCACATTGAAAATGTAAAAAAATAATAAAAACAAGATGGCAAGAGACGTCATAGAAATAAATTTGACTCGGCTAACGCTTTGCCTGATTACGGGGTTGAGGAGTGGCGTGACGGTGCACAAGGTAAGTACCTGATGCCTGGAATAGCGGCTGCCTGACTACTTGGCTACCTTTTTATGGCAACCGCTGCACTTTTTCATAATTTGCACATTGCCGCTGTTGCTGTCGCTGTTGCATTTGCTTTTCATATTTTCTTGCATTTATTTTATATGTAATTCACATTTCAAGTGCGTCGTCGCCGTTGTCGCCGTCGTGCTTTTCGTCGTCTTTGTTGTTGTAGCTGCCTCCCGCCACGTGATCTCGTAATCATAATTTCCACGCCCTGCAATCTTCATGTTGTCCTTGTGCGCTGCCATTTTCATAATTCAAAGCTTGTGATGGCGGAATATTTCGCCATCATCACCGTGGCCTCAACTTTTGCCATCGCCTTTGTGCGGTTGAGTGTTTAGTGTGAATGTTAAAAATTAATTAAATATCCTTTGCGCTAAGTGACGCGACAGTTTTGTTCCTGTTCGCAAATGTCCCTGGAAAATAAATCTTATTACATTTGTCGTGGCCTTATATTAATGCAGAGCCGCATTCAAAGCGCAAAGCAACTAATTAATTGCACTTTTACCGTGCATTGTAATCATTCCCAAACAATTTCCTAATTATGTATTTACAAGATATTTGCCAGTTTCAATTAATTTCGAACACTACTATAAAGGCACAGCAATGTTGATGGAGTCTGCAGAGGTAGTAAAGCAATATCGGTGCAAACATATATCGATCCTATCTTGCCTTATTCACATTAAAGTCATAGCGTTCAGAGTGGACTAGAGAATAAGTATAATATTTTATTATTAGTACCATACTTTGTTAGGAAAATGATTGTATTGTTATTTTTTGTAAGCATTATTAAAATGTTGCATTTCGAGTTTTAATGGGTGGCCGTTTTTTGGTAATGTCCTAATTTTGTTATGTATTTCATATTTTTCGAATCTTTGACATTCTTTGAATACAAAAGAGCACAGGCAATACTGGTAACGAGCTCTAAATGCTACCTAAATCCCATTCAAATTCGTGGAATACAAAAGTGCCACAAAAACTTTCCTAGGTATGAGAAAAAGAACGCAGCCACTGTGTAAAACCAACCGCAATTTGTGCTGTATTTTATTTGTATTCTCTTTCATGTTCATCCGAAATGCATGTCAGACATTTAAGTCGATGCCGTAACGTTTGTCATGCTTGTGGGCGTTTTAGCAACCAATACAAACAAACAGACACACACAACAACAAACACACATTCATATATACAGGCAGCTATTCAGTTTACCCAGCAGGCCTTGGTTGCATGGTATCTGATCGTCTTACGCGATACTCCTTCTGAATTTAGAACTCACTAAAATAAAGCTGTTTTAATTTCTGATTATAAAATTCTCATAAAGTATGTCAGAACAGAATTCCAACACAAATTCAATCCGCACATTTCAATTCGTCCCTTTCTTCCACGTCTTCAGAAGTTTTATTAAAATATTATTTTCTTAAATATTCTTCATTCAATAATCTCAATGCTACATTAGTTTAATTGATAATACATGTTGAATAATTTCTTAAACTTCAATATAAGCTGCTTTACTTGTAAATTAAAAAAAAAAAACATAATCAATGTATTAACAATAGAATACGATTCACACAAGACTTTACCAATATTTCTTAATGTATGGAATAACAGCTATGCTTTTATTATTTCATATCAGTTGACAAACAACAAACATCCGAAGTAAACGTACGTATTCAAGGAAGGTATCATTTTTCATCTCAAATATAACAAGTAACAATCGCAAGAAGTTCATCTTAAAAATAAAATAAATAAGAACGGACATTTTATCCTACTAGGTAGAGCATATTCGAACGTACTTGAAATATTTAGGTGTGTGTGTGTGTGTGTTGTTTCTTCTTTCCAGTCAAATAAATTTGCTGCAATAAAAGCGCCGTCAATCGAGAAATGCAACAATAACAATGGTAACAAAATGTCCATAAAAACTAGCAAAATGTTGATTGACAGTGACATTGTGACGTTGTCAATATCAATGCACACAGACCCATGATTCTACAGACACACACATACACACACAAACACACACATAGGCTTGTATGTTTGCATGTCACGTGCCGCTCAGTCGGGGTATAAATTTTATTCACTGTCAAATATGGCGGCTAAACGATATTGGAATACTCGCGCAAATTAGTTGACCAAATAAATGGGAATGCAAAAAGAAATAAGCGTAAAATTAGACATAATGTGAAGTTTGCAATTTTTGCGCCATTTTCATGTCTGTCGCATATGATGCGGTTTTAATAAAGCACATTGTAATACAACGCCAATAACCAATCGAGAAATAAAAGAGTGGACGGCGAAAGCCGTAAAAATATTGGGTTTACACATCGAATGCATTTTAAATGCAATTATTTAAGGCACGCGTCCGTAAAATGCCGTTCAACCGACTGCACTAATGAACCCGAACCGAAATGATCCGAACTGAATTGCAACTGAGCTGAGCCGGTCTGAGCTGAGCTGAGTTATGCTGCCAGGAGGGCCGGCGGGGCGAGTAGGCTGGATGGTCAGCGGGTGAGAGAGTGGAGAATAGATGGACGAGCCGGCACGCAAATGCAGTCAGGCGTGCATATCCAAAGTGCACAAACAGTAAAAGATACCAAGAGATAAAATGCTGCTTCATTGCATATTTCAATGTGTGCGTGTATGTGTGTGTGTGTTTGTGTTTGTGTGAGTTGAGTTTATTGATTCCCCTTGAAGTTTAGCATCACAGAGTGCATAAGTTTGTGCATATAATTAAGTTAGTAAGAGCAAAAGAAAATAAACATTGAGAGTTGTAGAAAAATTGCAAAATTGTACAGCAACAAATTTTGAACTATGACTCGCCTTTTTAAAATTCCAATTATTCTTTAATAGTTTTCGACAATAGACTTTTATAAACATATTCATTTTTTTTTTAAAATACAAGCAAAACACCTTTGGCTTTAATAGAAGCTGTTTTGAAACATATGCAAACTGAAACTAAAAAAAACCTGACTAAAATAGCTAAGAAGAAATCATAAACTATAAACAATAGCTGTGAAAATAGTTAACACACTTCACTTCATTTACAACCAAAGCATCTTCAAAACTTACCACTTGATCAAGCAACAATAAGGAAGAGTATGCTTGATGATCAAGAAGTTATACAGAAGTCTTTAAAATATTCAGTTCTTCACATCTTCAGGAGGAAAGAATATTACCCGATTAATAATTTAACAACAGCAGTATAAAGTAAATTATTAAATTAACTCGGGAAGATAAATGCTGAAAATTGAAATATCCTTGAGACCTTAACCCGATTTTAGGTTAAATTATTTGCATATATTACAGCAATAAGATGATTATCATCTGTCCTGCAAACGGCGCAGCTCTCCATTAATAAATATAGATAAAAACGATTGCCTTTTTGCTAATAGATAAAAGCTTTCCAAAATATTTAATTAATTTTAACTTCTGACATATATGGTATTTCTGATTGTTTGTATTTTTATGTTGAATGGGAGTTTTTGTTTGCACATAAAAATCAACAAAATCAACTCATCTTTCACATTCTCCCAATTTCAATAGTTAGTTTCATTTACCACAACATTTTTCTATTGAATATGTGCCAACTATAAATATTGATTCGGTCTCGTTGCTCAGATAAACAAAAAAACTTGATAAATATGTACGAGTGTTTAAAATAAAAATCAATTTTGTATTGAAACCAAAATGTTGCTGCCACAAACTGAGCGCAAATGCTTTTTTGATTGATTGCCGACTGGCAGTTTTGATGCTGATTTCTTGCTGGTTTGTTTCACTTGAACTTTTTTCCTTTGCGTTTGCTCTGCAGCTTATAAATAAAATATCAAATAAAGTATAAAACGAGCGCCAGACAAACAAAGGGAACAGGAAATAAAGACGACGGCAATGGAAACCAACCAACCAAAATATCTATAAAAAAAAAACGAAATGAAATGGGAAGGGAAGGGAATGCAAAAGGGAAATATTTATTGGTTGACATCAAATGAAATATGCCATCAAAATTGTCTGCATGTTGGTCTGACACCTTCTGAATGTGCTTTCAATCAAGCGTTGTAAATGCGGGCATTGACAAACTCACACACACACACACGTACACACACATTTGTACACAAATTTGTACACACACATATGTATACCGCTTATTCCGTTGACATCAATCAAAAAGCCATACGAATTTCCGCTCATGCTTTGTTTGGGGCTTTGAGCTTTAAGTACGCAGTCAACAATATTGTCTACCATTTTTATACATGTATGTATGTATTAGTGTGTGTGTGTGTGTGGGAGAGTGTGATTGTCGGCCTTCATGGCCACAATATTGGGCTTTAAGTTATGCGAAGTCTGGCCTGTTTGGCCGCTTTGGCAACTTTATTTGTGTTTGAGCGCATCTATCACTTTTTATTTATGACTTGGAATCTGGCATTTAACAACAACAGCAAGAACGCTAGCAGTATAACTAGCCGGCGGCCAGACAGGATCAGCAGACATAACAACAACAACAACAACTACAGACAGCTATGGGGGAAAATCAACGCAACACGCGCTTAAAAACCACTTTGTTGTTATTTATGACGTTAGCTGATGAAAAGCCAAATGCCAAAAGATTAAAAGTAGATAAAATATATTTAATAGCCTAGCGCCCGAAATAACAACAAACATTGTGGACCAGACCACAGGCACAGTGGTGTGGGAGTGATGCTAAATTGAGCAAAAATACTGAAAACTTATTGTTTCTTATTTCTATGTTTGGATAATTTGCATTCCTTTTGCAGAGCATGTATAGAAATAATAGAGATTTGAATGAATGTCCTCAACACCTTATTTCTGATGCTCAAAGGAAAGGAGCTGTCAATTATTTTGGTGCTTTTCTATACATTTCTTTAACAACTACTAATTTAAATGTATGATTAGTTTTCAGCATTTCAATGATTCCAATACGTTTTGTAGCTTTTTAGATTAAGTGAGTTCTGTGGATCAACAGTATATATTCTCCGGTATATGTTGTTAGTACAATAGACAACTTCAACGGTAGATAGGAAGAAAACTACCAGTATATGAAACTTTACTATATACTTTCTTTGTTCTAGAATAGGAATTTTGAAAAAGAGGTCCATTACTATCCATTATCCATTAACTGCAGATGAAGAAATGAGAAACTATTGTTACGTATATCATTATTTCAGAGCATTTATTTACCAGAGCAATCATATTTTTTAATCAACTAGTTATTTGAAAGTTAAGTGTCTGCTCACAGCCGATTAAAATTTAAGTACTTTTTAGCCACTGTGTCAGCCATATATTAAACATTGACATGCGGTCAACAAAGTGCGTTCAATGACGTGCATAAAAACCAGCAATGACAACAACAATAACAGCAGCAACTATAACAACGGCAACCGCACGCCACGCACTCAATCAACCAGAGACAGAGACAGGCAATGGCATGTGTGGGGCTGTGGGGCGGGGTGCATTGACTGGCAGTGGCGGCCACTCTCGACTGTCGACTGTCGCCTGTCGAGTTGCTTTGTAAAGACGCAGGAGCATTGGACACGGTAAAATATTGTCAAGTAATCGCTGTCCAAGCAGAGCGCTCAATGTATTGACGCAATAAAGACACACAATGACGACGTAAAAAATAGAACAGAAACGGAGTGACATGTCAACATGCAGGGACACAAACGCTGTGGGGTTAAGAGTGCATTAAAATGACTGATATAAATATTACTTTAGCAGTCAGTCAGAATTGGTGAAAGACAATAAAATGGGACAGTGCTATAAACATACTGCCAGAACTTGCATATATAAAGAAAATTCAACACTAGAACAGGATAAGTAATAAGTATTCTAATAACTAGAAATGTATTACTTCTTTCAAATATTATTTTAGGCCCACAATTTCCTATCACTGTGAAACTATAATTAATAAATACATATGCTTATTAAACTCATGGATGCCCTAAACTAAAAAGATTCAATTTCATATATAATATAACATATAAACTCAATTTCCATGAAACTGTATTTGGCCACAAAAAACAACAAAGCTCATTCCCTATTTCCCATACTGACGCTTTCGGTTTATTGTTATTGTGTAAAGATGTTTTCATTTGTTTTTAACCTGTACTTGAATCTTCCACAGATCATGAAACTACAGATTTATAAATGATACACACTTCCCATTAGATTCCATTTCAAATTAAATTGATTAATTCCCTGCTGGCTAAATATATTAGTAACCAATAGCAACTATCTTTCTGCACCTAAACTAAAAAATTAAATTAAATTACTTTGCAGTTGCTGCAGTGCAAACGAACGTTGTGTTGCTCTTTTAAATGAATTTTCTTCTTGTGCTTTTCGTTTATACAAGTACTATATAGCTGTGTCCCCCGATCATACGCAATATCAAAGAAACTAGAATTGCTTGGAGTTCCTTCGTTTCTTACAATTTTTCACTTCACTTCTCTGCAGTTAACCAGCAAAGACTAAGGAACAGTGGCAGCAACAGCAATTCTTATTTTATCGACTGCAGCAATAGCTTGTATTGGCCGCCATCGAGCTAAAATCACCTCGATTGGCCGCAACACGAAATCAATACATTAACAAGCAACAGCACACGCATACACACACGCACACAGGAAAGAGAAAAACTATTAAATGCATAGCATACTTAGAGGCAGACAAAGCCTGGCTGGCAAGTGAAGGCAGGCAGGCAGGCAGGCAGCCAACAGCAATTTTCTTTTATGCTCGCATCGAATGCTTATGCGAATACGAATATATCAAATGCCATTTGGTTGCAGGCGCGCGCGCACCAAGCACAAAAATAAATGAAAATATAAACCCGACTAACCGCAAAACTGATTACTACAACAGTCTCACTCACTCACTAACTTCGCTTCTCTTTCTTTTTGCTTTGTCTTCCTCACAGGCAACATGGGCATGGGCCAAGCTGGCGATAACAATCAAACGCCCGTGCGTAATCCGCCCGGAGCATTTCACAATTCTGCAGGCTCGCTGGCACAGCATAATCTACTTGGTAAAATAATGCGCGGCATTAAAACGCAATCATTTGGGATTTTCAAACGTTTATCGAGTTATTTGCCGGAGGCAACGGCAACAGCAAAGGCAACAGCACTAACAACAATAGCATCGTCAGGCTGCTGGTGGCGTATGAGTAATATTAAAAACAGGCTCTATACACCGGAGACTCTTGTCAGCACTAGGCTAAACATAAATAGCAGCTGGTGGAACAGTAACAACAACAGCAACACCAACACTAACTATATAACGTGGCCGCAACGCTCGCTACGAACAATTCACATTGCTCATACGCCACATGCGCCCGCATCGGCAACAGCATCAACATCATGTCTACTCATTTGCATAGTAATATTAGCAGATATTTTTGTTGCCGCGACTGTTATGCCCAAGTTGTTGTTGTTGCTATTGCATTTTATCGGGAAACACATCGCATTTTCTATTAGGCGTCGCCGTCGACGTTTAACATTTTCGACTATTCCGGCTAATAATGTTGCGGCCTTGTTGGCGCAAATTTATGCCACAGCAACAACCATAGCAGCAGCACACACTTACGCCACTACAACAAGGGCAACAAAAACGTCAGCAGCAAAAGCAGCAACAACAAAAATAACGAGAAGCATAACAGCAGCAGCAGCAGCAACAACAACAAGACCGAAAACATTTGATGTGCTTTGCTTTAAAAAGTTTTCAAGATGAAATCAAATAATTGCAAAAAACTCATTTAGGGCACAACAACAACAGCAGAAGCAGAAGCAGCTACAACAGCAAACTGTTAGCAGTCGTAGAAAATAAAATCAAATACACAGACACATACACACAAATGCTGACAGGCAGAGTGAGTGAGAGGCAACACAGAAAATTGAAGAAGTCTAGCAGCTAGACACAATACATACACACGCATAGATATGGATATAGATATGGATATGTTTGTACGCTGGAGCATAAAATGAAAATCGTGTAATCATTGGCAACGGTTCTGAGTGACAGCTTATTAAGATATCTCATGAAGAAAAAGGCAAGGCCAAGACATGAGCGAACTATAAGCCATTGTTAATTGTCAATCTTTGTTTATACAACATATAGACGTATGTACAATATCAATACATATACTATAACTTAAAATACAATGCTTACACGACTAATGCCGTTTCTATGTTTTCATTACAACAGCAACAGAGAATTTTAGTTTTTTAAATTCGTGCATTGTTTTCCCCCCCACTATAAACTTCTTCCACCGCCCTCCCTCGAACACTAAATTGTTTATATTTGTAAATGTTCAATTACATCAATTTAAATAAATTAATGCCACATTTCTCATGCAATCACCCACTTTCCAAAGCAATGCCTACAGATTATGAAAAAATATTTGGCATGCAAACAATTAGTTTCCAAATCAGCACAAATATGCAAAAATTGGAAATACGAGTATACTCGTATAGTATGTGTGTCTATAAATTCAAATCAAATGGCCAGCAGCAAATTTCTATGCAAAACAGGTCACGGTGTAAAAAAAAGCCGTAAATTAAAATAAATTCGTTATAGAGGAAGCAAAAACTGTTAATCAAATTTGCATTTAGATGAATGTACTTATATAATACATAGCGAATTTACATAGTAAATTTAGCGAGAATAAAACAAAAAAGGAAACACAGAAATTATGCTAAATATGTTAAATTCTAGTCAAATATTAGTAAGCGATAAGTTTGCTACTAAATACATTTAATAAATAGATTTATGGCAAGTAAAACGTTGCTAATACGCAGCTCGTATTAAATTCAACTTAATTGCTTTCAATTTAATTTGGATTTCATTTTATTCATAAGCCCATTTGTGTTGCAACTCTTCATACGTATATTTTCTTAAAAAAAGAATTTAGTTGCACATTAGTTTAATATTCTCATATATAATTTCCGCCCACATTAAACCGATCGAAACTAATGCTTCCTTTTAAAATCCCACTTAAGTAACCTTTAGAATTTGAAACAGAGCCTAAAGAAGTAAAATCAGAAGTTATTTTATTCTTCTATATTGAAAGTCTTTCTTTAATATTAGAAAATAAAGTATAACTTTAAATAAATGAGCCTAAGGTGCAGCGTTGTTGCACATCTTATTCAAGTAAAACCATAACAATTTAAAAATATATCTGGTAGTAATGTGAAGCGTACTTATATCTATTTTATTCTTTTTTCAATTTATTTCATTCCTAAAAACAGTTATTTTAACAAGTGGAGAACGTTTTGTACTCATTGCAGTTATATACAATTTAATTTTTATTTCATTCTGAAGATGTTAGTAGGAAATAGGAATACAATTCTGCCCATACTTCGACTACCAATTTTTTAATACTTTATGTATTTTAAGCTATTCTTTTTAATTGAGCATAAAGCTTAAATATGTAAATAAAAATATTACTCATACAATGCAATTTATTAATGAAAATAACTTTGTATATATGTAGCAAAAACACATCAACTTTTGTGTATAAAGAATTCCATTAAAATAAAAAACATAATATACAACCATTACAGCAGCGAGAAATAAACCCGATATCGTATAAAAAACTTTTATTCCAAGCTTTGCTTCAAAGTCTGTACATAAGAAAATGCTAAAACGTATGAACGTTGAATTGTATGTTGAAATGTTGGATAAATAAGATATTATATAGATATTTACTGAACACTATAGAGCATATTTATAATTATATATAATATGCCGATATTGTGCAGCGTTTATTTCTTCAAACTGAAAACAAATATTTGCTGTTACAGAACAAAGAAAACTTGAATTCTACGTATTCTTAAGACGTACGTAAAAAGCATAAAGAAGCTCAAACAAAATACAATTTACAAGAATAGCAGACACTAAGAGTTAGTTTACTTAACTATATATTTAAAACTAAATATATAGTTAGTTATTAAATCATATATTATATACATATATAGAGCTATATCTATATAAATATGAACTAAGTTATAGCATATCTATGTGACATATTTGTATGTAAATGTATGCAACAATAAAATGAAATAAAAAATATGTTTTGAATTCGTTTCGTTTCGTTATTCAATGAAGGTAAGTTTGGAATATTTTCGAATCTATTTGAATAATTTTGTGTTGAACCGTTTCAGCGTATTGCATTGTGGTCTTAAGCTCGAAACAAAAAACAATTTAACAATTAAATTATAACAAAACCCCTGAGAAGTTAAGCAGCTACTTTTGAAGACCACCATAGCCTCAAGCAAACTTGAGGAATAAAACAAGCTAAAAGCAAACCAAATATACGGCTACAGAGTAGTAAAATCAGTTACCTAATCAATATCTGACGCCTATAATTATAATTATTATTATTATATACGTTTTTCTGACTACATATATTGCTTAAGAAATGGGCACGCTGTAAATAACATACGTCATCAAGTTTGCACTGTCCGGGTAGGCCGCGGTATTTTAACGACACTTATACCAGCAACTACCAGGTAAACATAAATGAGCAGTAGGCAAATACATTGCTGGTTTATTTAATGTAAGCAGCTGATTTTTGTTTACGTTTCGCAATGCACCGCAAGGATCGCGTTGTTTACATTGGAAGTGCAGCCAATAGGAGAGCCCCAATTTGTTTACGTCAGATGTGCAGCCAACTTCAGTTTGTTTACGTTTTCGCAAAGCACCGCAAGGATCGCGTTGTTTACATTTGAAATGCAGCCAATAGGAGAGCCCCAATTTGCTTACGCCAGATGTGCAGCCAACTTCAGTTTGTTTACGTTTTCGCAAAGCACCGCAAGGATCGCGTTGTTTACATTTGAAGTGCAGCCAATAGGAGAGCCCACATTTGTTTACGCCTGATGTGCAGCCAACTTCAGTTTGTTTACGTTTTCGCAAAGCACCGCAAGGATCGCGTTGTTTACATTTGAAGTGCAGCCAATAGGAGAGCCCACATTTGTTTACGCCTGATGTGCAGCCAACTTCAGTTTGTTTACTCTTCATTTTGTTTACATTCAGAATTTAATTCGCAGCCGGCATATTTACCTGCTGTTCACTTATGCTCGCCTGGTGTATAAATAAACGAAATGGAGCTATTTCATATCGAAGATCGAAAAAATTAAATTCGCAACCGGCCAAATCGGCCTTATAACGAACGACACAAGTCCGCACCATCTACTAGGCGAACATAAATGGGCAGTAGGCAGCTGCTTTGCTTGTATATTTAAAGTGGGTCAGCTGATTTTTGTTTACATTTCGCAATGCACCGCAAGGATCGCTTTGTTTACATCTAGCCCAACCAATAGGAGGGCCCCAATTTGTTTACGTCTCGCAAAGCACCGCAAATATCGGTTTTGTTTACAACTTCAGCTTGTTTACTTTTGGTTTTGTTTACATTCCCAATTAAAATTCCAACCGGGTTGTTTACTTGCTTTGCACTTATGCTCGCCTAGTGTAGTAATAAACGAAATGGAGCTATTTCATATCAAATTAAATCCCAAACCGGCCAAATCGGCCTTTAAACGCATAAATCCACACACTCTACCAGGCGAACATAAATGGGCTGCAGGCAGCTGCTTTGCTTGTTTACTTAAAGTGGGTCAGCTGATTTTTGTTTACGTTTCGCAATGCACCGCAAGGATCGCTTTGTTTACATCTAGCCCAACCAATAGGAGGGCCCCAATTTGTTTACGTCTCGCAAAGCACCGCAAATATCGGTTTTGTTTACAACTTCAGTTTGTTTACTTTTGGTTTTGTTTACATTCCCAATTAAAATTCCAACCGGGTTGTTTACTTGCTTTGCACTTATGCTCGCCTAGTGTAGTAATAAACGAAATGGAGCTATTTCATATCAAATTAAATCCCAAACTGGCCAAATCGGCCTTTAAACGCATAAATCCACACACTCTACCAGGCGAACATAAATGGGCTGCAGGCAGCTGCTTTGCTTGTTTACTTAAAGTGGGTCAGCTGATTTTTGTTTACGTTTTGCAATGCACCGCAAGGATCGCTTTGTTTACATCTAGCCCAACCAATAGGAGGGCCCCAATTTGTTTACGTCTCGCAAGGCACCGCAACTATCGCTTTTGTTTACAATATATTCGCAGCCAACTTTAGTTTGTTTACTTTTCGTTTTGCTTACATACAGAATTTAATTCAGATGGCGGCATATTTACCTGCTGTTCACTTATGCTGGCTTGGTGTATATATAAACGAAATGGAGCTATTTCATATGGAAATCGAAAAATTAAATTCGCAACCGGCCAAATCGGCCTTTAAACGACGCATAAAGCGACTCTATCTACCAGGCGAACATAAATGGGCAGCAGGCAGCTGCTTTGCTTGTTTTTTAATGTGAACAGCTGATTTTTGTTTACGTCTCGATCGCGTTGTTTACATTTGAAGTGCAGCCAATAGGAGAGCCCCAATTTGTTTACGCCTGATGTGCAGCCAACTTCAGTTTGTTTACGTTTTCGCAAAGCACCGCAAGGATCGCGTTGTTTACATTTGAAGTGCAGCCAATAGGAGAGCCCCAATTTGTTTACGCCTGATGTGCAGCCAACTTCAGTTTGTTTACGTTTTCGCAAAGCACCGCAAAGATCGCGTTGTTTACATTTCAAATGCAGCCAACAGGAGAACCCACATTTGTTTACATTTGATGTGCGGCCAACTTAAGCTTGTTTACTTACAGCTTATTTACTTACAATTCACATAGTTAGCCGGTCCGCAGCGGCGTTCAAATAGTAATTATTAAATAATAAATAAAACAGTTGCAGATATTTAAATAGTACATTTTTCAAAATTAAACTAATGAAATAAAATTAATAAAATCAAAAATAAATAAAAAGCGCTCACGCTGCTCTCCCGAACAGCAGTAAGTTTTTAATCATAAAAATTGGATGTATTGATTTTAAAAAAATATTTCTAAACTAGTAAAAGCAAACAAATAAATACGTTAAACAATATATGCACATATAAGTAGATTTATCTATACACGATAGCACGAATCAATTAACTACGTATGCGAATAAGATGTACAATAAAATATTGAATGTGTTGCATTCGATTATAGTCCGGGTGTTCGGGCTGCTTGTAAGCCGATTCCGCAGGTTGCAATATTTAGATGTTAAAACACCGGAAACAGCAAACTGTGTAATAAGCGCCTGTTGTATGCTGCACAACATCATACAAATCAACGAGGATACGGCTGAGGAGGATGATATCGATGAAGAGGCGGTGTCCAAAATTTTTATGCCGCTCAACAACTTTGAAGACAATCCAGGATGCCTATAAGCAACGAAACTTTATCAAAAATCGATTAAATAAGTCGGTTTAAAATCAATGCATTTACGTTTAAAGAACTTAGTTTATTTTACTTACACGTGTTCCTAATATTAAATCGTATAGAATATACGTTTATTTTAGTTCTTACTTCTGGATAGAATCGCAACGTACTCTTTTAATAGTTCATTCCTTTCGGCATGTATATTATTAGCCCTCTTAAGCGCATCTCGAATCTGATTAGGAACCTCTAACCAACGCTCTTCTGGTTTCAAATTTTCTTCTTCCTGCATGGAGGGTTGCCTGTGCTCTTCCATTTTGCGTTTTTTTCCAGGCGGTAATGCTGAAATATTATTTCCCACGGAAAGTGGACAGAAACAGAAACTGCTTCGCGACAGCTCCTCCTTAAATATACATTCTGCATTTATTCCCAGCATGATTGTTTCTTGCTGCGAAACAAGAGTAGATAATTGTATAGAAATTGCTTGTGCCAAGTTTTATTTATGTTGATTTTAAAAATCAAAAGAATAACATAAGCTACGAGTTTATTTTTAGACTAGGGACTAGGAGCATCTACAAAATTGGTTAATGTACGCTCAAACGTTTTCGGAATCCAGACGGACAGTCCTGGACATGTCTAGATCGATTTCTCTTGTCATGCTGATAAAAAGAATATATATACATTAAGGAGTCGGAGATGCTTCCTTCTGCCTGTTACATACCTTGCATAAACCTAATATACCTGTTTTTAGCTACGGGTACAGGGTATAAAGATGCTGAAAATGTACAAATGTCGTGGGCGTGTCTACTAAAAGGGCACATTTAACATGTGACATCTGCTGTGTTGCAAAACTTTGTTTGCCCCACACACACACACACACATACACACACACAGAAGAAATTGTTACAAATGTAATCACATTATGTGTGGCACCAGCCAGGCATCACGCAGCAACTTTCAAGGACGACAGACAAAAAGCAAAGCTGCAAAACAAAAGCGCCACAGGCTGCCCCACTGAGCATAACACATATGTACATATGTGGAACAAAAAGCAGCCGAGCACAAAGCAATTCTGCAATTTGCCACAAGAAACAGAACTAAGAGAGAGAAAACAAAACGCGGCTGCCGAGCACATAATCGCTGGCAAATGCAGCACAAGCGGCAAATTACTAGCAACAAAAAAAAGAAGAAAAACATGTGAAAAAATCAAATGTAAAATTTTGTTTGCAACAAAACAATGGAAAGTGTTGCCAAATGGCTGCTGGGAGCTCAAATGCAACCAAATGCAGCAACAACCTCGACATTACTTCCATTCTGGGCCACTGCCAGCCACGATTTCCTTCTTCAACATTCTGCACGGCTCACAATATCCTGTGGAAGTAAGCACATTTATCAACTAATTAGTGCCGCAATGGTGGCTCTAAATTAAACTGCACTGCCAACAAGGATACTCGTATTTATATTTTTCAATATGTTCACAGTTGATGTAAGTATGTCCATGTGGCAATACTTTCAATTTGTTATTTAGACTGACTTGCAACAGTAAACAGTGTATGGACTCCTAAAACATTACTCGATGATGTTGGCAAGTACCCTTCCTATTTCCACCCCATAAAATTATGCTATGATCTGCCGTTCTATTTAAGCTTTAATGATCAAATGTCATCAAAATTAATAGATATGCAAATAGGTTTGTTGTTATTTGAAAACCAATAGCAATGCACTTTCTTTCTTTTCAGCAATTAATCGAGCATTTCTTTGTTGTATTTGCTTTTTAAATTTACAGAGAAGCGGATAGGATACGTATTTCATATAAATTTGAATTTTTAATTAACTAAATGCTCAAATTTAGACTCGTATTCTTAAATATTCCATTCATATTATATTAAATATTCCAGGACTGATCCGATCTTTTCATTCCCTATTTGTGATTATATGTTTAACAATCATATATATATATATTAAATAAATTAGATAAAAGTATATATTTAAAAAGGCATAGCCCGGCTTTAATGAGAAAATATAAAGAAACCACAGGCGGTAAATAGGGTCAGCAACCCATTTACCCAATAAATTTAATTGCAATAGCTTTGAAAGAAATGATTGTCTTTTGATTTGAATTAAAGCTTGCCCTACTCGAAATTATCATCTGATTTTCGAAGCACATCTCACAAGACTTCAATTCATTCTCAATACTACTTATATTTAAAAAAGTACTATCACAAATTAAATTTACTTTTAAATTCAAATAGTATAATATTTCTTTCTAATAAATTGTATTCTTTGCATTATTTCGAAAATCTGCTTTCATTTACAAAATCAATTCACCTTTATCTTTATAATTTAAACACATTCCACTATTTGCTGTTATTAGTTGTTCAGCATTACGAACTTAGTCTAAAAAGATGCTCTTCCTGGAAATTCCAATCTATATATACACTTTTTTCCAACTAAATGCTTCGTTAGGTTCAAGTTGCCGGCACATGATGTGTCGTTTTTTTATGCCAAGATTTTCATTTTTCCAACATTTTAACAAAAACTAAAGCCCTTCCCTAAATGGCCTCGTTGCTCGGCAAACAAAAGCAATGCTGCTGTGTAGAAAGCTGCAAAATGCCACCGAAATGGCTGCCCAGCCATTTTTATTTTTGGCTATTTTTGTACACCCTCACATGTGTGTGTGTATAAATGTTTGTGTATGTATTTGTGTGTAGTTTCTTTTCATTGCAATTGGTGACGTGTGCGTGTATGGAAGTGGAAAATTCAATTTGTAAAAGTGCATAAAAGTAGCAGCGACGGCAGACGATGCACACGATGTATACGACGATACTGCCACGTGTGAGTTCTCTCTTGTGATTGTTGTTGCTCCTGTAGTAGTTAAACAAAAGTTGCCGAGCTAGGCTGAGGCTGAGCCTGATGGCTGATGGCTCAGATGCAATGTTTACATATGCAGCAGCAGCAGAAGCAGCAGCCTCAGCAGCAACAACAACAACAACAACATCGGCCTGGGGGAGCAACAAACAAGTGGCATAAACGCAACGCCAGAATGGCGCAAACATTGTAATTAAATCTACGTCAACATAAGCGACGAATCCTGCCACCAGGATGACGATGACGAGCATGCGGACATAAGAGGGCAGAAGAAGCACATGACTGCGATGCTGGCAGCAACTTCTGTTGCATTCCCATTGAATGAAACTGTGGGAGAGTGGCTGTGCATGTGCATGTGTGTGTGTCTGTGTCTGTGTCTGTGTGTGTGTGTTTCTGCACTCCTGCTCCATTTTTATTTTTAAAGCGTGTTGTGCAGATGTCTGGCAGTCAGGCAACAACTGCCACATTGACTTTGCCAGCTGGCTGTGTTTTTCTTATGAGTGGCATTGTGGCTCTTTGGCCTACATGTGGTGCAAGTCGGAAACAAGTGACTCAAGTTGTTGTTGCTTTTAAGTAAAGTCAACTCCCACTGACCTTGAATAAGAAGCAAAATGTAAAAATGCAATGGAGAATTCAATCGAATTTAATTGACAACCCTGTTTTTATGCTCAAATGTAAACGTAATTTTTCCCTGTCCTCATTGAAAGCATATATTTGTATGTACCTCTGAGAGAATCGCTGATCTTCACGGCTCCAAATAGGCTTGCCGGACTCGCTACTGAATCTTCCCCTCTCCAATTTTTAATCATTTTCAGGTGAATGCCTGACCAGACCTGACTGTGTGTTGAAGGATGGCTTGCCGTACAAAGGCTGGGGTTTGTTTATTGGCAATTGAATAATTTGCATTTCTTTGAAATATGACAGATAAATCAAAAGATACGTGCATGATTATTAAATTAAGTTCTCTTTAACAATATGCCACTTGATCTAATCAGGCTGTATGCGTATCTTGAGCTAAGTAGCTAAGTAGTTCCAAATTATCGAACACCTCTCTTCGAATGTACTCAAGTATTTTACAGAAATGTTAAATGTTATTCAACAGCCTATGGGCTTTACTTTTCACATACTACTTGTATTTCTTCCGGACAAAAAATGGTTCTACTTCTCTAAGCACTTCACTTTACGATATCGCTCCATTCCCTTACATCTAATGCAATTTGATCCTGTCAACATTTGCTCAGCTCAGACACTGGCTAACGGCTCTTCCTTTTATTTGTTTTCCCGTTGTTTTCGCTTTCAATTATAATTAACTATGAGAGTTGTGAAAAACGCGCGCTTGTTTGTAGTTGTTTTACATGCACGGACTTTCAGTTTTTTAGCATGTGGGGATTTTCTCGATCCCCCTCGGACATTTCATTTGTCTCACGTGCTCGTTTGGTTGCTGGTTCTGTCCCCAGCTTCTCAGCTACTCTGTGCTCGACATTTTTTAATTGTTTTGGTTAAAAAAAGCAGGCAAAAAGTTAAATTACATTTAGCGTAACAAGCTTCTCACGCCATATGTGTAAGGATAAAAGTGTGCAAGCGCGGACTCGGTGTAGTCCTGCCGCATGCTGCGAATTTGTTTGCAGTCGACTGTTGGCTAGTTTTAGTTCAGACATATTTATCTACGACACTCCTTTCACAAACTCGAAAGGCTGATATTTATTTAGGTTAACGCAAGTAGTGACATGTTTTTAACGGGCCTGAGGAAATAACCTTAACTCTTAACTCAACTTTAAATGGAAAGTAAAGTGAAACTGATTCAAAAGCTGTGACTTAATGTAGAGCACAACCATAAATATTGTTCGTGTTTATACACATTATTGAAAATTATATCCAAAACTAGCTCTAGCTGGCATTAAAATTTAAACAAAATGAATAGCACACTTTTCAGGCATTTAACATCATTGTTCTTGCAGACAGACACGTAAGCCACAGACGAGCAGCACGCATTACCACTTAATTTCCACACCTTTTTACAGCAACACTAACAAGCCATACGCACACACACACACACCAGGACACACAACCACACATGTAATGTTACAGCCCCACCACACATACATACTATATGCAATAAATATCACATTAAATCCTTCTAAAACAGACACAAACGAGTGGCCAATATGAAACCGCAAGCCATCTATCATCATAAAAATAAACCGGACAGCGACCAACAGTAACGTGCTGAGTGGCCACGGAACAACTGGGCGAGCGTACTGAACACACCAAACCACCAACTATAAAGCATTAGTCAAAAACATTAAAAATGAAATCATAGCTGACTGCATGTTACAGTCCTGGGGGCGCTCGCTTAGCCCACAGCCCACAGCCCACAGCCTAGAGCCCAGCGCTACAATCAACATCATTAACGCGTGCTCTAAAAGCCATTTATTTAGACGTAGACAAGCCGAGCCATGTTCAGAATGGGCGTCTGGGTTTTGCATGAAAGGGTGACGGTCAGGGAGAACTATAAATTTAACGCTTTTAGCATAATTGCAGGCGCATGTGCGTGTCGCTAAGAGCCGATGCCACAACTACACAGAGAACTCAAGCACACACGTCAACAAGAGTGTGTAGGCGTGTGTGTGTGTTTTAGGACTGTGCGGGCTAGTTTAATGGCAGAGAACTGGATTTATAGCATTCTATTTAACTGCCTTTTTCTTTTTATGAAGAGTGGTAACTATTTAAACAAAATTTAAAATGTGCATGAATAATTTGCAGGTATAGACCCCGTAAGTAAATAATTAAGAATTGATCCGTCTATAAAATCAAAACATTATACCTACCTTAAATTTGTTAAACTGTCCCAAGTAGAAAGACTTCAACATGACATTATAAACAGCCAGAAAACATAAAATGGATGAGTATTTGTGTCAAAAAAATAAGACAAAAAAGCTTTTTATCGGAACATGTCCTGAGAAGAAGGAAAGAAATATTATTAAGTACAGTAAATACAGTTTTTACAAACTGCTAAGATAATTACAGACTTGTTTAAGCTTATTTTAAGAGTAAAAACAACTGGCGAGAAAAAAAGGTTACTTTCCAAAAACATTTGCTATGTTTACAGTCGCAATTTTCGAAATTTTATGTCATTTAAGTTGCATTCAAGAATAATAAACTTTAAAGAATAATATTGGAACAATAGATGTACTAACTAGCTGTAGTTGGTTTGAGAATAATTTTAAAGTTTTAAATGTATTTTTATCATTACTTTACTTTTTAAATGGACAAAATAACAACTGACATAAATTACCTTACTAGACTGATAGGGGTTTTTTTTAAATAATTAAACAAGGAGAGAAAACTCAAATAAATGTTTCATGAATCAAACGATCGAGTGTCAAATGATCAAAGTAATTTGTTTAAAAAACTCAGCAATTTCTAGAATTTAAATGAAGTAGATTAGCATTTAAAACAGTCCGCCAATAAAATAACAATAGGGTCGAACCTATTACATAACCATGTGAAAAGTGAATAAAATACTTTAATCGTTTGAGTTCATTTCTACATCTGTATACTATAATCTCAAAAAGGATAGATTCGTTATAGTTTTATTTCGCTTACCAGCTTCTTTATCCTTATCAAAAAACTGTAACAACAGAACTCCATGCTTCATTTTAATTAAACACTGCGCTTTTATATCGAAACTAGTTCCAACCAGCACAGCACAGTACAGCTCTGGTGTATTGGTGAGCAAGCGTGTGTGTGCGGGTATCTGTGGATGTGAATGTGATAGTGTGTGCATTGCGGCTTGTTGAGCAATCAACGGTTAACCGTTATGATAAGTGGCCGCACGCCGCCTTCACTAAAGGATAGCAACGTCAACACGGAAAAACGCGCGGTAAGTTGGACCTTAAACGTCCACAAGCCCAGCCATAGACGGACATAAGTATGTGAGTGTGTGTGTGTGTGTGTGTGTGTGCTTGGCCTTTTATTGATGACGCCTCTTGGCAGGCGTCTCACATTACTGAGCCTCATAATTGCCCGCAGAGCCAACCTTTATCAAAATACATATTTCTGCAACTTAATATGGCGAGCTGTTGGCTGTTTAACCCTTTTATGACAATAAACACTTGACAAGCCAATTTGTGGCGGACGCATCCCATAAAACATTCAGCTGTGTATGTGTATGTGTATGTATGTGTTTGTTTGTTTTATTTTATTGAGGGGCTGAGTTTGTTGTGAAGGTTTTGTGGCAGTAGCTGATTATTTATCGCCTGTCTAATATAAGCAAATTAGGTCAGGCATTTGGCTTTGGCGCAGTTTCTATTTGTGTTTGGTTTTCATTTTTACGACCACACTGGCATGCGGCTCAATGGGGCGTATGCGTGATTTATGCAATTCAATGCTTAATTGCTGCAACAAATGCGGCTGTGCTGGGGGCATATTCTAAAGAATTTATTGATGATGTTTTCAAAAACTGTGAAAACTGCAAATTCAAATTCAAAGAAATGACACATTTGTTTTTAGAAAAATATGAAAAGAAAAGCTATTTTTTGACGCTCAGTTTAAAATCATACATTGTTTTTAAATTCAAATTAAATCAAATCAAAACAAATTGGCGAATATAAATGCCAACTTGTTTGTTGAATTAAACCCTAAAATATAACAATTCACAAATTTGCATGCATTATTGTGATTGAAGTGTGTTGCGTTCGCTGCCAAATTGATCGAGTACCGCGAAATTATTAATATATTTATTATATTGGGTTGGAGAAAAAGAAATACATGTTGGTTTTTGATTGTATTTATATAAATGTCATATATAGTATACTCGCACATAAAAGTTGAGTTGACGAAAAAAACATTTAATGACTGGTGGTAAACATGTAATTAATAGATTCATGCATCATGCATTCGGTGTCTGCGAAAAGGAGCGACGATCAGCCAAAATAGTGTTTGTGAAAGCGCGCTAATTAATAAGAGCATTAACTGCTATATAAACAGATATCTTAATATTCTGTAAAATACTCAAGAACAAGATATAATATAAATATCTCCCTTCTAATAACTAGATAAGAAAAAACACAATATTAGCAAAACTCACTTGCAAATAATTTGGTATGCTTGGGACATGGGGCGTTACGTTACTGCAGCAGCAGATGGCGACCAACTTGTTGGGAAAATAATGCAAAATAGCGCTATAAGTGCACAAAAACACAAAAACACATTGCGAATTTAAAGTGCAAACAAAAGAAACAACAACAACAAGCCTGGTGGAGAGATCCCGCAGTTCAACGAATCCAAAATTCAGCAACAAAGAAAAAAAAACCACTCATCACTCACAGTCGGCTCGAGCTGTAGTTGCGGCCTGGGGCGTAAGCACAATGCACAGGCCGAAGGCAGCTTGTTTTTATGTGCACCCTAACTTCGCTTTCCTGTCATCCTCCCCCCTCCCGCCTCGTCCACCTCCACCCCTGCTTCCCCTCGCCACTCCACTCACACGCGTTGTTGCGTCAAGCCGGCAAAATGGTTTAAAACTCAATTAAAGTTTTAGCCGCAAAATAAATGCAAAAACGGCGGCATCGACGGCAAAAACAAGTACGAAAACTACCAAATTGTGATGAGAAGAGAGGAGGAGAGGGGAGAGAAAAAACAGAGAAGGTATCAGAAAAATGTAGTAAAAGAAAAAACTCAGTTGGCAGTAGGTACGAAAATCTACGTTAGATTTTTTCGCGCTTGTTTTTTGTTGTTTGCTGTTGACGTTGTTGTTGTTCTGCACGACCCATCAGCGCTTGCCACGCCCACCAAAAGCCCAAACCACGGCACTTTTGACGCTTGTAATTCAAATGAAAATCACAATTGAATTGAATTTCCCGAAAAACACAGCAACAACAGCAACAAGAACAACAGAAACAAACCGGAGCCTGAGTGGAGCTGGCAAAACTTTGATGAGCCACAGACCTCAGCTACACATGGTTGAGCCGCTGAGGATCTCTCTCGGAATGCAGGTGTACCTGAGTGAGCGTACGAGTATGTGTGTGTGTGTGTGTGTGTGTTTGCATGTTTGTTTGTGATTAGTTTAGACGCTCGTGTATTGGTGTCTATCCTTTTTTTTATACAGTAGGCTTCGGTGCATTTTAGGCGCTTGTTTTTCGGTGCATTGCTTTGAAGTGCAGCTTGGGGGCCAACACGAACAATGGGGCGAACGAACCAGTTTGCTGAATTTTTCAAACTTCGCCAGTTACCTCGAAGCGCATCGAGTTTAATGAAGTTTAACAAAAAATTAAATGCTTCCTCTTTTTTTTGGTTTGTTTATTTGCACACTTTCTCGCTGCCAGCAAAGTTTGAATTTGTTTTATTAGAGCGTGAAATCGTATTTGAAAATAAAGCAACACTCTAGAGCAGATTGTTCGGTAGTTTGCTTTTAGATTTGTTTAGCCCTCGCTAATGGGCACAAGTGGCAAAGCATTGTTAAAAGCTATTTCACTGCATTTTAGGTAGCAAGTGCGTACTTCTGTTGGAATGGGAATGAGTACTGAATCAAGTTTCCTTGTGGAATCAATATGCCAAAATATAAGCAAACATTTTATCATTTAAAAAAACCATTTTCTACTTATTTTACTTGATTTACGTGCAGAATTGAATAAATCAAAATTATTTGTCTTATTGACGGATCATTTATGAATTAATGCGAAAAAAATGGTGTACTGATTTTAATTTTAATTTTTCTAATTTTTCTCTTTTTCTAAATCATATTTAAAGATGTTCTTAATTATACCCAACCAGGGGACTGCGCGGACTGACTGCTGATTCAACTTATAAGCCGGCGAGCCAGGTCTTCCAACTCAACCTTACATAAATAACACATCCAATATATTCAGATCGGTACTAGTTGCTATAAAGCAGTAAGGTTGCAATGACTTACGAGCTAATCACAAATTGTTAACTACTAAAGATAATCAATCAGCTGGTATATAATCCAGTTTTTCTTAACGCTAACACAACAATATTCCAAGAACTATATAAAATCATATTTCATTCAATTATCATTGCAATTGACACATTTTATTACTCTGAGACTTAATAACTTCTTATAATTGCATTAAATATAGTTTCTAAAACATAACAATTCGAAGTACGAGTATAATCACCATCATTGGTAGCCCATGGCTAAACAAACAATTCAATATATACAAATAACTCAAATTCTATAAAACTCACAGCTCTACTCTCTTTTTTTCAACACAAGTAAAAACGCCTGGAATCTAATTGGAATGCAAAAAAAATATATATAATAAAAATGATAAGGTGATAGGTATTTAACAACAAAAACTCGTTAAAACGGCTACTTGCACCATGTTAATGACACATTACACATGCAACACAGACTGAAGCAATGGCAGTGGCAGTGGATGGGAAGTAGGTGCCACAGAATGCGGCAGGGCATACAGTTTAATTATGCAATAACAAATTATACAATTATAACTAAAATGGAACATGTTGTTGTGTTGTTGTTGTTGCTGCTGCTGCTGCAGCACGTGGCCAGCAAAGTTTTGCCAAATGTATTCCAGTAGCTGTGTACATACTTAGTTGAGATATGTTTGTATATATGTGTTGTGTGTGACGTGGCATACACATCAGACTGGCGGCCATTTTGTGTGAGCTCGGCACGATTTGTGCAACAAAGAAAAGTTTTTGAGGTTTTTGCGTGCACTGCCAAACTATTTAAATTGTTTTTATTAAATTTCATTTTACATATCACTTGGGGGTTATTTCCTGAGGCAAACTGAATTTTTAAATACACAATTTTATTAAAAACAAGCAACAATGCGATACTATACGAGTATAAATATATATTTTTTAGTTGTCAATGAAAATGCAAGTTAAGCTGTCGTGTTACAGTTTTTAAAGCTCGTATATTCTGTAGCGGAAAAAGGCACACAAATGTGGATGTGGGATTCCCCTCTACAAAAAATTCTTCGATTCATTGAAGAGATTTCTTAGATTTTACCACAAAAGAGTTTAAGCTACTATAAAAAGAATTGACCTAAAAATATGCTCAATGTTCCACAAAAATTATGCATGAAATCTTCATCTGCAATGAATACCTTAAACTGCAGATTAAGCAGTCTAACCAGGCTAAGTTTAAGTAAATTGTTTTAGTCATATGATTCTGCTCAAATACATACATACATACATTCAAACAATACTGTGAAATAGTGATTAAGAAGTAGTTTTATAGGTGACCTAAGTAATAACCATGTAAATATATAGTAAATACATACTTAAGAAAATAATTAATAAGAATTCAATGCTTAGTGTATAAGGCTAGAGTTCGAAAATTTGAATTTAATGAATGAAGAGGGGTTTTCATTTCCAATTGCCTTCACGTTCAAAAATATCTGCATCCTATTCTCTCAAGAGTTCTCTGAATATATTTTCAATAAGCATTCCTAAAAGGCCTCGCCAAAGTACAAGTATATAATCGTATTTGATCTGATTTTGCAAATAAATTTTATTTTGATCATTAGTTAACTAGTTTAGTATGAATGTATGTAACCCGAAAATTGCACTTGTTGTACCACCAACTGTTTTATGCATTAGTTAGATGCCTAATGAAACGTCAATTGTACCAGCACGCACACATGTATACAGATATGGGTTGAGCTAGTAACGATATTGGAAACTGGGATCCGAACCATAGACAATGCAAGCACACGGATAACCTGTGAAAGGAGTTTAACAATAAACACACAAAAGGAATTAAATTTAAACAAAATAAAACAAGGGTGACGCACATTGAATAGGGAAAATATATTATATTTTGAGGACATTGATTTAAAACATAATAGAAACAATAACACCAGATAACTACATACAACATAGTTTTAGAACAACAATCAAATCATTTTAATTATTTTGGCAATTTTACAAAATTGATTTAATTTAATTCAAAATTGTATTTTAACACTGCAGAAGCTTAAGTACATTTAAGTTTAAATATCGAAAATGCTTAGTAGGTTTCTTTTTTAATATCATTGTGGTTAAGGAAACAACAAATAGTAATAATAGTAATAATAATAATAAGAAAATTAATCGAGTAAATCAATTCCATAAAAAATTCACTGATTCTTTTTTGCTTTTTTGTGCCAACACCGAAACAAATTTCAGCCCCCAATTATGGGAAATCGTGTCCAAACTACTTGCCCGATACTGTTTATGGCAACTGATCATTATTAATATTAGTGTTACATTACGGACGGAGTGCCAGAAGTGTACAGGAATAGTTCGGGTTGTTGTGGTTGTTGAAACAGTAGTGTAAAGTTGTGTGGCGCAAAAGAAAAGAAATTTTGTTGATCAAAAATAATAAACAAAAAGCAAAAAGCACTAAATGCTGAATAAAATGTACTGATTTTTGAAATATATACTGGAATAAAAGGAAACGAAACTAAAAACATGTTTTTCCATATTAACAGGATTTAAAAAGCCGTTAAACTATTTGGGGCAGATAATAAATTGACTGCGCTAAATAAAAACTAATTGGAATTAATAACAAGTACTATGTCATAAAACATTTTTTTAGTAATTAATTGAAATGTAGTTTCCCCATAAGTAGTATCAAAGTATATTTAAAGACCTGATGTGCTTGGCTAATTTCTAACTGGTTTTTATCTGTCTTATTAAATAAGTATATATAATAAATAAATGTATGAACAACAAAGTTTCTCACTTCTAATTGTATTTCAATTCCATATGTACATTGCAAAAATTAAATTAAAACAGAAAAATGAAACTATAACCTTATAATTCGCATTAATTTTATGACAAGACAAGTTCTCTCTTTAAAACCTGAGTTTTATCCTGCCAATGATTTAAATATTCAATTATGGATGAAGGTGTAATTCCTTTGTTTAACGTTTTGGTATTTGTAATAACGAATTTTAGGTGTTTCTAACGAACATTGCAAATGAACATAAGTACTGCGAAGTTATTCTCTTTCAATATTGCCCCTTACGTAAAAGCATGCCCAAGCAAAAAACTGCCAAATGTAATTTGAAATTCATAAATTGCCAAATATTGGCTAAAAGGAAGGAGTATATAAAAGAATGTATAAAGTTTGTTTGTGTTGTATTCGTAAATGGAAAAAATTAATAGGTTTTGTCAAAACGCAAGTGAGAAACGTGTTGTATTGCAAAGGCGTTTTAGAAAAGTTCAACATGCCATGACGCAAGACATTTGTTAAATGTGTAGGTATATGTATGTACATAGGTTTCGAGGTATGTAAACGACACAGACAGTTACTAATCATAGCGTTCGGATGCCAACACCCAATGCACAAAGTTGCAGAATTTGAACTTGCCTCGCGGTTTGCACTGCAAATGCTCTTTGATATATTGACAGGGGCATTGGAATTGGCCGCAATGGCGGCCCGGCTCCAAGGGCGTAACATCGACCAGACCTCGCAAAGCTTCCATGCCCCAACGCGAGCCATAACGCAGGAAGAGCTGCATGCCGCGTTCCTAAGAGAGAGAGCAAGATGGTGAGCAAAGGCGAGGCACAAAGCGAGACAAAGTTTTAAGTGAGAGAGTAGGTGATGGGAGTGTCGGCGTGCCACAAACTGAATACTAAGCTTTAGTTATTGAATATTAGTTACTGAACAGTTCAATTATATAAGTGAGAGTTGAATGCGTGAGAGGGAAGTGCTGTATGAAATGGAAATGGAAAATTTTCGAGCATACTTTCAGGCTGCGCAATAAAATGGCTGAAAATACAATTGGAAAAGAAAGCATTCTGTTAAAAATGCATTAAATGAATTATGAATTTAATAATAAAAAATGTACATTGGTTTTGGCGCGCTTTAATAATTGAAAAAGTTCACATTAAAACACAAAGAATTACAATGAAATTTAACAAAAGCGGAAACTGGAAATTTTGCACTAAAATGGACACAAATCGAAATTCGGAAAAAATCGTTGTAAGTACACGTAGTGGTAGTAGTTGTTGTAGTTGTGGCTACTGCCTTATCTACAGCCAACAGCCCATACAGTTGATTCCACAGCATTGACGATGCTGCAGATGAATTTTTATTTTGTTGCGCAACAGCTCCTCCTCATACTGACAGGGACAAATGGAGGATTGTAAGTGGCGCGGCGTCTCATGCACGCCCGCCTCCTGCACGGTCCAGTCGAGGCGACGTCGCAGAAAGTCCTTGCCCCAACGCTGCAGATAGCTAAGGAACAGCTCCTGAGCAACAACCTATGTAGAGAGTGTGTTGTTACGTGTATGTTACACTAGTGAGAGCGAAGGGAGAGAGGGACAGAGAGAGCGAGAGCCATGTGTGTGACGAATGAGCGAGCGTGTATGAACATGAGCACAACTGTACGTATTGGGTGAGCGAACTATAGTCTAAGCTCTCTCTTCTTGCTGATCTCTACTCTAGTTACTACGCACCTGCTTCCTGGACAGCCGCACCGGCTGACTGCCCTGTATGACAATATCATTCACATCGATATCCAACTTGGCCTCCCAGCCCGCCTTGATGGCCTCGCCACCATTTTGCTCCGTTGCCTCGAGGAACTCATTTAAAAAGTTTACACATTGCGTCGCATCGAAGTACAGGAAGCACAGGTTGACCTTGTGGCACGAAATGCGTCCACGATCGTCCAGCACCAGCAATATCTTGTGCCGCATAAGCTGCTTATTCACACGAGCCAGGCACTTCTCCAAGCCACGCGACAATCGCAGCTTCACCCACATGCACACAAATATGGCAGCCGCATTGAGGAAGAGCCAGCCCACGCCCAATGCGAACAGTGCCGCGCCCTGCAGCCCCGAGAAGAGCAGCGCCAGCAGCACGGCAAAGGCGAACAGTATCCAGCAGACCAGAATGCGTTTATAGCAAATGTTATACACCGTAAACCGATAATCGTTCACCAGCGTCTCCATGGCATTCACATAGTCCTCCACCGTCAGCTGCAAGGGGCAGTGTTTGATTTAAGGCGAGCTCACTTGATTCCTCGATTTATAAGCCACACTCACCGTCAAGCCCTGGGCCATGAGCTCCTCCGGCACCAGCTCCGGCCGAAATATGGCCGGCGTGATCCAAGGCCATTTGGTGTTGGCCGGCAGTAGCGTAACAATCACATCCCCATTGGCTATTAAAGGTGGCACATTGGTTAAAAAGTGGTAATTGGCAAATCCATTTAACGATGCCAATATAAATCGGCCATTGGTTTAGCTTAATAATATGCCACGATCTTCATACACTTTAATCTGTTCGTCTTATGTACATTTTAGGTGTTGTAACTTCTTGTTGTCTTTATTTTTTTTACGTTAATTAACTAAATATTTAAATACAGCACCATAACACATAAGTTAACATTCAAGATAAATCGCAAAGAATTTTGTTCTTCTTTGGTTTCCAAATTTACGAATAGTTCCAGAAAAACAGTCCAACTAATCCGAAGTGCCAATTATTGTTAGTAGAATTTATAAGCGGACCCCTAAATTCTTATATAATGTTTCCAAGGAATTATTTTTTCTTATCCTGATAATATACACATATTGAATACCTATAAGAAGCTCTCAAATACTATATAAAACAAGCACAAACAAGTTTAAAATCAACGAAAGAAGGAACATATTTCCAATATTCTCCAAAAGGTTTACAAACTGAATACAACAATTTTTTTTTTAAATAGAAGAAATGTTTTCACAACAAACACATAATATTTTACAATTTGGCCAAAAAAAGAGAATTATTTTCAGAAAAAGAGGAGTAACCTCATGCTGGTGATATCCAATTAAAAACAAAAAATTAATTGCAAATATCTACATTTCTACATTTCTGAATCGTGATATAATCTCCTTGTGCAATTCAACTTTCCTTCCCAAAAAGAAATTATTAGATGAAAGGTTGGTTTGTAATATGGAAATCAAAATATGTATTGCGTGGATTGTTGCCTTTGAAGCGTAAAATATGAAAGCATGTGTATAGACTGATTGAGAATAAAGAAATTCCTAACAATTGATCAGCTTATTTAGATATATGTATGTCTTTCGACTGACTTACCGAATCCCTCACGTATGCGGCCCGTTGAGAGTTCTATTGTGCGCATACCGGCTGCTTGGTCCACGGTAATATTGACGTTGCCACCGCCGCCGCCACCACCACCACCACCGCTGCCCCCAACGGTGGCATTTGGATGGGAGTTGGACTTCACACTGTTGCCATTCTGTTGACTGGGCGTAGTTGAGGCGGCGGTTGCCGCTGATGTTGCTGCACTGGCTTTTTGGTTTATTAGCTGGTGTTGGTGTCGACTCGAGCTGCTGCTACTGGGCAGGCCGGCAGCGCTACCGGATGCATTCAAGTTTACGTGAATGCTTTCGGTTGTCAAAACAGCGGGCGCCACATCCGTTTCTGCCGTGGCAGCTGCTGTTGTTGTTGTGGTGGAGGAAACAGTCGAACGCTGCAAATGGAAACAACAATAACAACAATAGGTTAATGCTGAATTCAAGTTCTAGGCCCGAGTCCAAGACTTAGCACGTCGACGTCTACATGAACGTCAACGTCAGCGCATGAAAATATTATGCAAATTTTGCGATATGCATTTGTATGTGTGTAATGAGCTTGGAAAACAAAATCAATTCTATTGATTTCCCGCCACAAACCAAACAAATAACTGTGAAATATTGCTAACAATGAGTGACAAGCTGGCTCGCTAGCTGCCACGTTTAGTTACAATTTCAATCGCAATGCACAAAAACTTTTATTTTGCACGTACGCAGCACACAAAAAAAATAAACCTCGGCTTATTTGTAGCGTTGGAATGCCTTAAAGGGGGCCTCCGAAAAAGCTCCAAGGTGGAGCCGCAAATTGCGCGCTTTTTTAATGGGCCTTATAAATTGCTAACTAGCTGAGCGTGCTCAAAGTTTTTTTTTATCTATTTCCTTTGCAATTCGGATTTAATTCAATGCATATATACAGGGTATATACCATGTTTAAAAACGAAAGATTTAATAACTAGGGAAATGAATGCCAATATTAAATATAAAAACATTAGAATATTGCAACTTGTTTATAATTTATTAATTTTAAATTATAAATTTCACATGAACCGTAGCTCATTGTAAAACATTACGCATACGACCCGTTGCCTGGCAACTAATTGATCGAATCTGCTGCTATTTCTATACCTAGTATGTGATTTTCTGTTATTCAATCAGGCTATATGTAGTATATATATACAAATTTAGCAAGTAAATATTAATTTGTCTGCTAATAAGTAAATCACTGCAACATTTCGAGCATATTAACTTTGAAGCAACAAGATTTGGAGCCTGGGTTTCGATTCCCCATCTTGATGGCTCGAAAGACTTTTAGTAAATTATGAAACTAATGAAATGAAGTAATTGTATATCTTTTGAGTGACCAGAAATATTTGGTTTTAGAAATTTTGAAAAAACCAACGCCTCTGCTTACTTAGCTTCGTCCTATTATAATAGCACTGCATGTTTAAAAATCGACGAACTGATAAATCTAAGATTTTAAAATGCACCGATATTTATTGCCGTGTAGCACATTCTATATATTCGCTTTAATTAATCACTCTTTTTGTTTATATTTTACCGGTATACAGTAAATAAATATTGACGTCGGAGCTTGAAAATTGCTTAAACAAAAGCTGTTCATACACGAGAACAGACATGAGTACGTATTTATAGTATTTATCTTTAGCACGGCTATTATGATATTTGCACATATGTATAACACAAATGTGGGCGAGTGTTACGAACATGCTTAAATATTTATAGCAGTATATAAAAGGGGGCATTGTCTTAATAACAAAGTATTTAAAACGCTCCTGATGGATGAAAAGGGTATATAAGGTTTTTTTCAGAGTATGTCAGTATTTAAAACGCTCCTGATGGATGAAAAGGGTATATAAGGTTTTTTTTCAGAGTATGTCACAGACAGAAGGGAGCATCTCCAACATATAGTATATATTCTTAATCATTATTTTTAATTGTAAATATGTCCAACACACGTACCTAAACTAATCTGTTCAACGTAATTTATATGTAATTCTCAAGCTTTAGTTTACATTTCCAAATCGGTCTATTCGAAAAAAAACTAATTAACGAAACAATTTTTATGCGTTTTTTATCTTGCCTCTGCTATGCGCGCTGATAACAACGGATAAAAATATATATGTAACTAATTATATATCGTCTTTGGTTTCTAATACGTAGGAAGTGAAATAAAATCTTCTTTTAAAACACTGAATCTGATTGTATAAAATTGAGCCATACCCTTAGAAATTGTTGAGTGTAAATCCGGTTATTTTAGAAAGTTCCAACAGCCTATTCTACTCGTCATTGCATTGACCCCCAAAAAAAGTTAAAAGACCTCTCCACTGCCCATGACGCATGACACATATTAACATATTGTCCATGATGTGTCGCCAAGTACATGCAACATGCATGCCGTAGCATGAGCGAGTCAAGCTAAAGAGGTAAGCAACTGAATTTCAACGGCGCAACGCAACGCACCATACGCAGAAATCGATGACGCGTGACCGTCATCCCAGTCGTGCCCAGATACAAAAAAAAAAACAATGGAAATCAAAGAATTTCTTACAACAACTTCATTAGGAAACGAATAAACAAACAATTACAGACACACAAGGAAAATCAACAGGTACTTTTGAAACGGCAGGCGACGAAGCATTCTATATACCCTTTACACAACCCATAACATTATTTCTTCTTGGCGATGAGCCACAAAATATGTATTCCACTGTGCCCGTTCTATCTAGTTTTTCTTTAGAAATCGTTTGCCCAGCCATTGGTGAAACACTTATGAAATTCGACTAATGTGGCACTGAAACTATATATGTAATATCGTTTCTATGATAGTTATATATCGTTAATAGTAGTTAATATTGTGTTTCAGTGCAAAAGCTATTAAACTGTAAGAGGAGTTTTGATTCGAACAGACACAAATCGCGTATTCTGGGTGTCACAAATTTACACACCTATTCCAATATACGCATACACTTTTCAGTGAAGGGTATGAAAACATTGCGATAAGAGTAAAACAGTTGTGTTGTTGTTACTATTGCTGCTTTTGCTTGGCTTGACTTGTCAAGTGCAGCAAAGGTAGCAGCAGCAACAACAAAAACGTGCGCTCCATTGGAATGCGCTGAACTTCATTGAACGCCCGCGCCTGAGAGTTGTACCAGAGAAAGAGATTGAGAGAGCGCGAGTGAAAGAGAGACTTGCCTGCACAGGTGCTGCTACAGCTGTTGTTGTAGTTGGACTGCGCGAGCGCGCGCGTCTGTTGTTGTTGCTGCTCACCACAGACGGTGGCGGCGGCAACGCTAACTTGTTATGCTGCTGCTGCGACGTCGATTGCTGTTGTTGTTGTATGGCATCTCCACCGCCGCCACTACTGTTATTATTTTTTTCACTGTTGTCCGCCTCATCGTCGAACTTAACCCAATTTTTGGGCGCCTTTGCAGTCACCGACGCTGGCACGTCATCATTGGTTATGTCGGCATCATCGTCATTCAGAGAAACATCCTGCAACGGATGCGTTGGCATTTGCGCCTGCGCCTTGTCCATGTCCATGTCTATATATCTAAAGTCTGTCTGTATTTGTGTTTGGGAGGAATGTGCGAAGTGCGCGTGCCTTAAACTGTTCTACGTGTTTGTTTTGTCAAGTTTCGTGAATGTCGTCGCACTGCAATTGGTGGCTTGTTTTATTTTTTCCGTTGTTATACACCTTACATAACCTCAATTTAAATTCACACTTGAGTTGAGTTGCTGGCCGTTTAAACCAACAACAAATTATTTCTCGCACACGAAATGCCGACAACACGGCAAGCGCTTCCGTTTATGTGTGCGTTGGCCACTCACGCGCTGTCGTCGAGCAACTGAGACTCTGTGTGGCACACCCAAAGCGAAGCTTGGCTCAAAGGCGAGCGAGCGGCTTTATGCCGTTTTTAACCGTTTCGTAACCGTTTCACACGCGCATTAAACCATTCAAATCAACAGCCTTTAACCACCAGCGCAGAAATGGAACTGAGCGCGAGTGCTGATACCTAGCCGCTCACCAGCCAACTCGTAATACATATGTAACTGTTAACTGTGCTTTGAGCGCTCTCAGCAATGAACGCACTCACACACACATATCTCTCGCGCGGTTTCTCTGTCGATTTCGAGCCACAGAAATGGTTATTCGACCATAGTGCCAGCTTAGCTTTTTCAAGCTAGATTTGCCTATTTTAAAGTTCGAAATTGTTTAAAAAGCTATGCAACTGTAATTTAAATCAACATTTATTTTATATTTTTAAAAAATTAGTAACTTTTAGTATATGTGGATGTGTGGATGCAAAGCATTGAATACAAGGGCTACTAAGTATGATTTGTTCATAATTTATTTCTTAATTATATATACAGATTTCAATGAATAAATCAAATTATTGATTGCAAAAAGTGTAAGTTCATTTTTGGTATGACAAGTCATTGTCATATTTCATATAATTAAAAAATTGTAGAAATGCAATTGATGTTTTCTGTCTCCATTTTGTCTTATCTATCTATGTATCTATCTTTTTGTAGCTCCTAAAGTGACAACACTGTTGGCAGGGGGAAGTCACAACTCATTTATTAGAGTTTTTGTTTCGATTGTTGCTTTTTTCTCATGACAAGTTTTTGCTTTTTAAGTATTCACATTTGTATCTTACAAATGCTCAAACCAGCTACACGATCGAATTCTCTCTCTCCCTTTCTCTCTCTTTTATATTAATTTGCTCTCTCCCTATCTCTCTCTCTGTCGTGCTCTCACTCGCCTTCACCTTATGCATAGATGGCTGCAATTTGTGAGTCATTGCCTTACCTGCCTCATTTAATAATCATTTTTATCTTTTATTATTATTTGATCATTTTTCGAATCTCTACGAACCACAAAAGCAGAAATTTCGCAAACCAGCAGCCCCTGTTTTATACTTGTATTTATCATTTGTTTTTGTTTATTTGTGTGCGCATGTGTGCGTGTCTCTATATGTTTATGTACATTGTGACGGCAGAAAGTAAACTCGAGATAAGCTCGGCTCGTTGTCTCAATTTCATTACGTGCCACGCAACAACACAAACAACAACAACACCAACACACAGCAGAAGAAGATATGTACACATGTACAATAAAACACGTCGACATTCTGCCTTGAGCAACTTCGCGCATCTTTCTTATCGGAAGAAGCTCTTATTGAACTCTGCTCACATTTCGGCCACATGTTGCCAGCTATCGCAACTTTTCTAGCAGAATCTGCGCTATCTAGAAATCCAATATCAATTCGTCATGCAGCTGCAGTTGTTGCTAGTTGTTAGTCCAACTGCTTCAGTCTCATTTTAATATCTTATCTCCAATTAACTGCTTAAAATCACATTTACATAAAAAAAATGCACATTAAAAGCATAGTTACGATGTTATATATAAATTGTTATATAAAACCAACTAAAAGCTAAACAGAAAATTGTCTCATTTGGTTTTTGCCAAAATATTTTTGTTGACCAGTATGTCAAAGTTTTCTGTTCTTCATAAAAGAAGTCTTACATACAAGTATGAATTCGAATTCAAGTTGGATTGTTTGATTTACCAATTGCTAATCAAATATTCGAAGAATATTTCTTTGCTTTTTAAAATACTTTGCAAGCCTTATTGGCATTCGAGGACTTCCCCACTGCAATGTAAAATTCTTTAAAAGCATGAAAATATTAAAAGGGCATTTACAAATGACTGGATGATAACAGTTTTAAAAATATGTTGCATTCTTGAATTCTTTCAACAAGGCTGCTGCTGAACAGAAAATTGTCATTTAAAATCAATTTGAAGTTTGTTATGCAGAGTCCTGTTTTTCATGTCCTTCGATAAGCGGCCACAAAATGCACAAACTACATATTTGGGGCGGCTGTTGGCGATTGTCGCCCAGTTTTGGCCAACAACGAGCATTTTTGGCATGTGGCATTAAATAAAATGTAAAATGTTCACTAAAGACGTCGACGTCGACAACAACAAACATTATAGTGGCAATTGTGTCCTCTGTCGAGCTGGAGCTCGAAGTCGAGTCGGGCATGAGCTCGCCTGGCCGCAGAAAACTTTTCATCGGCCATAAATTATGTTGGAAAATTATTATATGTATAAACGCTGGAGTGTCGAAGAAATTGGCCAACAGCCAGCAGCTAACAGGCAGCAACGAGGGCTCACTGCCAACTATTGGCAAAAGTTGTTAAACAAATTATGGGCCGACATAGAAATATTTGAAACTGTTACGACGCTTTATGCGAGGGCGACGAAAAGGCAGTTAAATGCATTTGTGCCTTCTGCAATTGGCCAGGCCGGACAGACCCAAATTATAAGGCCAGTACAGATTGTTAAATGGTCCAAGCCAATGACTCTGTACCACAAAATGCCAAAAAGTATGACAAATTTCGTAAAGTTATTTCAGAAGCTTCTAAAACTGCAATTTTATGACAGTGTTAAACGTTTTTAATTTGAAATGTGACTTAGTTTTATTTACATAGCTTTTGTTTCCATCTAACTGAATAATCAGAACATCAATCTGTACATTTTTTTAATTTTTCACGTTAGATACTGCCTACGTTTTTGAAAACTTCTTAAAACAGTTGCCTACCAGCTTCCCACACTTCCGCCTTTCCTTAAATCGCAGCCATAAATCGCTCAATGGAGCAATCTTTGTCTTCCTCTTGTTCTGAAGTCCTTTGGCGCTTTACAGCGCTTTGACAACCGCAATACAAAATGTCAGAGTTTCGGAGACTCTGCTTCTTCAGCCGAGAGTCTAATTAGACCAAATTAATTGCCTGCGCTTTTGACACTTGTGCCGCTGCTGGCAAAGTCAACAAGCCAAGCCAAGCCGACCGACCAGGACCAGCTAGGACGACGTCAGGACGAAGGCAAGGCGAGGCGCCGGCCTAAGTAAGTGCAACGCTCAGAAGTCTATTTTCAGGCGTCTCGGCAAAGTAATGCTGGCAATTTGTTGGTTGACGTTGCTGCTGTCGGCTTATTAACCCGCAACATGAGCCACAGCAGCAGCGACAACAACAATATGAAGATAAAGACGAAGAAGTAGCGGCAGGAACGCCGACTTGGCAAAACTTCCGACAACTTTTTGGCCGACGCGAATGTCCAAGGGGCATATAAATTAGCAAGCAAAGACAAGCAGATGCGTCTCTATTACGAGCTTCCTGTCTTCTCCGCCCCCCTCTCCGTCACTCTCTCTCGCACTCCCTCTCCCTCATTCAAGTGGTGTCTACTCATCAAATAGCAACCAAAGTTTTGGCATCAAAAAATGTTTTCAAATTAAGCCAATTTACATTATGATGATGTACATAAACACACTAAAGATGCTTAATGAGTGCCGCATCGTGGCCGCTTCTCCAAAGCCACGAATATAAATAAGTTGCTCGTTCCTTTTATGGTTGTATATGTATATGATTTGACCGCCCACAAAGAGGGGCGGCAGGCTAGTCACCTGCCAGCTTCACAAGCTAAAGACTAAAGCCCTTTTGAAAATGGCAAAAGTTCTGTGGAGTCGCCAGCAACAACAACTGCTGCAAAGACGCCTTTTTGTTTTTGTTTTGCGTCACGGCTTGCTGGCGAAATTAACGTGACTTGCATAAGCGACGCGCCTTTGCAAATTAAGTTTGCAGCCGAAAAGTATGCAACGCGCTTGGCACTAAAGTGTCGCCATCGTCGCCGTCGCAGTCGCCGCACTGCACATTCTTTTTCCCTCTAGCCGGTGAACACACACTCTGTTTTTTTTCAAACCCAACAACCAAAACGCAAAAGGGTATGATGGAATCAGGCTAAGGTATGTACGGCCCCGCGGCAAACAGGTCGACCAATTCAACCAATTGGAACCAATTTTTTAAGGTCAACCGATGAAAGGCAACTCTTCGAATAGGAAAACATGTGGCTAAACATATAAATCAAACAAACAAACATTATAAATGCAATCATAAAAAGGTTCATCAAAAAAAACGATTATAAATATGTTGGTCTTTCGACTTTCGAACCTACCAACAATTCATTATTTATCAATATTTAAAGATCAACGAACAGGCGGACGTACAAACGGACAGATATGTTTATATCGTTCAGGCCTGCTAATCGTCTGCCTTTTTTTGGGGCTTAGTCTTTTTAGTGCAGGACATGCTAGTAATAATAATAATTATAATACATTTTAAAAACAACTTATTTTGAACAGTGTATGCTATATAATTTTCATTAGACAGATGTGTTTGTTAACGCCTATACTGTAGTGTATTTAATAGTTATGGTTTGCAGGCTGCAGAGTTCAGTTGTTTTTTTTCTGTCATTTTACAAGTTTTGCTTTTTGCCTGAAAATGCAACTGGGGAAACGTGTCAGAAAGTTTATGGCGCTCGCCTCACGCGTTACGCGTCACGCACGCGATTTTCGCTCAGTTGTTTGTCACTTCTTTGCCTTCTCTCCCTAGTCCTTGCTTGAAGTGTTGTCGTAGTCGCTGTTGTTGTTGTTGTTGCTGTTATTGTTGCTTTTGTTGCAATTGTTAGTGTTGGCAAGAAAAATGGCACTGCAAATTAAGTTGCCACTTTATTTTTTATTCATTTTTTAAATAAGTACAACCATAAATTAGAATAAAACATGAGATTTAATGCAAAGCATGAAAAGGGAATAAAGTTAAGAGAGGGGGAAAACGAGGCCTTGTAATTAAAAATAAAATATAGTTTTCAATCAGTGATGCACCATGGCATACAGCCAAGGTAATGAGAACGTATATAAAGAGCAAATATGTTGTGCTATTTAGCTTAAATATCATCGTAAACGTAAAGAATTAATAATCTAAAAACAAGCAATTTTGATTTTATTTAACGAAAAACTAAATAATTAAACAAGTTTACGAAATCTAATTTAAAGGAATATAAGATGTTCATGTATTTAAACAATACAATTAAACAAATTATTAATAATTTTTTTAAAAATAAATTCGACCTTTCTTTATGAGCCTTCACTTGAATTATATAATGAATTCATGATTACATGATTCAACAGATACTCATACTAATAAAATTTTACTTTCAAGCTTTTGTTCTCAGTGATATCGTTCATTTCATTTGAAACCACTTGAATGCAAGTGGTCCAACCTGTCCCACTTCCAATAAAATATTGCCACTCATACACACACACACACAGGAAAAAGCAACACACCGGCCCTTGAAAAGCACTTGAGTTTATAATAATTTACAACATGTTGCAACAGCAACCGCAGACAAACAAACACAGACGCACACACAACCAAGGCAGTGAAGCAACGCAATACAACTGACACTAGACAAAGCTACACTTTACAGTAGCCGCCGCATGAATAGAATCATCGTCATAAATTCGATAAATATCAATATGTGGGGCTACCAAAAAAATGATCATGCTCATACATATATGTCAGAGCTAGGATAGACGAATAGATATTTAGATAAATAGACGTACGACTTCTACTTCTCGTATTCAATAAATTCAAACGCACGAACCGATGAATGCATAAAAACATACTCAAAAGCATCTCATTCTTCTAGAATATAATGTTATATTCTATTCGAGTCACTGGCATTGTATATGCATGATAGTTGTGTGTGGCCAGGCAAATGTTGCCTGTTGTTGGCAGATGTCACTTCTCATAAAACATAAAATTATTTCGGATGCTGTTGCATTGCCTTTGAAAACTAACGAAGTAAACGTGTTGAGTGCTCTGAATACGGTCTGCAAGAAATGTCAAGTGGCAGTCGCAGTTATAGGAGACCAAATACAAGTAGCCGTGATGTAGGCAGCACTACTTGGCAATTGATACGACAAAAGCTTTTCACTTTGTGGGTAAGCCGCAGAACTTGATTTCATTGTCCAGCACAGTGCCAAGAATGATGTTCGAATGTGCTCGTAAGTGTAAAATGAAATTTCTTGTGGCCCAATTATAGCAAATTTCGGACACAAGGCATGTGGCTAATGAACATAACAGTTGGGGTAACACATATTATGCTAAATGAATTGTTCTCTACCTGAATTGCTTAGAATACCACAAAGGATATTTTATATATAAGAGCAGCATAAGTGGTGAAATTTCCACAAGAAGCATGCTATTGGGCTGAATATCTGTTTTTGTGAATTAAATTAACAATTAAATGTATCGAAGATATGGCCTGAATGCTTGTTTAACTTTGAAAATACTTAAATATGTGTTATCCCATCTCCAATTTTCGAAGTATGTGTCTTTGTCAATGTGTGGTTCTGCCTTCCAATCCCTAATATTCGTTAAACCAGTTACACTAAATACTAACCTTATCTTTAAAATACTATTGCATTTATATTTTATAAGTTGTTTTGCAAAAAAAAACTTCACTGATCCCATGGTAATTTATTTATTATTAACAGTTTACATTAGATTAACTACGAATTGCTTTTCCTTTTTTTTTTTACCTCGAATTCAGAGTTCTTTGAACAGTCATTAGGAATAGCGTTTGTCATCAAATCAGAATCGAAGCATTCTTCGCTGCTTCTTCAAATTATTTCTAACAACAACATCAACTACTGCTTTATGTAATAAAAGCAACAGAAACCGGTTCAGTTTTGCTTTAAAAACACACACACAACATCGTTTAATAGCAAATGGTTTTTCTTTCGTACTCTGCGTACGACTTCAATATTTTGTTGATAGAACAAAATAATTACTAACACAACTAATTAATTATCGTACTATTGAGTAACACTATTAATTAATTCACTACCTCTGGTAAATGGTGCATTGAAATAAATTTGTAGCAGCTTGACTCACCACAGTAGCTACGTGTCGTAACAAAGAGCGGATTAGTTATCCACATTTTTGGTTTATATCTTGTTTTAACCAAGAAATTAAATGTGCCCCACTTCATATCATGAATTAGCAGTAATCTGTTTTGCGTTTCAGTTTAATTATTTACAATTAAGTGCTATGATTAACATTTATGGCAAAGCTTAACATACATTTTGAAAATTAGAACAGCTCTGTTATTCTCTAGGAAAAGGTTTAGAGTTTAAGTTTCATTCCGGACCATATCTTCAAAAGAGAAACTAAAATGCTATTGAAAAGCTGATATTATTTTCAAATTGAGATAAAATAACATTTTTGTTGATAAACTTAAAATGGGATTTACGATTTGTTTATTTGCGTTAATGCTGTCATTATTTGCCGATTCTTAAATTGAATTCCTGCATTCGTGCTGGCATAATCGCGGTAGCACTAATCGATGAAAAAGCCACATTGTGTGCATATATAATATATCCACACCTGTTTTAATTTGGTGAATTTTTGTATTAGACTCGCGACTCTACTGCACTATAAAATAGGTCCGCGGCAAATGCCGACATCAGCAAACGGCAACATTTCCACAAGAAACTACGTCAATTTTTCACAGAATTTGGATATATTTTTAGTAGAGCACTTAGTTAAAGTTTTAAATGAATGGTGCTTAAAAAAAATACAATATTAAATCAACAGTAACTCAGAATATACAATAAAGTGCCTTTTTGCAGAAATCAAACACATTTGGTGGAAATACTTCGGTAAGTTCGAAAGTGCTTCAATAAGCTATTGAATAACTTAATATTTTCATATTATTTGGTTTTGTTCTCTTGTGCAATTATTTATGCCTTGATTCGCATTTTCTACACATTTGTACCACTTGCTAGATTTCAGAATATCTAGCATTTCATTTGCTAGAAACTATTTGGATATTGCATGTCTTTGACGATGGCTGGGAAATGCATAACGCTTTTTATTCTATGCATCATCATTGGGAATTGTATTGCCGCACGAGGGAGAAGCAAATCTAGAATGAAATCAGGTGAGGAATTACATAAGTAATTCCATGACAATAGGCTAACGATATTTTAACCATTTAGCGGCCCCTTTGGTTCTGCCAATGGGTGCTACCGTCGATCCAAAAATGAAGGATAAAGCGTTAAAAGTCATTGAGATGATGAAGCATGCGTGGAACGGATATAAGAAATATGCCTGGGGCTGGAATGAAGTTAAGCCGGTGTCGCAAAAAGAAAATCCGGGAAGCGTTTTTGGTTCCCATCCTCTGGGTCTGACTATTGTCGATTCGATGGACACACTCTATTTGATGGGCCTAAAGGAAGAGTATGAGGCCGCACGCATGTGGGTAGAGCAGAAATTTTCATTAGAAATCAATGGAGTCTTTTCAGTGTTTGAGACAAATATTCGATACCTAGGTGGCTTCCTAACCCTCTTCGCCTTCACTGGAGATCCATTGTACAAGAACAAGGCCCAAATGGTAGCGGAGAAGCTGTTGCCGGCCTTCCGAACCGCGACGGGCATACCCTATGCTTTGGTTAACTTTAAGACCGGCGCAGCCGAGAACTATAATTGGGCAGCTGGAAAAGCGTCAATACTCGCAGAATTCGGCACCCTTCATCTGGAGTTTGCATATCTCAGTGACATTACGGGAGATCCCAAGTACCTAAAACTTGTCCAGGCCATTCGCAACCGGTTGAAAAAGATGAAGAAGCCAAAGGGACTGTATTTCAACTATGTAGACCCAAACTCAGGCCAATGGGGCACGCCCGCTGTCTCATTGGGAGGCCTGGGCGATAGTTTTTACGAGTACTTGCTTAAATCCTGGATACAGTCGAACAAGGCCGATTTTCAAGCTCGACAAATGTACGACGAAGCAATGGAGGCGGTGATGGCACAACTTCTGGTGGTTAGCGATGGTGGCCTTACCTACCTGGCGGAAATGAAGAGCAACGAACGAATTCACAAGATGGACCATCTGGCCTGCTTTGCCGGCGGCATGATAGCCCTCGGCGCTCATACCCAAGCGGATGGCAATTCCAAGAAATACATGAACACGGCCATAGGCATTACGAACACTTGCCGAGAAAGCTATATACGTACAGCTACCAAATTGGGTCCGGAAACCTTTCGCTTTAAGAAGGGTACGGAGGCAATTGGTATAGAAAATAGGGAAAAGGAGTTCCTACTACGACCGGAGACAGTTGAGAGCTATTTTATTCTCTGGCGTCTGACTCACGATCGGAAATATCGTGACTGGGGCTGGGAGGTGGTCGAAGCACTTGAAAAACATTGTCGCACCGCAGCCGGCTACTCTGGATTACGTAACGTCTATGATGTGAAAAGCGAGAAGGATGATGTACAACAGAGTTTCTTCCTGTCAGAGACTCTTAAATATTTATACTTGCTTTTCACCGAAGACAGCACTTTGCCGTTTAGTCAATGGGTGTTCAGCACAGAGGCGCATCCACTCCCCATTAAAATCGCCAACAAATACTACCGAGCAACAAAAATGTTCTCCAAATAATTGAGAACAGCAAAGTGCATATAAGCTGTCATTTGAGCTTGAGTACTGCCTACGAGTCTAATGCGCGTTCGCTGTCTACATCGTTCTCAAAACACACAATCCCAATTAATACATTATCTAATATAACTTGTAATCAATACTATAACAAGACAGGGCGAGACAGAAACTGTAAAGAAGATTAAAAACAAATTAAAAAGGCACATTTATTCCAAAACTGAATGATTTTGGAATTTTACTTTTCTTTACCTCACCAAACGAAATACTATTAAAGAACTGTTCAAAATAAGTTAAGCCCCTAGTATGATGGACAGCGATACTTTCTGCAATCAACTGGGCCTGAGACATAGCTTAGCATCAGTACGATGCCTCAAATCGCACAACGATTGTCTGGGCCATCCAAAATGTTGCAATAACCACTTCACTTCAATGTAAATCATTACAGTAATTCAAAAAAAAGAAGAAGAAAAACGACGCACTATGAAGGAGCTTGAAAAACGGGCAAGTCAACAGAGAAAGTTTTTCAGCAAACCCCAATGAAATTTTAAGAAATGCTTCGTGTTCTTTACGCAAAACGTGCGGGCAAGCAGGCAAAGCCAGGCAGACAGACAGACACACAGGCGGACCTAGACAGAGGGGGATAGGCAGGAATGACAGCAGACAGCTGGCGGCCAGCTCGGAGCACTTGAGACAAGCGAACGCCAAAATGCATTTAAGTTGAAGACGACAAGAATGCATACAAAAAATGAGAAAAGAGAATGTGTCATGATTTAAGTTTCTTAAACGTTTAGACACTATTTTTTTATAAGACGCTGGCTGAGTATTAAAGACAGTGCTGCTGGCAAGACAATGTTGCTTTAAGAATCAGCTCATAACTGATTTGTCTCTTTCAAAATGTTATAGCATATGACCTTTGTTAGCCATAACCAGCACAATATTGTTTTATCATCCTTAAACATCCCCTCCATCCCAGAACTTGCCATATAAATAAAATCATATTTAAAACTTTCTTGCCAAGCAAAAAACTTGCCGCAGTTTCAAATAACAAAAGTTTTGCAAACCGCTTTGTGTATTTGAAGCGAAGACGGCGGTCAATGCAACACGTGCAACATCAGCCAAATATGCAAATAAGATGCAAACACAATGCAGTTAAACTTTTAATAATATTGTAAATATTTAACAGCATTCATGAGCTGTAAAAGCACAAAGATATGAAATGTGGTAAGTGGAGCTCTGAACAACTATATAAGCTTTCTGTTTTTATAACATTAAACAAATGGAGGTCATATATCGCCTACCAAATAATAAAAAGGAAGTTTCCAACTCGATAGATAAGAAAGGATCAGGTAGGATTAGATAAAATAAGATATGATTTACATATTATTTATTTTAGCAATCTGCTGAACAATCTAATGCCCAAACATGAAACTTTAGAAAAACAAAATATTTTTAATGCACGGCTCTATCAACCTAATTCTCAAAAAGTTGGATCCAAAGTGAAACCTATTCGACTATCAGAAGCTCTGTATTCATGTTGGCAAAATAATCTTATCAATATTTTATAAAAAGTTGAAATGTTTTTAAATTTACTTAAGTTTCAATTCTGGTGCAAATACAATATATTAATTTATTTAATGGAAAAGCTTATCCAACATTAATGCAAATTGAGGAGCGCGTTACGCTTTTTATATCTTACGATAAAACAAATGTTTGTGTTTTTTAATGCATATTTAACATAAGCAAACATTTGTAGAGGCATAAGCTAAGTGTTCCCAGCAGCAGGATCAAAGGAGTGTGAATCTCCATTGTTATTACTGAAATTCTGGCTTTTAAAAAAATGATTGTAACATACGTGTCCTTTAACACAATATACCCAACTCGTCCTTCATGTAGTGAATTCCGAAAAAAACCTCGCGTAACAGCTACGTTACGGCAACTACAACAAATAAGGCTAAACATATGTATGTTATTTGGCAAACACTCGACACGATACACAAACATACATGAATACAAATGTGCATATTAATGCAATTTAACAGGGCGTATGCATAATATTTAGCTAAGCACAGGCAGGCGTGAGATCCTACCAAGCAGATAGAGCAGTTAGCGAGGCTGGACAAAAAAAGAAAACGACAAACTTAATTAAAAATATGTGCGCATAATTATAACTATATTTAGCATGCGAAACATTTTTGCACACTCTCTATCTCTTTTTACTTTGTTACCACATTTTAATGTTCTTCTTTTTTTGTGCATTTACGCGATGTAAATGTGCATACACAATGTTTTTTAGCATATAGAAGAGATGCGCACAAAAGCGTCGCGCAAAAAAGTATGCTACAAAAATATAAGCAGGATGTGACATACCAGCACACTTTTGCGCTTGTATGCATGCATGTGTGTGGGTGTATCTGTGCGTATATGGGTGTGTTTGTCGCCATTTTAAGGGCTAAGGCAACAGCAGCAGCGCAAACAGCTGCCAACGTTGATGATCCTGCAGTGGGTCTTGTCAACATGCCGCTCAGTTTTATTCTATTTTTCTATTTTTTTAAGCTTGATGAGCGGCAGCAGTTACCGTAAATTATTTTATTTATACCGTTAGTCGACGGCTTGCAGCACCAACACCAGCATGTGAGCTGTCTGCCTGTCTGCGCGTGTCTGTGTGCGTGCTTGACTTAATAAAATAAATTTAGAAGCTGCTGACTTCCCTGCCCTTCTCACACGGCGCTTTGGCAGCTCTTCGTGGTTTACGGCGCCCGCGTTTTTTCTTGTTTGAGTTGCAAAATGTGCATAATGCCTTTGTGTGGGAGTACGCGTGTGTGCGTGTGTACGTGTGTGCGCTTACCGTTTATTATTTATGCACGCTGCACAAAATTTTGTATCACACAGGCACACAAGCTACAAATTAGATGCACGGCAGCTAAATTTTCGAAATATGGCAACAATGCACAGTGGTTTATGGGCCATTTGAACTGCATTTTAAGGCGGTAAAATTATTTCTACTCAATGTTGTTGGTACGTTCCTTTAAACGCGGCTTTGTAGAGAAAAAGATTCGAATTTTTACATGTAAGCTTTACAATTACCAAAAAGACAGAATTCTGCTGTTGATTGTGTTTGAAGCAAATTATTCTCAATTTTTAAATGTAGCAAACCATTTTGTGAACGAATTTTTGAATAATGAATTTATCATTAGTTATACTAATTAAAAAACTTAAAATTCCATTTCATAAAATACATTTAAAATGTATATAGTATCGCTTACAAAATACAATATTTCATTAAAAAACAAATATTTTTTTTCAGATGTGTTATGGATTTATCGTGAAAATGTTTCGTATATAGCATTTTAATGCACTACAATTAGGCTATTCACATTTTATAGGTGGTGCAAATCTTAATGGACATGCATGATCCAGTTTCGGAGAGTCTTACATTACATCTTCAAAACCTATGCTAAAATTGTTACCTTCAGAACTGTGCCGTAATTGAAACAAATATTGTGGTTACAAACTGCTTGTTAAGTATTGAAGAGTTAGTAAGAAATTCTAAAACATACTCTTTTTTGAACCAGACAATTTTTTTTAAATGCTAATAGATCGTTTGGAAGGGAGTTGCAGAAACACACTAAATAATTTAAGTGTCCTAGTCTTTGGTACAGTAGTTTGTTTGGTTAACCCAACTACGATGATCTTTTTAGTTGTGTATACAAAAATAATCAATCGCTTTTATAGTCCGTATATTTTATTTATTATTTTCTGTCTAATGAAAATAATAAATACATACGATATGACCATTTTCCGTCTATGGAAAACTATGTATTTAAGCTTCAATGCAAATGCGTCAGCAATTGGCAATTTCATTTAATTTCGATCGCAGACTCCCACAAAACATTGAAATTAAATAATTTCCCCCGCTATGTGTATATAAAAATAATTCAATTTTTAACTAATTTGCAAATTGCATGAAAAATTCATCGTTGCCGTTTTTGAAATTGCATTGCACGGCATTGGTGTTATTTATTTTTATTATTGTGGCTGCACTCAGTATCTGTTGGCTTGTACGCCTCATTCATTTCAATTTTACGGAATTTATTCGTAAAATTTGGCATGTGTTGTTTCTGCAATAATTTTGCATATGTTGCCAACAATTGCTGCCTTTCTGATACACAAAAAGTTACCCAATGTTTTAAATTTTAATTGGGTGTTTAGAAAACAAAGCACATATCTATCAATGCACTTGTATACACGTACATAAATACACTATATGCGGTATGTGTTTCATGAACCATTTTGTGGAACTAATATGGTTTGGTTTACAAAAATCTGTTATAGGCTAACAATACAATAACTAAATGCTGACAACAATTATGTGATATGTGCCAGACGGCGAATTGTTTTCATAATGAGCGAAAAATACAATGTTGGATATGCATTATTGGTATTTTCCGACTGGATTTGAAACAAAAATTATGTATGATAATATAGCATATGTATAGGATTTGAGATAAAATGTGAAGCTCCCAGAGGCTACTCACGAAATTAAAGTTATTAAATGCTGTGCATGTTTGCGAGTGAAATACATTATTCAAATTCCTGGAGCGCATTCCAAAATCAATGTGGAAATTAAATACAATTGAAATACAATACAGCATATGAAATACTGTAATACGTTCCGAAGGCAATGAAATAAAGAATTCCATACGTCTGCAGACTTTTTCCAAAAATGCAATAAAACACCCAATTAAAGAATATTCAAAATATCTCAAGCAACCACAAATTAAAAGAACAAAACATACCACATATTTTTGGAAATGAAGGAAGCATAAATAATAAATGAAATATCTTTAAAATGACATTAATCAATTATAAAATTGAGAAAGTGACATGCCTCAGAGCTTGCATATTCATAGCTCAACAAATAAAGCAAATAACAAATACTCCTATAAAAGCCAAACAAACAACAAGTATATAAGATAAGTGAACAAGAAAATTGCTATTTATCGAAGAATATCAATTTCATATCGATTTTAGTCTGAGGGAAAACAAAACACATTCAAAATATCAATAGCTTTGTTCGTTTTGTGTAGAAAAATCACCACAAATTGCCCGCAACTATTTACAATTAAACAATTATAAGCACACATAACTTACGCAAGTAGTTCAAATTTATGACAACAAATAAATCTCTCAATATCTCAAGCTTGAAAAATGCCAAGCCACAAATTTGGCAGCAACAAAGGACGACTTGAATGTGCCAACAATAACAATAAGGAGAAACACTTTAATAACAACAAAACACAAACAATAATGACGACGATGGCGATAAACTGGCAAAGAAAGCGCCGAAATATGTTGCCCATTTTTTAAAAAGCGTCGCCCCATTATTATGCGTCCATAGTGTAAGATAGACGAGGTGGGGCCAGACGAAGGAAACTTTTGTGCATCATTAAAAATATGAAGTCGATTTAATAAATGTGCATTGCTAAAGTAAACAGGCGCACAATGGCTCAAAGTAACAGACAAGAAAGCAAGTGGACTATGTGTAAGTGTGTGTGTGTGTGTGCTTCATGCGGCAAACAATATTATGAAACTTTCGGAACATGTACACATATGTTTGTATGTAGGTGTGTACGAATGAAATAGAATTTGCGAGGGCAGACCTATAAGCTTGTTATGGAATGTAAAAGATGAGCTCATAAATACTATAGTTGAGGATTTTTTTGCATTATTTTAAATTAATTGTTTGGTGGCAGTACGGTTTATTGTATTAAGTTTGTATTTAATAGTTTTAGGATTGGCTCAACTGAAATCACAAACGACAATAAATCAATGACGTAATCGAAACGGGATTCAAATGACTGCCTGCATTGTGCTATATTTTGAAATGCAATCGCCATAGAGTTTGTGCTACGAAATGAGACCGAGTTTTGGTAGCGTCGGCCACTGCATGAAGCTGTCTCAAATCTTGGATTCACAATTAATTATAATAAGCAAATGACTTCACATTCATAAAATTTCAGCTCATGCCGAAGCTTACTTAACAATTCAGTATAAAACTTAGTGGGTTGCTATTCAGCTTTCTTCCTTGATCTTTCTCTTGTTAGCATAAAGGAAATGTTATATAACTAATGAGACAGCACCGAATCTTTTTGGAACTCGTCAATTTTCTAACGCGAGCTATATACTTAATATGTTTGTTGTAGGTTAGAAAAATATTGCCACCATAAAAATACCAATAAGACATACAGCAGTAGAACTTTATTTACACAGCAGCACTTACGGTAAATATAAACAAATTAGTTTAAAAGGCCAATTAGACTTTTGATAAAATAAAAACCAAACCAAAGTGTGCAATACAGAAACAGACTTACTAATGAAAGCAGGCTATTAATTAAGTTGAAATAAAACCAAGTTTAGATTACTAAATGGAAACAAGAACGGCCTTAACAACTCTCCACCAAAGCACAAAAAAAAGAATCAATTGCTGCATTTTATTGAATGATGTTGTTTTCTTTTAAACATGTACTAATTATGCACTTCATGCAATTGAGAAATTTTCGCAGTATTAGGGAATTCTGTGTTGTTGTTTTTAATGTAATGAGTTTGATGTTTATTGATATGTATGAATATATGATGTGTTGTGTGTGATACAATATAGCTGCAGCGAATGCGTCTGCTTCGATCTACATTCTTAGAGAGACTAACTTTGTTAGTGATGGACAGATGAGTCGATACATATGGTTTGATACATTTCAACACTTCCCCTCAAATCATATGTTCAAGAATTTCATTTAACATTTTGTTAGTAATTCAAAATTTTATATACTTAACGTATACCCAAACCCATCATGCATTCGATGTGCTTCTTTCTCGTTAGGTTTTTAGTTAAGGCGTCGGCTCGCATCTCTTCTGTGGGGATGTATTCGATGATGATTTCGTCTTTCTCCACTAGCTCTCGAATAAAATGGTGACGGATATCAATGTGCTTCGTTCGGCTGTGAAATACAGGATTTCTAGTAAGTTCGCCGGCACCCTGGTTGTCGTTGAAGATAACGATAGCGCCTTTCTTGCCCAAAACTTCTTCTATGAACAATTTCAGATGAATTGCTTCTTTTGCTGCGTCGGAAATCGCCATGTACTCAGCTTCGGTTGTGGATAATGAAACTGTGCGTTGTTTACGGGATTCCCAACTGACGGCTGCGTTAGCATACATGAAAGCGTAACCTGTGTACGATTTTCGGTCGTCGACATTTGAACCCCAATCGGCGTCGGTGTAGCCGAATAGGTCCTTGCCTGTTCTTTTGAAAATGAGTCCTTCTTCTGCGGTGCCTTTGAGATATCTGAGGACTCTTTTCGCTGCTTCCCAGTGCTTTCGGCCAAAGCATGAGTTATACTGACTTAATACGCTTACTGCGTGGGCTATGTCTGGACGAGTGCAAACTGCTAGATACATTAGCGAGCCTATAAGACTTTGATATGGGACGTTCTTCATATTCGCTTCTTCTGCCGGTGTACTTGGTGACATTGTTTTTGATAATTTTTCACCTGGTAACATTGGGGTGGATATGGCTTTCGCATCTTGCATGTGGAATCGATTGACGACTTCATTTGTGTACTTTCGTTGGTGAATCTTTATC